>NC_092774.1:62516958-63257583 GCF_047496795.1 Chiloscyllium punctatum | reverse complement strand
TGACAAAAAGTAGTGGACCCAACATCGATCCTTGTGATACACCATTGGTCACAGGCCTTCAGTCTGAAAAGAAACCCTCCATCACCACCCTCTGTCTTATTTCTCCTAGCCAGTTCTGTATCCAAATAGCTAGTTGTCCCTGCATGCCATGAGATTAAACCTTGCTCACCAGTCTCCCATGAGGAAACTTGATGAACGCCTTCCTGAAGTCCATAGAGATCACGTCCATCGCTCTGCCCTCATCAATCCACTTTGTATTTCTTCAAAAAACTCAATCATGTTCGTGAGACATGATTTCCCAAGCATAAAGCCATGCTGACTATCCTTAACCAATTCTTTCCTTTCCAATTACATGTAAATCCGATCTTTCAGGATTCTCTCCAAAAACTTGCCCGTCACGGATGTCTGCCTCACCGGTCTATAGTTCCCTGGCTTTTCCTTACCACCTTTCTTAAATAGTGGCACCACCTTAACCACCCTCTAGCCTTCCGGCACCTCACCTGTGACTATTGATGATACAAATATCTCATTGAGAGGCCTAGCAATCACTTCCCCAGTTTCCCATAGAGTTCTGGGGTACTCCTGATCAGGTCCTTGGGATTTATCCACTTTTCTGCATTTCAGCAATTTATCATCTGTAATATGGACATTTTTTCAACATTTCACCATCCACTTTCTCACATTCTATATCTTCAATGCTCTTCTCCACAGTAAACACTGATACATAATATCCGTTCAGTATCCACGCCCCCCCCAACCCCCACCCGATGTACAACAGCTCCACACAAAGGCCGCCTTGCTGATCTTTGAGGGGCCCTATTCTCTCCCTTGCTATCCTTTTGTCCTTACCGTATTTATAAAAACCCTTTGGGTTTTCCTTAACTCTATTTGCCAAAGCTATCTCATGTCCCCTTTTTGCCCTCATGATTTTTCTCTTAAGTATACTCGTACTGCCTTTATACTCTAAGGATTCACTCGATCTCTCTGTCGATACCTGACGTATGCATCCTTCTTTATCTTAACCAAAATCTCAAATTCTCTAGCCATCCAGCATTCCCTACACCTACCAGCCTTTCCTTTCACTCGAACAGGAATATACTGTGTCTGGACTCTTCTTATCTCATATTTGAATGCTTCCCTTTTTCCAGCAGTCCTTTAACCTGCGAACATCTGCCCCCAATCAGGTTTTGAAAGATCTTGCCTCATACCTGCGTCTTCCTCCAATTTAGAACTTCAACCTTTAGATCTGATATATTATTTTCAATCACTATTGTAATGTTAATAGAATTATGGTTGCCGGCCCTTAGCTTTTGCACCCTCGCCAGGATGTACATCCTGATTGTGAATTAGAAAATTTCCTTGTACACACTTAACAAATTTCTGTATTTGGCGGATAAGTAAATGTGCAGGAGTTATACCTTGGGTCAACTCTTCCTTCATTCCCATCAACCCTAACCCCATTCCCACCCAATGGCACATTACCTTGCAACTGCTGAATGTGTGACACCAGCCCATTTACCTGCTCCCTCACTATCCAAGGACCCAACCTTACTTTCCAAGTGAAGCAGCACTTTACCTGCTCTTCCTACAACCCAATCTACTGCATTTGTTGCTCACAATGTGGTCTCATCTTCACTGGGGAAAACGAAGCACATCTACGTTCTGCCCGCAAAAAGACCCTGAGCTTCCAGTTGCCTGCCAATTCCACACCCCACACTGTTCCCGGGCCAACATCTCTGTCTCAGGTTTGCTGTAGTGTTCCAGCCATGCCCTGGGCCGTGAGTTTGTGACGCAACGGTCGTGCGCCTGACTCCAGATTAGGAAGTTGTGTGTTCAAATCCCATCAAGCTCCCGATAACCAACGTCTTACACTGCAAATCAAGAAATGAGTACGTTCACTCCGGATATCTGTTGAGCCAAGTCTTCTTTCTGGAAACTTTCGATCACACGTGAAGCTTTGCTGTCAGTTTGATTTGTGAACACTGTGTCAGGAAGGTGGAGTGCCCATTGTTTGGGTAAATGCTCCGCTCCCCCAGTTCATCACTGGATTTAAACACAGCCGCCTCCCTCTGGTCAGTCGCATCGTTCAGTTGGTGACAGCGCGGTGTGAACAACATAATACCAACGCTTTAACAACATAATCCAGAGACTCCCAGCTTTATGTTTCTATCGATCAGGAGAGTGACAGCGAGTTCAGATAGAAATGTTTCCCACCAACAGCAAATCCTTTCCTCTCACTGGACACAGTTAAAATTATCGTTATTCAACAGAAGGAGCGGAAACTACAGTCTGACGGCCCCTCTCCACATTAACGGTGAGCCTGAATTTTATAAACGGTGTCAGTAAAATCCAATGGCGGACCCTGATTTGGTTCAATCGATTTTTTTGCCAAGTGTAATTCACCGAGAGGATGCTGCTGTGTGAAACAGCGTGGGGAATTAATGCAGGGCCTCCTGCGCATGGAACACACCGCAACTGATGTGTTTCACCTTCGCCAGTTTATTCCTATCTCGGAGAAGAGAGGTTTGATGATTCGGATCATAGCAGCCAGACAGAGAACAGAAGAGCACTAAGACCTTCACAAGCTTGTCACCACAGCTGGGTCATCGTGGCCCGTGTATCAGTATGGGATAGTAATCTGCATCTACTGACTGGAAGCACAGCAAATCGGAGTGCTGGTGGGACTATCACACAGGAGAAAACGGCTTCGACCTATCAACTGGAGTGGCTCCCAATGCGCAACTCCGCTCACCTCAACTGAATAACTGTAAACAAATTACTCAGTGATTCAAAGGAATACTCGGTTTTGAATCTGTATTGTCTCATGTACTTTCGAGAATGATGTCAAAACACCTTCATTGCTGTGATGGAGTATCCTGTTGGGCAGAATATATCCGTTGTCATATTTCCGACGTTCTGTTTGTCCAAATCCGATTTCACTCAGAATCACGAAATGTGTGACAGCGCAGACTGAGGCCGTGCAGCCCACCTTCGCTCTGCTGGCTCAACACAATATGTAAATAAGTGTCTCATTCTGTCGCCTTCTCCCTGTAAATCTGCACATTGTTACATTGAACATGCCCACCGAATTCCCTTTTGTGTCCATTGAATCTGCCTCTTTGTCACTGTCAGACAGCCACTTACTGACCCCACTCCCTGTGCGAAAACGGTCTTCCTAATGTCACTTTTACTTATTTTCCTGATGACTTTAAACCTCTACCAAATCGTTCTTGATCCTTTCAGGCCTGGGAGCATTTTCACTGCATTATTTCCTCTGTCTAAAACCCTCATGACGTGGAAAACTTCAATCAGACCAGTTTTCAGCCCTCTGTTCACCAAAGAGAGCTGCCCCAAACTTTCCAATCTCCCTTCATTGCTGACATTCCTCAGGACGGTACCATTCACTTTAACCTGCTCAGCGCCGTCTGCAATCACTTCACTTCCCCGCTTCCTGAAGTATCACCCTCACAATTGAGCGTAATACAGGTGGAGGATTCATTCAGACTCGGATTGGGCGGGCGAAAAATCTGCAATACTTGTTCTCACTTTGTACAAGTGATTCCTTTCGCCGTGTTCACTGCAATGGCAGCTCTGCACCGTCCCTAATTCAGGCAGTCCGATCTTATTTAACGAAGCGGCTTTATTGAGAAAATTCGTTGGGCATTTTTGCTCAGGTCAATTTAAGGAATAATGGTTCGCCTGGAATTGGAACCCGGGAACTCTCACACGGCTACATATGCACGAAGACCCAAAGCTAGAATCATACCCCACACTGACGAGCCACCAGCCATGGGTGCAGCCACCTCTTGAAGCAGCTGAGACTTGCTCAGTACGAAATTCATTGTACATTGCTCCCAGAAACACAAGCAGCGAAGAGTTTCAAGAACATCTGCTTCTCAATCTGTCTCCCTGCTCCCAGGATGCTGGTGTTTGTCCCGTACCCAGGGACCGGGCTGTCTCCACTGGTGGATAATTGAACCATTTCGTTTCTACTTACAAACTGCGTTGGTGGAAGGCAGAGCCCATTCACTCTTCTGCTCTCTCTCACTATTACGTGAGGCAGGATAAGTCAGTTACAGTCATGCGTAGGAAATGGGCAACTTTGAACTTGATCCAAAGGTCTTGTTAACGGAGAGACAGAAAGATGATGTGCTGTCGGGACAGAGAGAAACGGACACCGGAGACTCTTCCTTCAGGTAAATTGATATGAGTGCATTTTTGTGCAGCCTGCTTGGTGTTCAGAATTTGTCTTGACGCAGCAATCCTGCAGGAAGTCTTTCATTACACGGACGTTGGTTTCTTTACTGCAGGAAAGGGACTAAAACAGCAAATCACGAGTTTCAACTTCACCGGTTCATTGCCATCTGAGAGAAGAGGTTTCACACGAGATCAGGACACACCGGCAGAGAACAGGACAAGACAACTCAGAGCTCCACAAGGGTGCCAGCGCAACTGTGTAAATTTGACTTGTGTATCGATTTGATATATTGAGCTCAGATACCCGAAGTTTTAGGAAG
This sequence comes from Chiloscyllium punctatum, assembly GCF_047496795.1. NCBI lineage: Eukaryota > Metazoa > Chordata > Chondrichthyes > Orectolobiformes > Hemiscylliidae > Chiloscyllium > Chiloscyllium punctatum. The sequence continues at coordinate 63,253,066 of NC_092774.1, read as the reverse complement.
CAAATGACATGGCAAGGAAAAGAACAATGCGCTGTTATAGAAATTTAGACACTCAGGTAGTCGTTTGAAAAGCAAGATGCTGAACAAAAGAAAGTCGCTCAACGGGACTCGAAACAATAGCAGAGGATGGCTTCGAGCTCGGGGTATGGGCCCAGCACGCTCCCGCTGCGCCACTCTGCTCCCACGCACAGCGCGCCGCTCCACAGGTCCCTTCAGCCTTTCGTCTGGCGCGTGGCATGCACGTTCGAGACTGATGTCAAAGATCTCCACTGCTGTCGTCTTATATGGTGTTGCGCAGACGTATGGAGGCTGTGTAAATATAAACTTTTTCTGACTTCCCGCAGTCTCTTGTGATTTCACTCTGAATAGACGCCATGCGGCCCACCTTCGCTCTGCTGGGTCAACACAGTAAGTAAACGTGAGTCTCTATTTGTATCATTCTCTTGCCTTCTCCATGTAATTCTGCACATTGTTACTTTAAACATGACCACCGGATTCCCGTTTGCGTCTAATGAATCCTCCTCTTTGTCAGTGTCAATTAGGGATTTACTCACTCCAACCACTCCCTGGACAAAAGCGTTCTTCCTCATGTCACATTTGGTTCTTTTCCTGATGACTTTAAAATTCTGCCGATTCTTTCAGGCGTGGGAGCATTTTGACGACATTACTTTCTCTGTCTAGACTTCGCATGACTTGGAAAGCTTCATTCGGGCCAGATTTCAAACTTCTGTTCTCCGAAGGGAGCTGTCCAAAATTTCCAATCGACCCTCATCGCTGACATCCCTGAAACACTGCACCACTCACGTCAACCTATTCAACGCTATCTCCAATCATATCACTTCCCTGCTATCTGCCCCATTGGTCCTCCAGGGAGCCCAACCTCGTTTAACGAAGGTGCTTTTTGAGAAAATTAAACGGGCACTTTGGCACAAGTCATGAAACGCAGGCTGGTCCAGAATTTGAGCCTCGAATCTCTCGTACGTCTGCGTCGAAAGAAACCCAAAGCGAGAATCATAGCCCGAGAGCAACAAGCCACACAGCAGCTGCCTGTGCGGCCCCGCTCTACCTCTTGAACCAGCTGAGTCTTGTTCAGAGTGAAATATAGTTGACATTGAACAGGCTGGGGCTATTTTCTCTGGAGCGTCGGAGGCTGAGGGGTGACTTTATGGAGGTTTGCAAAATTAGCATTGATAGGATACGGGCTGAAAATGTGTTGCTAGAAAAGATTTACAAGGATGTTGCCAGGGTTGGAAGATTTGAGCTATCGGGAGAAGCTGAATAAATTGGGGCTGTTATCCCGAGAACATCGGAGGCTATGGGGTGACCTGATTGTGGTTTATAAAATCATGAGGGGCATTGATAGGATAAACAGACAAGATCTTTTCCCTGAATTCAGGGAGTCTAGAACTAGATGGCATACATTAACGGTGAGAGGGGAAAGAAATAAAAGAGACTTAAGGGACAACGTTTTAACGCAGAGCATGGTGCAGGTATGGAATTAGCTGCTTGAGGAAGTCGTGGAGCCTTGTATAATTACGGCACTTAAAAGGCATCTGGATGGGTACATGGAAAGGAAGGGCTTCGGGGATATGGGCCAGGTGCTAGCAAATGGGACTAGACTGTTTAGGATAACTGGTCAACATGGATGAATTGGACTGAAGGGTCTCTTTCCATGTTGTCATTCGTGTGACTCTGTGGAATCCTCTACCCAAGGGAGCAGATGAGGCAGCTTCATTAATTATATTCAAGACACAGTTGGATGGGATATTGCATGGAGGGGAATTAAGAGTAAATGGAATAATGCAGGAAGGAGGAGCTGAGATGATGGATAGATCAGCCATCATCTGTATGAAATGGAGCAGGCTCGACTGGCCAAATAGCTGACTCCTGCTTCTATTACGATGAAACGATAACTCTGCATTTCCCATGGCTAACCTATCTAACCTGCACATCCCTGGACATGATGGGCAATTCCAAACCAAGGCAGGTGAGCAATGTAGTAATGTGGAAAGTGCATGTCAGAGAACAATAGAAAGGGACAAGGGGAATAAATGTCCCACCAATCAAAGCTGGATTGTAATGATCACAAAAATTGAAACTAAAGACTGTGTCTGAATGTGTGCTGCACTGTAAGAAAAGTGAATGAATTGACCGAAGAAAATAAGTGTGATCTGAGACTCCTTACAGAGACGTGGTTTTAGGATGACAAGGACTGGATCCTGAATATTGAGGGTACGTGACATTCAAATCAAATGGGAAGTTCGGTAATGGTGGAAGGTTGGTGGAAGGTTGAAAATCAAAGCACTGATAACATGGTAGTTTGGTGTCAACTTGGATTTCAGGTCCTGATTTCTCTGCCTCTGTTGGTCTCCCCGTTCCCACAGAGCTAGGTGTTGTCTGTTCTCAGTTCTGCTGGATTTCTATTGAAGCTTTGACACCCCCCGCCCACCACCCCGCCAGCCCAACCGCACCACCCCTCCCCCCACCACCCCGCCCCGGCCTTTTACACCTTACCGAACTGCCTTCAGCTGTCCAACACCCAATTCTAAATACTTGGAACTCTTGCACAATTAAATAATGAGAAGTTCAAATCCATTATGTCCAGATCACACTGCAAACACCACTCTCCAGCACCACTTCCATCTATCCTCATGCCAAATGTGTGAGGCTGAAGTAGCCGCTTGAAAGCTTGGTAAATGCTTTACCTCTCAGATGAGCGACCAGCTGCATGTCCACACTTTCATTGGGATCACCTCTTCAAATCTCAGGAATAATTTCTGACCCTGCCCCACCTCAGTTCATCTGCTTCTGAAAATTACACGATGTCTTTGTCACCTCTTGAGTTTGATTCTTCTGTCACACACCTGAAGGCCTGAAACATTCTACTCCCCATAAATCTGAGGTCATCCAAATCGCTAAACAATAAACAAATGACTATGGATGCTGGAAATCTGAAACAGAAACAAAAACAAAATTGCAGGAGAACCTCAGTAGGTCTGGTAGCATCAATGGACAGACAGTACAGTCAACATTTCAGGTCCAGTAACCTCCTTTCGTTCCAGATCACGGCTGCTTCTCACCTTCCTCACACCAAGTTCATTTAATCTATGATTGCTATGCCTGCTGACGCACACAGGTTCCTGGTGATGCAGCAGATCCATTATAAAATGTTAATCTTTGCTCATAGTCTTGTCCCTCGCTATCTCTATCTTCTCCAGCTCTAAACCTCTGAACTCAAGGAGCTCAGGAAATGCCCAACATTCTCATTCAAACTGACATCGAACCCCAGTGTTTCCTGATGAAGGGCTTTTGCCAAAACATCGATTTTCCTGCTCCTCGGATGCTGCCTGACCTGCTGTGTTTTTCCAGCACTACACTCTAGAATCCAACTCCAATGGTCTGAAGTCTGGAACTCAGAATAGCACAATTAGGTATTGCAAATAGATGCTAAAGACGTTCAGGTCCCATGTATGAGTAAGATTGAGGAGTGCAGCTAAACAGTCGCAGTAAACTACAAACACCAAAAGTATCATGTGAATGAGACAGAGGTCAGAAAGACTCACCACATGACTCCAGTCAAACATTCAAACATTACACGAGGAAAAGCTTGTAAATGCCCCCCGCCCATTAGGGCGGCACGGTGGCTCGGGCGGTGGTTCCCGCCTCGGGCAACTGTCTGTGTGGAGTTTGCACATTCTCCCCGTGTCTGCGTGGGTTTCCTCCGGGTGCTCCGGTTTCATCCCACACTCCAAAACTGTGCAGGTTAGGTGAATTGGCCATGCTAAATTGCCCAGAGTGTGAGGTGGATTAGCCAGGGGTAAATGTAGGGGAATGGGTCTGGGTGGGTTGCTCTTCGGAGGGGTGGTGTTGGGCCGAATCGCCTGTTTCCACACTGTAGGTAATCTAATCGAATCTGTGAGAGGAGTTTCTCGGATCCATCACTGTCAGTGTTGGACCGAAATTGACATCATTCTCCCTTCCGGCTTCTGGACCATCAGTGCGCATGTTCCCAACTCCAGCCCATGTGCCTATAAGCGCGCATTGCGCGTGCTCGTGGGAGTCCTGCATGTAGAATGGGGTGCGATCACATTCGCATGCCATGTTGGGTAAAATATATGCCATGGAAGACCGTGATTCTACATTCGACAGAGCGATTATAGATTGGTCGCTGAAAAAAGTTCAAATTTAATAAACATGGAAATTTTCTGAAAAGTAGCTCGATTCAATGAAGGGTTTTATATTGTGTTATTCTGCAAGTTAACAAACTGGCAGACTGGAATCTAATCTTGATTAGATTCCAGTCTGCCAGTTTGTTAACTTGCAGAATAACACAATCAGAAGTGAGCTACAGACGGAACTTTGATCGAGGGAATCAGGATGATTACATCCAGTATAACAGAAAACTGAGTGTGTAATACAGCCTATAATCTAATTGAGGGGTTCGGGATAGTTTGTATATAGAATAACATACTCGGAAACGAATTACAGACTGGAACCTAATCCAGAGGATCGTTGTGATTTATATAGAGAATAATTTACACAGTAGTAAATTACATCCTGGAATCTAATCAAAGCACCTTGATGCCACACTGGGTCGAATGCAGCCTTGAGGTCAAGGGCTGTCAATCTCATCTCACCTCTAGGATAAAGCTTTTTTGTCGATGTTTTAACCAAAGGCTGGAATGTGGTCAGGACCTGAGTGAGACTGGTGGTACTGAGAGGATGTTATTCGGTATGTTACATAGCTTTATCGATTATCGAGAGTATACTGATAGGACGATTAATCCTGAGTTGGATGTGTACTGCTACTTTGTGCACAGGCAATCTGGAAAATTTCCAGATTGTTTGGTAGATGCCAATGTTGTAACTGCACTGACGAGCTGAGAAAACTGAATGAACTTCGGAGCAAGTGAATGATCTCTCCCTAGTGTGAACTCATTGATGTGTCGGCAGAAGTGAATTCTTTTACACACTCTCACCAGAATGAATGTGTTGATGTATCAGCGGGCTGTGGGACTCTCCGAATCCCTTTGCAAACTCTGAGCAAGTAAATAATTTATCTCCAGTGTCAACTCGCTGATGTCGCAACACGTTTGATGTCCGGCAAATTCCTTCCCACATACAGGGCACATAAACAGCCTGTCCCCAGTGTGAACTCGTTGGTGCACAGTGAGGTTGACTGACTGTGTGAAACACTTTCCACAGGAGGTTCAGCTAAACGGTATCTCCTCAGTGTGATAAGCAAATTTTTCTGGTAGCTGGAATACACTGTGAATCCCTTTCCACATGTAGAGCAGGCAAAAGCTTATTTCCAGTGTGACTGTATCAATCAATTTCCAGCTCGACAGGGTAACTCCAATCTCTTCCCATAGTCTCCACATTTACATGGTTGCATCATGGTGTTGGAGTCTTCGTGTTCGTCCAGGACAAATGATCAATGCAATGTTATGAAGTCGAAAGCATGTATTGTCAGTTTAAGATAGAGAGTGCTTTTCTCAACTTAAAGTACAGCCACAGCTGCAAGCAAAAGGTCGGGCTGTTTCAAATGTAGCAATTGGCTGTTAAATGGATAACTGTGTTCTGTTTGATGTTTTGACAACAATTCAAATTCAATTAATTTAAGCGATGCCCAGGATACCAGAAGACAATGAGATTTGAATTTTATTGTTTTGATCCCTGGAAATCAATCAAATAAGAATTTAATGTGTCCTATGGGGGATATAAACCCGGCATTTTGAAAGTTAGTGGGAGAGCAACTGCTGATCTAATACCTTGCTCTCAGAGAAATTGAAAACACTCTCCATCAAAGGTACCTGTTCACGTGAAACATACAGTAAAAAGAAGAGCACCCAGGACGATCAGCAGCGAGAAAAGTGAAAAGTGAAAAGTGAAAAGTGACCACTGTGTGGCCTTGAGATTAAGTTAATGTAACGTTTAATAAATATGTTTTTAGAATAGCATATTAAGTCGTGTCGAGTTGGGGTCAGATCCTAAGTAGTAAAGAAAGGGGTTTTGGATTTGTGAATAGTTTTGTTTAGTGTTCACTATTAGAGTTCGAAAATATTTTCTTTAAATACTGGAATTTAGCAATTCTGTCACTCACATTTTAACAGATTAAGAGGCAAGATGAGTTTTTCTGGGCGGTTAGTTTAATTAACAGAATTTGATCTCCATGACGTAACAATAAGTATTATTCTTACTCACACACGGATTTATGGATTATGATTCTTCTTTCCATATGTAAATCTTCTCCCTAAAATCCTGTGAGGGAGTTTTACAGAAGTTATTCCAGTCAGTTCATAATGGAAATTCTGAATAGATACTTCTGGTTTCCCTGAAACATTGTGTCCTCTTGTTGACCAAAGCTGGAAATTCCTGTCTCAGGAGACAGTGGTTTTGTCTCAATGTCACTAGTCTAGCCCTGCTAACCCTGGTTAATGTTCTGTGAGAGCTGTTCAAATCTCATCAGGCCAGAGAGGGTTGTTCCGTTAAGTCATTAAAAATCTGGACTGTCTGTTATTGTAAGATGCCATTGGGCTCACCATTCTCCGGTTAGACTTACATGTGACTCCATTGTGGTTGACTCCTCACCGCCCTCCAGACAACGAGGGATGGACAATAAACACACACCGGCTCAGAGATGAACACATATCTCTTTTATGCTTCACCTCTTTTATGACTGACCGCATGTCCTGCCCAGTAGAAAGTGGGGCAGCTCGGGACGACATTCTGGAATTGGCGGGACACCGAGCCAATCAGAGTGAACAAAAGGCAGCACCAAGTTGTTTATGGAGCATGCGCAATGCGGGTGTCTGAGCTGGTGGAGTTGAAAAGTGAGAGACAGCTGGAGGGAGGGACTGGATGGGTTTAGGAACAATCTGCTGGGAAGTGTTTGTATTCGAGTTAGTACTGAACTCTGGGAAATTCTTTTACACAGGGTTAGAGTGGAAGAATTTCACCACAGCAATCTCAAACCAAGAGGAACGTTTGTCTCTCCTGCACTGAGAAGGAGAGGCTTCGGAGCGGCTGGTTCTTGAAGGTCAGTGAGCTGCAATTCTCTCTCTCTGTCTCTCCCTCTCTCTAAAGAAAGTAAAACGTGTATCTACAGGAGCACAGTGTGTGTCTGAGAGCGGAGTTTATCGGTGATGCTTCTTCCTACACGCTGATCTTGATCTTTTTGAAGTGAGGATCTGTCAGTTATTCCTGTGATGGAGATGGAGGAAACTGTAAGTATCCCACTGCTCTCACTATCTCGACTCTCATTGAGGGCTGAGTCTTGTAGAGGGCCAGAACGCGCCCTTTCCCTGAAGGACATTTATCAGTTAGTTGAGTTTTTCATGACAGTCCAGCAATGTTCCACGGTCAGTATTTGAGTGACTTTCACACAAATTGCTGGATTCAAAGAACTCCATGGTGACCCAATGGTTAGCACTGCTGCCTCTCAGCTCTGGCGACCTGAGTTTGATTCCAGACTCGGGTGTCTGCGTGGAGTTTGCTGTTTCTTCATATGTCTGTGTGGTTTCCTCTCGGTGCTCCTGTTTCCTCCCACAATTCAACGATATATGGGTTAGGTGGGTTGGCCATGCTAAATTGCCCATAATGTGCAGGGATGTGCAGGCTGGGTGGGTAAGCCATGGGGAATGCAGGGATATGGGGTCAGTCTGTGTGGGATGCTCTTCAGAGGATGGGTGTGGATTCAAACGGCCTGCTTCCACACTATAAGGTTTTTATGATTCTTAACTCCTTTTCGTATCTTAAACAGTACGATTTCTCAATCTCTAATTTTTCTTGATTTAAGTTTGTTTCACAGAGAATTACAGAGACACATTTATCAGCGAGAATTCCAAGCAAATATCTTATCAGGATCTTAGAGTGAGTCAATTCATCAGGATTTGAAAACCATTAGATTGTCAATGTTTGTCTGTGGGAAAAGTTTGCAAACATCAGTGTACCGAGTGACAAATGGACAAGTCCTGCACCAGTTCCACAGATTGAATAGCATCCCACTATTCACAGCAGGGAGAGATTGTATCGCCACAGTGGCTCAATCCCAGCCTCAGCCGACTGTATCTGTGGAGTTTACACATTCTCCCTGGGTCTGTGTCAGCTCGATCTGGGTACTCCGGTTTCTTCTCCCAATTCAAAGATGGGCAGGTTGGGTGAATGGACCATGTCAAATTGCACATTGTTTTCAGGGATGTGTAGGTTAGGTGTATTAGTCAAGGGTAAATGTTTAGTAATGGGGTAGGAGAATGGGTATGGATGTCTTTATCCCCAGAGGGTTGGTGTGGACTTGTGGACTGTAGGGATTCTATAAGTCTATTAACCCTGACCTGTGTCTGAGTGAGGAATCAGCTGATCATCCAATATGGAGAGACATGATCTACACCACAGAAACCAGGGAAATGTGCAAACTGTGGGAAGGGATACAAATGTCTATACATGCTGGAAATTCATTGATGAAGTCACACTGGAGATAAGTCATTCACCTACTGTTTGTGGGAAGGGATTCAATCAATCACCCGTCCTTGAGAAACAAGAATGCACTCAGTGGGGAGAGGGCATTCATCTGCCCTGAGTGTAACAAGGCATTCTCTGTTATCAGCCTCTAGGCACACCAACTGGTAAACACTGAGAGATCTTTGAAATGCTCACATTGAGAAAAAAGCTTTAAACACAGACATGAAATGCTGATACATGAGTCCGTTCACACTGGGGAGAGGCCATTCCCCTCTCTGTACGTGGGAAACGATTTGTCCATTCAAAAAATCCTTCTGAAACCCCAACGAATACACACTGGTGAGAAGCTGTTACGTGCTGCTTTTCTGGGAAAGGATTTACTCAGTCATCCCACCATCTGAGTTCACACCCGATTCAGGCAGCTGTGTGCTGCTGCTGCTGTTCTCAATAAAATTCTGATGGATCTCCCCCCCTCCCCCTCAAGGAAACAGATGCAGTGGACCAGAAAAATGTGGCACTTGTGATGTCACATGGGTAGGCCAGCGGAAGGCGGCATTGTGTTACTGTACTTCTCAGAGAGAGAGAAACTCTGACTTTGAAAGAATGAATTATAAACGTGATGAATCAAAGTTTGTCCCATTACAGGCAGAACTGGGCACACACCAACACTCACAGGCACAAAATCAGATTCACAGACAGGTATAACGAAATTTTCAGACACACGCTTCCGGGACAATGTTTGCCACTGCAGACAGTTTGTCATTCATACACAGACAGACACACTCAGACTTCCCTCCGACATAATCTCTGTCCAATTGCTTGCAGAGATAGTCATATCAACACAGAAAAATAGATATTAACACAGAGATGGAAGCGCAATACAGTCAGAGTGAGACACAGAATCACTGACTTTTACAAACATGTCCAGAGATATTTTTCAGACAATGTTGTGTTCAGCTGTATGAAAATCCTTGTTTCCTTGTGAAATAAATTTGTGTCCTTTGGATGCAGAAGCCTGTGTTTTGTTGTCTAAATGAAAGTGTGTTGTGGCTGCTGCTGGTTTGAAACTGCAGCTTTGTCTCTGTGTGGATTTTAAGTCTGTAATCTGTGTGTGAGGTGAGGAGGTGGGAGAAGGATCAGAGGGGCAGACAGACAGATAGTTTGGACTAAACTATTGAGCTGCTGCTTTCTCTCACACTACTCCCGCTTCCTCTCAACTCACAACTTGTAATGCTCCATCCCTGGGGGAGGTATACTCTCGGTAGAAGAGCTGATTTTTGGGCACAGAAGGGTCTTTAAGTCATAGACCTGAAGGTATTTAAAGCAGGTCCTGTCAGCCATAGTTCCCTCTGCCATGTGGATGGAGCAGGAGGTGAGTATCAAAGGGTTTGTGTGTGTGTGTGTGTGTGTGTGTGTGTATGTGTGTGTGTGTTTGTGTATGAGTGTGGGTACTGTTAGAATCTCAGTGTCAGTTTTGATCGATTAACCACCGTCCATCACCCCCACACCGTCCCTGAACCAGCCAGACTGACGTAGGTTGTAGGAGCAGGGCCTGTGTCTTATGGATGAGAGGGAGTATATGAAACTACAGAGAAAGCTGGGACCCAATGGAATTGCATCCCTTCCTCAGTCTCTCTATGTTTTTCCTTAACTTCTCTTTTTCTGACTTTTCTCCCTTTTCTCGCTCACTCTATGTCTCTCGTTCTTCTTGTCTTCCACTCCCATCCGTCTGTCCTATGGGTTCAGGACCATAATTGTTTGAAGTTTGCGTCACCTACTGACCCTGATCACTCCCTGGACGAAAACGTTCTTCCTAATGTCACTTTTACTTCTTTTCCTCGTGATTTTAAAACTCTGCTGAATCGTTGTCGATCCTTTCAGGCGTGGGAGCATTTGCACTACATTATTCCTGTGTCTAGACCCTCATGACTTGAAAAACGTCAATCAGGCCAACTTTCAACCTACTGTTCTCCAAGGAGAACTGTCCCAACTTTCCAATCTACCTGCATTGCTGACAATCCTCAGACACGGCACCATTAACATCAACCTGTTCAGCGCTGTCTGCAATCACTTCACTTCCCCGCTTCCTGAAATTTCACGCTCACAATTGAGCAATAATGCAGCTGGAGGATTCATTCAGAGTAGGAATGCGCGGGCGAACTACGTGCAATGCTTGTTTTCACTTTGAGCAAGTGTTTCATTTTACCATGTTCGCTGTCATGGGAGCTCGACTCCATCCCGACTTCAGACAGTACGATCTCGTTTCATTTATGTGCTTTTTGAGAAAATTGCGCCTGAAGGCAACTTAAGAAATGAGGGCTCGTCTGGGATTCGAACCCGGCATCTCTCGCAAATTCCCCCAACAACAGGCCCGAAGGGGGGATCATACTGCTAGACCAACGAGCCACAGGACGACCCAGGCGTGAGCTGACCTCACCCCTGACGCTCCAAGCGCCCTCCCCTGAAGCAGCTGAGACTTGCTCAATGTGAAATACGTTTGAGTTGCTCCAAGAATCGCAAGCAGCAAAGAGATTCCACAACATTTGCTTCTCATTCCGTCTCCCTGCGCCCAGGACGCTGCTGTTTGTCCCGTTCCCAGTAACTGGACTCTCTCCACTGGCGGATAATTAAACCATTTTGTTTCTACTTGCAAACTGTTCTGGGGGAGGGCAGAGCCCCTTCGCTCTTCTGCTCTCCTGCAATCACTTGCGATGGGAGACGTCAGTTACACTAATGCGTAGGAAATGGGCAAGTTTTAACTACATTACAAAGGTCTGTAATCAAAGAGACAGAACGATGCTGTGCTGGCGGGACAGAGAGAAATGGACACCGGAAACTGTTCCCTCAGGTAAATTCATATGAGTGTATTTGTGTGCAGCCTGCTCGGTGCTCAGAATTCGTCTTCACACAGCAATCCTGCAGAAGGCCTTTTCTAACACGGGCGTCTGTTTCTTTGCTGCGAACGGGCAGCAGTGAACATCTGAGCCCCAACTGTCCCAGATGAAGTTGAAAATGAGCCATTGTTTCTCCCTCAGCCGCTCTGTCCCAGAGACAGGGAGAGGGACGGCATCAACGCGTGACGTCATTCCGCCGCAGCCTGAAGCCGTTCAGTCCATCATTTCCATGTGACTCTCTGTCACTTGTATCTCTCCGAGATGATTCCCAATCGGTGATATGTGTCCTCATCATGGGAACTGTGTCTGTGTGGTGATGCTGCTTTCGAAATGCTGATCGTCCTGTCATTCCCGTCTGAACCGGAGTGGGGAATTATTGCAGGGAATGAATACGACCGCAAATACTGTGGCTTTGTGGCTCAGTGGTTAACCCTGCTGTCTCATAACGGGACCTGAATTCGATCCTACCCGTGTGTGGTTTGTTTGTGTGGAGTTTGTTCAATCTCCCCGTGTCTGCGTGGGTTTCCTGCGGTGCTCCGGTTTCCTTCCACAGTCGAAAGATGTGCAGGTTAGGTGGACTGACCATGCTAAACTGCCCCATAGTGCCCAGAGGTCGGTAGGTTGTGCGCATCAGTCAGAAGTAAATGTCGGGTCTGGGTGGGTTACTCTTCGGAGGGTTGATAAGGACTTGTTGAGCAGGAGGGCCTGTTTCCACACTGTAGGGATTCGAATTCGAATTGTTTCAACTTCCCCAGCTCATTCCCATTTCAGAGAAGAGGTGTTAGGATTCAGTTCAGAGCAGACCGGCGGGAAACAACTCAAATCTCCACAAGCACTTCCCCTTAATTGTGTAAACTGGGCCCGTGTTTAATGACATATTCAGCTCACACTGAATCACAACATGAGTCACAGCGTAGACGGAGGCCATGCGGCCCACCTTCGCTCTGCTGGTTCTACCCCGTAAGTAAACGTGTGACTCAATTCGTATAATTCTCTCGCCTTTTCCGTGTAAATCTGCACACCTGAACGTGACCACCGAATTCCCTTTCGGGTCCATTGAATCTTCCTCTTTATCAATGTCAGACAGGGACTTACTGACCCTAACCACTCCCTGTATGAAAACGTTCTTCCCAATGTCACTTTTACTTCTTTCCCTCCTGACATTTAAACTCTGCCGAATCGTTGTGGAACCTTTGTTGCGTGGGAGCATTTACACAACAGTATTTCCTGTATCTAGGCCTCTCATGATTTGCAAGGCTTCTGTTCTCCTTGGAGGGCAGTCCCAATTTTCCAATCTCGCTTCATTGCTGACATTCCTCATGCACCGCATCTCTGGCAAGTGGGAGTAGTAGAAGAGTCAAAGCGAGATTCATACCCCAAGACCAACGAGCTAGAAATCAGGCGCACCCCATCGCCCGTACCCGCCTCACCTCTTGGACGAGCTGAGACTTGCTCAGTGTGAAATACATTTGACATTGCTCTAAGAATTGCAAGCGGCAAAGAGTTTCCATAACAGCTGCTTCTCATTGTCCAAGTGTTTTGGGAAGCAGATGAGAAGGCGAGGTGCAGAACAGAGCGCCGCTATACGGGAAAGCTGCTAAAGAGGATATTGAGTGTTTAGGAGAGATGGTTTCCCTTCTGGGTTATGCTCCGATCACGCACCCGCAGACATATCGCCGATGCGCAAACATAAACTCTGTCTAAATTCACATATTCTGTTTTTTCGAACTGTGATTTCGCTCAAAAGCACAAAATTTCAACACTCTCAAAATTCAAACTTTAACAAAGTGCTCATAGATATACTTTGCGAACATCTGGAAAAGTTCTTCCAAACGTACCTAGGGAATTTCGGTTTGAGGGCTCTTGAACTTTAAGTAGAAGGGAAGTTTGACTCGAGGCTGCATAATGTGGAGATGTGTTCCCCATGTTAACTGGTAGTGGTTGACCATCCCAGTGCTTCCCGATGCAGGGTTGCCCTGACCCACCGGGAGGTTTCTTTGATAAACTGTCCCGGGGGCTTCCAGTCTCACCGTGACGTCATAGGGCGAGCCCCCGGTGATGGCCTGCAGCTGCTGTGACACAATAATGATGCTGGCCCCGGAACATGAATACAAATTAGTTCATGAGTCACGTGGTACTGAATCATTGGATGGAATGTTCTTTCAACTTCACGGATTTATATGTGAGAGGAGGTAAATGGGCAGGGCTTACACCTCGGGTCCACTCTTCCTTCACTCGCAACACCCCACACCCACCTCCCATTGTCCCAAGGCACTTTCCCCTGTAACCGCCGAATGTGTAACACCTGCCCATTTACCTGCTCCCTCCTGAATATCCAAGGGCTCGAACATACCTTCCAGGTGAAGCAGCACTTTACCTGTACATTTGCCACAACCTAGTCTACTGCATTCGCTGCTCACAGTGTCGTTTCCCCAACGTAGCATGAAGCATAAACTGGGTGACTGCTTCGCAAAATATCTCGGTTCTGCCTGCAAAAGAGGCCCTGAGCTTCTGGTTGCCCGCCACTTTAACACGCCACCCTGTTCCCTGGCCAACATCTCTGTCTCAGGCTTGCAGAGTGTTCCAGCAAAGCTCAGCTCCAGATGGAAGAACAAAGTCTCATTTTCCACTTGAACACCCTACAGCCCCCCCGGTCTTCAATATCGAGTTCCATGTCTTTAGGGCCTGAAATCCGCCATGTCCTATTCTCTCCTATTCACGTAATGTCGTCTTTTGCAGCTTTCCCGTCTAAGGGCGCACTGTTCTGCATCTCGCCTTCTCATTTGCTACCCAAAAAACTCAACATAAATATTTCACATTGTTATACTGGCCCAATGTGCACAGTTGAGGTGACACACTCGTGTCGGTCTGCGTGGTCTTCTCCTGTTCTCTGTTGAGAGAAAAGTTTCGAAACAAAAAGGTTAAATTTTCTGCCGTTGGAGAGGGCCCGGTTCCTGGACACGGGACAAACGACAGCAGCGAAACACAATGAGAAGCAACTATTCTGCAAATTGTTTGCCTGAACCCATGAAAAGCAGACAACTTCGCAGTTGGAGGGAGAGCAGCAAATACACCACCCCTGTGCGGGGTTGAATCACCAACCTCCCGGTAAACTGCTGAACGCACAGACCAACGATGCGATAGAGAAATGTGACTACGTCGGCAGCAACATCGCTAAGGGGAGGCTATGAGTGAATTCGTAATTCAGCCTCACCGCCTAAAATTACATTTGTCGTCTCTAAGACTTACTTTTCCATAATAAAGCCTGGGACATTCATTGTGGAGAGATGAGATCGAATTGAACTAAACACATTGATGAGAGATCGAGCGGGTGGGAAGGATCCATTCCCATGCGAAGAGAGATGAATAATCAGGGCCCAAAATAAGGAGCCACTTCAAGAAATTTGGGGTTCATTCAGCAAAGCTAATGTAGAATTGTTCACAGAAAATTGTGATGAAAGTCTCTCGAGTTTTTTTGATGAGAAGTGTTGATGATGCTAATACAATCGATAGGATGAACGTAGATTGGTAAATGTATTTGGTGACAGTTCTGTTCTAGCCCTGTGAGCGAAACCTGGATCTGAAGGAGTAGAAGGGACATTAACAACATCGATCTGAAATTGGACACGTGACAAGGAACAGAGCCATCATTAACAGTTGGCTTTTGAACTGGAGAGGGTTTCTCGTGAAATTAGCTTGAGGCTTGAGGTATGCAAGGTCAAGATAATTTAGGTCAAACACGGAAACGCTATCCTCATTAGCAGACAGTGAAAGGATTACAAGACACAAATTAAACATTTTCGACAAGTGATACAGGGGACTGGGAAGATAAGTATTAGAAACTGGCAACAACAAAGTTCAGGAGCACAACACTTACATTCAAAGACCGAAAACATCCAGGTCCTGATTAATTAGATTGCACTGTGGTGCTTTTTTTTGCAAAACATCCACTTGCAATGTCCTACAAAAGAGTGACAAATCCCATCCCTGTCAGCCCAGGATGGAAAATCCGAAGGGATGAACGTTTGCTGATTTTCTGAAGATTCACAGAGCTGAGACTGGGTTTTGGTGATTGTTTCTTTTCCACTCCCAGGAGCCGCAGTGGTCGAGGCGTTGAGTTGGGGAGAATAAAATATGCCCGTGAGCAGCATGTGGGGCTATTTCAGCTTCCCCTCATCTGACTGCGCTGTGAGTTGACTCAGATGTTCTCAGGGACATTTACTGACGCGAGACAGTGAAAGGATTCTCATTCCCGCAGATCGGGAATTCAAACCGTATGCCGGCTTCAGGACAATGAGAAGATTAATTGAGGTGTGTGAAGAAGCTTTGAGCTGCATTTCAAACAGGTAGGTGGAGTCAGATGCATCATCCATTGCGCCCCGGCCCTGTGCGTATCTAACGCCACCACGCTGCAGAGTTCTGACGTTAACACGGACATGCGCAGCAATGGGAACATTCACAAGGTGAACAACCAAAGATAATCACCGTCACTGATTCCCTTCCACAGGCCCAACTTTGTGAAGCAGTATCTTTCACTGGCAAAGGAAACACCCTTGTCCTCAGGTGCCTGCTTCATTTCGATCACGATTTCAAGCACCTCACTGTTCTAGTCTCATTTCCAAACACTTTGCTCAGAGCCTCAAAAGAAGCTCTGCAGGTATCTGCTTGTTCCACCCGAACAGGCAGTGGGTTGCAGATTCCCACCAGTCCCAGTTTGAGTGAAATATTTTTCCCCCTCCACTGATTTGAATCTTAAAGAAGAAGCCGGGGAGCAAGCTCCCTTTCTTTTCGACGACATTTCTCATTTTGTACTCGGAAGGGTTCACACCTGCGTGGGGAAACCGCAATGGATTTCAAGTCCATCGCATTAACCACTCGGCCCACGAATACAGAACCACACTGACAGCTTGACTTCCCAGGTCTGTCTGCCTGTGGAGCTGAGAAAGAGTGAATCATCGCAGAGTTTGTTTGAATCCAATCACTTCACAGTGATTCGAAAGGGTTAAATATCGGCACATGGTGTTTGCAGATATTTAGGTGTTTCACCCCAAAAGATGAAATGAACTTTCAGTTAGAAATTGCAGGAGGAACTCAGCAGGTCAGGCAACATCTGTGGAAAGAGAATCAGAGGCAACATTTCAAAATTCTGTTTTCACCGACAGGTCCTGTCAAAACTGCCGAGTTTCTCTTTTGGTCTGGTCTTCTCAGCATACGCAGTCCCTTACGTGAGACATTAATTCAATTCCGAAACCCCTTTATGGAGAAGAATTCCGCTTGGGAACATTTTCCTGACCCCATTAAAAGCGCAAACCTTCGAAGCCAAAGAAGGGCAACGAACACACCGCCCCTGGGTGGGCTCGAACCACCAACCTTTCGGTTAACAGCCGAACGCGCTGACCAATTGCGCCACAGAGACAGGCGCGGCCGGGGGCTGTACCATCGCTTAGTGATTTTATAATTCAGCCTCCCCGCCGAGAATTACAATTGTCGTCTATCAGTTTTACTTTTCCATAATCAAGCCTGGGAGATGTGTTGTGGAGATACCGGGGACAGTCTGCAGACACATCCATGTCACGAGGAACTAGCTTTCTTACTCCGGGGCCGGCGCCCTTCCAGCCTTTCAGTGTTTTGCCTGTTCCCGAGTTCACTCCTTGGCTCGCAGGGGAGAAGGGGTTTGAATTCCTGATGTGCAGGAACGACAATTCTTTCAATGACTCAGATCAGTTCATGTGCCGAGAACATCAGAGTCAACCTCCCGGCCTCTTCAACAAGGGGACGGTGTCTGGACTGTCTCTGCTCAATCGGACCGGTCATCTTTCATTCTCCTCTAAATCCGCTTCCCAAAGTGTTTCTAAAGGTTCACAAAGCTGGAGACTGGGATTTCTGTTTTGCTTCATGAACATTTGAACATTTTTCCATTTCCTAACTGACAATATTTTGCCAAAATCTCTTCCAATTGTACGCCTTGCCTCATGTCCAGGGATGAGGAATTTCCATTTTGGGGAGACATTCCCAAGGTGGAGAATGTTCGCTTTGGAGCAAAGAAGGATAACTGGAGATTTCCTGGGGCTGTTGGTCATGATGGGAGAAGAAGCGGTGGGAATGGGCAGATTAATGATCAGAAGAACCAATTGCCACTGACCAGAGTCAGTTACCTGAGGACAGGGATTGAAGTTCTTGAATGAAAAGCAGCAGTTGTGCCTAATAAACACAGAGAATACAGCAGAAACCCGACGGGTCGAGCAGCATCTGTGGAAAGGGAAACAGAGCTGACGTTGTGAGTCTGGTACGTTGTTTGTTCAGAACCCGAGTTTCCTGCATGGCAATCAATTCCCAGACATGAGAAAACGGGTCTTTATTGAGACGGGTTTTGTGAAGTTTGAGCGATAATGCAACCAACAGGAAGTCATTTAAAATCGCCAGTGAAGAAATCATACCCAGCAGGTTACCACCCTGGGCGGGGGAGCCCCAAAAGATCTCTACGCCAACACCTTAAGTGTTCGGCCACAACTATACGCCCAAAGTTGTGGTCTAAACTTTCTCATGGAATAGTTCTAACAGGAAAGGTGAGTATTGGGATTGTCCTGTCCGCGCCATAGTCCCAACGGTTCCTGTTCCCCTGGATTTGATCAGGACAGAGGAGGCTGATGGGAGATCGAATTGAACTAAACACATTGATGAGAGTCAGAGCGGCTGGGAAGGATCCATTCCCACGCGTAGAGAGATTAATAATCAGGGCCGAAAATAAGGAGCCACTTCAAGAAATTTGGGGTTCATTCAGCAAAGCTGATGTATGACTGTTCACAGAAAATTGTGATGAAAGTCTCTCGAGTTATTTTGATGAGAAGTGTTGATGATGCTAATACAATCGATAGGATGAACGTAGATTGGTAAATGTATTTGGTGACAGTTCTGTTCTAGCCCTGTGAGCGAAACCTGGATCTGAAGGAGTAGAAGGGACATTAACAACATCGATCTGAAATTGGACACGTGACAAGAAACAGAGCCATCATTAACAGTTGGCTTTTGAACTGGAGAAGGTTTCTCGTGAAATTCGCTTGAGGCTTGAGGTATGCAAGGTCAAGATAATTTAGGTAAAACACGGAAACGCTATCCTCATTAGCAGACAGTGAAAGGATTACAAGACACAAATTAAACATTTTCGACAAGTGATACAGGGGACTGGGAAGATAAGTATTATAAACTGTGAACAGCAAAGTTCTGGAGCACAACACTTACATTCAAAGACCGAAAACATCCAGGTCCTGATTAATCAGATTGCATTGTGGTGCTTTTTTGCAAAACATCCACTTGCAAAGTCCTACAAAAGAGTGACAAAACCCATCCCTGTCAGCCCAGGATAGAAAATCCGAAGGGATGAACGTTTGCTGATTTTCTGAAGATTCACAGAGCTTAGACTGGGTTTTGGTGATTGTTTCTTTTCCACTCCCAGGAGCCGCAGTGGTTGAGGATTTGAGTTGGGGAGAATAAAATGTGCCCGTGAGCAGCATGTGGGGCTATTTCAGCTTCCCCTCATCTGACTGCGCTGTGAGTTGACTCCGATGTTCTCAGGGACATTTACTGACGCGAGACAGTGAAAGGATTCTCATTCCCGCAGATCGGGAATTCAAACCGTATGCCGGCTTCAGGACAATGAGAAAGATTAATTGGGGTGTGTGAAGAAGCTGTGAGCTGCATTTCAAACAGGTAGGTGGAGTCAGATGCATCATCCATTACGCCCCGGCCCTGTGCGTATCTAACGCCACCATGCTGCAGAGTTCTGAGGTTAACACGGACATGCGCAGCAATGGGTTCATTCACAAGGTGAACAACCAAAGATAATCACTGTCACTGATTCCCTTCCACAGGCCCAACTTTGTGAAGCAGTATCTTTCACTGGCAAAGGAAACACCCTTGTCCTCAGGTGCCTGCTTCATTTCGATCACGATTTCAAGCCCCTCACTGTTCTAGTCTCATTTCCAAACACTTTGCTCATAGCCTCAAAAGAAGGTCTGCGGGTATCGGCTTGCTCCACCTGAACAGGCAGTGGGTTGCAGATTCCCACCAGTCCCAATTTGAGTGAAATATTTTTCCCCCTCCACTGATTTGAATCTTTTAAGAAGAAGCCGGGGAGCAAGCTCCCTTTCTGTTCGACGACATTTCTCATTTTGTACTCGGAAGGGTTCACACCTGCGTGTGGAAACCGCAATGGATTTCATGTACATCGCATTAACCACTCGGCCCACGAATACAGAACCACACTGACAGCTTGACTTCCCAGGTTTGTCTGCCTATGGAGCTGAGAAAGAGTGAATCATCGCAGAGTTTGTTTGAATCCAATCACTTCACAGTGATTCGAAAGGGTTAAATATCGGCACATGGTGTTTGCAGATATTTAGGTGTTTCACCCCAAAAGATGAAATGAACTTTCAGTTAGAAATTGCAGGAGGAACTCAGCAGGTCAGGCAACATCTGTGGAAAGAGAATCAGAGGCAACATTTCAAAATTCTGTTTTCACCGACAGGTCCTGTCAAAACTGCCGAGTTTCTCTTTTGGTCTGGTCTTCTCAGCATACGCAGTCCCTTACGTGAGACATTAATTCAATTCCGAAACCCCTTTATGGAGAAGAATTCCGCTTGGGAACATTTTCCTGACCCCATTAAAAGCGCAAACCTTCGAAGCCAAAGAAGGGCAACGAACACACCGCCCCTGGGTGGGCTCGAACCACCAACCTTTCGTTTAACAGCCGAACGCGCTGACCAATTGCGCCACAGAGACAGGCGCGGCCGGGGGCTGTACCATCGCTTAGTGATTTTATAATTCAGCCTCCCCGCCGAGAATTACAATTGTCGTCTATCAGTTTTACTTTTCCATAATCAAGCCTGGGAGATGTGTTGTGGAGATACCGGGGACAGTCTGCAGACACATCCATGTCACGAGGAACTAGCTTTCTTACTCCGGGGCCGGCGCCCTTCCAGCCTTCCAGCGTTTTGCCTGTTCCCGAGTTCACTCCTTGGCTCGCAGGGGAGAAGGGGTTTGAATTCCTGATGTGCAGGAACGACAATTCTTTCAATGTCTCAGATCAGTTCATGTGCCGAGAACATCAGAGTCAACCTCCCGGCCTCTTCAACAAGGGGACGGTGTCTGGACTGTCTCTGCTCAATCGGACCGGTCATCTTTCATTCTCCTCTAAATCCGCTTCCCAAAGTGTTTCTAAAGGTTCACAAAGCTGGAGACTGGGATTTCTGTTTTGCTTCATGAACATTTGAACATTTTTCCATTGCCTAACTGACAATATTTTGCCAAAATCTCTTCCAATTGTACGCCTTGCCTCATGTCCAGGGATGAGGAATTTCCATTTTGGCGAGACATTGCCAAGGTTGAGAATGTTCGCTTTGGAGCAAAGAAGGTTAACTGGAGATTTCCTGGGGCTGTTGGTAATGATGGGAGAAGAAGCGGTGGGAATGGGCAGATTAATGATCAGAAGAACCAATTGCCACTGACCAGAGTCAGTTACCTGAGGACAGGGATTGAAGTTCTTGAATGAAAAGCAGCACTTGTGCCTAATAAACACAGAGAATACTACAGAAAGCCAACAGGTCGAGCAGCATCTGTGGAAAGGGAAACAGAGCTGACGTTGTGAGTCTGGTACGTTGTTTGTTCAGAACCCGAGTTTCCTGCATGGCAATCAATTCCCAGACATGAGAAAACGGGGCTTTATTGAGACGGGTTTTGTGAAGTTTGAGCCATAATGCAACCAACAGGAAGTCATTTAAAATCGCCAGCGAAGAAAGCATAGCCAGCAGGTTACCACGCTTGGCGGGGAGCCCCAAAGGATCTTTACACCAACACCTTAAGTGTTCGGCCACAACTACAAGCCCAAAGTTGTGCTCTAAACTTTCTCACGGAATAGTTCTAACAGGAAAGGTGAGTATTGGTCTTGTCCTGTCCGCGCCATAGCCCCAACGTTTCCTGTTCCCCTGGATTTGATCAGGACAAAGGAGGCTGATGGGAGATCGAATTGAACTACACACATTGATGAGAGATAGAGCGGGTGGGAAGGATCCATTCCCATGCGTAGAGAGATGAATAATCAGGGCCGAAAATAAGGAGCCACTTCAAGAAATTTGGGGTTCATTCAGCAAAGCTAATGTAGAACTGTTCACAGAAACGTGTGATGAAAGTCTCTCGAGTTATTTTGATGAGAAGTGTTGATGATGCTAATACAATCGATCGGATGAACGTAGATTGGTAAATGTATTTAGTGATAGTTCTGTTCTAGCCCTGTGAGCGAAACCTGGATCTGAAGGAGTAGAAGGGACATTAACAACATCGATCTGAAATTGGACACGTGACAAGGAACAGAGCCATCATGAACAGTTGGCTTTTGAACTGGACAAAGTTTCTCGTGAAATTAGCTTGAGGCTTGAGGTATGCAAGGTCAAGATAATTGAGGTAAAACACGGAAACGCTATCCTCATTAGCAGACAGTGAAAGGATTACAAGACACAAATTAATCATTTTCGAGAAGTGATACAGGGGACTGGGAAGATAAGTATTATAAACTGGGAACAACAAAGTTCTGGAGCACAACACTTACATTCAAAGACCGAAAACATCCAGGTCCTGATTAATCAGATTGCATTGTGGTGCTTTTCTGCAAAACATCCACTTGCAATGTCCTACAAAAGAGTGACAAAACCCATCCCTGTCAGCCCAGGATAGAAAATCCGAAGGGATGAACGCATGCTTATTTTCTGAAGATTCACAGAGCTTAGACTGGGTTTTGGTGATTGTTTCTTTTCCACTCCCAGTAGCCGCAGTGGTTGAGGCGTTGAGTTGGGGAGAATAAAATGTGCCCGTGAGCAGCATGTGGGGCTATTTCAGCTTCCCCTCATCTGACTGCGCTGTGAGTTGACTCCGATGTTCTCAGGGACATTTACTGACGCGAGACAGTGAAAGGATTCTCATTCCCGCAGATCGGGAATTCAAACCGTATGCCGGCTTCAGGACAATGAGAAAGATTAATTGGGGTGTGTGAAGAAGCTGTGAGCTGCATTTCAAACAGGTAGGTGGAGTCAGATGCATCATCCATTGCGCCCCGGCCCTGTGCGTATCTCACGCCACCATGCTGCAGAGTTCTGACATTAACACGCACATGCGCAGCAATGGGTTCATTCACAAGGTGAACAACCAAAGATAATCACCGTCACGGATTCCCTTCCACAGGCCCAACTTTGTGAAGCAGTATCTTTCACTGGCAAAGGAAACACCCTTGTCCTCAGGTGCCTGCTTCATTTCGATCACGATTTCAAGCCCCTCACTCTTCTAGTCTCATTTCCAAACACTTTGCTCATAGCCTCAAAAGAAGCTCTGCGTGTGTCTGCTTGTTCCACCCGAACAGGCAGTGGGTTGCAGATTACCACCAGTCCCAATTTGAGTGAAATATTTTTCCCCCTCCACTGATTTGAATCTTAAAGAAGAAGCCGGGGAGCAAGCTCCCTTTCTTTTCGACGACATTTCTCATTTTGTACTCGGAAGGGTTCACACCTGCGTGGGGAAACCGCAATGGATTTCAAGTCCATCGCATTAACCACTCGGCCCACGAATACAGAACCACACTGACAGCTTGACTTCCCAGGTCTGTCTGCCTGTGGAGCTGAGAAAGAGTGAATCATCGCAGAGTTTGTTTGAATCCAATCACTTCACAGTGATTCGAAAGGGTTAAATATCGGCACATGGTGTTTGCAGATATTTAGGTGTTTCACCCCAAAAGATGAAATGAACTTTCAGTTAGAAATTGCAGGAGGAACTCAGCAGGTCAGGCAACATCTGTGGAAAGAGAATCAGAGGCAACATTTCAAAATTCTGTTTTCACCGACAGGTCCTGTCAAAACTGCCGAGTTTCTCTTTTGGTCTGGTCTTCTCAGCATACGCAGTCCCTTACGTGAGACATTAATTCAATTCCGAAACCCCTTTATGGAGAAGAATTCCGCTTGGGAACATTTTCCTGACCCCATTAAAAGCGCAAACCTTCGAAGCCAAAGAAGGGCAACGAACACACCGCCCCTGGGTGGGCTCGAACCACCAACCTTTCGGTTAACAGCCGAACGCGCTGACCAATTGCGCCACAGAGACAGGCGCGGCCGGGGGCTGTACCATCGCTTAGTGATTTTATAATTCAGCCTCCCCGCCGAGAATTACAATTGTCGTCTATCAGTTTTACTTTTCCATAATCAAGCCTGGGAGATGTGTTGTGGAGATACCGGGGACAGTCTGCAGACACATCCATGTCACGAGGAACTAGCTTTCTTACTCCGGGGCCGGCGCCCTTCCAGCCTTTCAGTGTTTTGCCTGTTCCCGAGTTCACTCCTTGGCTCGCAGGGGAGAAGGGGTTTGAATTCCTGATGTGCAGGAACGACAATTCTTTCAATGACTCAGATCAGTTCATGTGCCGAGAACATCAGAGTCAACCTCCCGGCCTCTTCAACAAGGGGACGGTGTCTGGACTGTCTCTGCTCAATCGGACCGGTCATCTTTCATTCTCCTCTAAATCCGCTTCCCAAAGTGTTTCTAAAGGTTCACAAAGCTGGAGACTGGGATTTCTGTTTTGCTTCATGAACATTTGAACATTTTTCCATTTCCTAACTGACAATATTTTGCCAAAATCTCTTCCAATTGTACGCCTTGCCTCATGTCCAGGGATGAGGAATTTCCATTTTGGGGAGACATTCCCAAGGTGGAGAATGTTCGCTTTGGAGCAAAGAAGGATAACTGGAGATTTCCTGGGGCTGTTGGTCATGATGGGAGAAGAAGCGGTGGGAATGGGCAGATTAATGATCAGAAGAACCAATTGCCACTGACCAGAGTCAGTTACCTGAGGACAGGGATTGAAGTTCTTGAATGAAAAGCAGCAGTTGTGCCTAATAAACACAGAGAATACAGCAGAAACCCGACGGGTCGAGCAGCATCTGTGGAAAGGGAAACAGAGCTGACGTTGTGAGTCTGGTACGTTGTTTGTTCAGAACCCGAGTTTCCTGCATGGCAATCAATTCCCAGACATGAGAAAACGGGTCTTTATTGAGACGGGTTTTGTGAAGTTTGAGCGATAATGCAACCAACAGGAAGTCATTTAAAATCGCCAGTGAAGAAATCATACCCAGCAGGTTACCACCCTGGGCGGGGGAGCCCCAAAAGATCTCTACGCCAACACCTTAAGTGTTCGGCCACAACTATACGCCCAAAGTTGTGGTCTAAACTTTCTCATGGAATAGTTCTAACAGGAAAGGTGAGTATTGGGATTGTCCTGTCCGCGCCATAGTCCCAACGGTTCCTGTTCCCCTGGATTTGATCAGGACAGAGGAGGCTGATGGGAGATCGAATTGAACTAAACACATTGATGAGAGTCAGAGCGGCTGGGAAGGATCCATTCCCACGCGTAGAGAGATTAATAATCAGGGCCGAAAATAAGGAGCCACTTCAAGAAATTTGGGGTTCATTCAGCAAAGCTGATGTATGACTGTTCACAGAAAATTGTGATGAAAGTCTCTCGAGTTATTTTGATGAGAAGTGTTGATGATGCTAATACAATCGATAGGATGAACGTAGATTGGTAAATGTATTTGGTGACAGTTCTGTTCTAGCCCTGTGAGCGAAACCTGGATCTGAAGGAGTAGAAGGGACATTAACAACATCGATCTGAAATTGGACACGTGACAAGAAACAGAGCCATCATTAACAGTTGGCTTTTGAACTGGAGAAGGTTTCTCGTGAAATTCGCTTGAGGCTTGAGGTATGCAAGGTCAAGATAATTTAGGTAAAACACGGAAACGCTATCCTCATTAGCAGACAGTGAAAGGATTACAAGACACAAATTAAACATTTTCGACAAGTGATACAGGGGACTGGGAAGATAAGTATTATAAACTGTGAACAGCAAAGTTCTGGAGCACAACACTTACATTCAAAGACCGAAAACATCCAGGTCCTGATTAATCAGATTGCATTGTGGTGCTTTTTTGCAAAACATCCACTTGCAAAGTCCTACAAAAGAGTGACAAAACCCATCCCTGTCAGCCCAGGATAGAAAATCCGAAGGGATGAACGTTTGCTGATTTTCTGAAGATTCACAGAGCTTAGACTGGGTTTTGGTGATTGTTTCTTTTCCACTCCCAGGAGCCGCAGTGGTTGAGGATTTGAGTTGGGGAGAATAAAATGTGCCCGTGAGCAGCATGTGGGGCTATTTCAGCTTCCCCTCATCTGACTGCGCTGTGAGTTGACTCCGATGTTCTCAGGGACATTTACTGACGCGAGACAGTGAAAGGATTCTCATTCCCGCAGATCGGGAATTCAAACCGTATGCCGGCTTCAGGACAATGAGAAAGATTAATTGGGGTGTGTGAAGAAGCTGTGAGCTGCATTTCAAACAGGTAGGTGGAGTCAGATGCATCATCCATTACGCCCCGGCCCTGTGCGTATCTAACGCCACCATGCTGCAGAGTTCTGAGGTTAACACGGACATGCGCAGCAATGGGTTCATTCACAAGGTGAACAACCAAAGATAATCACTGTCACTGATTCCCTTCCACAGGCCCAACTTTGTGAAGCAGTATCTTTCACTGGCAAAGGAAACACCCTTGTCCTCAGGTGCCTGCTTCATTTCGATCACGATTTCAAGCCCCTCACTGTTCTAGTCTCATTTCCAAACACTTTGCTCATAGCCTCAAAAGAAGGTCTGCGGGTATCGGCTTGCTCCACCTGAACAGGCAGTGGGTTGCAGATTCCCACCAGTCCCAATTTGAGTGAAATATTTTTCCCCCTCCACTGATTTGAATCTTTTAAGAAGAAGCCGGGGAGCAAGCTCCCTTTCTGTTCGACGACATTTCTCATTTTGTACTCGGAAGGGTTCACACCTGCGTGTGGAAACCGCAATGGATTTCATGTACATCGCATTAACCACTCGGCCCACGAATACAGAACCACACTGACAGCTTGACTTCCCAGGTTTGTCTGCCTATGGAGCTGAGAAAGAGTGAATCATCGCAGAGTTTGTTTGAATCCAATCACTTCACAGTGATTCGAAAGGGTTAAATATCGGCACATGGTGTTTGCAGATATTTAGGTGTTTCACCCCAAAAGATGAAATGAACTTTCAGTTAGAAATTGCAGGAGGAACTCAGCAGGTCAGGCAACATCTGTGGAAAGAGAATCAGAGGCAACATTTCAAAATTCTGTTTTCACCGACAGGTCCTGTCAAAACTGCCGAGTTTCTCTTTTGGTCTGGTCTTCTCAGCATACGCAGTCCCTTACGTGAGACATTAATTCAATTCCGAAACCCCTTTATGGAGAAGAATTCCGCTTGGGAACATTTTCCTGACCCCATTAAAAGCGCAAACCTTCGAAGCCAAAGAAGGGCAACGAACACACCGCCCCTGGGTGGGCTCGAACCACCAACCTTTCGTTTAACAGCCGAACGCGCTGACCAATTGCGCCACAGAGACAGGCGCGGCCGGGGGCTGTACCATCGCTTAGTGATTTTATAATTCAGCCTCCCCGCCGAGAATTACAATTGTCGTCTATCAGTTTTACTTTTCCATAATCAAGCCTGGGAGATGTGTTGTGGAGATACCGGGGACAGTCTGCAGACACATCCATGTCACGAGGAACTAGCTTTCTTACTCCGGGGCCGGCGCCCTTCCAGCCTTCCAGCGTTTTGCCTGTTCCCGAGTTCACTCCTTGGCTCGCAGGGGAGAAGGGGTTTGAATTCCTGATGTGCAGGAACGACAATTCTTTCAATGTCTCAGATCAGTTCATGTGCCGAGAACATCAGAGTCAACCTCCCGGCATCTTCAACAAGGGGACGGTGTCTGGACTGTCTCTGCTCAATCGGACCGGTCATCTTTCATTCTCCTCTAAATCCGCTTCCCAAAGTGTTTCTAAAGGTTCACAAAGCTGGAGACTGGGATTTCTGTTTTGCTTCATGAACATTTGAACATTTTTCCATTGCCTAACTGACAATATTTTGCCAAAATCTCTTCCAATTGTACGCCTTGCCTCATGTCCAGGGATGAGGAATTTCCATTTTGGCGAGACATTGCCAAGGTTGAGAATGTTCGCTTTGGAGCAAAGAAGGTTAACTGGAGATTTCCTGGGGCTGTTGGTAATGATGGGAGAAGAAGCGGTGGGAATGGGCAGATTAATGATCAGAAGAACCAATTGCCACTGACCAGAGTCAGTTACCTGAGGACAGGGATTGAAGTTCTTGAATGAAAAGCAGCACTTGTGCCTAATAAACACAGAGAATACTACAGAAAGCCAACAGGTCGAGCAGCATCTGTGGAAAGGGAAACAGAGCTGACGTTGTGAGTCTGGTACGTTGTTTGTTCAGAACCCGAGTTTCCTGCATGGCAATCAATTCCCAGACATGAGAAAACGGGGCTTTATTGAGACGGGTTTTGTGAAGTTTGAGCCATAATGCAACCAACAGGAAGTCATTTAAAATCGCCAGCGAAGAAAGCATAGCCAGCAGGTTACCACGCTTGGCGGGGAGCCCCAAAGGATCTTTACACCAACACCTTAAGTGTTCGGCCACAACTACAAGCCCAAAGTTGTGCTCTAAACTTTCTCACGGAATAGTTCTAACAGGAAAGGTGAGTATTGGTCTTGTCCTGTCCGCGCCATAGCCCCAAGTTTTCCTGTTCCCCTGGATTTGATCAGGACAAAGGAGGCTGATGGGAGATCGAATTGAACTACACACATTGATGAGAGATAGAGCGGGTGGGAAGGATCCATTCCCATGAGTAGAGAGATTAATAATCAGGGCCGAAAATAAGGAGCCACTTCAAGAAATTTGGGGTTCATTCAGCAAAGCTAATGTAGAACTGTTCACAGAAAATTGTGATGAAAGTCTCTCGAGTTATTTTGATGAGAAGTGTTGATGATGCTAATACAATCGATCGGATGAACGTAGATTGGTAAATGTATTTAGTGATAGTTCTGTTCTAGCCCTGTGAGCGAAACCTGGATCTGAAGGAGTAGAAGGGACATTAACAACATCGATCTGAAATTGGACACGTGACAAGGAACAGAGCCATCATGAACAGTTGGCTTTTGAACTGGACAAAGTTTCTCGTGAAATTAGCTTGAGGCTTGAGGTATGCAAGGTCAAGATAATTGAGGTAAAACACGGAAACGCTATCCTCATTAGCAGACAGTGAAAGGATTACAAGACACAAATTAATCATTTTCGAGAAGTGATACAGGGGACTGGGAAGATAAGTATTATAAACTGGGAACAACAAAGTTCTGGAGCACAACACTTACATTCAAAGACCGAAAACATCCAGGTCCTGATTAATCAGATTGCATTGTGGTGCTTTTCTGCAAAACATCCACTTGCAATGTCCTACAAAAGAGTGACAAAACCCATCCCTGTCAGCCCAGGATAGAAAATCCGAAGGGATGAACGCATGCTTATTTTCTGAAGATTCACAGAGCTTAGACTGGGTTTTGGTGATTGTTTCTTTTCCACTCCCAGTAGCCGCAGTGGTTGAGGCGTTGAGTTGGGGAGAATAAAATGTGCCCGTGAGCAGCATGTGGGGCTATTTCAGCTTCCCCTCATCTGACTGCGCTGTGAGTTGACTCCGATGTTCTCAGGGACATTTACTGACGCGAGACAGTGAAAGGATTCTCATTCCCGCAGATCGGGAATTCAAACCGTATGCCGGCTTCAGGACAATGAGAAAGATTAATTGGGGTGTGTGAAGAAGCTGTGAGCTGCATTTCAAACAGGTAGGTGGAGTCAGATGCATCATCCATTGCGCCCCGGCCCTGTGCGTATCTCACGCCACCATGCTGCAGAGTTCTGACATTAACACGCACATGCGCAGCAATGGGTTCATTCACAAGGTGAACAACCAAAGATAATCACCGTCACGGATTCCCTTCCACAGGCCCAACTTTGTGAAGCAGTATCTTTCACTGGCAAAGGAAACACCCTTGTCCTCAGGTGCCTGCTTCATTTCGATCACGATTTCAAGCCCCTCACTCTTCTAGTCTCATTTCCAAACACTTTGCTCATAGCCTCAAAAGAAGCTCTGCGTGTGTCTGCTTGTTCCACCCGAACAGGCAGTGGGTTGCAGATTACCACCAGTCCCAATTTGAGTGAAATATTTTTCCCCCTCCACTGATTTGAATCTTAAAGAAGAAGCCGGGGAGCAAGCTCCCTTTCTTTTCGACGACATTTCTCATTTTGTACTCGGAAGGGTTCACACCTGCGTGGGGAAACCGCAATGGATTTCAAGTCCATCGCATTAACCACTCGGCCCACGAATACAGAACCACACTGACAGCTTGACTTCCCAGGTCTGTCTGCCTGTGGAGCTGAGAAAGAGTGAATCATCGCAGAGTTTGTTTGAATCCAATCACTTCACAGTGATTCGAAAGGGTTAAATATCGGCACATGGTGTTTGCAGATATTTAGGTGTTTCACCCCAAAAGATGAAATGAACTTTCAGTTAGAAATTGCAGGAGGAACTCAGCAGGTCAGGCAACATCTGTGGAAAGAGAATCAGAGGCAACATTTCAAAATTCTGTTTTCACCGACAGGTCCTGTCAAAACTGCCGAGTTTCTCTTTTGGTCTGGTCTTCTCAGCATACGCAGTCCCTTACGTGAGACATTAATTCAATTCCGAAACCCCTTTATGGAGAAGAATTCCGCTTGGGAACATTTTCCTGAC
The DNA here is from genome assembly GCF_047496795.1 of Chiloscyllium punctatum. Classification (NCBI taxonomy): domain Eukaryota; kingdom Metazoa; phylum Chordata; class Chondrichthyes; order Orectolobiformes; family Hemiscylliidae; genus Chiloscyllium; species Chiloscyllium punctatum. The sequence continues at coordinate 63,222,975 of NC_092774.1, read as the reverse complement.
CCCATTAAAAGCGCAAACCTTCGAAGCCAAAGAAGGGCAACGAACACACCGCCCCTGGGTGGGCTCGAACCACCAACCTTTCGGTTAACAGCCGAACGCGCTGACCAATTGCGCCACAGAGACAGGCGCGGCCGGGGGCTGTACCATCGCTTAGTGATTTTATAATTCAGCCTCCCCGCCGAGAATTACAATTGTCGTCTATCAGTTTTACTTTTCCATAATCAAGCCTGGGAGATGTGTTGTGGAGATACCGGGGACAGTCTGCAGACACATCCATGTCACGAGGAACTAGCTTTCTTACTCCGGGGCCGGCGCCCTTCCAGCCTTTCAGTGTTTTGCCTGTTCCCGAGTTCACTCCTTGGCTCGCAGGGGAGAAGGGGTTTGAATTCCTGATGTGCAGGAACGACAATTCTTTCAATGACTCAGATCAGTTCATGTGCCGAGAACATCAGAGTCAACCTCCCGGCCTCTTCAACAAGGGGACGGTGTCTGGACTGTCTCTGCTCAATCGGACCGGTCATCTTTCATTCTCCTCTAAATCCGCTTCCCAAAGTGTTTCTAAAGGTTCACAAAGCTGGAGACTGGGATTTCTGTTTTGCTTCATGAACATTTGAACATTTTTCCATTTCCTAACTGACAATATTTTGCCAAAATCTCTTCCAATTGTACGCCTTGCCTCATGTCCAGGGATGAGGAATTTCCATTTTGGGGAGACATTCCCAAGGTGGAGAATGTTCGCTTTGGAGCAAAGAAGGATAACTGGAGATTTCCTGGGGCTGTTGGTCATGATGGGAGAAGAAGCGGTGGGAATGGGCAGATTAATGATCAGAAGAACCAATTGCCACTGACCAGAGTCAGTTACCTGAGGACAGGGATTGAAGTTCTTGAATGAAAAGCAGCAGTTGTGCCTAATAAACACAGAGAATACAGCAGAAACCCGACGGGTCGAGCAGCATCTGTGGAAAGGGAAACAGAGCTGACGTTGTGAGTCTGGTACGTTGTTTGTTCAGAACCCGAGTTTCCTGCATGGCAATCAATTCCCAGACATGAGAAAACGGGTCTTTATTGAGACGGGTTTTGTGAAGTTTGAGCGATAATGCAACCAACAGGAAGTCATTTAAAATCGCCAGTGAAGAAATCATACCCAGCAGGTTACCACCCTGGGCGGGGGAGCCCCAAAAGATCTCTACGCCAACACCTTAAGTGTTCGGCCACAACTATACGCCCAAAGTTGTGGTCTAAACTTTCTCATGGAATAGTTCTAACAGGAAAGGTGAGTATTGGGATTGTCCTGTCCGCGCCATAGTCCCAACGGTTCCTGTTCCCCTGGATTTGATCAGGACAGAGGAGGCTGATGGGAGATCGAATTGAACTACACACATTGATGAGAGATAGAGCGGCTGGGAAGGATCCATTCCCACGCGTAGAGAGATTAATAATCAGGGCCGAAAATAAGGAGCCACTTCAAGAAATTTGGGGTTCATTCAGCAAAGCTGATGTATGACTGTTCACAGAAAATTGTGATGAAAGTCTCTCGAGTTATTTTGATGAGAAGTGTTGATGATGCTAATACAATCGATAGGATGAACGTAGATTGGTAAATGTATTTGGTGACAGTTCTGTTCTAGCCCTGTGAGCGAAACCTGGATCTGAAGGAGTAGAAGGGACATTAACAACATCGATCTGAAATTGGACACGTGACAAGAAACAGAGCCATCATTAACAGTTGGCTTTTGAACTGGAGAAGGTTTTTCGTGAAATTCGCTTGAGGCTTGAGGTATGCAAGGTCAAGATAATTTAGGTAAAACACGGAAACGCTATCCTCATTAGCAGACAGTGAAAGGATTACAAGACACAAATTAAACATTTTCGACAAGTGATACAGGGGACTGGGAAGATAAGTATTATAAACTGTGAACAGCAAAGTTCTGGAGCACAACACTTACATTCAAAGACCGAAAACATCCAGGTCCTGATTAATCAGATTGCATTGTGGTGCTTTTTTGCAAAACATCCACTTGCAAAGTCCTACAAAAGAGTGACAAAACCCATCCCTGTCAGCCCAGGATAGAAAATCCGAAGGGATGAACGTTTGCTGATTTTCTGAAGATTCACAGAGCTTAGACTGGGTTTTGGTGATTGTTTCTTTTCCACTCCCAGGAGCCGCAGTGGTTGAGGATTTGAGTTGGGGAGAATAAAATGTGCCCGTGAGCAGCATGTGGGGCTATTTCAGCTTCCCCTCATCTGACTGCGCTGTGAGTTGACTCCGATGTTCTCAGGGACATTTACTGACGCGAGACAGTGAAAGGATTCTCATTCCCGCAGATCGGGAATTCAAACCGTATGCCGGCTTCAGGACAATGAGAAAGATTAATTGGGGTGTGTGAAGAAGCTGTGAGCTGCATTTCAAACAGGTAGGTGGAGTCAGATGCATCATCCATTACGCCCCGGCCCTGTGCGTATCTCACGCCACCATGCTGCAGAGTTCTGAGGTTAACACGGACATGCGCAGCAATGGGTTCATTCACAAGGTGAACAACCAAAGATAATCACCGTCACTGATTCCCTTCCACAGGCCCAACTTTGTGAAGCAGTATCTTTCACTGGCAAAGGAAACACCCTTGTCCTCAGGTGCCTGCTTCATTTCGATCACGATTTCAAGCCCCTCACTGTTCTAGTCTCATTTCCAAACACTTTGCTCATAGCCTCAAAAGAAGGTCTGCGGGTATCGGCTTGCTCCACCTGAACAGGCAGTGGGTTGCAGATTCCCACCAGTCCCAATTTGAGTGAAATATTTTTCCCCCTCCACTGATTTGAATCTTTTAAGAAGAAGCCGGGGAGCAAGCTCCCTTTCTGTTCGACGACATTTCTCATTTTGTACTCGGAAGGGTTCACACCTGCGTGTGGAAACCGCAATGGATTTCATGTACATCGCATTAACCACTCGGCCCACGAATACAGAACCACACTGACAGCTTGACTTCCCAGGTTTGTCTGCCTATGGAGCTGAGAAAGAGTGAATCATCGCAGAGTTTGTTTGAATCCAATCACTTCACAGTGATTCGAAAGGGTTAAATATCGGCACATGGTGTTTGCAGATATTTAGGTGTTTCACCCCAAAAGATGAAATGAACTTTCAGTTAGAAATTGCAGGAGAAACTCAGCAGGTCAGGCAACATCTGTGGAAAGAGAATCAGAGGCAACATTTCAAAATTCTGTTTTCACCGACAGGTCCTGTCAAAACTGCCGAGTTTCTCTTTTGGTCTGGTCTTCTCAGCATACGCAGTCCCTTACGTGAGACATTAATTCAATTCCGAAACCCCTTTATGGAGAAGAATTCCGCTTGGGAACATTTTCCTGACCCCATTAAAAGCGCAAACCTTCGAAGCCAAAGAAGGACAACGAACACACCGCCCCTGGGTGGGCTCGAACCACCAACCTTTCGGTTAACAGCCGAACGCGCTGACCAATTGCACCACAGAGACAGGCGCGGCCGGGGGCTGTACCATCGCTTAGTGATTTTATAATTCAGCCTCCCCGCCGAGAATTTCAATTGTCGTCTATCAGTTTTACTTTTCCATAATCAAGCCTGGGAGATGTGTTGTGGAGATACCGGGGGACAGTCTGCAGACACATCCATGTCACGAGGAACTAGCTTTCTTCCTCCGGGGCCGGCGCCCTTCCAGCCTTTCAGCGTTTTGCCTGTTCCCGAGTTCACTCCTTGGCTCGCAGGGGAGAAGGGGTTTGAATTCCTGATGTGCAGGAACGACAATTCTTTCAATGTCTCAGATCAGTTCATGTGCCGAAAACATCAGAGTCAACCTCCCGGCCTCTTCAACAAGGGGACGGTGTCTGGACTGTCTCTGCTCAATCGGACCGGTCATCTTTCATTCTCCTCTAAATCCGCTTCCCAAAGTGTTTCTAAAGGTTCACAAAGCTGGAGACTGGGATTTCTGTTTTGCTTCATGAACATTTGAACATTTTTCCATTGCCTAACTGACAATATTTTGCCAAAATCTCTTCCAATTGTACGCCTTGCCTCATGTCCAGGGATGAGGAATTTCCATTTTGGCGAGACATTGCCAAGGTTGAGAATGTTCGCTTTGGAGCAAAGAAGGTTAACTGGAGATTTCCTGGGGCTGTTGGTAATGATGGGAGAAGAAGCGGTGGGAATGGGCAGATTAATGATCAGAAGAACCAATTGCCACTGACCAGAGTCAGTTACCAGAGGACAGGGATTGAAGTTCTTGAATGAAAAGCAGCACTTGTGCCTAATAAACACAGAGAATACTACAGAAAGCCAACAGGTCGAGCAGCATCTGTGGAAAGGGAAACAGAGCTGACGTTGTGAGTCTGGTACGTTGTTTGTTCAGAACCCGAGTTTCCTGCATGGCAATCAATTCCCAGACATGAGAAAACGGGGCTTTATTGAGACGGGTTTTGTGAAGTTTGAGCCATAATGCAACCAACAGGAAGTCATTTAAAATCGCCAGCGAAGAAAGCATAGCCAGCAGGTTACCACGCTTGGCGGGGAGCCCCAAAGGATCTTTACACCAACACCTTAAGTGTTCGGCCACAACTACAAGCCCAAAGTTGTGCTCTAAACTTTCTCACGGAATAGTTCTAACAGGAAAGGTGAGTATTGGTCTTGTCCTGTCCGCGCCATAGCCCCAACGTTTCCTGTTCCCCTGGATTTGATCAGGACAAAGGAGGCTGATGGGAGATCGAATTGAACTACACACATTGATGAGAGATAGAGCGGGTGGGAATGATCCATTCCCATGCGTAGAGAGATTAATAATCAGGGCCGAAAATAAGGAACCACTTCAAGAAATTTGGGGTTCATTCAGCAAAGCTAATGTAGAACTGTTCACAGAAAATTGTGATGAAAGTCTCTCGAGTTATTTTGATGAGAAGTGTTGATGATGCTAATACAATCGATCAGATGAACGTAGATTGGTAAATGTATTTGGTGATAGTTCTGTTCTAGCCCTGTGAGCGAAACCTGGATCTGAAGGAGTAGAAGGGACATTAACAACATCGATCTGAAATTGGACACGTGACAAGGAACAGAGCCATCATGAACAGTTGGCTTTTGAACTGAAATAAGTTTCTCGTGAAATTAGCTTGAGGCTTGAGGTATGCAAGGTCAAGATAATTGAGGTAAAACACGGAAACGCTATCCTCATTAGCAGACAGTGAAAGGATTACAAGACACAAATTAATCATTTTCGAGAAGTGATACAGGGGACTGGGAAGATAAGTATTATAAACTGGGAACAACAAAGTTCTGGAGCACAACACTTACATTCAAAGACCGAAAACATCCAGGTCCTGATTAATCAGATTGCATTGTGGTGCTTTTCTGCAAAACATCCACTTGCAATGTCCTACAAAAGAGTGACAAAACCCATCCCTGTCAGCCCAGGATAGAAAATCCGAAGGGATGAACGCATGCTTATTTTCTGAAGATTCACAGAGCTTAGACTGGGTTTTGGTGATTGTTTCTTTTCCACTCCCAGTAGCCGCAGTGGTTGAGGCGTTGAGTTGGGGAGAATAAAATGTGCCCGTGAGCAGCATGTGGGGCTATTTCAGCTTCCCCTCATCTGACTGCGCTGTGAGTTGACTCCGATGTTCTCAGGGACATTTACTGACGCGAGACAGTGAAAGGATTCTCATTCCCGCAGATCGGGAATTCAAACCGTATGCCGGCTTCAGGACAATGAGAAAGATTAATTGGGGTGTGTGAAGAAGCTGTGAGCTGCATTTCAAACAGGTAGGTGGAGTCAGATGCATCATCCATTGCGCCCCGGCCCTGTGCGTATCTCACGCCACCATGCTGCAGAGTTCTGACATTAACACGCACATGCGCAGCAATGGGTTCATTCACAAGGTGAACAACCAAAGATAATCACCGTCACTGATTCCCTTCCACAGGCCCAACTTTGTGAAGCAGTATCTTTCACTGGCAAAGGAAACACACTTGTCCTCAGGTGCCTGCTTCATTTCGATCACGATTTCAAGCCCCTCACTCTTCTAGTCTCATTTCCAAACACTTTGCTCATAGCCTCAAAAGAAGCTCTGCGTGTGTCTGCTTGTTCCACCCGAACAGGCAGTGGGTTGCAGATTACCACCAGTCCCAATTTGAGTGAAATATTTTTCCCCCTCCACTGATTTGAATCTTAAAGAAGAAGCCGGGGAGCAAGCTCCCTTTCTTTTCGACGACATTTCTCATTTTGTACTCGGAAGGGTTCACACCTGCGTGGGGAAACCGCAATGGATTTCAAGTCCATCGCATTAACCACTCGGCCCACGAATACAGAACCACACTGACAGCTTGACTTCCCAGGTCTGTCTGCCTGTGGAGCTGAGAAAGAGTGAATCATCGCAGAGTTTGTTTGAATCCAATCACTTCACAGTGATTCGAAAGGGTGAAATATCTGCACATGATGTTTGCAGATATTTAGGTGTTTCACCCCAAAAGATGAAATGAACTTTCAGTTAGAAATTGCAGGAGGAACTCAGCAGGTCAGGCAACATCTGTGGAAAGAGAATCAGAGGCAACATTCCAAAATTCTGTTTTCTCCGACAGGTACTGTCAAAGCTGCCGAGTTTCTCTTTTGGTCTCGTCTTCTCAGCACACGCAGTCCCTTACGTTAGACATTAATTCAATTCAGAAACCCCTTTGTGGAGAAGATTTCCGTTTGGGGAACATTTTCCTGACCCCATTAAAAGTGCACAGCTTCGAAGCCAAAGAAGAGCAGCGAACACACCGCCCCTGGGTGGGATCGAACCACCAACCTTTCAGTTAACAGCCGAACGCGCTGACCGATTGCGCCACAGAGACAGGCGCTGCCCGGGGCTGCCCCATCGCGTAGTGATTTTATAATTCAGCCCCCCGCCTAGAATTACAATTGTCGTCTATCAGTTTTACTTTTCCAGAATCAAGCCTGGGAGATCTATTGTGGAGATACCGGGGACAGTCTGCAGACACACCCATGTCACGAGGAACTAGCTATCTTCCTTCGGGGCCGTCGAACTTCCAGCCTTTCAGTGTTTTGCCTGTTCCCGAGTTCTCTCATTGGCTCGGAGGCGAGAAGGAGTTTGAATTCCTGATGTGCAGGAACGACAATTCTTTCAATGTCTCAGATCAGTTCGTGAGCCGAGAACATCAGAATCAACCTCCCGGCCTCTTCAACAAGGGGACGGTGTCTGGACTGTCTCTGCTCAATCGGACAGGTCATCTTTCATTCTCCTCTAAATCCGCTTCCAAAAGTGTTTCTAAAGGTTCACAAAGCTGGAGACTGGGATTTCTGTTTTGCTTCATGAACATTTGAACATTTTTCCATTGCCTAACTGACAATATTTTGCCAAAATTTCTTCCCAATTGTACGCCTTGCCTCATGTCCAGGGATGAGGAATTTCCATTTTGGCGAGACATTGCCAAGGTTGAGAATGTTCGCTTTGGAGCAAAGAAGGTTAACTGGAGATTTCCTGGGGCTGTTGGTAATGATGGGAGAAGAAGCGGTGGGAATGGGCAGATTAATGATCAGAAGAACCAATTGCCACTGACCAGAGTCAGTTACCAGAGGACAGGGATTGAAGTTCTTGAATGAAAAGCAGCACTTGTGCCTAATAAACACAGAGAATACTACAGAATGCCAACAGGTCGAGCAGCATCTGTGGAAAGGGAAACAGAGCTGACGTTGTGAGTCTGGTACGTTGTTTGTTCAGAACCCGAGTTTCCTGCATGGCAATCAATTCCCAGACATGAGAAAACGGGACTTTATTGAGACGGGTTTTGTGAAGTTTCAGCGATAATGCAACCAACAGGAAGTCATTTAAAATCGCCAGCGAAGAAAGCATAGTCAGCAGGTTACCACCCTGGGCGGGGAGCCCCAAAGGATCTTTACACCAACACCTTAAGTGTCCGGCCACACCTACACGCCCAAAGTTGTGGTCTAAACTTTCTCATGGAATAGTTCAAACAGGAAAGGTGTTTATTGGGATTGTCCTGTCCGCGCCGTAGCCCCAACGTTTCCTGTTCCCCTGGATTTGATCAGGACAGAGGAGGCTGATGGGAGATCGAATTGAACTACACACATTGATGAGAGATAGAGCGGGTGGGAAGGATCCATTCCCATGAGTAGAGAGATTAATAATCAGGGCCGAAAATAAGGAGCCACTTCAAGAAATATGGGGTTCATTCAGCAAAGCTAATGTAGAACGGTTCACAGAAAATTGTGATGAAAGTCTCTCGAGTTATTTTGATGAGAAGTGTTGATGATGCTAATACAATCGATAGGATGAACGTAGATTGGTAAATGTATTTGGTGACAGTTCTGTTCTAGCCCTGTGAGCGAAACCTGGATCTGAAGGAGTGTAAGGGACATTAACAACATCGATCTGAAATTGGACACGTGACAAGAAACAGAGCCATCATTAACAGTTGGCTTTTGAACTGGACAAGTTTTCTCGTGAAATTGGCTTGAGGCTTGAGGTATGTAAGGTCAAGATAATTTAGGTAAAACACGGAAACGCTATGCTCATCAGCAGACAGTGAAAGGATTACAAGACACAAATTAAACATTTTCGAGAAGTGATACAGGGGACTGGGAAGATAAGTATTATAAACTGGGAACAACAAAGTTCTGGAGCACAACACTTACATTCAAAGACCGAAAACATCCAGGTCCTGATCAATCAGATTGCATTGTGGTGCTTTTCTGCAAAACATCCACTTGCAATATCCTACAATAGAGTGACAAAACCCATCCCTGTCAGCCCAGGATAGAAAATCCGAAGGGATGAACGTTTGCTGATTTTCTGAAGATTCACAGAGCTTAGACTGGGTTTTGGTGATTGTTTCTTTTCCACTCCCAGGAGCCGCAGTGGTTGAGGCTTTGAGTTGGTGAGAATAAAATGTGCCCGTGAACAGCGTGTGGGGCTATTTCAGCTTCCCCTCATCTGACTGCGCTGTGAGTTGACTCAGATGTTCTCAGGGACATTTACTGACGCGAGACAGTGAAACGATTCTCATTCCCGCAGTTCTTGAATTCAAACCGTATGCCGGCTTCAGGACAATGAGAAAGATTAATTGGGGTGTGTGAAGAAGCTGTGAGCTGCATTTCAAACAGGTAGGTGGAGTCAGATGCATCATCCATTGCGCCCCGGCCCTGTGCGTATCTCACGCCACCATGCTGCAGAGTTCTGACATTAACACGGACATGCGCAGCAATGGGAACATTCACAAGGTGAACAACCAAAGATAATCACCGTCACTGATTCCCTTCCACAGGCCCAACTTTGTGAAGCAGTATCTTTCACTGGCAAAGGAAACGCCTTTGTCCACAGGTGCCTGCTTCATTTCGATCACGATTTCAAGCGTCTCACTCTTTTAGTCTCATTTCCAAACACTTTGCTCATAGCCTCAAAAGAAGCTCTGCGGGTATCTGCTTGTTCCACCCGAACCGGCAGTGGGTTGCAGATTCCCACCAGTCCCAATGTGAGTGAAATATTTTTGACCCTCCACTGATTTGAATCTGAAAGAAGAAGCCGGGGAGCAAGCTCCTTTTCTTTACGACGACATTTCTCATGTTGTACTCGGCAGGGTTCACACCTGCGTGGGGAAACCGCAATGGATTTCAAGTCCATCGCATTAACCACTCGGCCCACGAATACAGAACCACACTGACAGCTTGACTTCCCAGGTCTGTCTGCCTATGGAGCTGAGAAAGAGTGAATCATCGCAGAGTTTGTTTGAATCCAATCACGTCACAATGATTCGAAAGGGTTATATATCTGCATGCGGCGTCTCCAGTTGTTTCATCCCAAAAGATGAAATGAACTTGCAGTAAAAAACAAAACTAGAAATTGCACGAGGAACTGAGAAGGTCAGGCAACGTCTGTGGAAAGAGAATCAGAGACAACATTTCAGAATTTTGTTTTCTCCGACCGGTACTGTCAAACCTGCCGAGTTTCTCTTTTGGTCTCGTCTTCTCAGCGTACGCAGTCCCTTACGTTAGACATTAATTCAATTCGAAATCCCTTTGTGGAGAAGATTTCCGTTTGGGGAACATTTTCCTGACCCCATTAAAAGCGCACAGCTTTGAGGCCATGGCCTGTGTGAACTTGTGGCGCAACGGTAGCGCGTCTGACTCGAGTTCCCGAAGTTGCATGTTCGAATCTCGATTGGCTCCATTGCGTCGACTCCCTATGTTTCAAATCATGAAAGGAGTCCGTTGACTCCGTATATCGGTTGAGTCAAATCTTGCCGTTTGCGTCTAATGAATCTGCCTCTTTGTCAGTTCGGGATTTACTGACCTCAACCACTCCCTGTACGAAAGTATTCTTCCTGTTGTCACTTTTGGTTCTTTTCCTCGTGACTTTTAAACTCTGCCGAATCGTTGCCGATCCTTTCAGGCGTGAGAACAATTTGACGACATTACTTTCTCTGTCTAGACTTCGCATGACTTGAAAAGCTTCAATCGGGCTAGATTTCAAACTTACGTACTCCGAAGAGAGCTGTCCCAAATTTCTAATCGACCCTCATCGCTGACATCCCTCAAACACTGCACCACTCCCGTCAACTTATTCAACGCTACCTCCAATCATTTTACTTCGCTGCTTTCTGTCCCATTGGTCCTCCAGGGAGCCCAACCTCGTTTTACGAAGGTGCTTTTTGATCAAATTAAATAGGCACTTTCGCACAAGACATGAAACGCGGTCTCCTCCGGGCTTTGAACCCGCGATCTTTCGAACGCCTGCGTTAATGAGGACCCAAAGCGAGAATTACGCCCCGACACCAACGAGCCACACGGCTCGCCACACGGGCGCCCCTGCCCCCGCCCTACCTCTTGAACCAGCTGAGTCTTGCTCAGAGTAAAGTCCAGTTGACATTGAACAGGCTGGGGCTGTTTTCTCTGGAACGTCGGAGGTTGAAGGGTGACTTTATGGAGGTTTACAAAATTATGAGGGGCATGGATAGGATAAATAGGCAAAGTTAATTCCCAGGGGTCGGGGAGTCAGGAACTAGAGGGCTTTAGGGTTTAGGGTGAGAGGGGAAAGATATAAAAGAGATCCTAGGGGCAACTTTTTCACGCAGAGGGTGGTGCGTGTATGGAATGAGCTGCCAGAGAAAGTGGCGGAGACTGGTACAATTGCAACATTTAAGAGGCGTTTGGATGGATATATGAATAGGAAGGGTTTGGAGGGATATGGGCCGGATGCTGGCAGGTGGGATTAGATTGGGGTGGGATATCTGGTCGGCATGGACGGGTTGGACCGAAGGGTCTGTTTCCATGCTGTACATCTCTATGACTGTATGAACAGCTGCTTCTCATTCTGTCTCTCTGCTGCCGTTTGCCCGTCCCCAGGAACCGGGCCCTCTCTACTGGCAGAAAATTAACCCGTTTTCTTTCTAAACTTTTCTCTGACACCGGAGTGACCAGTGACAAGTATTGCCCTCCTCAACATAGGGTACAGAGAACAGGAGAAGACCCCGCAGACGTCCACGAGTGTGTCATCTCAACTCTGCATACTGGGCCTGTGTATCAGTGTGAAATATTTACGTCGAAGTTTTTTGGGAAGCAGATGAGAAGGCGAGGTGCACAACAGTGCGCCGTTATACGGGAAAGCTGCTAAACTCGACATTGAGTGAAGAGGGAAGATGGTTTCCCTTCTGGGTTATGCTCCCATCGCCCACCGGCAGAATTATCGCCGACGAGCAAATATTAACTCTGTCTAAATTGCCACATTCTGTTTTTACGAACCGTGATTTCACTCAGAAGCACAATTTACCTGCTCCCTCCTGAATATCCTTCCAGGCTCGAACATACCTTCCAGGTGAAGCAGCACTTTATCTGCACATTTGCTGCAACCTAGTCTACTGCATTCGCTGCTCACAGCGTCGTTTCCCCAACGGAGCATGAAGTATAAACTGGATGATTGCTTCGCAGAACATCTCGGTTCTGCCCGCGAAAAAAGGCCCTGAGCTTTGTGCTTTCCTGCCACTTTAACACGCCACCATGTTCCCAGGCCAACATCTCTGTCTCAGGCTTACAGCAGTGTTCCAGCAAAGCTCAGCTCCAGATGAAAGAACAACGCCTCATATTCTACTTCAAAACCCTACAGCCCTCCGGTCTTCGAGATCGAGTTCCATGACTTTAGGGCCTGAAATCCCCCATGTCCTTGACCCCTACCACACACATACGAGCCCTTGTTATCACATAGTTTGCTACGACACACTACTTATTGTTAGCCACTAACGGTCTTCAATAACAGTTATTCACCCTCCCACACGGATCGTTATTTACTCCTTTGTCCCTCCTATTGTTCTCTCTCTGAGCTGGCGGGAAAGAGAGCAATGTACACTGGAGACTCTGAGCCAGCTGAAACTTGCTCACTGTGAAATACATTCCACTTTGCTCCCAGAATTGCAAGCAGCAAAGAGTTTCCAGAACATCGGCTTGTCATTCTGTCCCCGGGATGCGGTTTCTGACATGCGAATCGTCTTGTCATTCACTTCGGAACGGTCTTGGCGAACTACTGCAGGGAAAGCACGAAACCACAAGGTACGCGTTTTCAATTTTATCAGCTCATTAGCATCTCAGAGAAGTGGTTTTGCGATTCAGCTCAGAGGAAACCTACGAAGAACAGGAGAAGACCACTCAGACCTCCAAAAGAACGCTGTGAGTTTCGATATGAACCGGAACACTCAGGAAGTCGTTTGAAAGGCAAGATGCTGAACAGAGTGACATCTCGAAGGAAAGAAGCTCAACGAGGCTCTGAACAAGAGCAGATGGCGGTTTTGATCCATCGACCTCTGGGTTATGGGCCTAGCACGGTCCCCCTGTGCCACTCTGCTCCTCTGCAGAGAGCGTCTTTCCACAGGTCCCTTCAGCCTTTCGTCTGGCGCGTGGCATGCACCTCAGAGACTGATGTCAAAGATCTTCACTGCTGTCGTCTTATATGGTGTTGCGCAGACGTCTGGAGGCTGTGTAAATATAAACTTTTTCTAACTTCCCACATTCTCTTGTGATTTCACTCTGAATAGACGCCATGCGGCCCACCTTCGCTCTGCTGGGTCGACACAGTAAGTAAACGTGGGTCTCTATTCGTATCATTCTCGTGCCTTCTCCATGTAATTCTGCACATTGTTACTTTAAACATGATCACCGAATTCCCGTTTGCGTCTAATGAATCTGCCTCTTTGTCAGTGTCAGTTAGGGATTTACTGACCCCCAACCACTCCCTGTACGAAAGCATTCTTCCTAATGTCACTTTTGGTTCTTTTCCTCATGACTTTAAAACTCTGCCGAATCGTTGCCTATCCTTCCAGGCTCGAACATACTTTCCAGGTGAAGCAGCACTTTACCTGCACATTTGCCACAACCTAGTCTACTGCATTCGCTCGTCCTCGTGAGTTTAAATCTCTGCCGAATCACTATAGATCCTTACAGGCATGGGAGCATTTTCACAGCATTATTTCCTGTTTCTAGGCCCCTACTGACTTGGAAAACTTCGGTTGTCTGAGGAGAGCTGGCCCAGTTTTTCAATCTACCTTGATTGATGACATTTTTACTTTATTCCTCAAACACCGCACCACTTACATCAACCTGTTCAACGCGATCTCCAACCATTTCACTTCCCTGTTTTCTGCCTCATTCATACTCCAAGCAGCCCAACCTCGTTTCACGAAGGTGCTTTTTGAGAAAATTAATGGGGCATTTTTGCACAAATCAAGTTAAGCGACACAGCATCGTCGCGCACAAGTCTGCACAGTTAAAGACTCTACGTGAGAATCATGCCCCGAAACCAACAAGCCAAACAGCGGCTATTTCCCGACCTCACACCTCTTAAGCCAGCTGAGACTTGCTTAGTGTGAAATACATTTGACATTGCTCTCAGAATTGCAAGTGACGAAGAGTTTCCAGAACAGCTGCTTCTCATTCTGTCTCCCTGCTGCTCGTTGTCCCGTCCCCAGGAACCGGGCTCCCTCCACTGTTTCAAAACTTTTCTCTGACACCCGAGTGTCCAGTGACAAGCATTGCCCTCCTCAACATAGGATACAGAGAACAGGAGACCACTCAGAGGTTGTCACCTCTGGGCCAGTATATCATTGTGCAATATTTATGGCGAAGCTTTTTTGGGAAGCAGATGAGAAGGCAAGGTGCAGAACAGAGCGCCGTTATACGGGAAAGCTGCTAAAGACGACGTTGAATGAATAGGAGAGAATGGACTCCCTTTTGGGTTATGGTTCCAACACGCACACATTGTGCCATTCTCCTGCATTGCTCGGCAGTTTTTCCAGAGAAGTATTCAGCTTTTCATCTGGCGTGTGGCAGGCACGTTTGAGAATGACGTCAGAAGATCTTCACTGCTGTCGTGTCATATGCTGTTGTGCAGACATATCGTCGATGTGCAAAAATAAACTCTGTCTAAATTCCCACATTCTGTTTTTCGAACTATGATTTCGCTCAAAATCACTAATTTTCAAAACTCGCAATATTCAAACTTTAACAAATTGCTCATAGAAATGATTAGTGAACACCTGGAAGAAATTCTTCCAAACTTACCTGGGAATTTTCGCTTTGAGGGGTCTTGAACTTTGTGGAAGGAAGGGAAGTTTGCCTCGAGGCTGTTTAATGTGGAGATGCGTTTTCCATGTGAACTGGTCGGAGTTGACCATCCCAGTGCTTCCCGATGCAGGGCTGCCTGACCCCCAGGGAGGTTTACTTGGAGCAACTGGAGTGAATCCAGAGAGGGAGCAGATTCTGCAAAGGTGCTCAAATACTTTCTATCTCTCCTTTCGGTCTTTTCCTTGTGTATTCCCTCAGTTTGGCACGTGTGCAGTTTGCACCCTGGAAAATGATTGCTTTTTTCCCCATGTTCACAATTAAAAGTGTAGTTTCTCATGGAACTGAGCCGCATTGACAGGATTGGCATATTGATATATATATATATGTACACGTATTTAGTTTAAGATTAGATTATATTTGAATGAAGTTTTCCTCTAAACACACCTGAGCCTATCTGGCTGCATGAGGGATTTCAGGTTTCTGTGTGCTGGGTATTATGTGATCAGCAGGCATCTGGCAAACTACAGGAACTGCCACCGATGTTATGTTCGTTTCAGTGTACTGCCAATTATCACTTATTTTGTGATTTTTTTTTGCAGGAAGACGTGCCGAAAGAAATCTGAAAACAAATGATCCATCAACTTCTGACAGAGCCACTTGATTCATTGGGACTTGAATATCAGCAGCCATTCCAATCAAGAAGACATGGTTGCTTTTGTTTGCTTGAGAGATTTTGGACACTGGTGCGGCAGGAAGAACACTGAGACACCGAGTGAGGGAGATTCAGTGCACTGACTGTGAAAAGTGCTTCACACCATTTACTCAGCTTGGGGGAATCAAAGTCTCACCCCTCACGGTGGGAAAGACGATGTCCCCGTTCTGATTGTAATTTCAAACCCAGACCAACACAAGGAAAGCTCTCCCAATGGGGAAACTGTGGAAATGTGGGGACTGAGGGAAAGGATTCCCTTTCCCATCCCTCCTGGAAACCCACAAATATATTCACAGCGGGGAGAGGCCATTCACCTGCTCGGTGTGCAGGAAGTGCTTCAGTCGGATCAGCCATCTGGAGACGCACGAGTGGGTCCACAAGTGAGAAAAGCCATTCACGTGCCCCATGTGCAGGAGAGAGTTCACTCAGTCAGCTGCACTGCTGACCCACCGGAGCCACACCGGAGAGAGGCCGTTCACCTGCTGTCGGAGCCGAAAAGGCTTCACCTGCTCCTCCCACCTGCGGAGGCACCAGCGCGTTCACGTGCCATCGCAGGGGCGATGGGAGGAGCGATGGCCGAGCGCCGCTAACAACCCAGCTTTGGGGACTCTCAGGTTCGAATCCCATCGCGGCAGATGGCAGAATTGGGATTCGGTCAGTAATCTGGACTTCAGAATCTAAGGATGAAACCATTTTCAGAGGGCAAAAACCCATCTGATTCACTCATGTCCTTTTCAGTGATGGAAACTGCCGTTGCGGGAAAAGATTCACTCAGTCGTCCCAGCTGCATGCTTTACCCGGCTTTACGAAGGATCCAGTTACAAAGGGACAACAACTCAACTGACCAATAATAAAGAAAGTGTGGTGGGAGGAGTGGGGGTGAGCGTGTGCACTTTGAGCTTGAGGTGCTTTTTTTTTAAGAAAAGCAACTTTTTGTACGCCTTGTGATGTGGAGATCTGAAGCTGCAACAAAGTTGGGTCGCAGTAAAGGTTACCTGAACTTACGGTCAGGCTTAAACTCTCATTGAAAGCTGGGAGATCCAACAGCTTCTCATTTCATTCAGCCACCAGCACCGAGTTTCCAATGTCGTGTCTCAGAAGGAACAGTGAATGAGTAGATGGTATTGTTCGAAATTGTAAATTTTTTAGGACTGCAGGTTTATTGTTTAATTGACATTGCAAAGTTTACTGGCAACAGTGGGAGGTGCGGGCTGTATTCACTGGAAACAAAGTTTTAAAATGACACAGACACCAGGGTATATTCCAGCAGGTTTATTTGGAAGCACAAGGTTTTGGAGCGCTGTTCCTTCATCAGGTAGCTGTTGAGTAGAATGGTAAGACACAGAATATATAGCAAAAGATTATAGTGTCATGCAACATAAATGATACATTGAAGAAACCTGTTAAGTCTTTCATCTTTTAAAATGGGTTGCAGATTTCGGTTCATTAATCTGTAAATCCCAGAACTTCTTTTTATTAACATTCTCGAGGTAACTAAATGTTTTATAAAGGGAGGTGACACCTGAGTTCAGATAACGCATGAGAGCTGTGAGGTTAGAGTCGTTCTGTATCCCAGCCTTGAGTCAGACATTTTCTATTTCCAAACATATAATCCTGAAAATGCAATTCACCCCAAAGACTTCTATGTGTGAGTGCATTCATGAGTCAGAGCGTCTGTGTGTGTGTGTGTGTGTGTGTGTGTGCGCGCATGCTGGGTAAAGTGTGCGTGTGATGGAGTATAATTGTGTGAGAAGGTGTGTGCCATGGATGAGAGTGTGAGGGGTGTATCAATGTGTGTCTGAGAGAGAGCCCTGTCTATCAGAGAGGGTCTGCACGACCGTGTGAGTACTTGTGTATTTGTTTGTGTGCGTGTGAGAGAGAGAGAGAGACAGAGAGAGAGAGAGATAGGGTTTGTGTGTATTGTGTAGCTGGGTCTCCTGTAGTGAGACATGAATCCAAGGTTTCAGCTGAGGTCATTCTCGTGTGTTCCAAACCTGTTATCAGCCTCTGCTCGGCCACTAGAAATGCTTAAGCAGTTGAGCCGTTTCACAACACACACTGGAGAGGGCAAGGTGAAGGGCTTATGTCTGAAACATTGATTCCCCTGCTCCCTGGATGCTGCCTGACCTGCTGTGCTTTTTCAACACCACACTCTCGACTCTGCTCTCCAGCATCTGCAGTTCTCACTTTCTCCTCATGGGCGAGGTGGGATTTGTCTTTTATTCACTCATTCACTCTTACAGCCTATCCTTGTTTGTGGCCCAACTGTGCATCCTGAAGAAGGGCTTATGCCCGAAACGTCGATTCTCCTGTTCCTTGGATGCTTCCTGACCTGCTGCGCTTTTCCAGCAACACATTTTCAGCTCTGATCTCCAGCATCTGCAGTCCTCACTTTCTACTCAGAGAATAGGGCCCCTCAAAGATCAGAAAGGCGGCCTTTGTGTGGAGCCACAGAAAATGGGGGAGATACTAAATGAATATTTTGCATCAGTATTTACTGTGGAAAAGGATATGGAAGATATAGACTGAAGGGAAATAGATGGTGACACCTTGCAAAATGTCCAGATTACAGAGGAAGAAGTGTCTTGAAACGGTTAAAGATGGATAAATCCCCAGGACCTGATCAGGTGTAACCAAGAATTCTGTGGGAAGCTCGAGAAGTGATTGCTGGGCCTCTTGCTGAGTTATTTGTATCATCGATAGTCACAGGTGAGGTGTCGGAAGACTGGAGGTTGGCAAATGTGGTGCCACTGTTTAAGAAGGGCGGTAAAGAGAGTCCAGATAACCATAGACCGGTGAGCCTGACCACGGTGGTGGCCAAGTTGTTGGAGGGAATCCTGAGGGGCAGGATGTACATGTATTTGGAAAGGCAAGGACTGATTCGGCATAGTCAACATGGCTTTGTGCACAGGATTTCATGTCTCAGAAACTTGATTGAGGTTTTTGAAGAAGTAACAAAGAAGATTGATGAGGGCAGAGCAGTAGATGTGATCTATACGGACTTCAGTAAGGCGTTCAACAAGGTTCCCCATGGGAGATTGATTAACGAGGTTAGATCTCAGGGAGAACTAGCCATTTGGATACAGAACTGGCTCAAAGGTAGAAGGCAGAGGGTGGTGGTGGAGGGCTGTTTTTCCGGCTGGAGGCGTGTGACCAGTGGAGTGCCACAAGGATCGGTGCTGGGCCCTCTACTTTTTGTCATTTACATAAATGATTTGGATTCGAGCATAAAAGGTACTGTTAGTAAGTTTTCAGATGACATCAAAATTGGAGGTGTAGAGGACAGCAAAGAGGGTTACCTCAGATTACAACAGGATCTGGACCAGATGGGCCAAGGAGCTGAGAAGTGGCAGATGGAGTTTAATTCAGATAAATGTGAGGTGCTGTATTTTGGGAAAGCAAATCTTAGCAGGACTTATACAATTAATCGTAAGGTCCGAGGGAGTGTTTCTGAACAAAGAGACCTTGGAGTGCAGGTTCATAGCTCCTCCTTAAAATTGGAGTCGCAGGTAGATAGGATAATGAAGAAGGCGTTTGGTATGCTTTCCTTTATTGGTCAGAGTATTGAGTACAGCATTTGGGCGGTCATGTTGCAGCTGTACCGGACATTGGTTAGGCCACTGTTGGAATATTGCGTGCAATTCTGGTCTCCTTCCTAGCGGAAAGATGTTGTGAAACTTGAATGGGTTCAGAAACGATTTACAAGGATGTTGCCAGGGTTGGAGAATCTGAGCTAGAGGGAGAGGCTGAACAGGCTGGGGCTGTTTTCCCTGGCGCATCAGAGGGTGAGGGGTGACCTTGTGGTGGTTTACACAATTGTGAGGGGCATGGATAGAATAAATAGGCAAAGGTTTTTCTCTGGGATCGGGGAGTCCAGAACTAGAGGGCATAGGTTTAGGGCGAGAGGGGAAAGATAGAAATGAGACCGAAGGAGCAACGGAATCACGCAGAGGGTGGTACGTGTATGGAATGAGCTGTCAGAGGAAACGGTGGAGGTTGGTACAATTGCCACATTTAAGAGGCTTTTGGATGGCTATATGAATAGGAAGGGTTTGGAAGGATATGGGCTGGGTGCTGGCAGGTGGGACTAGATTGGGTTGGGATATCTGGTCGGCATGGATGGGTTGGACTAAAGGGTCTGTTCCCATGCTGGACATCTCTGTGACTCTATGATTTTGTCTGGCAGCTCAACTTTTGTATATCTATTCCCCAGGGTGGAGGAAGTCCAAAACTAGAGGGGTTTAGGCTGAGAGGGAAAAGGGTTAAAAGGGACTGAACGGGGGAACTTTTTCACACAGAGCGTGGCATGTGTTTGGAATGAGCTGCCAGAGGCAGTGGTCGAGGCTGGTAGAATTACAACATTTAAAAGGCATCTGGATGGAGGTATGAATAGGAAGGGCTGTGAGAGATATGGGCCAAATGCTGGCAAACGGATCACGAGGTTAATGTAGGAAATGTTGTCTGCGTGGACCGAAAGGTTTGTTTCTCTTCTCTGCAACTCTATGACTGTATTTCTACATATTCTGAACCAATTTCACAAGACTAGGAATAGGCCATTCCAAGTTTACCGGCTATCCTCAATTGTGGCCGAACTGTGCAGATTTCAATGCAAGTTTCAGAAAGATGTCTGCAGCTTTTTTTAAACATTTGAATGTGCTTTCAGACATTACTGATGTTTCTGAATACATCATTTTACCTATTCTCAATGTTAAAGGTCAACCATTTCTCACACTTCCTTTCCCCACCCCCACCCCAGGTCGCCATCACCATCCATTCTCTCTCTATCATTAGAAGGGTTTGATACAGCGATCAAAGAGGGCTCGAGGCACGAGAAAGGACGGGGGGAGGGTACTCAGAGTGAGATTTGACCGGGGGCGCAGAGACTGGGGGAAGAGAAAGAGAGAAAATGGGTAGGAGAGCAGAGCATCGGGGGTAGAGAATGCATGGGGGTACACAGGGTGGGAGCAGAGAGAGAGAATGTGGTGAAGAGGATTGGGGAGGGGAGAGAGAATGCGGAGTTACAAAGTGTGAAGTGAAAGAAATTGGTTGCAGAGTGTGGGGAGAGAGAATGGACAGGGCAGTGGGTGGGGAGAGAATAGACGGGGGCCTGTGGTGGGGAGAGAATGGACGGGGGCAATGGGTGGGGAGAGAATTCATGGGGCAGTGGATGGGGAGAGATTGGACGGGGAGCAGTGGGTCAGGACAGAATGGACACGGGGCAGTGGGTGGGGAGAGAATGGACGGGGCAGTGGGTGGGGAGAGAATGGACGGGGGCAATGGGTTCGGAGAGAATTCATGGGGCCGTGGATGGGGAGAGATTGGACGGGGAGCAGTGGATCAGGACAGAATGGACACGGGGCAATGGGAGGGGAGAGAATGGACAGGGGTCAATGGGTGGGGAGATAATGGACGGGAATAGTGGGTGTGGAGAGAATGGACGGGGCAGTAGATGGGGAGAGAATGGATGGGGTCAATGGGTGGGGAGAGATTGGACAGGGAGCAGTGGGTGGGGAGAGAATGGACGGGCGGCAGTGGGTGGGGTCAGAATGGACGGGGCAAAGGTTGGGGTGAGAATGGACGGGTTAGAGGGTGGAGAAAGACAGCAACACTGAATGGCAGGAGAAGGTGGGGGAGAGAAGGAATGGATGGGGGCAGCGTGTGGGAGGTGAGAGAAAATGAGTGTAAGGGAAGGGACTGGATTGGGGAAGGCAGAGGGTGGAGCGATAAAGGGAATGGATGGGGACAGAGGGTGGATGAGGGACTGGACAGAGGGCAGATGGTGCAGCGATAGAATGGACGGGGTGGGGAGAGTGGCATGTGTGGGACAGAGAGAGAAGGGACTGGTAGGTTAGGGTAGAGAGAGAGAATGGACAGGGGATGCTATGGGTGGCGGTGAGGGAATGGACAGGGGATGCTATGGGGATGATTGGATGGGGAGGTGAAAATGCATCCCACCCACTCCCAGCATCCCCTTCTCTGCACATGTGCAGTGCAGACTTTTCTGAATGACACGAGAGACGAGTCTGGAACACTGTGTGAGTGCAGTCACCCTCACATCCTGGAATCAGCAAACCACTGCCTTTCTGTTTTAAAAACTAAATAAAGATGTGGGCTATATACTAAGGATGGCGAGATGTGGCTGAGAAACTGAACAGAGGGTCAGCATTTTCAGGAGAGGGGAGCTGGGCAAAGGCAGGAGGATGGAAGGATGAATTTGGGTTGGAATACATTGAAAGGTTTTGGAATTGAGAGACAGAGATTTCGGGGAGAAGAAATAGAAGGCTGTTCTGTGCAAACTAAAATTCTCTCATCCTATTTTCTGCCCTGCACTGACAGCAGGGATCTGTTTTCTCAAGTTTTTAGCAGAGGAGGATTTGCTTTTCAGGCATGGACAAGAAATTTAGTCAGGGCCTGAATATCAGCAGGGTTTGAATCCAGGAGGGGAAATGTTTGTCTGCAGGAAATGATTTCAAATATCAACATGCATTGAGAATCCCCGTGAATACATGCAGCCTGCGTGGGAGTGCTCAAGGGTTCTAATTGCGGAGAGAACTTTAATTTTTCAGCGAAATGTGGACCAGTGTTCTCGCTATAGACGAGCCCTTCACTGGATCGTTGAATCTGCCGAGTAACAACGACCCCTGCCCCATGGAAACTCTGTGGAAGCAAATTGAATTCCTCAAACTGATTGGAGTGTCACCAGGATTGGGGAGAAGCCAATCGATTGCCGAGAGCTGGAGAGGGGATTCCTCGCAGCGCCAGGGACCTGGGTTCAATCCCACTCTCACAGTGACTGTGTGGATTTTGCACTTTCCTACCCTTCCCCCACCCCATGTCCGCGTCGGTTTCCTCTGGGTGCTCGGGTTTTCTCCCATGTTCCAAAGTTGTGCAGGCTAGAGTGGATTGGGCGTTCTAAATACAGGGATTAGCTGTGGGGTTATCGGGTGGGTTGGGGGGGGGGGGGGTATGTTCTTCGGAGGGTCAGTGTGGACTTGGTGGGCCAAACGGCCTGTTTCCACAGTGAATCCCCCAACGTGTCTGCAGCCTGGCTTCCAGCTCCATCTCTCTGTGCCGAAGGTCCTCCAGTAGGTGCATTCCTTAGTTTCCAGCACCCAGAACGTCCCACCTTCTGCAAATCGAAAGACAAGTCCCACCCTGCCCTCTCCAATGTGTGTTGTGTAACTGCTTAATCATTTCTAGTGGCCCAGCAGAGGCTGATAGCCAAGTTCGGAAACTAGGAGGATGGCCTCAATCGCGACCTTGGGTTCATGTCACATGACAGGTCACCCCACTTCACTGTTACGCGCTCTCTCTCTCTCTCTCTCTCTCACTCTCACACACACTCTTACATACTCACACACTTGTGCAGAGCCTTTCCGATAGACATGCTCTCTTTCAGACACACACTCATACGCCCCCCACTCACACCCACGCATACATCTTCGCACATGATTACACTCCATCACACACACACTTTACCCAGCATGCACACGCACATCCACACTCTCTCTCTCATGCATGCACTCACACATTTGGGGTGAATTTGCATTTGCAGGATTATATATTTGGAAATAGAAACAGTCTGAATCAAGATTGGGACACAGACAGACTCTCACCTCACAGCTTTCATGCGTTGTTTGATGTGAGGTGTTACCTCCTTTTATAAAACATCAAGTTTCCTGGAGAACGTGACTGAAAAGAAGTTCTGGAATGTACATATTAATGAACCGAAATCTTCAGCCCATTTTAAAAGATGAAAGATTTAACAGCAATCTCGATTTCTTCAATATGTCACTTATGTTGCATGACACTCTAATGTTTTTGCGATAAATTCTGTCTTGTGATTCTACACCACAGCTACCTGAAGAAGGAGTAGCACTTCGAAACCTAGTGCTTCCAAATAAACCTGTTAGAATATACCCTGGTGTTTGTGAGATTTTAAAACTTTGTTTCCATTGAATACAGCCCACACCTCCCACTGTTGCCAATAAACTTTGCAATGCCAATGAAACAATGAACCTGAAGTCCTGAAAAAATATACAGTTTGGAACAATATTAGCTACTCATTCACTGGTCCTTCTGAGACATGACATTAGTGCTGGAGGCAGAAAGAAATGAGCAGCTTTAAAACAAAAACCTGTTGGACCTCACAGAGTCTAAGCCGGGTGGTAAGTTCAGGTAACCTTTACTACGACCCTATTTTGTTACAGCTTCAGATTTCCCCAGGAAAAAAACATACAAAAAGTAGTTTTTAAAGAAAACACCTCCAGCTCAAAATGCACCCACTCTCCCCACCCCACTTTCTTTGTTGGTCAGCTGAGTTGTCCGTTTGTAACTGGATCCCTGGTACAGCCGGGGAAAACATGCAGCTGGGATGACTGAGTGAACCCTTTCCCACAACGGCAGTTTCCTTCACTAAAAAGGACATGAGTGAATCAGATGGTGTTTTTTCCCCCTAAAAGTGGTTTCATCCTTAGATTATGAAGTCCAGATTACTGACCGAACTCCAATTCTGAAATATACCACAGTGGGATTCGAACCTGGGACGCCCCAGTGCTGGGTTGATCGGAGCACTTGGCCATCGCTCCTTCAATCCCCTTGCGCTGGCACGTGAACTCGATGGCGCCTCCTCAGGTGGGAGGAGTAGGTGAAGCCCATTTGGAACTTCCTGGCCTCTCTCCAGTGTGGACCCACTGGTGGGTCAGCAGTGCAGCTGACTGAGTGAACTCTCTCCTGCACATGGGGCACGTGAATGGCTTCTCTCTGACTGAACCCCTTACTGCACACTGAGCAGGTGAACGTCCTCACCCCGTTGTGAATGTGTCTTTGGGTTTCCAGCACTGATGGGGAAGGGAATCCTTTCCCACAGTCTCCACATTTCCACGGTTTCCCCATTGGGTGGAGCTTTCCTTGTGTTGCTCTGGGTTTGAAATTACAACCAGAGCGGGGACATAGTCTTTCCCACCGTGAGGTGTGTGATTTTAATTCCCCAATCTGAGTAAATGGTTTGAAGCACTTTTCACAGTCAACGCACTGAATCTCCCTCACTCGGTATCCCAGTATTCTCCCTGCCACACCAGTGTCCAAAGTCTCTCAAGCACACAAAAGCAAACATTTCTTCAGGACCATGGGGGCAATGGATGACGTAACTGACTCCACCTACTCGTTTCAACTGCAGCTCACAGCTTCTTCACACATCCCAATTAATCTTTCTCATTGTCATGAAACCGGCGTATGGGAACAATTCCTAATCTGCAGGAATGAGAATCTTTTCACTGTCTCGCGTCAGTAAATGTTCCTGAGAACATCAGAGTCACGTCATAGAGCTGTCAGAGGAGGGGAAGCTGAAATAGCCCCACACGCTGCTCATGGGCACATTTCACTTTCCCCAACACACCGCCCCAACCACTGCGGTTCTTAGGAGTGGAAAGGGAACAAGCACCAAAACCCAGTCTCAGCTTTGTAAATCTTCATGAAATAAGAAATAAATTCATCCCTTCGGATCTTCCATCCTGGGCAGACAGCGTTGATTTTAAATGGTTGTCCAATCAGTGTCGATTCTTCTTGGCTGAAAATATCTTCCTTATCTCATCCCAGCATTTCTTGCCACAGAGAACTGTGCGGCAGAGTTCATGTTTTTATTTCCTTGTATGCTATTTTGTAAATTACATTCGTTTGCTGGTTGTTTGTATCGGGTATTTCAGGTTCATTCGAGGCTGTTTAAGGGTGTTGGTAAATTTGTGGGCGACCATGATGCTGAGAGGGTTGAGTTGTCTGGACATCATTTCCCAGATGTCTTTAATGTAAAGTAATGTGGCTAGGGTTCTGCAGACGTTGTGTCTGCTTGTGTCAGTTTGTTGATGTGAAATTGGCACACTGGGTTTATTGGGTAGGCAAAAGTGAGGACTGCAGATGCTGGAAACCAGAGTTTAGAACAGAATGGTGCTGGACAAGCACGGCAGATCAGACAGCTTTCGAGGAGCAGGAAAATCGACGTTTCGGGCAAAAGCCCTTCATCAGGAATAGAGGCAGGACCCCTCCAGGGTGGAGAGATAAATTGGGGGTGGGGTGTGCTGGGCCGAAGGTAGCAAAAAGTACAATAGGTGAATGGGGGTGGGCATGAAGGTGACAGATCAGAGAGGAGGGTGGAGTGGATAGGTGGGGAGGGAGATTGGCAGGGAGGCGAGGTCATGAGGACAGCGCTGAGCTGGAAGGTTGGAATTGAGGTAAGGTGGGGGGCAGGGAAATGAGGAAACTGATGAAGTCCACATTGATGGCCTGGGGTTGAATTTACCCCAAGCGGAAGATGAGACGTTCATCCTCCAGGCATCGGGTGGGGAGGGAGCGGCGATGGAGGAGGCCCAGGACCTGCATGTCCTCGGCAGAGTGGGAGGGGGTTTGAAATGTTGGGCCATAGGGCGATGGGGTTGATTGCTGCGGGTGTCCTGGAGATGTTCCCTCACGCGCTCTGACTTGACTCTGCGAGGAGTCTCCAGTCTCCCCAATGTAGAGGAGACCACATCAGGAGCAATGGATACAAGAAATGACATTGTTGGATACACAGGTGAAAGCCTTCGACCGACCAAGGCCCGGATTCGATTTCCGGGCAGGGAAGAAATTTTCAGTAGAGCTATTTGGCTGGGTCCGTATCTCCCTGGTGGTCTAGTGGTTAGGATTCGGCGCTCTCACCGCCGCGGCCCGGGTTCGATTCCCGGTCAAGGAAACCGTTTTCCGGGGGTTTATAGACCACCCGTTCTTCTAAAATGCTCTGGACAGTTATTTATTGATCTTCGGAGTTCCTGCGTGCTGCAGTGTGTCGTTGCTCGTTGAAATCGTATCCTGATTCAGATTTGTTTGTTTGTGTAGTGGTGATTGCTTCTGTAGTTAATTTCTTGGTTTGCGTGCAGTGTTTTCCGGTAGACGCTGTTTTGAATTTCCCATTAACTGTTCGCTCTACTGTGACATCTAGAAATGGCACTTTGTTCTTGTTCTCCTCTTTTGTGAATTTTATGTCAGGAAGGATATTGTTGATGGTGTTGGAGGTTTCCACTAATTTGTTTCATTTTTTGATGACAAAAGTGTCATCGCTGTAGCGGACCCAAAGTTTGGGTTGGATCGTTGGAAGGGCTGTTTGTTCGAGTCTCTGCAGTATTGCTTCTGCTCGGAATCCAGATGCCGGTGGTTTCATGCATATTTCGGTGATTTGTTTGTAGGGCTTGTTACTGAATATGAAGTGGATGGTAAGGAACAGTTCCACGAGCTTGACAGTGCTAACTTTGCTGATGAAATTGATGCTGTGTTTGTGTCTTTGGTTCTTCGAGTAGAGTCTTCAGTTTTCTTTGGCCACGTTGATGTTAATGGATGTGAACAGGGCTGTTCTGTCAAAGGAGAACATTATTCCATCCCCTTCTATCTCAGTGTCTTTGGTGTTCAGGAATTCTTGGATGGAGTAAATGGAGTGGAGTGAATCTTCGACTCGGTGTTTTAGCCTTCAGTGGAGGCCTTTGACTAGTCTGTATATTGGTGTTCCAAGTCGTGAGACTATGGTCTAAGGGGGGCTCCTGGTTTGAAGGGGAGGAGAACAGCAACAAAGTGCCATTCCTTGATATCACAGGAGAGCGAACAGTCAATGAGGAACTTCAAACTAGCATCTACAGAAAAACAACACACACAAACCAAGTACTTAACCACAGAAGCAATCATCCCAACACCCACAAACGAAGCTGCATCAGGAGATTATTTCAACGAGCCACTAAACACTGCAGCACAGAGAAACTACGAAGAGCACAAGAAAAATACGTATATAGTGTATTTAAGGAGAACAGCTACCCAATAAACGCAGTCCGCCGATTTCTCATTAATGCTTTCAAGCTGACTCTCAAAAATTCGGTTTATCCCTCCATTCTTTCCTGTTTGTTTTGTGTGGGTTTTGAAAGTTTTCCCAAATCCTCTGACTGAGTATTGGAGTTGGGAGGTTATGTTGTGGTTGTACAGGACATTTTTTAGACCACTTTTGGAATATTGTGTACAATTCTGGTCTCCCTCCTATCAGAAGGATATTGTGAAATTTGAAAGGGTTCTGAAGCACCAATGGGTCCACAGAGGGGAAGAGGCCCTTCTGCTCCCCTGAGTGTGGGAAGGCCTTCAGTGATTCCTCTGCCCTGCTGTTGCACCAGTTGGTCCACACCGGGGAAGGCTGTTCTCCGGCCCCAAGTACGAGATTGCCTTCAGCAGTTCTTCCCACCTGCTGAGACACGAGTGGGATCATATTGAGGAGAAGCCGTTCTTCTGCCCCGATTGCAGGAAGGGCTTTTCTCTTTCTTCCGACCTGCTGGCCCATTGGTGGGTCCACATGGGGGAGAGGTCGTTCAGTTGCCTAAGTGCAGGAAGTCCTTCATCAATTCCTCAGCCCTGCTGAGGCACCAGTCCGTCCACACCGGGGAGATGCCATTCTCCTGCCCGAGTGTGGGAAGAGCTTTACCCGCTCCTCCACACTGCTGAAGCACCTGCTGGTCCACATGGGGGGATGGGGGGCGGAGGGGGGAGGCCTTTCTGCTGCCCTGAATGCGGGAGGTCCTTCAGCAATTCCTCCGCCCTGCTGAAGCACCAGTGTGTCCACACCGGGGAGAGGACCTTCAGCTGGCCCGAGTGTGGGAAGAGGTTCATGTTTTCCTGCAACTTGCGGAAGCACCAGCGGGGGCACCAGCGCTCCCAGCAATCAGATCCCACCAGTGACGCTGCCTTTCGTCACCCCCAAGGACTGAACCTCCTGCCAGTTCTGACAGTGGGTGCACTGGGAGAGTAGGTGGGCTGTTTTTGTTTTCTGCTGGACTGCAATTGCCTCCCCCACCCCCCACAACCACAACCGCATGGTGGCTCACGGTTAGCACTGCTGCCTCATGGCACCAGGAATCCAGGAATACTTCCACCCTTGGGGGTCTGCGTGCAATTTAAGGAGGGTAGGAAAATGGATCTGAGTGGGTTACTCTTTGGAGAATCAGTGCAGATGTGTTGTGCTAAAGGACCTGTTTCCACACTGTAGGAGTTCAACCATCGTATGAACTTTGCTTTCATTGGATACTGCTGCTCATTGAGACAGGGACTGCACATTGCCAAATGAAATGATCCAAAGAAACGTTAGACCGCAAAACCATCTGAGCAGAAGTTAGGCTAATCGGCCCATGAAGTATACTCAGCCATTCGTTAGTGACAAAAGTGGTGCAGATGAGATTAGCTACAGTGTGGAAACAGGCCATTTGCCCCAAAAAGTCCACATTGACCCTCCGAAGAGTAACCCATCCAGACCCATTTCCCTCTGACTAATGTACCTAACTCTATGGGCAATTAAGCATGGCCAATCGACATGACCTGAACATCTTTGGACTATGGAAGAAAGCAGGACCACCCAGAGAAAACGCACTCAGACAGTGGGAGAATATAAAAACTTCTCACAGACAGCCACCCAAGGCTGGAATCAAACCTGGGTCCCTGGCATGGTGAGCCTGCAGTGGTAAACGCTGAGCCACTAAATGTTGCAACTCGAAGTAGGCAAGCAGGAGGTGGCGAGAATACTGCAAGCCAGGCAGCACCAGGATGTGGAGTAGTCAGCGTTTTGGGTATTCACCCTTCTTCATGACTGAAACGTTGACTTCTCTGTGAGAAACGATTTACGGGAATGTTGCTGTGGTTTGGAGGGTTTGAGCTACAGGGAGAGGCTGAATAGGCTGGGACTGTTTTCACTGGAGCATCAGAGGCAGAGGAGTGACCTAATAGAGGTTAAAAATCATGAGGGGCATGGACAGGTTAATAGACAAGGTCTTTTCCCTGGGATGGGGAGTCCAGAATGAGAGGTCAAAGGTTTTGGGTGAGAGGCGAAATGTATTAAAGGGACAAATTCTTCACGCAGTGGGTGGTACTTATATGAAATGAGGTGCCACAGGATTTGGGTCAGGTGTTGTCAAATGGGACTAGATTAGTTTATGATATCAGGTCATCATGGACAAGTTGGACCAAAGGGTCTGTTTCCATGCTTTATGTGTCTCTGACTACTAGTCCTGATGTAAGTTTCAAATCGAGTCCAAGTAACTTTGAATAGTTCAATCTTGTTGTGCACACCTCCTGAAAAGTTTCAAATGAATCCCTGTTTAAACATGCTGAGTTGGACAAAGTATCCCATCAAGTTCAACACAAACCCAGAGTTGAGGAAGTCAGAAGTCAGAACACCAAGAGGGCCAATACTGATCACAATATTCCAGGTGCAGCCTCATCAACGTCCTGTATACCTACAACATAACTTGCCAACATCAATACTCAATTCCCTAATTGATGAAGGCCAGTGTGCTGAAACCTTTCTTCACTGCCTTGTGTACCGTTGTAATCAGAAATATAGGACCTACTTTAAACTGATCTACAATCCTGCTTCTGGGAACACAGTGACTAATAGGGAAGGCAAAAGGGAGATTGACCTTTAAATGGAGTATAAAAGTAGGGAGGTTATAGAGGAGGTTTTGATTGAAAGGGCAGTGAAGATTCAACCAGCTGACAGTGGATCTGAATCACATGGAGATCAGGTCAGGTTCGGACAGCAGGAAACCAGATAAATTTTAACAACAAACCACAACGATTTCATCATTAGACTCTTAATTCCAGATTTATATTGAATTCAGATTCCACCATCTGCCGTGGCAGGTTGTGCATCCAAGTCCCCGGAACATTACCTGGGTAAATAGTCTGGTGACAATAAAGTCGGCCATCGCCTCCCCTGAACACATTGGCTGATTGTGTTTGGAGGTAATAAAGGAGCAAGAGGTTTCAGCAGCTGCTAAGTTGTTGATATTACACAAGGGAACATCAGCACTCTCAGTAATGGCACACACTGAAGTCAGTGTCCTGTATCAGAGGTAAGGGCTCGGGAACGATAAGAAATAGGAACAGGAATATGCCATTCAGCCCCTTGAGCCTGCTTCTCCATTCAGTAGGATTCTGGGTGATCTGGCATTCCCCACATTCACTTTCCTGCACTTTTCCTGTAACTTTTCATCCCCCGACTCTTCACGAATCTATCGATCCTAGTTTTAAATGTGACATGAAGGCTGTCAACAGAGTTACTGGGGTGTGGGTGGGGGGGTGGGGACGGGGGCTCAGGTCGAACTTGGGGACTAAAACAATGGCTTCACACTTCACAATATTTAACGAAGGGAATGTTTATGGTTATCCAATGCTGGAAATTGGGCAGGCATTCAGATGAAATTATTGGTAAATTATGAATGATAGAGGAGTCGGGAGAGAAGTGGTGTTCAGGCACAGTTGGATATCATCAGTATAGATGCCAACACCAGCAGCTACGGTTAAACAAATCAGAATGGAAGACGCGAAAAGCAGACCCTCCCAGAGGATAGAGTGATGCTGGAGAGGGACAGTACTGTCATTAACCCTGATCAAGGCTGTCCGCAGGTCGACGAGGGAATGTTTATCCCTGTCATCGTTACAAAGGATGTCAAACATGACCTTGATAAGAACAGTTTCAGGGGTGGAAACCAGACTCGAGGGCTTTAAACACAGAATTCTGGAAAAGATGGGAATGGCTAATTCAACAATGTTACATCCAAACCAACACTTCCATTAGTGCGATAATAATAGAAGTGTTTTGGTTTGTATTTCGAAGATTCTCAGCAACACTGAGTAAGAATCAACAAAATTAACACAAGAAATACTGCAATTGCTACAATGTACCTGCTCCCAATAGGGGGCCATCGGTGTGAAATTAACTGTCTACAAGGGGCAATATTGGAAAGGAATTACCCAGTTCATAGCTGTAAGAGGGGAGACACAGACTGCTTGATACAAACATATAATGGGCGGGAGTAGGCCAATCGGCACTTTGAGCTTGCTGCAACATTCAATAAGATCATCCCTGATCTGAATTTAACCTCAACTCTACATTCCAACACATCCCCGACAATCTTTCATCCACTTGGTTATCAAGAACCTATCTACCTCTGCCTTAAAGATTTTGAATCCACTGCCTTTTGAAGAAGACACACAACCCTCAGAAAGAAAAGAAATCATCCTCAATTTTGTCTTCTACATTTGAAATATGACCCTGTACTTTCAGATATTAAGATAGGGACACAAGCTGCATTCAAATAGTACCTGTGGTACAGTTAACTGTGTCAAAGTGCTTCACATGAACATAATGAGAATTCCTTTAAAAATCACAACTGCGGAGCACAGATTAGGACAGGTGACCAAAGACTTGGTCAAAGGGACAAGTTTAGGGCAATCTTTTAAACAGGTTCAATTTCCCAAATATCAGAGGACAAAGACGTGAACAGCAAACACAAAATAGCAAAGAATGGGAAACAACAGTGGAGTCATAATGTCACAGGATGGGTAATCCAGGGAACATGAGTTCAAATCCCACCACAGCAAGAGGTGAGATGTGAATAATTCAAATCATAAATGGGGAACACAAAGTTAGTCTCTGTATGGTATCGATGGCACTCGTCAATTGTCATAAGAACCCATGCTCACCAATGTCCTTTCAGGAGGGAAACTTCCATCCATGTATGGTCTGACTTACATGTGACTCCAGACCAACAGCAATGTGGTTGACTCTTAAACTGCCCTCTGAATTGGCACAAGCAAGACACCTTGCACTTAGGGATGGATAAAAAACATCAACCTTACGAAAGTGTCATAACAGAAACTGCTGGAGAAATTCAGCCAGTCTGGCAACACCGGTGGAGAGAGAGAGAGAAAGAAACAGAGACAATATTCTGGCTTGAGTCCAGAACAGTTGTGAAGAAGGGTCACAGCATTGGAAATGCTAACTCTGCTTCGCTCTCCACATGTGCTGCCAGTCCTATTGCCTTTCTCCAGCATTTGATGAATTTTGGGGTTTCAGATCTCCAGCATCTGCAGTTCTTCATTACACTGATTTAGGGACGCTCAAATCCCATCAAAGGGTAGCGCAGAAAGGCTGGAATTACTCAGCAAGTTTGGCACCAGCTATGGAGATAAAAACAGTTCGTACTTCGGGTCATTGAATGATCTTACATCTGGGACAAACTTTTGGGTAAGCTGCAAGAGTAAAAGGCACTGGTGTAACTTCAACATCTGGGAGAACTCTCTCAGCCATGGGGGTCAGGCTGACTCAGCATTCTGGTCCTGCTCATTACCTGTTAAATTCTCCATTTGTTGTTCTTGTTATATTTCTACATGGTTGACACATTCCTATGTTTTAAAATGAAATTCCAAACAGACAGGAATTTTCCATGTAAGTAATCATACATTAGAGGGTTTGGAACGTGAATGTAACTTTTAAACTATTTATTCATGCATGGGGCGTGGGCATCGCTGGCAATGCCAGCATTTATACCCATCCTTAACCACCCTGTGGTTGGTTGGAAAAGTGCATGAAGGTGTCTGAGATTGTCTTGATCAGCACAGCAATCTCAAAGATGGGTGTGCTCAGGTACAAGTACCCTCCACTCCCACAGCCAAGTCTGCATTCACTTCAATTATAGATGCCATCTAAACCTCCCAGGACAAAGACAGCATGGAATGACAATCAGAATAAAGCTTCCTCTACTCTTAAATTTCAAGTGAAGCTACTTCAACACTGTCCCCAACAAACACTGCCAAGACAGAGACTGCATTGGGTTAGATACAGAGTAAAACTTCCTCTACACTTCCACATTCATACAGTCCCAGGACAATGACAGCAGAGGGTTAAATCATCAGTAGAGCTTCTTCCATTCTGACTGACACTTAGTACGTCTTACACCAATCATCAAGGAAAATTCAGAACTGAGTCCATTATCTGGGACTGAATTCACACATCCTAATGGGAATGGCAGAAACAGAAAATCATGTAGTGAAACACAGATAAAACACACACAATGTACAACAAATCTAGACTGTTATTGGGATCAAAGACATTGAAATGACAGGAGACATAGTCCCTGCAGTGATCCGAATGTGAGCTGAACAACATTCTCATGTGAATAATATTCTCTGGGAATGCAATGTCCACCTCACTGATGTCTGGTCAGTTCCTCTGCTCTCGTTCAGGGCTGAGTTGCGGCTGACCACATTGTGGCGTGGGGGTCAAGAGGTTAGACAGTTAAGGTCAACTTGGATTGAGGGCATCCTTTGTCATGCCAGTGAGGTCGAGGGTCGCTCATTTACTCAACTTATAATCGGGGAGAAGGGGATGTCAGGCTGGGCTTGTATCAGTTTGAGTTTAGAAGAAACAGATGATCCGATGGAGCTGTATAACATCTGGAAGGGACTTAATGTAAATGTAATGTCAACTCAATTTTAGCCAGAGGTTAGTCTCTCATTTAAGATAGGAGAGTTTTGTTTTTCTCACAAGTGTTCTCGAGTCTTTGAAATTCACTTCTTTAGAGAGCAGCATGTGGTGGTGTCACGGTGGTTAGCACTGCTGCCTCACGGCATCAGTGACCTGGGTTTGATCCCACCTTCGGGCCGACCGTCTGTGTGGAGTTTGCACATTCTCCCCTTGTGTCTGCGTGGGTTTCCTCTGGTGCTCTGGCCTCCTCCCACAGTCCAAAGGATGTGCAGGTGAGGGTGGATTGACCATGGGAGATGCAGGGTTACAGGGATAGTGTAACGAACTGTGTCTGGGTGGGACGGTCAGTCAATGTTGACTCGATGGGCTGAATGACCAACTTGCACGCAGTTGGTCTATATCAATCAATCGTATGCACTTGCTTTATGGTTACCGACATCAAATTACATGAATGGTTTTGGTTATTTCATCTCTTATTATCGTATTCAACCAACTACAGCATCTAGAAACTTGCTTAATTACTATATCCAATATCTGCAGAGTACTTTTTCTTTTTGTCACGACCATTATCTTGAACTCTGACGTGTGACCTTTTCATTGCTGTCAAAGTTCCTTATTTATCCCGACATTGTCATGTTTTTACTTTGTCGAATGTCTTCCTGGCTTTTGCAGTTAAGACCCTATATTCTGCCCTTGTCAACATTTTCCCTTACAATTCTCTACTCAGGATTTCATGAAAAACCTCAGAGTGTGGTGAGACTGCGGAACTCACTACCATAGTGAATAGTTGGGGTGGAAGACACGACAACTAAGGGTAAGCAACCCAATACAAATGAATGTCACTCTCACCAGATTCACAACAGAGTGAAATTAAAAGATGCAATGTCCCTCAATTTCTCAACGGTTCCGAACCAGACTTTTTGAAGAACAGATCTTGCACATCAACATTATAATTTAAATAAAAAACAACAATGATAAATATGGCAAATTTTCTAGGGCAAAGTTAAAGAAGATAATCTAATTAATAGCAATTATTTAGACCCTTTTATCAAGTCCCCCACCTTCTCAGAGACTGAAACTTTAGCGGCAAATTAAGAAAGAATTTTTTTTTAAACTTACCAATTCAAGCAAACACTTTCCAACAATGGATTGCCAAGACTTTGTGCAATCCTTGGACAATGACTGTTTCACAGACACGTAACTGTAAATCTGATTTAAAAGTCAATGCTGAATGTGAATAGACACCCCAAAGTATTCAGCTATTTTTTACACCCTGGGACTCATTCCCAGAAAGAGTCAAAAATTCTTTAACTGGACAGTAGAATCTAGAGAGAACAGCTCCTGGGCTCAACAAGCAGCAACGCCCAATGGAAGCAGTTGGCGGCGGGGCAGGGCGGGGCAAGGTCAAAATCAAAAAAGCCCACTGACTCTCCCACTTCACACACGCTGTCAGAATACACAGGGGCTCAGTCCTGGGAGTGACCCACAGCAGTTTCGTGAAGTGAACCACACTTGATGAACAGATCTTGCACACCAGAATTATAATTTAAACAAAAACAAACAATTATGAATACTGCAAATTTACTAGGGCAAAGTTAAACAAGATAATCCAGTTAATAGCAATGATTTAATCCCTTTGATCAACTCCTCCACCATCTCCGAGACAGAAACTTAAGGGGTAAATTAAGGAAGAGAATTTTTCAAATTATCAATTCAAGCAAACAGTTTCCAACAATGGATTGCCAAGCCGTTGGGCAATCCTTCGATGATGAGTTGTTCACAGGCACATAACCGTAAATTTAATTTCTAAGTCACTGCTGAATGCGAATGGACACCCTGAAGTATTCAGCTATTTCTTACAGACTGGAACTCGTTCCCAGACAGAGTCAATAATTGTTTAACTGGACAAAAAAAATCTAAAGAGAACAGCTCCTGGTCTCAACGAGCAGCAGCGCCCACTGGAAGCAAAATTGCAGGGGTGGGGGAGCACGACGGCATAAAACAAAAAAATCCAACCGACTCTCCCACTATAAGCACTGTCAGAATGGGCAGGGGTTCAGTCCTCTCAGTGGCCCACAGCAGCTTCACCAGCAGAATCAGATTGTTGGGAGCACTGGTGCGCCCGCTGGCGCTTCTGCAAGGTGCAGAATGATGAGAACCTCCAGTTCCACTCGGGGCAGGTGAACGGCCTCTCCCCGGTATGGCCCCACCTGTGCCTCAGCAGGTGGGAGGAATTGCTGAAGGCCTTCCCGCACTCTGGGCAGGAGAAGGGCCTCTCCCCCATATGGACCCCAAGGTGGGATGCCTGGCTAAAGCCCTTCCTGCACTTGAGGCAGGAGAACGGGGTCTCCCCGGTGTGGACCCGCTGTTGCCTCAGCAGGGCAGAGGTATCATTGAAGGCCTTCCCGTGCTTGGAGCAGCTGAAGGACTTCTCTAATATGTGGACCCGGTGGTGGGTCAGTAGGATGGAGGAAATAGCTGAAGGCCTTCCCGCATTCGGGGCAGGAGAATGACCTCTCGGCTGTGTGGACCCGCTGGTGCCACTGCGGAAAGTAGGAACTGCTGAAGGTCTTCCCGCACTCAGGGCAGGAGAACAGTCTCACCCAGGTGTTACTGCGCCCATGAGTCTCCAGGTCAGATGGGAAACGGAAGCCTTTCCCACAGTCGCCACATTTTCATGGTTTCTCCACGGGACGGGATTCCTTGGGTTTCTCCATGACCGAAGCTTCAGCTGCACACAAACGCGTGTACAGCACCTCTCTGCCGTGAATTCCTCTTCCCAGTCTGTATAACCTTTACTGCCTCCATAATCAGAGTGCTGCAACAGTCGGGTCTCTCTTCCAGTCTCACTGATGCTGAAAACGTACTGAAAGAGGAACCAAAAAGCTTGGTTCCTTCTCACAGAATCATAGCCGAAAAATGTTACACTCCCGATGGATTCAGTGACTGCCAGACATTGACGTGAAATTGAGGACTGCAAATGCTGGAGAGTCAGAGTCAAAGCACAGCAGATCAGGCAGCATCTGAGGAGCAGCAGAGTCAATGTTTCAGGCAAAGCTCTTCATCTATTGATATTGAAATGTCCGTCTTCAGATCTTCAAATAATCTGTAAAAAGAGATTACAAAAGTCATCACTGTAAGCCCAGGTTATAAATTCCAAACAAGCAATTCTACTTTCTGCAGAACATTCTTTTCTTTTTCTACAAAATTGAAAGAACCATCCCACCCCCTCTCACCCCTCTATTCTCACTCCGCTCAAACTAATCCTCCCGATGGTACTGATTCAGGATTTTGCAGAGACCGAAAAGTGAAATCATCAAGACAGACACCTCTGAACTTTGGATACCTCCACCTGAGAGTTAGTAACTTTCACGACATCTAGGAGTGAGTAAGTCTGATTTTGGGAAGCAAACAAAAGTGTCAATTCAGGATGAACCTTCAATGCAGCTTCTTGAGAAACAACCAGATACGAAATGGTTAACATCTGGGGAGTGGAAGTGGGGAGATGGAGGAAATGAGATATCAAGGCATTGGCACCGACAACGGATAGATACTGAATATACAGACATGGCAAACATTACGGGCAAACCAGAGTCATGGAGATAACACCTCACAGAAACAGGTCCTTCAGTCCAACTCATCCGTGCCGACCAGATAGCTTAAATTAATCTCGTCTCTTTTACCAGCACTTGGCCATATCCCTCTGAACTCTTCCTATTCATATACCCATCCAGATGCCTTTTTAAAATGTTATAATTGGAGCTACATCCACCACTTCCTCCGACAGATAATTCACACTTGCTTCCCTCATCCCAAACATAATATCGTCCTGTTCTGTACTTCTCCCATCCCAGGGAAATGACTTTGTCTATTTACCCTATCCATACGTCTCATGATTCTATAAACGTCTGTAAGATTACCCCTCAGCCTCTGGTATACGGGGGAAAACAGTTCAAGCAATTCACTGCGTTTACTTCTAGCTTCACACGCACGGATCCTTACTCCCGTGTAAAACATTGTTTTCCTCCCGCACACTGTCCATGGGAAAAGCCAAGAGTGCTGAGACTCTGGAGTTGGGGGAATACCACGTAGAATTCCTGCAATGTGGAAACACGCCATTCAGCCCAACAAGTCCGCACCGACCATCCAAAGCGTAACCCATGCAGACACTTTCCCCTATCCCATGCCACGACACTTACTGCACACTATGGGCCCATTTAGTATGGCCTATTCTCCCGAAACTGCACATCATTAGATTTTGGGAGGAAATCAGAGCACCCGGAGGAAACACGGTAGGGAGAATGTGCAAACTCCACACAAACAGTCGCCCCAAGGCTGGAATCGAAAGCGAATCCCTGGCGCTGTAAGGCAGCAGTGCTAACCACTGATCCATCGCGCTGCGTATGTGTGCAGAAAGAGGTGGGGGCTGGGAACTTTGTTAATTGTACCGCACAGTGGATTGTTGAGTAAGGTTAAATCTCACGGGATCCAGGGAGAGCTAAACAACTGGGTACAAAATTTAGAAGCACGTTGTTGTAGATTCTGGAATCCTTGCTGAAATTAACAAATGCTGGAGATCACAGTGGGTCAAGCAGCGCTGTGCTACTCTATGACTGGTTAGTGTGGACGTGGAGATGATGTTTCCACTAGGAGAAGGGTTGAGGATGACAAGTCATTGAGGGCATTTCAGACAGAGATAGGTTCTTGATTAGTAAGGCGTCAAGGGTGATGAGGAGAAGGCAGCAGAATGGGATGGAGAAACGTATCAGCCATGATAGACTGGTGGAGCAGACTCGATGAGCCAAATGGCCTCATTATGCTCCTGTGTATTATGGTCTTAAAGCTGGGCAGATGACTTAAGGGGTTCTCACAAACTATTTCAGAATCCTGAAGAGGAGTTGCTGGACTCGAAATTTTAACTCTGCTTTCTCTCCACAGATGCTTCCAGTTCTGCTGAGTTTTTCCAGTGTTCTCAGTTTTTGTTTCAGATTTCCAGCATCCACAGTTCTTTGTCGTATTTATCAAATTCATTTCTTGCCCTTCCCAAGTGTCTGGAACTTCATCTCCCTGATCTACAAACTGTTCACTTACCCTAGAAATGACCACTACCTCCTTATCAAAGTAGACCCCTTTGTTGCAAAATGATTGTTCAATTCTGTGACCAAAATTATTGCATTCGTAATTACTTACACCAGGGACTCTCAATATCTCAGGCCAGAACACAGCTAGATTGTTTCAGACAGTACATTTATGTGATTTGATGTAATTCCCTATTCCCTACTTTACCAGCGTGTTGCTGGGAATGGAGGGTTTGAATTAAGAAGCTGGTACATTTTTTCCAACGGAGCCGAGCAAGTTGACAGATAACTTTGTAGAGATTTTTAAAATCAGGAGGGGTATAGATAAGGTGTCATTTCCAGGAGGCTCCGAATATTTTATTGCTCCAGAAGGTGTAAAAGGGGGTCAAAGCTTCAACAGAAATCGAGCAGAGCTGAGAACAGACAACATTTAATCAGAGGAGAGAGAAATCAGGACCAGAAATCCGAGCTGACACCACACTACCATGTTATCAGTGCTTTGATTAGCAGTGCCCACCCTCTACCTTTACTGAGCCTCTCACTCGACTTGAATGCCACGTATCCCCTCAAAGTTCTGGATCCAATCCTTGTCATTCTGAAGCCATATCTCTGTAAGGAGTCTCAGATCATAATTATTCTCTTCAATGTGTGCAGTCAATTAATTCGCTTTTTTTACAATGCAGCTTTTAGTTTTATTTTTTGTTACAATGCAGCATACATTCACATACTGAGCTTTTAGTTTTATTTATTGTGATGGTTAGAATCCAGTTTTGATTGCTAGTACATTTATTCTCCTTGTCCCTTTCTCTCATTCTCTGGTGTTTGGTTTCCACATCACTACATTGCTCAAAGGCCTTGATTTGGATTGGCCATGCTAAATTGCCCAGTGTCCAGGGACGTGCAGGTTAGGTGGGGAGGCCATGTGAAACGCAGGGTTATCGTTTCAAAGTAATAGAAGGAGTAGCCCATTTGGCCCATCGACCTTGCTCCGCCATTCATTAAAATGATGGCGGATCGATCAATCGTCTCAGCTCCTTCTAATTGCATTATCCCAACTTCCCTTAATTCCCTTACCACGCAAAAAACCCATCCAACAGTGTCAAAGTGAAGCTGCCTCTACTGCTTCCTTGAGCACAATATTCCATTAATTTACCATTAACCACATAGGCCCTGCCCTGAGTTGCCTCATCAAAATGCAACAGCTCATATTTGTCGAAATTAATCTCCATCCACTACTCCTTGGCCCATCGGCTCATCTGATCAATTATAATGTATATTAAACTTTCTTTCCAACCTTATTCCCTAAAAGCTGAAAATCTCCATCCCACACTCTCACCCTCCATTCTCACTTTGTTGAATCTAATCACGGATGTCCTCATCCTGAAGGGTTTGGTTCATGCTGATTAACAGGCCCACATTCAACGGAGATCTAACTGAAACGTACAGAACATTGAACGGCCTGGACAGAATGGACATTGGGAAGATGTTTTCATTGGGAGGAGAGACTAATACGCATGGGCATAGCCTCAGCAAAAAGGGAGAATGGAGATTAGGAGAAATTTCTTTCGCCAAAGAGTGGTGAATCTATGGAATTCATTGTCACAGAAAACTGTGGAGGCCAGGTCACTGAGTATGTTTAACAATGAGATAGAGATGTACAGCACAGAAACAGACTGTTTGGTCCAACTGGTCCATGCCGACCAACTATCCCAACCCAATCTAGTCCCACCTGACAGCACACGGCCCCATATCCCTCCAAACCCTTCCTATTCATACACCTACCCAAATGCCTTTTAAATGTTGCAATCGGACTAGCCTTCACCACTTCCTCTGGCAGATCATTCAATAAATGTACCATCCTCTGCGTGAAAAAGTGGCCCCGTGGATCTCTTTTGCATCTTTTCCCTCGAACGCGAAACCCATGTCCTCTCGTTCTGCACTCACCCACCCCAGGAAAAGACTTTCTTTATTAATCCTATCCATGCCCCTCATGATTTTATACACGTACAGTTATGACGTTCAAAAGACATTTGGATAAGTACATGAATACGAAAGGTTGGAAGGGTTATGGGCCAAACACTGGTAGGTGGGACGAGTTTACTTTCAGAACATACTCAGCATGGACTAGTTCGATGAAGGGTCTGTTCAGTGCTGTCTGACCCTGTGACTGACCTGTACTGGTCTTAAAACCATTTTCTTACCTCCCCCCATAAGCATCCACTTCTTTGTTGTTCAAAACTCAGATGAACTTCGCCTTGAATATGTTCAATGACCCCACTTCTGAACTCAATTCCTCTTCGTAATATACCACTTGCCTCGCTCATTGCCTGCTGCATCTGCCCGACAACTGGCATTGACTGGGGTGGAGGGACTCTGAGACCCCTTAGTACATCCATACATCATTCCTGATGAAGGGCTTGTGCCCGAAACGTTCCCTGTCCTGCTCCTCAGATGCTCCCTGACCTGTTTTGCTTTTCCAGTGCCACATTTTTTGACTTTCACCTCTCGTCCTCACTTTATCCACATTCCAATATATCACCATTTAAACAATGCGCTGCTTTTTTTTTAAACAGCAAAGGCTATAACTTCACATTGCGGCACTGCACTTGCCATGTGTTTGCCAATTGAGACACAGACCTGGACCAACTTCGGGAAGAGGCAAAAGACTGAGTTCTGAACAAAAACCGTAGCACACTCAAAACGTCGGCTCTGTTTACCTTTCCACAGATGCTGCTCGACCCGTTGGCTTTCTGCAGTATTCGCTGTGTTTGTTCTACACAAATGCTGCTTTCCATTAAAGAACTTCAATCCCTGTCCTCTGGTAACTGACCCTAGTCAGTGGCAAGAGGTTCTTCTGATCATTAACCTGCCCATTCCCACACGTCTTCTCGCATCATTGCCAACAGCCCCTGGAAATCTCCAGTTAACCTTCTTTGCTCCAAAGAGAACATTCCCAAACTTGGGAATGTCTCCACAAAATGAAAATTGCTCATCCCTGGACATGATGCAAATGTTACAATGGGAAAGCGGTTTTGGCAAAATATCGTCAGTTAGCAGGTGGAAAAATGTTCTGGAAGTAAAACAGAAATCCCAGTCTCCAGCTTTGTGAATCTATCGAAACTCTTTGGGAAGTGGAATTAGAGGAGAATGAAGGATGAACTGTTCGACTGAGCAGAGATAGTCCAGACACCGTCCCCTTGTTTAAGAGGCCGGGGGATTGACTGTGATATTCTCGGGACATGAACTGACCCGAGACATTGAAAGAATTCTCTGCACATCAGGAATTCAAATCCATTCTCGGCTCGGGGCCAATGAGAAAATGCGGGAAGAAGCAAAACACTGAAAGGCTCGGAGGGCGATGGCCCCGGTGTAGGACAGCTCGTTCCTCGTGACATGGATGTGCCTGCAGATGGTGGGATCAGGCTGTCCCCATGTCTCCACAATGAATGTCCAAGGCTTTATTATGGAAAAGTAAAACTGATATAGGACAATGGTAATTTTTGGGCGGGGCGGGTTGAATTATGAATTGATTAGTAGGTTCCTCAAAGACACTGTGTGGCTGGTGTTTGGCCCGGTCTCTGTGGCGCAATTGGTCAGCACGTTCGGCTGTTTACCGAAAGGTTGGTGGTTCGAAACCACCCAGGGACGCAGTGTTTTCTGTTCCTGCTCCTATTGCTTTTTTGGCTGCGAAAGTGCACGTTTTTAATGGTTTCAGGAAAATGTTTCCCAAACGGAAATCTTCTCCACTGAGGCAGCACAAAGGGGTTTCTGAATTGATTGAAATTCTAATGTCAAGGACTGCGGATGCTGAGAATCCGAGACAGAAAGAGAAACTGCTGGAGAAACTCAGCAGGTTTAGCTGTACCTGGATGAGAAAAAAAACGAGTTCTGAAATGTTGTTTCTGATTCTCTTTCCACTGATGCTGCCTGACCTGCTGAGTTTCTC
Organism: Chiloscyllium punctatum; assembly: GCF_047496795.1. Classification (NCBI taxonomy): domain Eukaryota; kingdom Metazoa; phylum Chordata; class Chondrichthyes; order Orectolobiformes; family Hemiscylliidae; genus Chiloscyllium; species Chiloscyllium punctatum. The sequence continues at coordinate 63,180,344 of NC_092774.1, read as the reverse complement.
CTGCAATTTCTGTTTTTGTTTTTAACTGAACGTCCATTTCATCTTTCGGGATGAAACACGCAGACTCGCCATTTGCAGATATTTACCCCTTTCAAAACCTGTGAAGTGATTGGATTCAAACAAACTCTGCAATGATTCACTCTTTCGCAGCTCCACAGGCAGAGAGACCTGGGAAATGAAGCTGTCAGTGTGGTTCTGTGTTGGTGGGCCGAGTGGCGAATGCAATGGACATGAAATCCATTGTGGTTTCCACACGCAGGGGTGAACCCTGCCGACTACAGTTGAGAACTGTCATCAGAAAGAAAGGGAGATTGCTCCACGGTATTTGTTAAAGATGCAAATCAGTGGAGGGGTTGAAATATTTCAATCACATTGGGACTAGTCGGGAATTTGTAGCCCACTGCCTGACAGGGTGGAACAAGCAGATACCCACAGAGCTGCTATTGAGGCGATGAGCCAAGAGTTTGGAAATGAGATAGAACAGTGTGGGGTGTGAAGTCGTGATCGAAGTTAAGCAGGCACCTGAGGACAAAGGTGTTTTATTTGCCAGTGAAAGATACTGCTTCACAAAGTTGGGACTATGGAAGGGAAGCAGTGGTGGTGATTACTTTTGGTTGTTCACCTTGTGAATGTTCGCATTGCTGCGCATGTCCGTGTTAACGTCAGAACTGTGCAGCATGGCGGCGTCAGGTCCGCACAGTGCCAGGGGCGCAATGGATGACGCATCTGACTCCACCTACCTGTTTGAAATGCAGCTCACAGCTTATTCACACATCCCAATTAGTCTTTCTCATTGTCCTGAAGCTGGCATACGGTTTGAATTCCTGATCTGCGGGAACGAGACTATTTTCACTGTGTCGCGTCAGTAAGTGTCCCTGAGAACATTAGATCACGTCATAGCGCTGTCGGAGGAGGGGAAGCTGAAATAGTCCCACACGCTGCTCACGGGCACATTTCACTTTTCCCAACTCACCGCCCCAACACTGCGGCTCTTGGGAGTGGAAAGGGAACAAACGCCAAAACCCAGTCTCAGCTTTGTAAATCTTCAGGAAATAAGAAAACTGTTCATCCCTTCGGGTCTTCCATCCTGGGCTGACAACGTTGATTTTAAATGGCTGTCCAGTCAGTGCCGAATCGTTTTGGCTGAAAAAAATCTTCCTTATCTCATCCCAGCATTTCTTGCCACAGAGAACTGTGCGGCAGAGTTCATGTATATATTTCCTTGTATGGTATTTTGTAAATAACATTCGTTTGCTGGTTGTTTGTATCGGGTATTTCAGGTTCATTAGCCGCTGTTTAAGTGTGTTGGGCGGTTTGTGGGCTACCATGATGCTGAGAGGGTTGAGTTGTCTGGACATCATTTCCCAGATGTCTTTAATGTAAAGTAATGTGGCTAAGGTTTCTGCAGACGTTGTGTCTGCTTGTGTCAGTTTGTTGATGTGAAATCGGCACACTGGGTTTATTGGGTAGGCAAAAGTGAGGACTGCAGATGCTGGAAACCAGAGTTTAGATCAGAGTGGTGCTGGAAAAGCACAGAAGGTCAGACAGCTTCCGAGGAGCAGGAAAATCGATGTTTCAGGCAAAAGCCCTTCATCAGGAATAGAGGCAGGACCCCTTCCAGGGTGGAGAGATAAATTGGGGGTGGGGTGTGCTGGGCCAAAGGTAGCAAAGAGTACAATAGGTGAATGGGGGTGGGGATGGAGGTGACATATCAGAGAGCAGGGTGGTGCGGATAGGTGGGGAGGGAGATTGGCAGGTAGGACAGGTCATGAGGACAGCGCTCAGCTGGAAGGTTGGAACTGAGGTAAGGTGGGGGGAGGGGAAATGAGGAAACTGGTGCAGACCACATTGTTGCTCTGGGGATGAATGTATCCGAGGCAGAAGTTGGGACGTTCTTCCTCCAGGCATCGGGTGGGGAGGGAGCGGCGATGGAGGAGGCCCAGGACATGCATGTCCCTGGCAGAGTGGGAAGGGGAGGTTGAAATGTTGGGCCACAGGGCGCTGGGGTTGATTGTTGCGGGTGTCCTGGAGATGTTCCCTCAAACGCTGTGACTTGACTCTGCGGCGGGGCTCCAGTCTCCCCAATGTAGAAGAGACCGCATCGGGAGCAATGGCTACACGAAATGACATTGGTGTTAGCCTTCTAACTTCGTGACTCGGGTTCGACTTCCGGGCAGGGAAGCAATTTTCAGGAGAGCTGTCCAGCTTTGCCTGTGTCTCCCTGGTGGTCAAGTGGTTCGGATTCGGCGCTTTCACCGCTGCGGCACGGGTTCAATTCCCGGTCAGGGAAGCAAATTTCAGTGTGTTGCTTGGCTCTCCATTCTCCTTAAAAGCGCTGTACAGTTACTATTTGGTCTTCGTAGTCACTGGGTGCTGCACTGTGTCTTGTTTCGTTGAAATAGTGCCCTCGTTCAGAAATGTTTGTATGTGTAGAGATGATTACTTCTGTAGCTAAGTACTTGGTTCGCGTGTGCTGTTTTCCTGTAGAGGCTGTTTTGAATTTATCATTGATTGTTCGGTGGACTGTACATCTAGAAATGGCACTTTGTTGTTGTCCTCTTTTGTGAATTTTATGCCAGTAAGGAGATTGTTGATGGTGTTGTATGTTTCCTCTAATTTGTTTCATTTTTTGATGACAGAAGTGTTTCATGGGCGTTTCGTTGATTTGTTTGTAGGGCTTGTTACTGAATATGAAGTGGGTGGTAAGGTATAGTTCCACGAGGTTGACAGTGTTATCTTTGCTGCTGAAGTTGGTTCTGTGTTTTCGTCTTTAGTTCTTCGAGTCGTGTCTTTAGTTTTCTTTGGCCACGTTGATGTTAATGGATGTGAACAGGGCTGTTATGTCAAAGGACAACATTATTCCATCCTCTTCTATCTTCGTGTCTTTGGTGTTCGGGAATTCTTGGATGGAGTAAATGGAGTGGCATGAATCTTCGACTTGGTGTTTTAGTCCTCAGTGGAGGCCTTTGACAAGTCTGTATATTGGTGTTCCAAGTAGTGAGACTATGGCCTGAGGGGGGCTCCTAGTTTGAAAAAGAGGAGAACAACAATAAACTGCATTCTTAGATGTCACAGTAGAGCGAACAGTCAATGGTGAACTTCAAACTAGCATCTACAGAAAAACAACACACACAAACCAAATACTTAACCACAGAAGCAATCATCCCAACACCCACAAACGAAGCTGCATCAGGACATTATTTCAACGAGCCACTACACACTGCAGCACAGAGAAACTACGAAGACCACAAGAGAAATACGTATATAGTGTATTTAAGGAGAACGCGTCCGCAATAAACCCATTCCGCCGATTTCTCACTGATGCTTCCAAGCTCACTCTCAAAAATTCGGTTTGTCCCTCCATTCTTTCCTGTTTGTTTTTTGTGGGTTTTGAAAGCGTTCCCAATCCTCTGACTGAGTATTGGAGTTGGGAAGGTAAAAACAATGACTGCAGATGCTGGAAACCAGATGCTGGATTAGTGCTGCTGGAAGAGCACAGCAGTTCAGGCAGCATCCAAGGAGCTTCGAAATCGACGTTTCAGGCAAAAGCCCTTCGTCAGGAATAAAGGCAGTGAGCCTGAAGCATGGAGAGATAAGCTTATGTCTCCATGCTTCAGGCTCACTGCCTTTATTCCTGACGAAGGGCTTTTGCCTGAAACGTCGATTTCGAAGCTGCTTGAATGCTGCCTGAATTGGAGTTGGGAAGTTATGTTGTGGCTGTACAGGACATTGGTGAGACCACTTTTAGAATATTGTGTGCAATTCTGGTGTTCCTCCAATCAGAAGGATATTGTGAAATTTGAAAGGGTTCTGAAGCACCAATGGGTCCACAGAGGGGAAGAGGCCCTTCTGCTGCCCTGAGTGTGGGAAGGCCTTCAGTGATTCCTCTGCCCTGCTGACGCACCAGTTGGTCCACACCAGGGAAGGCTGTTCTCCGGCCCCAAGTGCGAGATGGCCTTCAGCAGTTATTCCCACCTGTTGAGACACCAGTGGGTCCACACTGAGAGGCCGTTCTTCTGCCCCAACTGCAGGAGGGGCATTGCTCTTTCCTCCGACGTACTGGCCCATTGGTGTGTCCAAATGGTAGAGAGGTCGTTCAGTTGCCTATGTGCAGGAAGGACTTCAGCAATTCCTCGTCCCTGCTGAGGCACCAGTCTATCCACACCGGGGAGAAGCCGTTCTCCTGCCCCGAATGTGGGAAGGTCTTTACCTGCTCCTCCACACTGCTGAATCTCCAGCTGGACCACACGGGGGTTTGGGGGTGGGGTGGGGGGGGGGAGAGTGGCGGAGGAGGGGAGGCCATTCTGCTGCCCTAAGTGTGGGAAAGCCTTCAGCAATTCCTTTGCCCTACTGAAGCACCAATGTGCCCACACCTGGGAGATGCCCTCCAGCTGGACCGAGTGTGGGAAGAGGTTTTAGTTTTCCTACAACTTGCGGAAGCACCAGCGGGGGCACCAGCGCTCCCAGCAATCAGATCCTACCAGTGATGATGCCTTCAGTCACCTCCCAGGTCTGAACCTCCTGCCAGTTCTGACAGTGGGTGCAGTGGGAGAGTAGGTGGGCTGTTTTAGTCTTCTGCTGGACTGCCTTTGCCTTCCCGACACCCCACAATCACAACTCCATGATGGCTCAGGGTTAGCACTGCTGCCTCATGGCACCAGGAACCCAGGAATAATTCCACCCTTGGGAGTCTGTGTGCAAGTTAAGGAGGGTAGGAAAATGGATCTGAGTGGGTTAGTTTTCGGAAGATCAGTGCAGATGTGTTCGGCTGAAGGACCTGTTTCCACATTGTGGGGGTTCTATGATTCTGTGAGCTTTGCCTTCAGTGGACACTGTTGCTCATTGAGCCCGGGACTGCACATTGCTAATGAAATGAACCAGAGAAACCTCAGACCGCAAGACCATCGGAGAAGAAGTTTGGCCGACTCTGCCATTCGTTAGTCACAAAAGTATTGGATGAGATTAGCTACAGTGTGGAAACAGGCCATTTGTCCCAACAAGTCCACACCGACCCTCCGAAGTGTAACACATCCAGACCCATTTCCCTCTGACTAATGTACCTAACTCTATGGGCAATTAAGCATGGCCCATCCACATGACCTGCACATCTTTGGTTTATGGAAGAAAACAGGACCACCCAGAGAAAACTCACTCAGACATTGGGGGAAAGTGCAAAGTCCTCACAGACAGCCACCCAAGGCTGGAATCAAATCTGGGTCCCCAGCACTGTGAGGCTGCAGTGGTAATCACTGAGCCACTACATATTGCAACCCGAAGTTGGGAAGCCGGGGGTTGGGAGAATACAGCAAGCCAGGCAGCACCAGGATGTGGAGTAGTCAGCGTTTTGGGTATAAACCCTTCTTCATGACTGAAAGAGTGACTTATCTATGAGAAAAGATTTACATGAATGTTGCTGGGGGTTGGAGGGCTTGAGCTGCAGGGAGCGGCTGAATAGCGTGGGGTTGTTTTCACTGGAGCATCGGAGGCAGAGAAGTGACCTAATAGCGGTTATAAAATCATGAGGGGCATGGACAGTGTAATAGACAATGTCCTTTCCTTGGGTAGGGGAGTCCAGAACTAGAGGGCATAAGTTTAGGGTAAGAGGCGAAACAAATTAAAGGGACAACTTCTTCATGCAGAGGGTGGTATATATATGAAATGAGCTGCCAGAGTATATGGGTCAGGTGCTGTCAAATGGGACTAGATTAATATAGGATAACAGGTCAGCATGGACAAGTTGGACCGAAGGGTCTGTTTCCATGCTGTACGTGTCTCTGACTACTAGTCCTGATGTAAGTTTAAAATAGAGTCCAAGTAACTTTGAATAGTTCAATCTTGTTGAGCTCACCTCCTGAAAAGTTTCAGATGAATCCCTCTGAGAGATACTGTTTAAACATGCTGAGTTGGACAAAGTATCCCATCAAGTTCAACACAAACCCAGAGTTGAAGAAGTCAGAAGTCAGAAGACCAAGGGGACCAAAACTGATCACAATATTCCAGGTGCAGTCTCATCAACGTCCTGTATAACTACAACATAACTTGCCAACATCTATACTCAATTCCCTAACTGATGAAGGCCAGTGTGCTGAAACCTTTCTTCACTGCCTTGTGTACTGATGTAATCAGAGATATAGGACCTACTTTAAACTGATCCACGATCCAGCTGCTGGGAGCACAGAAGTAGAGTAGTGCTGCGTGAGTGTGCTGGGTCGATAACCCAGAGGACGATGGGTAAAAATCATGTGAGTCTGTTGCTCAATATCTCTGTAAGCTGCTTTCATATACAAAGGTTCTCTGTTCTGCATCTTGCCTTTGCATCTGTTTCCCAAAGCTTCTTCAGTGGAGGCGTGGCCGCTGGAGCCCAGGAGTTCAACAACCCCCCGGCGCTGGAGGATGGTCCAAGCTCCAAGAAGCGAGAGGGGGCGGGGGGGGGTGGGGAGGCGGGGGTAAGGCTGGAAGCTGGATTTGCTCAATGCTTGTATTTTTAACTCATTTAAATGGTACCTACTGTATGGGGCTATGGTGTACATTAAAACCGAAGGATCATATCAGAGTGTTTATATTTAGCAGTGGTAGTTGGTAAAATGCACACTCTGGGGGAGCACTTTCTATGATGCTGCATTTCTTGCCTTCTGCCCTTCCCCCATTTCTTATCTCCCATCTTGATTTTATATTTTTTTGGTCAAATTTAATTTCAGATTAATCAGACTTGCGATTCACTATGTGCTATTAATTTGTTTGTTCGAATATTTCAAGTCAAAATTAATGCTGTAATTTAATTTCTGATGTCAGAGTTTGACATTGAATGTGCAGGTGTAAATACCAGTAAGTTGTGAAAATAAATCAAGAACTTGTGGTTTTTAACAAAAAGAGCAGTTCACTGATATTCATGGCATCGTCTCATTTGGGAGTGATGATTCAAATCTGACCAACAAACCGTTTCATGCAGTCATCCAATTGAATAAAAATTTTCTTTAATTTATTAAAAGAAAATAATTCTGGCAGGCTAAGACTTATGCAATCTATTTATAAGATCATGTCCATTGCTCGCAATATGGTCTCAACCACATTGGGGAAACTGGATGCCAACTAACCGAATATTTCAGGGAACAACTCTTGGACTCTAATTCTAACCGACACACCGCCCTGTGGCTGAACACTTTATCCCACCCTCCTCTTGCTTATCTCTCCACGTTTCAGACTCACTGCCTTATTCCTGATGAAGGGCTTTTGCCCGAAACGTCGATTTCGCTGCTCGTTGGATGCTGTCTGAACTGCTGTGCTCTTCCAGCACCACTATTCCAGTATTTGGTTTTCAGCATCTGCAGTCATTGTTTTTACCACTTTAACTCCCCCTTCCATTCCACCAAGGACATGCAAGTCCTGGGCCTCCTCCACTGCCAACCTCTTCCGACCCGACACTTGTAGGAAAAACACCTCAACTTCTGCTTTAGGACCCTCCAACTACATGGTATCAATGCAGATTTCATCAGTTTCCTTATTTCCTCTCCCCCACCTTGTCCCAGATCCAACCTTCCAAATTCGACACCAACCTCTTGACCTGTCATACCTGTCCACCTTGCTTCTCACCTATTTGCTCCACCCTCATCTCTGACCTATCACCATCAATCCCTACCTCCATCTACCTATTGCACTCCCAGCTGCCTTCCCTCCAGCCCCACTTCCTTCCCATTTATCTCTCAGCCCCCTTGGGCCACCCTTTATTCCTGATGAAGAGCTTATGCTCTAAACCAAGACTGTGATGAAGCAACATCCTCAACAAGTAGGAAATAGCTCCCAAGTCAGATTTCATCCCCTCTTCTGTTTCCCAGTTCTTTCAGAAATAAGGAATGTCTTTTTCTTCCACTAGAAAGTGGTCTTCCACTTTGCGCTGTCTGAAGTGTTATCCCTCACCACTCCTTCAGCCACCTTTTAAGAATCCTTTCAACCTGTTTTTCTAACAATTGTGGAGGTGACCAAAAGCAAACATTTCACTTCTCCTCAATGTCCCATTTCTCCTCCTAAGAGCCATTTTGTCATGTTGTCTCTGTTACAAACAGCCAAGTGCACTTGGTTTCTGAATTGAAATTTTGCCATTGAAGTGAACAGGATTAATATTTATCGATGGCTAGCTGTGTTTGCACAAACTGTAATTATCCACCAATACGATGTCTTTTGTTCCACCAAAACTGGAAACAATGATCTGTGTTTCGATTGCAGTCCGATGTAGAAAATCATCCCAGCGATCTTCACGTTATTCTAGTTTTCTGAGGCCATAACATCATTCCGTGGCAGTTTGATGTGACTAAAACCTGGATGGAAATCTCTGGATTCTGTTGTAAAAGTATCGGTATAATGTGATTCACACTGCGCGGTCACCAACTGAACGAAGCGGCTGTGTGTTGAAATCCCGTGATGAACAGTTTGTGTTCGACTTGTCATATTGCGGGGAGCTCAGCATTTCCCCAAACAATGGGCACCCCACCTCCCTGACACAGTGTTCACAAATCAAACTGACAGCAAAGATTCATGCATGATCGAAAGTGTCCACAACTTTTGACACAACAGATATACGGAGTGAACGTACTCTTTTCTTCATTGGAAATGTTCGACGTTGATTGTAGTGAGCTTGACGTGATTTGAACACACAACCTTCTGAAGTGGAGTCAGACGCGCTACCGTTGCGCCACAAGCTCACAGATGGCCCATGCGCTCTCTTCATGCTTAAGGGAAGTGATCGCACTACAATGATTTTACGTTCATGTCTGTTCTGTTTCTCCCCCTTCTCCTTCTGTCTCTCGAAACAATTTCCAACTCTCTCTCAATAAAAATCTGAAAGAACTGCGGGTGCTGTATATCAGGAACAAAAAACAGGAGTTGCCGGTGACCCTTCCACAGAACAGATGGTGATTTGGAAAATGTCGGTTTATATGCAGGAGATATTGTGGGAGGAAGGCGGAGATCAGGACAGAGCCCAAAGCGAGGGAAGAACTGTTGGACAGAAAAAGGAGTTGATAACGATCTGCGTGAGAGGGTGAATAACTGTTAATGGAGACTGTTCGTGGCGAAGTAGTGTGGAATGACAGACTATGTGATAACAAGGCTTGGTGTGTGTGGAAGGGACGAGGATACTATGGAGTTCAGGTCCTAGAATTATTGAATTGGATATTGGGACCAGAGGGATGTGTGGTCCCCAAGTGCAATATTCGGTGCTCTTCGTTCTGCTGGTGCTGAGCTTCGCTGGAACACAACAGCAAACCTGAGACAGAGATGTTGGCCAGGGAACAGGGTGGGGTGTGGAATTGGCAGGCAACTGGAAGCTCAGGGTCTTTTTTGCAGGCAGAACGTAGATGTTCTGTGCAGCAGTCACCCAGAGAATGGGCAGCCCAAAAAACACACTGCAAATTGCTCCCCTGACCGGGAATCGAACCCGGGCCGCAGCGGTGAAAGCACCGAATCCTAACCACGAGACCACCAGGGAGATAGCAGCGAAGTTTGACAGCTCTACTGAAAATTGCTTCCCTGCCCGGAAATCGAACCCGGGTCACGGGAGTTCGAAGGCTTCCACCAAAGTTGTTTCTTGTATCCATTGCTCCCAATGCGGTCTCCTCTACATTGGGGAGACTGGAGCCCCGTCGCAGAATCAAGTCACAGCGTTTGAGGGAACATCTCCAGGACACCCGCAACAATCAACCCCATCGCCCTGTGGCCCCACATTTCAACCTCCCCTCCCACTCTGCCGAGGACATGCAGGACCTGGGCCTCCTCCATCGCCGCTCCCTCCCCACCCGATGTCTGGAGGAAGAACGCCCTAACTTCTGCCTCGGATACATTCAACCCCAGGACATCGATGTGGACTGCACCAGTTTCCTCATTTCCACTCCCCCCACCTTACCTGAGTTCCAACCTTCCATCTGAGCGCTGTCCTCAGGACCTGTCAATCTCCCTTCCCACCTATCCGCTCCACCCTCCTCTCTGACCTGTCACCTTCGTCCCCAACCCCATTCACCTATTGTACTCTTTGCTACCTTTGGCCCAGCACCCCCCAATTTATCTCGCCACCCCTGGAAGCGTCCTGCTTCCATTCCTGATGAAGGGCTTTTGCCCGAAACGTCGATTTTCCTGCACCTCGGAAGTTGTCTGACCTGCTGTGCTTTTCCAGCACCACTCTGATCTAAACTCTGGTTTCCAGCATCTACAGTCCTCACTTTTGCCTACCCAATAAACCCAGTGTGCCGATTTCACATCAACAAATAGACACAAGTAGACACAACGTCTACAGAAACCCGAGCCACATTACTTTACATGAAAGACATCTGGGAAATGATGTCCAGACAAATCAAACCTCTCAGCATCATGGTAGCCCACAAACCTACCAACACACTTAAACAGCGGCTAATGAACCTGAAATACCCGATACAAACAACCAGCAAACGAATGTTATTTACAAAATACCATACAAAGAAATATATACATGAACTCTGCCACACAGGTCTCTCTGGCAAGAAATGCTGGGATGAGATAAGGAAGATTTTTTTCAGCCAAAACGAGTCGGCACTGACTGGACATCCATTTAAAATCAAGGCTGTCAGCCCAGGATGGAAGATCCGAAGGGATGAACAGTTTTCTTATTTCCTGAAGATTTACAAAGCTGAGACTGGGTTTTGGTGTTTGTTTCCTTTCCACTCCCAGGAGCCGCAGTGGTTGGGGCGGTGTGTTGGGGAAAGTGAAATGTGCCCGTGAGCAGCGTGTGGGACTATTTCAGCTTCCCCTCCTCCGACAGCGCTATGACTTGACTCTGATGTTCTCAGGGACATTTCCTGACGCGAGACAGTGAAAAGAGTCTCGTTCCTGCAGATCGGGAATTCAAACCGTATGCCGGCTTCAGGACAATGAGAAAGATTAATTGGGGTGTGTGAAGAAGCTGTGAGCTGCATTTCAAACAGGTAGGTGGAGTCAGATGCGTCATCCATTGCGCCCCGGCCCTGTGCGTCACTGACGCCGCCATGCTGCAGAGTTCTGACGTTAACACGGACATGCGCAGCAATGGGAACATTCACAAGGTGAACAACCAAAGATAATCACCGTCACTGCTTCCCTTCCATAGTCCCAACTTTGTGAAGCAGTATCTTTCACCGGGAAATAAAACACCTTTATCCTCAGGTGCCTGCTTAACTTCGATCACGACTTCACGCCCCTCACTGTTCTAGTCTCATTTCCAAACTCTTGGCTCATCGCCTCAATAGCAGCTCTGTGGGTATCTGCTTGTTCCACCCTGTCAGGCAGTGGGTTGCAGATTCCCGACCAGTGCCAATGTGATTGAAATATTTCAACCCGTCCACTGGTTGCATTAAAAAAAAACCGTGGAACAATCTCCCTTTTCTTTTGATGTCGTTTCTCAACTGTAGTCGGCAGGGATCACACCTGCGTGTGGGAACCGCAATGGATTTCATGTCCATCGCATTCACCACTCGGCCCACCAATACAGAACCACACTGACAGCTTCATTTCCCAGGTCTATCTGCCTGTGGAGCTGCGAAAGAGTAAATCATTGCAGAGTTTGTTTGAATCCAATCACTTCACAGGTTTCGAAAGGGTTAAATATCTGCAAATGGCGAGTCTGAGTGTTTCATCCCGAAAGATGAAATGGACGTTCAGTCAAAAACAGATATTGCAGGAGCAACTCAGCAGGTCAGGCAGCATCTGTGGAAAGAGAATCAGAGACAACATTTCAGAACTCGTTTTTTACCTCATCCAAGTACAGCCAAACCTGCTGAGTTTTTCCAGCAGTTTCTCTTTCTGTCTCGGATTCTCAGCATCCGCAGTCCTTTACGTTAGAAATTCAATAAATTCAGAAACCCCTTTGTGCTGCCTCAGTGGAAAAGATTTCCGTTTGGGAAACATTTTCCTGAAACCATGAAAAACGTGCACATTCGCAGCCAAGAAAGCGGTAGGAGCGAGAACACGAAGCACTCCGTCCCTGGGTGGTCTCGAACCACCAACCTTTCGGTTAACAGGCGAACGCGCTGACCAATTGCGCCACAGAGACAGGTCCCAGCATGGCCCGCAAAGTGTCTTTGAGGAACCTACTATTCAATTCATAATTCAACCCGCCCCGCCCAAAATTACCATTGTCTTCTATCAGTTTTAATTTTCCATAATAAAGCCTTGGACATTCATTATGGAGACATGGCGACAGCCTGATCCCACGATCTGCAGGCACATCCATGACACTAGGAACGAGCTCTCCTACACCGGAGCGATCGCCCTCCAAGCCTTTCAGTTTTTGCCTCTTCCCGAATTTTCTCATTGGCCCCGAGCCGAGAATGGGTTTGAATTCCTGATGTGCAGAGAATTCTTTCAATGTCTCGGGTCAGTTCATCTCCGGAGAATATCAGAGTCAATCGGCCTCTTAAACAAGGGGACGGTGTCTGGACTGTCTCTGCTCAGTCGGACAGTTCATCCTTCATTCTCCTCGAATTCCACTTCCCAAAGAGTTTCTAAAGATTCACAAAGCTGGAGACTGGGATTTGTGTTTTACTTCCTGAACATTTTTCCACCTGCTAACTGACAATATTTTGCCAAAACCTCTTCCCCATTGTAACACATGCATCATGTTCAGGGATGAGCAATTTCCATTTTGTGGAGACATTCCCAAGTTTGGGAATGCTCTCTTTGGAGCAAAGATGGTTAACTGGAGATTTCCAGGGGCTGTTGGCAATGATGGGAGAAGACGTGGTGTTTTCGCTGCTCGTTGGATGCTGCCTGAACTGCTGTGGTCTTCCAGCACCACTAATCCAGTATTTGGTTTTAAGCATCTGCAGTCATTGTTTTTACCTTGTTGATTTTACCCCAACTGCGAATCCTCTTGCAAGGATGCCTGCCTTGAAGAAGTTTTCCTCCTCTCTCTACAAGAATCTCAGGGAGTCCCTCTCCCACTGCAACTCCCAGGTCATTTCCTCTGCTCTGAAGCTCTTCAACCATGTTGTGAAACAAACTCGGTACCAGAGCCACATTTGCCTAGTTTTAAACTTCCAGCTCAGTTACTGTCTCCTTGACTTGTCCGACCTGCCTATCTTCTTTTCCACCTATCCACTCCACCCTCTCCTCCTTGACCTGTCACCTTCATCTCCTCCCCCACTCACCCATTGTACTCTATGCTACTCTCTCCCCACCCCCACCCTCCTCTAGCTAATCTCTCCATGCTTCAGGCTCACTGCCTTTATTCCTGATGAAGGGCTTTTGCCCGAAACGTCGATTTCGCTGCTCGTTGGATGCTGCCTGAACCGCTGTGCTCTTCCAGCACCACTAATCCAGTATTTGGTTTTCAGCATCTGCAGTCATCGTTTTTACCTGAATGATCAGAAGAACCTATTGCCACTGACTAGGGTCAGTTTCCAGAGGACAGGGATTGCAGTTCTTTAATGGAAAGCAGCATTTGTGTAGAACAAACACAGCGAATACTGCAGAAAGCCAACGGGAGGAGTAGCATCAGTGGAAAGGTAAACAGAGCCGACGTTTTGAGTGTGCTACGCTTTTTGTTCAGAACTCAGTGTTTTGCCTCTTCCCGAAGTTGGTCCAGGTCTGTGTCTCAATTGGCAAACCCATGGCAAGTGCAGTGCTGCAATGTGAAGTTATAGCCTTTGCTGTTTAAAAAAAAGCAGTGCATTGTTGAAATGGTGACATATTGGAATGTGGAGAAAGTGAGGACTGGAGGTGAAAGTCGAAAAATGTGGCACTGGAAAAGCACAACAGGTCAGGCAGCATCTGAGGAGCAGGACAGGGAACGTTTCGGGCACAAGCCCTTCATCAGGAATGATGTATGGATGTACTAAGGGGTCTCAGAGTCCCTCCACACCAGTCAATGCCAGTTGTCGGGCAGATGCAGCAGGCAATGAGCGAGGCAAGTGATATATTACGAAGAGGAATTGAGTTCAGAAGTGGGGTCATTGAACATATTCAAGGCTAAGTTCATCTGAGTTTTGAACAACAAAGAAGTGGATGCTTATCGGGGGAGGTAAGAAAATGGTTTTAAGAACAGTACAGGTCATTCACAGAGTCTGACAGCACTGAACAGACCCTTCATCCAACTAGCCCGTGCTGAGTATATTCTCAAACTAAACTCGGCCCACCTACCAGTGTTTGGCCCATAAACCTTCGAAAGTTTCGTATTCATGTACTTATCCAAATATCTTTTCAACGTTGTAACTGTACATGTATAAAATCATGAGGGGCATGGATAGGATTAATAGACAAAGTCTTTTCCTGGGGTGGGTGAGTCCAGACCGAGAGGGCATGGGTTTCGTGTTCGAGGGCAAAGATACAAAGAGACCTAAGGGGCAACTGTTTCACGCAGACGATGGTACGTTTATTGAATGATCTGCCAGAGGAAGTGGTGAAGGCTAGTACGATTGCAACATTTAAAAAGCATTTGGGTAGGTGTATGATTAGGAAGGGTTTGGAGGGATATGGGGCCGTGTGCTGTCAGGTGGGACTAGATTGGGTTGGGATAGTTGGTCGGCATGGACAAGTTGGACCAAACAGTCTGTTTCTGTGCTGTACATCTCTATCTCAATGTTCAACATACTCAGTGACCTGGCCTCCACAGTTTTCTGTGACAATGAATTCCATAGATTCACCACTTTCTGGCTAAAGAAATTGCTCCTAATCTCCATTCTCCCTTTATGCTTAGGCTATGCCCATTGGTATTAGTCTCTCCTCCCAATGAAAACATCTTCCCAATATCCACTCTGTCCAGGCCGTTCAATGTTCTGTACGGTTCAGTTAGATCCCCCTTGAATGTGGGCCTGTTAATCAGCATGAACCAAACCCTTCAGAATGAGGACATCCGTGATTAGATTCAACAAAGTGAGAACGGAGGGCGAGAGTTTGGGATGGAGATTTTCAGCTTTTAGGGAATAAGGTAGGAAAGAAAGTTTAATATAAATTATAATTGATCAGATGAGCCGATGGGCCAAGGATTGTGGATGGAGTTTAATTTAGACAAATATGAGCTGTTGCATTTTGATGAGGCAACTCAGGGCAGGACCAATGTGGTTAATGGTAAATTAATGGAATTCTGTGCTCAAGGAAGCAGTAGAGGCAGCTTCATTAAGACACTGTTGGATGGGTTTTTTGCGAGGTAAGGGAACTCAGGGAAGTTGGGATAATGCAATTAGGAGGAGCTGAGACGATTGATCGATCCGCCATGATTTTAATGAATGGCGGAGCAGGGTCGATGGGCCAAATGGCCTACTCCTTCTATTACTTTGAAACGATAACCCTGCGTTTCCCATGGCCAACCCACCTAACCTGCACATCCCTAAACACTGGGCAATTTAGCATAGCCAATCCAAATCAAGGCCAGTGAGCAATGTAGTGATGTGGAAACCAAACACCAGAGAATGAGAGAAAGGGACGAGGAGAATAAATGTACTAGCAATCAAAACTGGATTCTCACCATCACAAAAAATAAGACTAAAAGCTCAGTATATGAATGTGTGCTGCATTGTAACAAAAGCGAATTAATTGACTGCACACATTGTAGAGAATAATTATGATCTGAGACTCCTTCCAGAGACATGGCTTCAGAATGACAAGGATCCGGAATATCGAGGGGATACGTGGCATTCAAGTCGAGTTAGGAGCTCAGTAACGGTAGAGGGTGGGCACTGCTAATCAAAGCACTGATAGCATGGTAGTCTGGTGTCAGCTCGGATTTCAGGTCCTGATTTCTCTGTCCTCTAATCTCCCTGTTCCCACAGAGTTAAATGTTGTCTGTTCTCAGCTCTGCTCGATTTCTGTTGAAGCTTTGACCCCCTTTTACACCTTCTGGAGCAATAAAATATTCGGAGCCTCCTGGGAATGACACCTTATCTATACCCCTTCTGATTTTAAAAATCTCTATAAGGTTAACTGTCAACTTCCTCGGCTCCATTGGAAAAATGTCCCAGATTCTTCTTAACTCAAACCCGCCATTCCCTGCAACACGCTGGTAAAGTCGGGAATAGGGAATTGTATCAAATCACATAAATGTACTGTCTGAAACAATCTAGCTGTGTTCTGGCCTGAGATATTGTGAGTCCCTGGTGTAAGTAATTACGAATGCAATAATTTTGGTCACAGAATTGAACAATCATTTTGCAACAAAGGGATCTACTTTGATAAGGAGGTTTGGTCATTTCTAGGGTAAGTGAACAGTTTGTAGATCAGGGAGATGAAGTTCCAGACACTTGGGAAGGGCAAGAAATGAATTTGATAAATAAGACAAAGAACTGTGGATGCTGGAAATCTGAAACAAAAACTGAAAACACTGGAAAAACTCAGCAAGACTGGAAGCATCTGTGAAGAGAAAGCAGAGTTAAAGTTTCGAGTCCAACAACTCCTCTTCAGGATTCTGAAATAGTTTGTGAGAACCCCTTAAGTTATCTGACGAGCTTTAAGACCACAATACACAGGAGCAGGATGAGGCCATTTGGCCCATCGAGTCTGCTCTACCAGTCGATCATGGCTGATATGTTTCTCTATCCCATTCTGCTGCCCTCTCCTCATAACCCTTGACCCCTTATTATTCAAGAACCTATCTCTGTCTTAAATGCCCTCAATGACTTGGCATCCTCAACCCTTCTCCTAGTGGAAACATCATCTCCACGTCCACACTGTCCAGTCATAGAGTAGCACAGCGCTGCCTGACCCACTGTGATCTCCAGCATTTGTTGTTTTCAGGAAGGATTCCAGCATCTCCAACAACGCGCTTCTAAATTTTGTGCCCAGTTGGTTAGCTCTCCCTGGATGCCGTGAGATTTAACCTTACTCAAGAATCCACTGTGCCGTACCATTAACAAAGTTCCCAGCCCCCACCTCTTTCTGCACACATGGGCCGCACGATGGATCAGTGGTTCGCACTGCTGCCTTACAGCGCCAGGGATCCACTTTCGATTCCAGCCTTGGGGCGACTCTCTGTGTGGAGTTTGCACATTCTCCCTGCCGTGTCTGCTGGGTTTCACCCGGGTGCTCTGGTTTCCGCCCAAAATCTAAAGGTGTTCAGTTTCGGGAGAAGTGGCCATACTAGATGGGCCCATAGTGTGCAGTAAGTGTCGTGGCATGGGATAGGGGAATGTGTCCACAGGAGTTACGCTTTGGATGGTCGGTGTGGACTTGTTGGGTTGAATGGCGTGTTTCCACATTGCAGGAATTCTACGTGGCATTCCCCCAACTCCAGAGTCTCAGCAGCCTTGGCTTTTCCCATGGACAGTGTGGGGGAGGGAAACAATGTTTTACACGGGAGTAAGGTTCTGTGAGTGTGAAGCTAAAAGGAAACGCAGTGCATTGCTTGAGCTGTTTTCCCCGGTATACCAGAGGCTGAGGGGTGATCTTACAGACGTTTATTGAATCATGAGAGGCATGGATAGGGTAAATAGACAAGGTCATTTCCCTGGGATGGGAGAAGTCCAGAACAGGAGGATAATATGTTTGAGGTGAGGGAGGCAAGTGTAAGGAATGATCTGCCGGAGGAAGTGGTGGACGTAGGTCCAATTATAACATTTGAAAGGCATCTGGACGGGTATATGAATAGGAAGAGTTCAGAGGGATATAGGCCAAGTGCTGGTAAATGTGACGAGATTAATTTAGGCTATGTGGTGGGCACGAATGATTTGGCCTGAAGGACCTGTTTCTGTGCTGTGTATCTCTATGACTCTGGCTTGCCCGTCATGTTTGCCCTGCCTATGTGTTCAGTTTCTGTCTGGTGTCGGTGTCAATGCCTTGATATCTCATTTCATCCATCCCCCCACTTCCACCTCCCCAGATGTTAACCATTTAGTGTCTGGTTGTTTCTCAAGAAGCTGCAATGAAGGTTCATCCTGAATTAACACTTTTTTTTGCTTCCCAAAATCAGACTTACTCACTCCTAGATGTCGTGAAAGATACTAACTTTCAGGTGGAGGTATCCAAAATTCAGAGGTGTCTGTCTTGATGTTTTCACTTTTCGGTCTCTGTAAGATCCTGAATCAGTACCGTCGGGAGGATTAGTTTGAGCGGAGTGAGAATAGAGGGATGAAAGGGAGTGCGATGAGGCTTTCAATTTTGTGGAAAAAGAAAAGAATGTTCTGCAGAAAGTAGAATTGCTTGTTTGGAATTTCTAACCTGGACTAACAGTGATGACTTTTGTAATCTCTTTTTACAGATTATTTGAAGATCTGAAGACGGACATTTCAATATCAATAGATGAAGAACTTTGCCTGAAACATTGACTCTGCTGCTCCTCAGATGCTGCCTGATCTGCTGTGCTTTGACTCTGACTCTCCAGCATTTGCAGTCCTCAATTTCACGTCAATGTCTGGCAGTCACTGAATCCATCGGGACTATAACAATTTTCGACTCTGATTCTGTGAGAAGGAAACAAGCTTTTTGGTTCCTCTTTCAGTATGTTTTCAGCATCAGTGAGACTGGATGAGAGACCCGACTATTGCAGCACTCTGACTGTGGAGCCAGTAAAAGTTATACATTTGGGAAAAGTAATTCACGGCGGGAAGGTGCTGTACATGCGTTTGTGTGCAGCTGAAGCTTCGGTCATGGAGAAACCCAAGGAATCCCGTCCCGTGGAGAAACCATGAAAATGTGGCGACTGTGGGAAAGGCATCCGTTTCCCATCTGACCTGGAGACTCATGGGCGCCGTCACACCGGGGTGAGACTGTCCTCCTGCTCTGAGTGCGGGAAGACCTTCAGCAATTCCCATGCACTGCAGAGGCACCAGGGGGTCCACACAGGCGAGAGGTCATTCTCCTACCCCGAATGCGGGAAGGCCTTCAGCTATTCCTCCGTCCGACTGACCCACCGCCGGGTCCACATATTAGAGAAGCCCTTCAGCTGCTCCAAGTGCGGGAAGGCCTTCAAGGATACCTCTGCCCTGCTGAGGCACCAGCGGGTCCAGACCGGGGAGAGCCCGTTCTCCTGCCACAAGTGTGGGAAGGGCTTTACCCAGGCATCCCACCTTCGGGTCCATACGGGGGAGAGGCCTTTCCCCTGTCCAGAGTGCGGGAAGGCCTTCAGCAATTCCTCGCACCTGCTGAGGCACAGGTGAGGCCCATACCGGGGAAAGGCCGTTCACCTGCCCCGAGTGGAAGCGGAGGTTCTCATCATTCTGCACCTTGCAGAAGCACCAGCGGGCACACCAGTGCTCCCAACAATCTGATTCTGCTGGTGAAGCTGCTGTGGGTCACTGAGAGGACTGAACCCCTGCACATTCTGACAGTGCTTATAGTGGGAGAGTCGGTCGGTTTTTATTGTTTTATGCCGTCGTGCTCCCCCACCCCTGAAACTTTGCTTCCATTGGGCACTGCTGCTCGTTGAGACCAGGAGCTGTTCTCT
Organism: Chiloscyllium punctatum; assembly: GCF_047496795.1. Classification (NCBI taxonomy): domain Eukaryota; kingdom Metazoa; phylum Chordata; class Chondrichthyes; order Orectolobiformes; family Hemiscylliidae; genus Chiloscyllium; species Chiloscyllium punctatum. Next base: position 63,160,975 of record NC_092774.1, on the reverse strand, counting down.
CCAGATTCTACTGTCCTGTTAAAGAATTGTTGTCTCTTTCTGGGAATGAGTCCCAGCCTGTAAGAAACAGCTGAATACTGGGGTGTCTATTCACATTCAGCAGTGACTTTTAAATTGGATTTACAGTTACGTGTCTGTGAAACAGTGATAGTCCAAAGATTGCACAAAGGCTTGGCAATCCTATGTTGGAAACTGTTTGCTTGAATTGGTATGTTTAAAAATTTTTTTTTTTCTTAATTTGGCGCTTAAGTCTCTGTCTCTGAGATGGTGGGGGACTTGATCAAAGGGTTTAAATCATTGCTATTAATTAGATTATCTTCTTTAACTTTGCCCTAGAAAATTTGCCGTATTTATAATTGTTCGTTTTTGTTTAAATTATAATGTTGATGTGCAAGATCTGTTCTTCACCAAGTCTGGTTTGGGACAGTTGAGAAATTGAGGGATATTGCATGTTTAAATTTCACTGTGTTGTGAATCTGGTGTCAGTGACAGTCATTTGTATTGGGTTGCTTACCCTTAGTTGTCGTGTCTTCCAAACCAAGTATTCACTATGGTAGTGAGTTCTGCAGTCTCACCACACTCTGAGTTTTTTCGTGAAATCCTTAGTAGAGAATTGTAAGGGAAAATGTTGACGAGGGCAGAATATAGGGTCTTAACTACAAATGCCAGGAAGACATTCGACAAAGTAAAAACATGACAATGTATAGACAAATAAAGAACTTTGACAGCAATGAGGAGGTCACACGTCAGAGTTCAAGATAATGGTCGTGACAAAAAGAAACAGTACTCGGCAGATATTGGATATTGTAATTAAGCAAGTTTCTAGATGCTGTAGTTGGTTGAATACGATAATAAGAGATGAAATAACCAAAACCACTCATGTAATTTGATGTCGATAACCATAAAGCAAGTGCATAGTATTGATTATTATAGGCCAATTGCGTGCAAGTAGGCCATTCAGCCCATCGAGTCAACATTGACTGACCGTCCCACCCAGACCCAGTTCGTTACCCTATCCCTGTATCTCCCATGGTCAGTCTACCATCAACTGCATGTCCTTTGGACCGTGGGAGGAGGCCAGAGCACCACGGGAAGCCAACGCAGACACAAGTGGAGAATGTGCAAACTCCACACAGACAGTCTGCCCGAGGGTGGGATCAAATCCAGGTCACTGATGCCGTGAGGCAGCAGTGCTAACCACCGTGTCACCACCACATGCTGCTCTCTAAAGAGGTGAATTTCAAAGACTCGAGAACACTTGTGAGAAAAACAAAACTCTTCTATCTTAAATGAGAGACTAGTCTCTGGCTAGAATTGAGTTGACATTACATTTGCATTAAGTCCTCTCCAGATGTTATACAGCTCCATCGGATCATCTGTTTCTTCTAAACTCAGCCTGACATCCCCTTGTCCCCGATTATAAGTTGAGTAAATGAGCGACCCTCGACCTCACTGGCATGACAAAGGATGCCCTCAATCCAAGTTGACCTTCACTGTCCAACCTCTTGACCTCCACGCCACAATGTGGTCAGCCGCAACTCAGCCCTGAACGAGAGCAGAGGAACTGAATAGACAGCAGTGAGGTGGACATTGCATTCCCAGAGAATATTGTTCAAGTATGAAATTTGTTCAGCTCACATTCGGATCACTGCAGGGACTATGTCTTTGATCCAAATAACAGTCTAGTTTTGTTGTACATTGTGTGTGTTTTATCTGTGTTTCACTACATGATTTTCTGTTGCTGTCATTCCCATTAGGATGTGTGAATTCAGTACCAGATAATACTTCAGTTCTGAATTTTCCTTGAGGGTTGGTGTAGGACGTACTAAGTGTCAGTCAGAATGGAAGAAGCTCTCCTGTTTATTTAACCCTCTGCTGTCATTGTCCTGGGACTGTATGAATGGGGAAGTGTAGAGGAAGTTTTACTCTGTATCTAACCCAATGCAGTCTCTGTCTTGGCAGTGTTTGTTGGGGACAGTGTTGAGGTAGCTTCACTTGAAATTCAAGAGTAGAGGAAGCTTTATTCTGATTGTCATCCCATGCTGTCCTTGTCCTGGGAGGTTTAGATGGCATCTATAATTGAAGTGAATGCAGACTTGGCTGTGGGAGTGGAGGGTACTTGTACCTGAGCACACCCATCTTTGAGATTGCTGTGCTGATCAAGACAATCTCAGACACCTTCATGCACTTTTCCAACCAACCACAGGGTGGTTAAGGATGGGTATAAATGCTGGCATTGCCAGCGATGCCCACACCCCATGCATGAATAAATAGTTTAAAAGTTTACATTCACGTTCCAAACCCTCTAATGTATGATTACTTACATGGAAAATTCTTGTCTGTTTGTAATTTCATTTTAAAACATAGGAATGTGTCAACCATGTAGAAATATAACAAGAAAAACAAATGGAGAATTTAACAGGTAATGAGCAGGAACAGAATGCTGAGTCAGCCTGACCTCCATGGCTGAGAGAGTTCTCCCAGATGTTGAAGTTACACCAGTGCCTTTTATTCTTGCAGCTTCCCCAAAAGTTTGTCCCTGATGTAAGATCATTCAATGACCCGAAGTACGAACTGTTTTTATCTCCATAACTGGTGCCAGACTTGCTGAGTAATTCCAGCGCTTCTGCTCTACCCTTTTATGGGATTTGAGCTTCCCTAAGTCAGTGTAATGAAGAACTGCAGATGATGGAAATCTGAAACACAAAAATGCGTCAAATGCTGGAGAAACTCAATAGGACTGGCAGCACATGTGGAGAGAGAAGTAGAGTTAGCATTTCAAGTGCTGTGACCCTTCTTCACAACTGTTCTGGACTCAAGCCCGGATATTGTCTTTGTTTCTTTCTCTCTCTCTCCACCAGTGTTGCCAGACTGGCTGAGTTTCTCCAGCAATTTCTGTTATGACACTTTCACAAGGTTGATATTTGTTATCCATCCCTAAGTGCAAGGTGTCTTGCTTGTGCCAATTCAGAGGGCAGTTTAAGAGTCAACCACATTGCTGTCGGTCTGGAGTCACATGTAAGTCAGACCATGCAGGGATGGCAGTTTCCCTCTTGAAAGGACATTGGTGAACATGGGTTTTTAGGACAATTGACGTCAGTGCCATCGATACCATACTGAGACTTACTTTGTGTTCCCCATTGATGATTTGAATTATTCTCATCTCACCTCTTGCTGTGGTGGGATTTGAACTCATGTTCCCTGGATTACTCATCCTGTGACGTTATGACTACACTGTTGTTTCCCATTCGTTGCTATTTTGTGTTTGTTGTTCACGTCTTTGTCTTCTGATGTTTGGGAAATTGAACCTGTTTAAAAGATTCCCCTAAACTTGTCCCTTTGACCAAGTATTTTGTCACCTGTCTCATCTGTGCTCCGGTCTTGTGATTTTTAAAGGAATTCTCATAATGTTCACGTGAAGCACTTTGAGATAGTTAACTGTACCACAGGTATTATTTGAATGCAGCTTGTGTCCCTATCTTAATATCTGAAAGTACAGGGTCATATTTTAAATGTAGAAGACAAAAATGAGGATGATTTATTTTCTTTCTGAGGGTTGTGTGTCTTCTTCAAAAGGCAGTGGATTCAAAATCTTTAAGGCAGAGGTAGATAGGTTCTTGATAACCAAGTGGGTGAAAGATTGTCGGGGATGTGTTGGAATGTAGAGTTGAGGTTGAATTCAGATCAGCCATGATCTTATTGAATGCTGCAGCAGGCTCGAAGTGCCGAGTGGCCAACTCCCGCCCATTATATGTTTGTATCAAGCAGTCTGTGTCTCCCCTCTTATAGCTATGAACTGGGTAATTCCTTTCCAATATTGCCCCTTGTAGACAGTTAATTTCACACCGATGGCCCCCTATTGGGAGCAGGCACATTGAAGCAATTGCAGTATTTCTTGTGTTAATTTTGGTGCTTCTTATTCAGTGTTGCTGAGAATCTTCAAACATAAAACCAAAACACTTCTATTATTATCGCACGAAAAGAAGTGTTAGTTTGGATGTAACATTGTTGAATTAGCCATTCCCATCTTTTCCAGAATTCTGTGTTTAAAGCCCTGGAGTCTGGTTTCCACCCCTGAAACAGTTCTTATCAAGGTGATATTTGACATCCTTTGTCACGGTGACAGGGATGAACATTCCCTCGTCGACCTACGGACAGCCTTGATCAGAGTTAATGACAGTACTGACCCTCTTTAGCATCACTCTATCCTCTGGGAGGGTATGATTTTAGCGTCTTCCGTTCTGATTTGTTTTACCGTAGCTGCTGGTGTTGGCATCTATACTAATGATATCCAACTGTACCTGAACACCACTTCTCTCCCGACTCCTCTGTCATTCATAATTTACCAATAATTTTACCTGAATGCCTGCCCAATTTCCAGCATTGGATAACCATAAACATTCCCTTAGTTAAATGTTGTGAAGTGTGAAGCCATTGTTTTAGTCCCCAAGTTCGACCTCAGCCCCCGTACCCACCCCCCCCCCCACTCCCCCACCCCCACCCCAGTAACTCTGTTGACAGTCTTTATGTCACTTTAAAACTAGGATGGATAGATTCGTGAAGAGTCAGGGGATGAACAGTTGCAGGAAAAGGGCAGGAAAGTGACTGTGGGGAATGCCAGATCACCCAGAATCCTACTGAATGGAGAAGCAGGCTCAACGGGCTGAATAACATATTCCTGTTCCTTTTTCTTATGGTTCCCGAGCCCTTACCTCTGATCCAGGACACTGACTTCAGTATGTGCCATTACTGAGAGTGCTGATTTTCCCTTGTGTAACATCAACAACTTAACAGTTGCTAAAACCTCTTGTTCCTTTGTTACCTCTGAACACAATAGGCCAATGTGTTCAGGGGAGGCGATGGCCGACTTTATTGTCACCAGACTATTCACCCAGGTAATGTTCTAGGGACTTGTGTTCAAAACCTGCCACGGCAGATGGTGGAATCTGAATTCAATATAAATCCGGAATTAAGAGTCTAATGATGACCTCGTTGTGGTTTGTTGTAAAAACTTATCTGGTTTCCTGCCGTCCGAACCTGATCTGATCGACATGTGATTCAGATCCACTGTCAGCTGGTTGAATCGTCACTGCCCTTTCAATCAAAACCTCCACTTTCACCTCCCTACTTTTATACTCCATTTAAAGGTCAATCTCCCTTTTGCCTTCCCTGTCAGTCATTGTGCCCCCAGAAGCAGGATTGTGGTTCAGTTTAAAGTAGGTCCTATATCTCTGATTACATCGATACACAATGCAATGAAGAAAGGTTTAGGTACACGAACCTTGATCAGTTCGGGAATTGAGTATAGATATAGTTATGTTGTAGTTATACAGGACGTTGATGAGGCTGTACCTGGAATATTATGATCAGTTTTGGTCCCGTTGGTGTTCTGACTTCTGACTTCTTCAACTCTGGGTTTGTGTTGAACTTGATGGGATACTTTGTCCAACTCAGCATGTTTAAACAGTATCGCTCAGAGGGATTCGTCTGAAACCTTTCAGGAGGTGAGCTCAACAAGATTGAAGTGTTCAAAGTTACTTGGAATCTATTTTAAACTTAGATCAGGACTCGTAGTCAGAGACACATACAGCATGGAAACAGACCCTTTGGTCCAACTTGTCCATGCTGACCTGATATCCTAAAGTAATCTAGTCCCATTTGACAACACCTGACCCAAATCCTGTGAAGTTGTCCCTTTAATATATTTCGCATCTCACCCTACACCCATGCCCTCTCGTTCTGGACTCCCCCATCCCAGGGAAAATAGCTTGTCTATTAACCTGTCCATGCCCCTCATGATTTTGTAACCTCTATTAGGTCACTCCTCTGCCTCTGATGGTCCAGTGAAAACAGTCCCAGCCTATTCAGCCTCTCCCTGTAGCTCAAACCCTCCAACCCCCAGCAACATTCCCGTAAATCGTTTCTCACAGAGAAATCAACGTTTCAATCATGAAGAAGGGTTAATACCCAAACCGCTGACTACTCCACATCCTGGTGCTGCCTGGCTTGCTGCATTCTCCCAACCTCCTGCTTGCCTACTTCGGGTTGCAATATGTAGTGGCTCAGTGTTTACCACTGCAGGCTCACCGTGCCAGGGACCCAGGTTTGATTCCAGCCTTGGGTGGCTGTCTGTGAGGAGTTTTCATATTCTCCCAGTGTCTGCGTGGGTTTTCTCTGGGTGGTCCTGTTTTCTTCCATAGTCCAAAGATGTTCAGGTCATGTGGATTGGTCATGCTTAATTGCCCATAGAGTTAGGTACATTCGTCAGAGGGAAATGGGTCTGGATGGGTTACTCTTCGGAGGGTCGATGTGGACTTGTTGGGACAAATGGCCTGTTTCCACACTGTAGCTAATCTCATCTGCGCTACTTTTGTCACTAACGGATTGCTGAGTAGACTCGATGGGCCGAATGGCCTAACTTCTGCTCCGATGGTCTTGCGGTCTTACGTTTCTCTGGATCATTTCATTTGGCAATGTGCAGTCCCTGGCTCAATGAGCAGCAGTTTCCAATGAAAACAAAGCTCATATGTTGGTTGAACTCTGACAGTGTGGAAACAGGTCCTTCAGCCCAACACATCTGCACTGATTCTCCGAAGAGTAACCCACTCAGATCCATTTTCCTACCCTCCATAAATTGCACACAGACCCCAAGGGTGGAAGTATTCCGAGTTCCTGGTGCCATGAGGCAGCAGTGCTAACCCTGAGCCACCATGGGGTTGTAGTTGTGGGGGGTGGGGCAGGCAATTGCAGTCCAGCAGAAGACTAAAACAGCCTACCTACTCTCCCAGTGCACCCACTGTCAGAACTGGCAGGAGGTTCAGTCCTGGGGGGTGACTAAAGGCAGCGTTACCGGTGGGATCTGATTGCTGGGAGCGCTGGTGCCCCCGCTGATGCTTCCGCAAGTTGCAGGAAAACATGAACCTCTTCCCACACTCGGGCCCGCTGAAGGGCCTCTCCCCCGTGTGGACACACTGGGGCTTCAGCAGGGCGGAGGAATTGCTGAACGATTTCCCGCACTCAGGGCAGCAGAAAGGCCTCCCCTCTCCACCCCCCATCCCTCCGTGTGGACCAGCTGGTGCTTCAGCAGTGTGGAGGAGCGGGTAAAGCCCTTCCCACACTCGGGCAGGAGAATGGCATCTCCCCGGTGTGGACGGACTGGTGCATCAGCAGGGCTGAGGAATTGATGAATTACTTCCTGCACTTAGGCAACTGAACGGCCTCTCCCCCATGTGGACCCACCAATGGGGCAGCAGGTCGGAGGAAAGTGCAAAGTCCTTCCTGCAGTCGGGGCAGAAGAACGGCTTCTCCTCAGTGTGGACCCACTGGTGTCTCTGCAGGTGGGAAGAACTGCTGAAGGCCATCTCGCACTTGGGGCTGGAGAACATCCTTCCCCGGTATGGACCAACTGGTGCGTCAGCAGGGCAGAGGAATCACTGAAGGCCTTCCCACACTCAGGGCAGCAGAAGGGCCTCTTCATCTCTGTGGACCCTTTGGTGCTTAAGAACCCTTTCAAATTTCACAATATCCGTCTGATCGGAGGGAGACTAGAATTGTGCACAATATTTCAAAAGTGGTCTAAAAAGTGTCCTGTACAACCACAACACAACCTTCCAACTCCAATACTCAGTCAGAGGATTGGGAAAGCTTTCAAAACCCACAAAAAACAAACAGGAAAGAATGGAGGGATAAACCGAATTTTTGAGAGTCACCTTGGAAGCATCAATGAGAAATCGGCAGAGAGGGTTTATTGGGGACCCGTTCTCCTTAAATACACTATATACGTATTTCTCTTGTGCTCTTCGTAGTTTCTCTGTGCTGCAGTGTGTAGTGGCTCGTTGAAATAATGTCCTGATGCAGCTTCGTTTGTGGGTGTTGGGATGATTGCTTCTGCAGTTAAGTACTTGGTTTGGGTCTGTTGTTTTTCTGTAGATGCCAGTTTGAAGTTCCCCATTGACTGTTCGCTCTACTGTGACATCAAGTAATGGCGCTTTGTTGTTGTTCTCCTCCCCGTCAAACGAGGAGCCCCCCTTAGACCATAGTCTCACGACTTGGAACAGCAATATACAGACTAGTCAAAGGCTTCTACTGAAGGCGAAAACACCGAGTCGAAGATTCACTCCACTCCATTTACTCCATCCAAGAATTCCTGAACACCAAAGACACTGAGATAGAAAAGGATGGATTAATGTTGTCCTTTGACATAACAGCCCTGTTCACATCCATTAACATCAACGTGGCCAAAGAAAACTGAAGACACTACTCGAAGAACCAAAGACAAAAACACAGCATCAACTTCATCAGCAAAGATAGCACTGTCAAGCTCGTGGAACTGTGCCTTACCATCCACTTCATATTCAATAACAAGCCCGACAAACAAATCAACAAAATACGCACGAAACCTCCAGCATCAGGATTCCTAGCAGAAGCAATAATGCAGAGACTCGAACAGACAGCCCTTCCAACGATCCAACCCAAACTTTGGGTCCGCTACAGCGATGACACTTTTGTCATCAAAAACTGAAACAAATTAGAGGAAACCTACAACACCATCAACAATATCCTTACTGGCATAAAATTCACAAAAGAGGAGACCAACAACAAAGTGCCATTTCTAGATGTCACAGGAGAGCGAACAGTCAATGGTAAATTCAAAACAGCGTCTATCGGAAAACAATGCACGCGAACCAAGAACTTAACCACAGAAGCAATCACCCCGACACATACAAACATATCTGAATCAGGACACTATTTCAACGAGCCACGACACACTGCAGCACCCAGGAACTACGAAGATCAATAAATAACTGTATAGAGCAATTACGAAGAACGGGGAGCCTATAAACCCTCTGAAAATAGCTTCCCTGACCGGGAATCGAACCCGGGCCGCAGCGCTGAGAGCGCCGAATCCTAACCACTAGACCACCAGGGAATGGCAAACACAGCCTGATAGATCTACTGAAAATTACTTCCCTGCCCAGAAATCGAATCCGGGCCGTGGTCGTTCGAAGGCTTTCACCTGTGTATCCAACAATGTCATTTCTTGTATCCATTGCACCTGATGCAGTCTCCTCTACATTGGGGAGACTGGCGACTCCTCGCAGAGTCAAGTCACAGCGCTTGAGGGAACATCTCCAGGACACCGGCACCAATCAACCCCATCGCCCTATGGCCCAACATTTCAAACCCCCTCCCACTCTGCCGAGGACATGCAGGTCCTGGGCCTCCTCCATCGCCGCTCCCTCCCCACTCGATGCCTGGAGGCTGAACGTCTCATCTTCCGCTTGGGGTAAATTCAACCCCAGGCCATCAATGTGGACTTCATCAGTTTCCTCATTTCCCCTCCCCCACCTTATCTCAATTGTAGCCTTCCAGCTCAGCGCTGTCCTCATGATCTGTCCTACCTGCCAATCTCCCTCCCCACCTATCCGCTCCACCCTCCTCTCTGATCTGTCACCTCCATCCCCACCCCCATTCATCTATTGTACTTTTTGCTACCTTTGGCCCAGCACACCCCAGCCCCAATTTATCTCTCCACCCTGGAGGGATCCTGCCTCTATTCCTGATGAAGGGCTTTTGCCCGGAACGTCGATTTTCCTGCTCCTCCGATGCTTTCTGACCTGCTGTGCTTTTCTAGCACCACTCTGATCTAAGCTCTGGTTTCCAGCATCTGCAGTCCTCATTTTTGCCGACCCAATAAACTCAGTGTGCCAATTTCACATCAACAAACTGACACAAGTAGACACAACGTCTGCAGAAACCCTAGCCACATTACTTTACAATAAAGACATCTGGGAAATTATGTCCGGAGAACTCAATCCTCTCAGCATCATGGTAGCCCACAAACCTACCAACACAACTTAAACAGCGGCTCATGAACCTGAAATACCCGATACAAACAACCAGAAAACGAATGTAATTTACAAAATACTATACAAGGAAATATATACATGAAATCTGCCGCACAGTTCTCTGTGGCAAGAAATGCTGGGATGAGATAAGGAAGGTTTTTTCAGCCAAAACGAATCGACACTGACTGGACAGCCATTTAAAATCAACGCTGTCAGCCCACGATGGAAGATCCAAAAGGATGTACAGTTTTCTTATTTCCTGAAGATTTACAAAGCTGAGACTGGGTTTTGGTGTTTGTTCCCTTTCCACTCCCAAGAGCCGCAGTGGTTGGGGCGGTGAGTTGGGGAAAGTGAAATGTGCCCATGAGCAGCATGTGGGTCTCTTTCAGCTTCCCCTCCTCTGACAGCGCTGTGACGGGACTCTGATGTTCTCAGGGACATTTACTGACGCGAGACAGTGAAAATATTCTCATTCCTGCAGATTAGGAATTGTACCCATACGCCGGTTTCATGACAATGAGAAAGCTGAATTGGGATGTGTGAAGAAGCTGTGAGGTCCAGTTGAAACAAGTAGGTGGAGTCAGATACGTCATCCATTGCCCCCATGGTCCTGAAGAAATGTTTGCTTTTGTCTGCTTGAGAGACTTTGGACACTGGTGTGGCAGGGAGAATACTGAGATACCGAGTGAGGGAGATTAAGTGCGCTGACTGTGAAAAGTGCTTTAAACCATTTACTCAGATTGGGGAATTAAAATCACACCCCTCGCAGTGGGAAAGACAATGTCCCCGCTCTGTTTGTAATTTCAAACCCAGAGCAACACAAGGAAAGCTCCACCCAATGGGGAAACCGTGGAAATGTGGGGACTGTGGGAAAGGATTCCCTTCCCCATCAATGCTGGAAACCCACAGACGGATTCAGAATGGGGTGAGGACGTTCACCTGCTCAGTGTGCAGGAAGGGGTTCAGTCAGAGAGAAGCCATTCACGTGCCCCATGTGCTGGGGAGAGTTCACTCAGTCAGCTGCACTACCCTCCCACCAGTGGGTCCACACTGGAGAGAGGCCATTCACCTGCTGTAAGTTCCAAAATGGCTTCATCTGCTCCTCCCACCTGCGGCGGCGCCATCGAGTTCACGTGCCAGCGCAAGGACATGAAAGGAGCGATGGCCAAGTGCTCCGATCAACCCAGCACTGGGGCGTCCCAGGTTCGAATCCCACTGCGGTAGATTGCAGAATTGGAGTTCTGTCAGTCATCTGGACTTCAGAATCTCAGGATGAAACCACTTTTAGGGGGAAAAAGTACCATCTGATTCACTGATGTCCTTTTTAGTGACGGAACCTGCCGTTGCGGGAAAGAGTTCACTCAGTCATCCCAGCTGCATGTTTTACCGGGCTGTACCAGGGATCCAGTTACAAACGGACAACTCAGCTGACCAACAAAGAAAGTGGGGTGGGGGGATTGGGTGCACTTTGACCTGGAGGTGTTTTCTTTAAAAACTACTTTTTGTATGCCTTTTTCCTGGGGAAATCTGAAGCTGTAACAAAATAGGGTCGGAGTAAAGGTTACCTGAACTTACCGCCCGGCTTAGACTCTGTGAGGTCCAACAGGTTTTTGTTTTAAAGCTGCTCATTTCTTTCAGCCTCCAGCACTAATGTCATGTCTCAGAAGGACCAGTGAATGAGTAGCTAATATTGTTCCAAACTGTATATTTTTTCAGGACTTCTGGTTCATTGTTTCATTGAAATTGCAAAGTTTACTGGCAACAGTGGGAGGTGTGGGCTGTATTCACTGGAAACAAAGTTTTAAAATCTCACAAACACCAGGGTATATTCTAACAGGTTTATTTGGAAACACTAGGTTTCGAAGTGCTGCTCCTTCTTCAGGTAGCTGTGGTGTAGAATCACAAGACACAGAATATATCGCAAAAACATTAGACTGTCATGCAACATAAGTGACATATTGAAGAAACCGAGATTACTGTTAAATCTTTCATCTTTTAAAATGGGCTGCAGATTTCGGTTCACTAATTTGTACATTCCAGAACTTCTTTTAAGTCACGTTCTCCAGGAAACTTGATGTTTTATAAAAGGAGGTAACACCTCACATCAAACAACGCATGAAAGCTGTGAGGTGAGAGTCTGTCTGTATCCCAATCTTGAGTCAGACTGGTTCTATTTCCAAATATATAATCCTGCAAATGCAAATTCACCCCAAATGTGTGAGTGCATGAATGAGAGAGACAGTGTGTATGTGCGCGTGCAGGCTGGGTAAAGTGTGTGTGTGATGGAGTGTAATCATGTGCGAAGATGTATGCGTGGGTGTGAGTGTGGGGGGCGTATTAGTGTGTGTCTGAGAGAGACCATGCCTGTCGGAAAGGCACTGCACGAGCGTGTGAATATGTGCGTGTGTGAGAGTGAGACAGAGAGAGCGTAACAGTGAAGTGGGGTTACCTGTCATGTGACATGAACCCATGGTAGCGATTGAGGCCATCCTCCTGGTTTCCGAACTTGGCTATCAGCCTTTGCTGGGCCACTAAAAATGATTAAGCAGTTACACAACACACATTGGAGTGGGCGGGGTGGGACTTGTTTTTCGATTTGCAGAAGGTGGGACTTTCTGGGTGCTGGAAACGAAGGAATACACATACTGGAGGACCTTCGGCACAGAGAGATGGAGCTGGAAGCCAGGCTGCAGACACGTTGGGGGATTCACTGTGGAAACAGGCCGTTTGGCCCACCAAGTCCACACTGACCCTCCGAAGAACATACCCCCACCCCCCCCCCCGACCCACCCGATAACCCCACAGCTAATCCCTGAATTTAGAACGTCCAATCCACTCTAGCCTGCACATCTTTGGAACATGGGAGAAAACCCGATCACCCAGAGGAAACCGACGCGGACAGGGGTTGGGGGAGGGGTAGGAAAGTGCAAAATCCACACAGTCACTGTGAGGGTGGGATTGAACCCAGGTCCCTGGCGCTGCGAGGAATCCCCTCTCCAGCTCTCGGCAATCAATTGGCTTCTCCCCAATCCTGGTGACACTCCAATCAGTTTGAGGAATTCAATTTGCTTCCACAGAGTTTCCACGGGGCAGGGGTCGTTGTTACTCGGCAGATTCAACGATCCAATGAAGGGCTCGTCTATAGCGAGAACACTTTTCGCTGAAAAATTAAAGTTCTCTCCGCAATTAGAACCCTTGAGTACTCCCACGCAGGCTGCGTGTATTCACGGGGATTCTCAATGCATGTTGATATTTGAATTCATTTCCTGCAGACAAACATTACCCCTCCTGGATTCAAACACTGCTGATATTCAGGCCCTGACTAAATTTCTTGTCCATGCCTGAAAAGCAAATCCTCCTCTGCTAATAACTTGAGAAAACAGATCACTGCTGTCAGTGCAAGGCAGAAAATAGGATGAGAGAATTTTGGTTTGAACAGAACAGCCTTCTCTTTCTTCTACCCGAAATCTCTGTCTCTCAATTCCTAAATCTTTCAATGTATTCCAACCCAAATTCATCCTTCCATCCTCCTGCCTTTGCCCAGCTCCCCTCTCCTGAAAGTGCTGACCCTCTGTTCAGTTTCTCAGCCATGTCTCGCCATCCTTAGTATATAGCCCACATCGTTATTTAGTTTTTAAAACAGAAAGGCAGTGGTTTGCTGATGCCAGGATGTGAGGGTGACTGCACTCACACAGTGTTCCAGACTCGTCTCTCGTGTCATTCAGAAAAGTCTGCACTGCACATGTGCAGAGAAGGGGATGCTGGGAGTGGGTGGGATGCATTCTCACCTCCCCATCCAATCATCCCCACAGCGTCCCCTGTCCATTCCTTCACTGCCACCCATAGCATCCCCTGTCCATTCTCTCTCTCTACCCTAACCTACCAGTCCCTTCTCTCTCTCCCACACCTGCCACTCTCCCCACCCCGTCCATTCTATTGCTGCCTCTCTGCCCTCTGTCCAGTCCCTCATCCACCCTCTGTCCCCATCCATTCCCTTTATCGCTCCACCCTCTGCCTTCCCCAATCCAGTCCCTTCCCTTACACTCATTTTCTCTCACCTCCCACACGCTGCCCCCATCCATTCCTTCTCTCCCCCACCTTGTCCCGCCATTCATTGTTGCTCTCTTTCTCCACCATCTACCCCGACCATTCTCACCTCAACCTTTGCCCCGTCCATTCTCTCCCCACCCACTGCCGCCCGTCCATTTTCTCCCTATCTACTGCTCCCGTCCATTCTCTCCCCACCCACTATCCCCGTCCTTTATCTCCCCACCCACTGCCCCGTCCATTCTGTCCTGATCCACTGCTCCCCGTTCAATCTCTCCCCACCCACTGCCCCCATGAATTCTCTCACCACCCACTGCCCCCTCCATTCTTTCCTCACCCACTGCCCCGTCCATTCTCTCCCCACCCACTGCCCCATGAATTCTCTCCCCACCTACTATCCCCATCCATTATCTCCCCACCCATTGACCCCTGTCCATTCTCTCCCCACCCACTGCCCCGTTTCCATTCTGTCCTGATCCACTGCTCCCCGTTCAATCTCTCCCCACCCACTGCCCCCATGAATTCTCTCCCCACACACTGCCCTCCTCCGTTCTCTCCCCACCCACTGCCCCATGAATTATTTCCCCACCCACTGCCCCCATCCATTCTCTCCCCACCCACTGCCCCATGAATTCTCTCCCCACCCACTATCCCCGTCCATTTTCTCCCCACCCATTGACCCCTGTCCATTCTCTCCCCACCCACTGCCCCGTTTCCATTCTGTCATGATCCACTGCTCCCCGTTCAATCTCTCCCCACCCACTGCCCCCGTCCATTCTCTCCCCACCCACTGCCCCGTCCATTCTCTCCCCACCCACTGCCCCGTCCATTCTCTCTCCCCACACTCTGCAACCAATTTCTTTCGCTTCACATTCTTCAACTCCGCATTTTCTCTCTCCTCCCCAATCCTCTTCACCACATTCTCTCTGTCTGCTCCCACCCTGTGTACCCCATGCATTCTCTACCCCCGATGCTCTGGTCTCCTGCCAATTTTCTCTCTTTTTCTTCCCCCAGTCTCCGCGCCCCCCCCCTCCAATCTCACTCTGAGTACCCTCACTCCGTCCTTTCTCGTGCCTCGAGCCCTCTTTGATCGCTGTATTAAACCCTTCTAATGATAGACAGAGAGAATGGATGGTGATGGCGACCTTGGGTGGGGGTGGGGAAGGGAAGCGTGAGAAATGTCTGACCTTTAACATTGATAATAGCTAAAATAATGTATTCAGAAACATCAGTAATGTCTGAAAGTACATTCAAATGTTTAAAAAAGCTGCAGACATCTTTCTGAAAATTGCATTGAAATCTGTGCGGTTAGGCCACAGTTGAGGACAGCTGGTAAGCTTGGAATGGCCGATTCCTAGTCTTGTGAAATTGGTTCAGAATATGTAGAAATACAGTCATAGAGTTGCAGAGAACAGAAACAAACCTTTCGGTCCACGCCGACAACATAATTTCCTAAATTAACCTAGTGATCCATTTGCCAGCATTTGGCCCATATCTCTCTCAGACCTTCCGATTCATACCTCCATCCAGATGCCTTATAAATGTTGTAATTCTACCAGCCTCGACCACTGCCTCTGGCAGCTTATTCCAAACACATGCCACGCTCTGTGTGAAAAAGTTCCCCCGTTCGGTCCCTTTTAACCCTTTTCCCTCTCAGCCTAAACCCCTCTAGTTTGGGACTTCCTCCACCCTGGGGAATAGATAGACAAACGTTGAGCTGCCAGACAAAATCATAGAGTCACAGAGATGTCCAGCATGGAAACAGACCCTTTAGTCCAACCCATCCATGCCGACCAGATATCACAACCCAAACTAGTCCCACCTGCCAGCACCCAGCCCATATCCTTCCAAACCCTTCCTATTCATATAGCCATCCAAAAGCCTCTTAAATGTGGCAATTGTACCAGCCTCCACCGTTTCCTCTGGCAGCTCATTCCAACACGTACCACCCTCTGCGTGATTCAGTTGCTCCTTCGGTCTCATTTCTATCTTTCCCCTCTCGCCCTAAACCTATGCCCTCTAGTTCTGGACTCCCCAATCCCAGAGAAAAAACCTTTGCCTATTTATTCTATCCATGCCCCTCATAATTTTGTAAACCTCTATAAGGTCACCCCTCAGCCTCTGATGCGCCAGGGAAAACAGCCCCAGCCTGTTCAGTCTCTCCCTGTAGCTCAGATCCTCCAACCCTGGCAACATCCTTGTAACTCTTTTCTGAACCCGTTCAAGTTTCACAACAGCTTTCCGATAGGAAGGAGACCAGAATTGCACGGAATATTCCAACAATGGCCTAACCAATGTCCTGTCCAGCCGCAACATGACCGCCCAAATGCTGTACTCAATACACTGACCAATAAAGGAAAGCATACCAAACGCCTTCTTCACTATCCTATCTCCCTGCGACTCCAATTTTAAGGAGCTATGAACCTGCACTCCAAGGTCTCTTTGTTCAGCAACACTCCCTAGGACCTTACGATTAATTGTATAAGTCCTGCTAAGATTTGCTTTCCCAAAATGCAGCACCTCACATTTATCTGAATTAAACTCCATCTGCCACTTCTCAGCTCCTTGGCCCATCTGGTACAGATCCTGTTGTAATCTGAGGTAACCTTCTTTGCTGTCCACTACACCTCCAATTTTGGTGTCATCTGAAATCTTACTAACAGTACCTTTTATGCTCGCATCCAAATCATTTATGTAATTGACAAAAAGTAGAGGGCCTAACACTGATCCTTGTGGCACTCCACTTGTCACAGGCCTCCAGCCAGAAAAATAGCCCTCCACCACCACCCTCTGCCTTCTACCTTTGAGCCAGTTCTGTATCCAAATTGCTAGTTCTCCCTGAGATCTAACCTTGCTAATCAATCTCCCATGGGGAACCTTGTCGAACGCCTTACTGAAGTCCATATAGATCACATCTACTGCTCTGCCCTCATCAATCTTCTTTGTTACTTCTTCAAAAAACTCAATCAAGTTTCTGAGACATGAATTCCAATGCACAAAGCCATGTTGACTATCCCGAATCAGTCCTTGCCTTTCCAAATACATGTACATCCTGCCCCTCAGGATTCCCTCCAACAACTTGGCCACCACCGTGGTCAGGCTCACCGGTCTATGGTTCCCTGTACTGTCTTTACCGCCCTTCTTAAACAGTGGCACCACATTTGCCAACCTCCAGTCTTCCGGCACCTCACCTGTGACTATTGATGATACAAATAACTCAGCAAGAGGCCCAGCAATCACTTCTCTAGCTTCCCACAGAGTTCTTGGTTACACCTGATCAGGTCCTGGGGATTTATCCATCTTTAACCGTTTCAAGACATCCAGCACTTCTTCCTCTGTAATCTGAACTTTTTGCAAGGTGTCACCATCTGTTTCCCTTCAGTCTATATCTTCCATATCCTTGTCCACAGTAAATACTGATGCAAAGTATTCATTTAGTATGTCCCCCATTTTCTGTGGCTCCACACAAAGACCGCCTTTCTGATCTTTGACGGGCCCTATTCTCTGAGTAGAAAGTGAGGACTGCAAATACTGGAGATCAGAGCTGAAATTGTGTTGCTGGAAAGGCGCAGCAGGTCAGGAAGCATCCAAGCAACAGGAGAATCGACGTTTCGGGCATAAGCCCTTCTTCAGGATGCATAGTTGGGCCACAACCAAGGACAGGCTGTAAGAGTGAATGAGTGAATAAAAGACAAGTCCCACCTCGCCCATGAGGAGAAAGTGAGAAATGCAGATGCCGGAGATCAGAGTCGAGAGTGTTGTGTTGAAAAAGCACAGCAGGTCAGGCAGCATCCAAGGAGCAGGGGAGTCAACGTTTCAGACATCAGCCCTTCACCTTGCCCTCTCTAGTGTGTGTTGTGAAACTGCTTAACTGCTTAATCATTTCTAGTGGCCGAGCAGAGGCTAATAACAAGTTTGGAACACACGAGAATGACCTCAGCTGAAACCTTGGATTCATGTCTCACTACAGGAGAACCAGCTCCACAATACACACAAACCCTATCTCTCTCTCTGAATCTGTCTCTCTCTCTCTCTCTCTTCTCTCTCATACACACACGCACACACACACACACACACACACAAGTCCTCACACGGTCGTGCAGACCCTCTCTGATAGACAGGGGTCTCTCTCAGACACACATGGATACATCCCTCACACTCTCATCCATGCACACACCTTCTCACACAATTATACACCATTACACGCACACTTTACCCAGCATGCAAACACACACAGACACACTCAGACGCTCTGTCTCATGAATGCACTCACACATAGAAGTCTTTGGGGTGAATTGCATTTGCAGGATTATATGTTTGGAAATAGAAAAAGTCTGACTCAAGACTGTGATACAGAACGACTCTAAACTCACAGCTTTCATGCGTTATCTGAACTCAGGTGTCACCTCCCTTTATAAAACATTATTGTACCTGGAGAATATTACTAAAAAGAAGTTCTGGGATTTACAGATTAATGAACCGAAATCTGGAACCCATTTTAAAAGATGAAAGACTTAACAGGTTTCTTCAATGTATCAGTGGGTGTGGACCCACTGGTGGGTCAGCAGTGCAGCTGACTGAGTGAACCCCCTTCCGTACATGGGGCACGTGAATGGCTTCTCTCACTTGTGGACCCACTCGTGCGTCTCCAGTTGGCTGATCCGAATGAAGCCCTTCCTGCACACCGAGCAGGTGAATGGCCTCTCCCCGCTGTGATTACGTCTGTGGGTTTCCAACACGGATGGGGAAGGGAATCCTTTCCCTCAGTCCCCACATTTCCACAGTTTCCCATTGGGGGAGCTTTCCTTGTGTTGGTCTGGGTTTGAAATTACAATCAGAACGGGGACATAGTCTATCCCCACTGTCAGGGATGAGACTTTGATACCCCCAAGCTGAGTAAATGGTGTAAAGCACTTTTCACAGTCAGCGCACTGAATCTCCCTCACTCGGTGTCTCAGTATTCTTCCTGCCGCACCAGTGTCCAAAATCTCTCAAGCAAACAAAAGCAACCATGTCTTCTTGATTGGAATGGCTGCTGATATTCAAGTCCCAATGAATCAAGCGGCTCTGTCAGAAGTTGATGTATCATTTGTTTTCAGATTTCTTTCGGCACGTCTTCCTGCAAAAAAAAGTCACAAAATAAGTGGTCATTGTCAGTATACTTAAACGAACATAACATAGGTGACAGTTCCTGTAGTTTGCCAGATGCCTGCTGATCACATAATACCCAGCACACAGAAACCTGAAATCCCTCATGCAGCCAGATAGGCTTAGGTGTGTTTAGAGGAAAACTTCATTCAAATATAATCTAATCTTAAACTAAATACGTGTACATATATATATATCAATATGCCAATCCTGTCAATGCGGATCAGTTCCAAGCGAAACTACACATTTAATTGTGAACATGAGGAAAAAAGCAATCATTTTCCAGGGTGCAAACTGCATACGTGCTAAACTGAGGGAATACACAAGGAAAAGACCTAAAAGAGAGATAGAAAGTATTTGAGCACCTTTGCAGAATCTGCTCCCTCTCTGGATTCTCTCCAGTTGCTTCAAGTAAACCTCCCTGGGGGTCAGGCAGCCCTGCATCGGGAAGCACTGGGATGGTCAACTACGATCAGTTTACATGGAGAACACATCTCCACATTAAACAGCCTCGAGGCAAATTTCCCTTCCTTCCACAAAGTTCAAGACCCCTCAAAGCGAAATTCCCCAGGTAAGTTTGGAAGAATTTCTTCCAGGTGTTCACTAATCATTTCTATGAGCACTTTGTTAAAGTTTGAATATCGCGAGTTTTGAAAATTAGTGATTCTGAGCGAAATCACAGTTCGAAAAACAGAATGTGGGTATTTAGACTGAGTTTATTTTTGCACATCGACGATATGTCTGCACAACAGCATATGACACGACAGCAGTGAAGATCTTCTGACCTCATTCTCAAACGTGCCTGCCACACGCCAGATGAAAAGCTGAATACTTCTGTGGAAAAACTGCCGAGCAATGCAAGAGAATGGCACAACGCGTGCGTGTTGGAACCAGAACCCAAAGGAGAGACCATTCTCTCCTATTCATTCAACGTCGTCTTTAGCAGCTTTCCCGTATAATGGCGCTCTGTTCTGCACCTTGCCTCCGCTTCCCAAAAAAGCTTCGACATAAATATTTCACAATGATATACTGGCCCAATGTGTACAGTTAAGGTGACAACCTCTGAGTGGTCTCCTGTTCTCTGTATCCTATGTTGAGGAGGGCAATGCTTGTCACTGGCTATTCTGGTGTCAGAGAAAAGTTTCGAAACAGTGGAGGGAGTCCGATTCCTGGGGACGGGACAAACAGCAGCAGGGAGACAGAATGAGAAGCAGCTGTTCTGGAAACTCTTTGTCACTTGCAATTCTTAGAACAATGTCAAATGTATTTCACACTAAGCAAGTCTCAGCTGGCTCAAGAGGTGTGTGGTGGATGAGGAATGAATCGCTGTTTGGCTTGTTGGTCTAGGGGCATGATCCCAGGTAGAGTCTTTAACAGTGCAGACTTGTGTGCGGTCCTGGATTCACATCCCAGACAAGGCTGCGTCACTTAACTTGATTTGGGCAAAAATAACCCATTAATTTTCTCAAAACCACCTTCGTGAAACGAGGTTGGGCTGCCACGAATACGAATGAGGCAGAAAACAGGGAAGTGAAATGGTTGGAGATCGCGTTGAACAGGTTGACGTGAGTGGTGCGGTGTTTGCGGAATGTCAGCAATAAAGGTAAATTGAAATATTGGGCCAGCTCTCCTCGGAGAACCGAAGTTTTCCAAGTCAGTAGAGGCCGAGAAACAGGAAATAATGCTGTGACAATGCTCCCATGCCTGAAATGATCTATAGTGATTCGGCAGAGATTTAAAGTCACGAGGACGAGCGAATGCAGTCGACGAGGTAGCAGCAAATGTACAGGTAAAGAGTTGCTTCACCTGGAAGGATATCCAGGAGGGAGCAGGTAAATTGTGCTTCTGAGTGAAATCACGGTTCGTAAAAACAGAATGTGGCAATTTAGACAGAGTTAATATTTGTTCGTCGCCGATATGTCTGCCGGTACGCGATGGGAGCATAACCCAGAAGGGAAACCATCTTCCCTATTCACTCAATGTCGAGTTTAGCAGCTTTCCGGTATAACGGCGCACTGTTGTGCACCTCGCCGTATCATCTGCTTCCCAAAAAACTTCGACGTAAATATTGATACAAAGGCCCAGTATGCAGAGTTGAGATGCCACACCCGTGGAGGTCTGCGGGGTCTTCTCCTGTTCTCTGTACCCTATGTTGAGGAGGGCAATACTTGTCACTGGTCACTCCGGTGTCAGAGAAAAGTTTAGACAGAAAACGGGTTAATCTTCTGGCAGTAGAGAGGGCCCGGTTCCTGGGGACGGGCAAACGGCAGCAGAGAGACAGAATGAGAAGCAGCTGTTCATACAGTCATAGAGATGTACAGCATGGAAACAGACCCTTCGGTCCAACCCGTCCATGCCGACCAGATATCCCACCCCAATCTAGTCCCAGCTGCCAGCACCCGGCCCATATACCTCCAAACCCTTCCTATTCATATATCCATCCAAACGCTTCTGAAATGTTGCAATTGTACCAGTCTCCGCCACTTTCTCTGGCAGCTCATTCCATACACGCACCACCCTCTGCGTGAAAAAGTTGCCCCTTAGATCTCTTTTATATCTTTCTCCTCTCACCCTAAACCTATGCCCTCTAGTTCTTGACTCCCCGACCCCAGGGAAAAGGCTTTGCCTATTTATCCTATCCATGCCCCTCATAATTTTATAAACCTCCATAAAGTCACCCTTCAACCTCCGACGTTCCAGAGAAAACAGCCCCAGCCTGTTCAATGTCAACTGGACTTTCCTCTGAGCAAGACTCAGCTGGTTCAAGAGGTAGGGTGGGGGCAGGGGCGCCAGCGCGCTAGCCGTGTGGCTCGTTGGTGTCGGGGTGTGATTTTTGCTTTGGGTATTCATTGACGCAGGCGTTCGAGAGATCCAGGGTTCAAATCGCGGAGGAGCCCGCGTTTCATGACTTGTGCGAAAGTGCTGTTTAATTTCCTCAAAAAGCACCTTCGTAAAACGAGGTTGGGCTCCCTGGAGAACCAATGGGACAGAAAGCAGCGAAGTGAAATGATTGGAGATTGCGTTGAAGAGGTTGACGTGAGTGGTGCAGTGTTTGAGGGATGTCAGCGATGAGGGTCGATTGGAAATTTGGGAGAGCTCTCTTCGGAGTACAGAAGTTTGAAATCTGGCCCGATTGAAGCTTTTCAAGTCATGCAAAGTCTAGACAGAGAAAGTAATGTCGTCAAAATGTTCCCACGTCTGAAAGGATCGGCAACGATTCGGCAGAGTTTAAAAGACATGAGGAAAAGAAACAAAAGTGGCATTACGAAGAACGCTTTTGTAAAGGGAGTGGTTGGGGTCAGTAAATCACAAAAAGGCAGATTCATTATACGCAAACGGCAAGACTTGGCCAAACGATACACGGAGCCAACGGACTCCTGTCGTGATTTGAAACGTAAGGAGACGACGTTATGGAGCCATTTGAGATTCAAACATGCAACTTTCGGATCTCGAGTCAGACGCGCTACCGTTGCGCCACAAGCTCACACATGCCCGGACGCTGAAGCTGTGCGCTTTTAATGGGGTCAGGAAAATGTTCCCCAAACGGAAATCTTCTCCACAAAGGGGTTTCTGAATTGAATGAATGTCTCACGTAAGGGACTGCGTCTGCTGAGAAGCCGAGACCAAAAGAGAAACTCGGTAGGTTTGACAGTACCTGTCAGAGAAAACAAAATTATGAAATGTTGTCGCTGATTCTCTTTCCACAGACGTTGCCTGACCTTCTCAGTTTCTCCTGCAATTTCTAGTTTTGTTTTTTACTGAAAGTTCATTTCATCTTTTGGGATGAAACAACTGGAGTCGCCGTATGCAGATATATAACCCTTTCGAATCACTGTGACGTGATTGGAGTCAAACAAACTCTGCGATGATGCACTCTTTCTCAGCTCCACAGGCAGACAGACAAGGGGAAGGAAGCAGTCAGTGTGGTTCTGTATTCGTGGGCTGAGTGGTTAATGCGATGGACTTGAAATCCATTGCGGCTTCCCAACGCAGGTGTGAACCCTGCCGAGTACAAAATGAGAAGTGTCGTCGAAAAGAAAGGGAGTTTGCTCTCCGGCTTCTTCTTTAAGATTCAAATCAGTGGAGGGGGAAAAACATTTCACTCAAATTGGGACTGGTGGGAATCTGCAACCCACTGCCTGTTCGGGTGGAACAAGCAGATCCCCTCAGAGCTTCTTTGGACGCTATGAGCAAAGTATTTGGAAATGAGACTAGAAGAGTGAGGGGCTTGAAATCGTGATCGAAATGAAGCAGGTACCTGTGGACAAAGGCGTTTCCTTTGCCAGTGAAAGATACTGCTTCACAAAGTTGGGCCTGTGGAAGGGAATCAGTGACGGTGATTATCTTTGGTTGTTCTCCTTGTGAATGTTCCCATTGCTGCGCATGTCCGTGTTGGCGTCAGAACTCTGCAGCATGGTGGCGTTGGATGCGAACAGGGACTGGCGCACCAAACTCCACCTACCTGTTTGAAATGCAGCTCACAGCTTGTTCACACACCCCAATTAATCTTTCTCATTGTCCTGAAGCCGGCATACGGTTTGAATTCCCGATCTGCGGGAATGAGAATCCTTACACTGTCTCGCGTCAGTAAATGTCCCTGAGAACATCTGAGTCAACTCACAGCGCAGTCAGATGAGGGGAAGCTGAAATAGCCCCACACGCTGTTTACGGGCACATTTTATTCTCCCCAACTCAATGCCTCAACCACTGCGGCTCCTGGGAGTGGAAAAGAAACAATCACCAAAACCCCGTCTAAGCTCTGTGAATCTTCAGAAAATCAGCAAACGTTCATCCCTTCGGATTTTCTATCCTAGGCTGACAGCGATGGGTTTTGTCACTCTTTTGTAGGACATTGCAAGTAGATGTTTTGCAGAAAAGCACCACAATGCCATCTGATTAATCAGGACCTGGATGTTTTCGGTCTTTGAATGTCAGTGTTGTGCTGCAGAACTTTGTTGTTGCCAGTTTCTAATACTTATCTTCCCAGTCCCCTGTATCACTTGTCGAAAATGTTTAATTTGTGTCTTGTAATCCTTTCACTGTCTGCTAATGAGGATAGTGTTTCCATGTTTTACCTAAATTATCTTGACCTTGCATACCTCAAGCCTCAAGCTAATTTCACGAGAAACCCTCTCCAGTTCAAAAGCCAACTGTTAATGATGGCTCTGTTCCTTGTCACGTGTCCAATTTCAGATCGATGTTGTTAATGTCCCTTCTACTCCTTCAGATCCAGGTTTCGCTCACAGGGCTAGAACAGAACTGTCACCAAATACATTTACCAATCTACGTTCATCCTATCGATTGTATTAGCATCATCAACACTTCTCATCAAAATAACTCGAGAGACTTTCATCACAATTTTCTGTGAACAGTTCTACATTAGCTTTGCTGAATGAACCCCACATTTCTTGAAGTGGCTCCTTATTTTCGGCCCTGATTATTAATCTCTCTACGCATGGGAATGGATCCTTCCCACCCGCTCGATCTCTCATCAATGTGTGTAGTTCAATTCGATCTCCCATCAGCCTCCTCTGTCCTGATCAAATCCAGGGGAACAGGAAACGTTGGGACTATGGCACGGACAGGACAAGCCCAATACTCACCTTTCCTGTTAGAACTATTCCATGAGAAAGTTTAGAC
This sequence comes from Chiloscyllium punctatum, assembly GCF_047496795.1. Taxonomy (NCBI): domain Eukaryota; kingdom Metazoa; phylum Chordata; class Chondrichthyes; order Orectolobiformes; family Hemiscylliidae; genus Chiloscyllium; species Chiloscyllium punctatum. The sequence continues at coordinate 63,136,292 of NC_092774.1, read as the reverse complement.
CTCTACTTTGGGCGTGTAGTTGTGGCCGAACACTTAAGGTGTTGGCGTAGAGATCATTTGGGGCTCCCCGCCCAGGGTGCTAACCTGCTGGCTATGCTTTCTTCGCTGGCGATTTTAAATAACTTCCTGTTGGTTGCATTATCGCTCAATCTTCACAAAACCCGTCTCAATAAAGACCCGTTTTCTCATGTCTGGGAATTGATTGCCATGCAGGAAACTCGGGTTCTGAACAAACAACGTATCAGACTCACAACGTCAGCTCTGTTTACCTTTCCACAGATGCTGCTCGACCTGTTGGCTTTCTGCAGTATTCTCTGTGTTTATTAGGCACAAGTGCTGCTTTTCATTCAAGAACTTCAATCCCTGTCCTCTGGTAACTGACTCTGGTCAGTGGCAATTGGTTCTTCTGATCATTAATCTGCCCATTCCCAACGCTTCTTCTCCCATCATTACCAACAGCCCCAGGAAATCTCCAGTTATCCTTGTTTGCTCCAAAGCGAACATTCTCAACATTGGGAATGTCTCCCCAAAATGGAAATTCCTCATCCCTGGACATGAGACAAGGCGTACAATTGGGAAGAGATTTTGGCAAAATATTGTCAGTTAGGAAATGGAAAAATGTTCAAATGTTCATGAAGCAAAACAGAAATCCCAGTCTCCAGCTTTGTGAACCTTTAGAAACACTTTGGGAAGCGGATTTGGAGGAGAATGAAAGATGACCTGTCCGACAGTCCAGACATGGTCCCCTTGTTGAAGAGGCCGGGAGGTTGATTCTGATGTTCTCGGCACACGAACTGATCTGAAACATTGAAAGAATTGTCGTTCCTGCACATCAGGAATTCAAACCCCTCCTCGCCTCCGAGCCAATGAGAGAACTCGGGAACAGGCAAAACACTGAAAGGCTGGAAGGGCGACGGCCCCGGAGTAAGAAAGCTAGTTCCTCGTGACATGGATGTGTCTGTAGACAGCCCCCGGTATCTCCAGAATGCATCTCCCAGGCTTGATTATGGAAAAGTTAAACTGATAGACGACAATTGTAATTCTAGGCGGGGAGGCTGAATTATAAAATCACTAAGCGATGGTGCCGCCCGCATCTGCGCCTGTCTCTGTGGCGCAATTGGTCAGCGCGTTCGGCTGTTGACCAAAAGGTTGGTGGTTTGAGCCCACCCAGGGGCGGGGTGTTCGCTGTTCTCCTTTGGCTTCGATGCTGTGCGCTTTTAATGGGGTCAGGAGAATGTTCCCCAAACGGAAATCTTCTCCCAAACGGGTTTCGAATTGACTTCATGTCTAACCTAAGGGACTGCGTATGCTGAGAAGACGAGACCCAAACAGAAAATCAACAGGTTTGACAGTACCTGTCGGAGAAAACCAAATTTTGAAATGTTGCCTCTGATACTCTTTCCACAGATGTTGCCTGCCCTGCTGAGTTCCTCCTGCAATTTCTCACTGAAAGTTCATTTCATCTTTTCGGGAGAAACACCTAAATATCTGCAAACACCATGTGCCGATATTTAACCCTTTCGAATCACTGTCAAGTGATTGGAATCAAACAAACTCTGCGATGATTCACTCTTTCTCAGCTCCACAGGCAGACAGACCTGGGAAGTCAAGCTGTCAGTGTGGTTCTGAATCGTGGGCCGAGTGGTTAATGCGATGGACTTGAAATCCATTGCGGTTTCCCCACGCAGGTGTGAACCCTGCCGAGTACAAAATGAGAAATGTCGTCGAAAAGAAAGAGAGTTTGCTCCCCCGCTTCTTCTTTAAGATTCAAATCAGTGGAGGGGGAAAAATATTTCACTCAAATTGGGACTGGTGGGAATCTGCAACCCACTGCCTGTTCGGGTGGAACAAGCAGATACCCTCAGAGCTTCTTTGGAGACTATGAGCAAAGTGTTTGGAAATGAGACTGGAAGAGTGAGGGGCTTGAAATAGAGTTCGAAATAAAGCAGGCACCTGAAGACATGGGTGTTTCCTTTGCCAGTGAAAGGTACTGCTTCACAAAGTTGGGCCTGTGGAAGGGAATCAGTGACGGTGATTATCTTTGGTTGTTCACTTTCTGAATGAACCCATTGCTGCGCATGTCCGTGTTAACGTCAGAGCATGGTGGCGTTAGGTACTCTCAGGACCATGGGGCAATGGATGACGTATCTGACTCCACCTACTTGTTTCAAATGCAGCTCACAGCTTCTTCACACCTCCCAATTAATCTTTCTCATTGTCCTGAAACCGGCGTATGGGTACAATTCCTAATCTGCAGGAAAGAGAATCTTTTCACTGTCTCGTATCAGTAAATGTCCCTGAGAACATCAGAGTCAAGTCACAGCGCTGTCAGAGGAGGGGAAGCTGAAAGACCCTACACACTGCTCACGGGCACATTTCACTTTCCCAACACAGAGCGTTGATTTTAAATGGCTGTGCAGTCAGTACCGATTCGTTTTGGCTGAAAAAAATCTTCCTTATCTCATCCCAGCATTTCTTTCCACAGAGACCTGTGTGGCAGAGTTCATGTATATATTTCCTTGTAAGGTATTTTATAAATAACAAACTTTTCTGGTTGTTTGTATCGGGTATTTCAGGTTCATTAGCCGCTGTTTAAATGTGTTGGTAAATTTGTGGGCGACCATGCTGCTGAGAGGTTTGAGTTGTCTGGACATCATTTCCCAGATGTCTTCAATGTAAAGAAATGCGGCTAGGGTTTCTGCAGACGTTGTGTCTACTTGTGTCAGTTTGTTGATGTGAAATTGGCACACTGGGTTTATTGGGTAGGCAAAAGTGAGGACTGCAGATGCTGGAAACCAGAGTTTAGATCAGAGTGGTGCTGGAAAAGCACAACAGGTCAGACAGCTTCCGAGGAGCAGGAAAATCGACGTTTCGGGCAAAAGCCCTTCATCAGGAATAGAGGCAGGACCCCCTCCTCCTCCCCCAGGGTGGAGCGATAAATTGGGGGTGGGGTGTGCTGGGCCGAAGGTAGCAAAATGTACAATAGGTGAATGGGGGTGGGGATGGAGGTGACAGATCAGAGAGCAGGGTGGAGCGGATAGGTGGGGAGGGAGATTGGCAGGTAGGACAGGTCATGAGGACAGCGCTCAGCTGGAAGGTTGGAACTGAGGCAAGGCGGAGGGAGGGGAAATGAGGAAACTGATGAAGTCCACATTGATGGCCTGGGGTTGAATTGACCCCAAGCGGAAGATGAGGCGTTCATCCTCCAGGCATCGGGTGGGGAGGGAGCGGCGATGGAGGAGGCTCAGGACCTGCATGTCCTCGGCAGAGTGGGAGGGGGTTTGAAATGTTGGGCCATAGGGCAATGGGGTTGATTGGTGCGGGTGTCCTGGAGATGTTCCCTCAAGCGCTGTGACTTGACTCTGCGAGGAGTCTCCAGTCTCCCCAATGTAGAGGAGACTGCATCAGGTGCAATGGATACAAGAAATGACATTGTTGGATACACAGGTGAAAGCCTTCGACCGACCATGGCCCGGATTCGATTTCCGGGCAGGGAAGAAATTTTCAGTAGATCTATCAAGGCAGGGCTGCATCTAGTGGTTAGGATTCGGTGCTCTCACCGCTGCGGTCTGGGTTTGATTCCCAGTCTGGGAAGCTATTTTCAGGGGGTCTATAGGCTACCCGTTTTTCTTAAATGCTCACTACAGTTTTTTTTTGTTCTTCGTAGTTTCTGGGTGCTGCAGTGTGTAGTGGCTCGTTGAAATAGTGTCCTGATTCAGATTTGTTTGTATGTGTAGGGATGATTGCTTCTGCAGTTAAGTTCTTGGTTCGTGTGCATTGTTTTCCGGTGGACGCTGTTTTGAATTTACCATTGACTGTTCGCTCTCCTGTGACATCTCGAAACGGCACTTTGTTGTTGTTCTCCTCTTTTGTGAATTTTATGCCAGTAAGGATATTGTTGATGGTGTTGTAGGTTTCTTCTAATTCGTTTCATTTTTTGATGACAAATGTGTCATCGCTGTAGCGGACTCAAAGTTTGGGGTGGATCGTTGGAAGGGCTATTTGTTCGAGTCTCTGCATTATTGCTTCTGCTCGGAATCCTGATGCTGCTGGTGGTATCATGGGTATTTCGTTGATTTGTTTGTAGGGCTTGTTATTGAATATGAAGTTGGTGGTAAAGCACAGCTCCACGAGCTTGACAGTGTTATCTTTGCTGATGAAGTTGGTGCTGTGTTTGTGTCTTTGGTTCTTCGAGTAGTGTCTTCAGTTTTCTTTGGCCACGTTGATGTTAATGGATGTGAACAGGGCTGTTCTGTCAAAGGGCAACATTATTCCATCCTCTTCTATCTTCGTGTCTTTGGTGTTCAGGAATTCTTGGTAGGAGTAAATGGAGTGGAGTGAATCTTCGACTTGCTGTTTTAGTCCTCAGTGGAGGCCTTTGACAAGTCTGCATATTGGTGTTCCAAGTCGTGAGACTATGGTCAGAGGGGGTGGGGGTGGTGGTGGTGGTGCTCCTGGTTTGAGGTGAGGAGAACAACAAGGTGCCATTCCTAGATGTCACAGTAGAGCGAACAGTCAATGGGGAACTTCAAACTAGCATCTATAGGAGAACAACACACACAAACCAAATACTAAACCACAGAGGCAATCATCCCAACACCCACAAACGAAGCTGCATCAGGACATTATTTCAACGAGCCACTACACACTGCAGCACAGAGAAACTACGAAGAGCACAAGAGAAATACGGATGTAGTGTATTTAAGGAGAACGGGTCCCCAATAAACCCCCTCCGCCGATTTCTCATTGATGCTTTCAAGCTGACTCGCAAAAATTCGGTTTATACCTCCATTCTTTCCTGTTTGTTTTGTTTGGGTTTTGAAAGCTTTCGCAATCCTCTGACTGAGTATTGGAGTTGGGAAGTTGTGTTGTGGCTGTACAGGACAGTTTTTAGACCACTTTTGGAATATTGTGTGCAATTCTGGTCTCCCTGCTTGCAGAAGGATATTGTGAAATTTGAGAGGGTTCTGAACTACGAATGGGTCCATAGAGATGAAGAGGCCCTTCTGCTGCCCTGAGTGTGGGAAGGCCTTCAGTGATTCCTCTGCCCTGCGGACGCACCAGTTGGTCCACACCAGGGAAGGCTGTTCTCCGGCCCCAAGTGCGAGATGGCCCTCAGCAGTTCTTCCCACCTGCTGAGACACCAGTGGGTCCACACTGAGAGGCCGTTCATCTGCCCCGAGTGCAGGAAGGGCATTGCTCTTTCCTCCGACCTACTGGCCCATTGGTGGGTCCACATGGGGGAGAGATCGTTCAGTTGCCTAAGTGCAGGAAGGCCTTCATCAATTCCTCAGCCCTGCTGATGCACCAGTCCGTCCACACCGGGGAGAAGCCGTTCTCCTGCTCCTCCACACTGCTGAATCACCAGCTGGTCCACATGGGGGGATGGAAGGGGCGGAGGGGGGAGGCCTTTCGGCTGCCCTGAGTGCGGGAAGTCCTTCAGCAATTCCTCCGCCCTGCTGAAGCACCAGTGTGTCCACACCGGAAGAGGCGCTTCAGCTGGCCCGAGTGTGGGAAGAGGTTCATGTTTTCTTGCAACTTGCAGAAGCACCAGCGGGGGCACCAGCGCTCCCAGCAATCAGATCCCACCGGTGACGCTGCCTTTAGTCACCCCCAAGGACTGAACCTCCTGCCAGTTCTGACAGTGGGTGCAGTGGGAGAGTAGGTGGGCTGTTTTTGTTTTCTGCTGGACTGCAATTGCCTCCCCCACCCCCCGAAACCACAACCTCATGGTGGCTCAGGGTTAGCACTGCTGCCTCATGGCACCAGGAACCCAGGAATACTTCTACCCTTGGAGGTCTGTGTGCAATTTATGTAGGTAAGGAAAATGGATCTGAGTAGGTTGCCATTCGGAGAATCAGTGCAGATGTGTTGGGCTGAAGGACCTGTTTCCACTCTGGAGGAGTTCAACCATCATATGAGCTTTGTTTTCATTGGAAGCTGCTGCTCATTGAGCCAGGGACTGCACATTGCCAAATGAAATGATCCAGAGAAACCTAAGACCGCAAGACCATCGGAGCAGAAGTTCGGCCATTCGGCCCGTCGAGTCGACTCTGCCATTCATTAGTGACAAAGTAGTGCAGATGAGACTAGCTACAGTGTGGAACCAGGCCATTTGTCCCAACAAGTCCACATCGACCCTCCGAAGAGTAACCCATCCAGACCCATTTCCCTCTGACTAATATACCTAACCCTATGGGCAATTAAGCATGACCAATCCACATGACCTGAACATCTTTGGACTATGGAAGAAAACAGGATCGCCCAGTGAAAACCCACGCAGACACTGCGACAATGTGCAAACTCCTAACAGACAGTCAGCCAAGGCTGGAATCAATCCTGGGTCCCTGGCGCTGTGACGCTGCAGTGGTAAACACTGAGCCACTACATATTGCAACCCGAAGTAGGCAAGCAGGAGGCTGGGAGAATACAGCAAGCCAGGCAGCACCAGGATGTGGAGAAGTCAGCGTTTTGGGTATTAACCCTTCTTCAGAACTGAAACGTTGACTTCTCCATGAGAAACGATTTACAGGAATGTTACTGGGGGTTGGAGGGTTTGAGCTACAGGGAGAGGCTGAATAGGCTGGGACTGTTTTCACTGGAGCATCGGAGGCAGAGGAGTGACCTAATAGAGGTTACAAAATCATGAGGGGCATGGACAGGGTTATAGACAAGGTCTTTTCCCTGGGCTGGGGGAGTCCAGAACTAGAGGGCATAGGTTTAGGGTGAGAGGCGAAATATATTAAAGGGACAACTTCTTCATTCAGAGGGTGGTACATATATGAAATAAGGTGCCAGAGTATATGGGTCAGGTGCTGTCAAATGGGACTAGATTAATATAGGATATCAGGTCAGCATGGACAAGTTGGACCGAAGGGTCTGTTTCCATGCTGTATGTGTCTCTGACTACTGGTCCTGATGTAAGTTTTAAATAGAGTCCAAGTCACTTTGAATAGTTCAATCTTGTTGAGCTCATCTCCTGAAATGTTTCAGATGAATCCCTCTGAGCGATACTGTTTAAACATGCTGAGTTGGACAAAGTATCCCATCAAGTTCAACACAAACCCAGAGTTGAAGAAGTCAGAAGTCAGAACACCAAGGGGACCAAAACTGATCACAATATTCCAGGTGCAGCCTCATCAACGTCCTGTATAACTACAACATAACTTGCCAACATCTATACTCAATTCCCTAACTGATGAAGGTTAGTGTGCTGAAACCTTTCTTCACTGCCTTTTGTACCGATGTAATCAGAGATATAGGACCTACTTTAAACTGATCCACAATCCTGCTTCTGGGAGCACAGTGACTAATAGGGAAGGCAGAAGGGAGAGTGGCCTTTAAATGGAGTATAAAAGTAGGGAGGTTATCGTGGAGGTTTTGATTGAAAGGGCAGTGAAGATTCAACCATCTGACAGTTGATCTGAATCACATGTAGATCAGACCAGTTTCCGACAGCAGGAAACCAGATAAGTTTTTACAACAAACCACAACGATTTCATCATTAGACTCTTAATTCCAGATTTATATTGAATTCAGATTCCACCGTCTGCCGTGGCAGGTTGTGAATCCAAGTCCCCGGAACATTACCTGGGTGAATAGTCTGGTGACAATAAAGTCGGCCATCGCCTCCCCTGAACACATTGGCATATTGTGTTTGGAGGTAATAAAGGAGCAAGAGGTTTTAGCAGCTGCTAAGTTGTTGATATTACACAAGGGAACATCAGCACTCTCAGTAATGGCACACACTGAAGTCAGTGTCCTGTATCAGAGGGAAGGGCTCGGGAACCATAAGAAATAGGAACAGGAATATGCCATTCAGCCCCTTGAGCCTGCTTCTCCATTCAGTAGGATTCTGGGTGATCTGGCATTCCCCACATTCACTTTCCTGCCCTTTTCCTGCAACTGTTCATCCCCCAACTCTTCACGAATCTATCGATCCGAGTTTTAAAGTGACATGAAGGCTGTCAACAGAGTTACTGGGGTGGGGACGGGGGTGGGGGGGGGACGGGGGCTCAGGTCGAACTTGGGGACTAAAACAATGGCTTCACACTTCACAATATTTAACTAAGGGAATGTCTACGGTTATCCAATGCTGGAAATTGGGCAGGCATTCAGATGAAATTATTTGTAAATTATGAATGATAGAGGAGTCGGGAGAGAAGTGGTGTTCAGGCACAGTTGGATATTATCAGTATAGATGCCAACACCAGCAGCTACGTTAAAACAAATCAGAATGGAAGACGCTAAAACCAGACCCTCCCAGAGGATAGAGTGATGCTGGAGAGGGTCAGTACTGTCATTAACTCTGATCAAGGCTGTCCGCAGGTCGACGAGGGAATGTTTATCGCTATCACCGTTTCAAAGGATGTCAAATATGACCTTGATAAGAACTGTTTCAGGGGTGGAAACCAGACTCGAGGGCTTTAAACACAGAATTCTGGAAAAGATGGGAATGGCTAATTCAACAATGATACATCCAAACCTACACTTCCATTGGTGCGATAATAATACAAGTGTTTTGGTTTTTATTTAGAAGTTTCTCAGCAACACTGAGTAAGAAGCAACAAAATTAACACAAGGAATACTGCAATTGCTACAATGTGCCTGCTCCCAATAGGGGGCCATCTGGTGTGAAATTAACTGTCTACAAGGGGCAATATTGGAAAGGAATGACCCAGTTCATAGCTATAAGAGGGGAGACACAGACTGCTTGATACAAACATATAAGGGGCGGGAGTAGGCCAATCGGCACTTTGAGCTTGCTGCAACATTCAATAAGATCATGGCTGATCTGAATTCAACCTCAACTCTACATTCCAACACATCCCCGACAATCTTTCATCCACTTGGTTATCAAGAACCTATCTACCTCTGCCTTAATGATCTTGAATCCACTGCCTTTTGAAGAAGACACACAACCCTCAGAAAGAAAAGAAATCATCCTCATTTTTGTCTTCTACATTTAAAATATGACCCTGTACTTTCAGATATTAAGATAGGGACACAAGCAGCAATCAAATAATACCTGTGGTACAGTGAACTATGTCACAGTGCTTCAAATGAACATAATGAGAATTCCTTTAAAAATCACAAGACCGGAGCACAGATTAGGACAGGTGACCAAAGATTAGGTCAAAGGTCCAGGTTTAGGGCAATCTTTTAAACAGGTTCAATTTCCCAAACATCAGAGGAAAAAGACGTGCACAGCAAACACAAAATAGCAAAGAATGGGAAACAACAGTGTAGTCATAATGTCACAGGATGAACACAGCAAGAGGTGAGATGTGAATAATTCAAATCATAAATGGGGAACACAAAGTTAGTCTCAGTATGGTATCGATGGCACTGACGACAATTGTCATAAATCCCATGTTCACCAATGTCCTTTCAGGAGGGAAACTGCCATCCTTGCATGGTCAGTCTTACATGTGACTCCAGACCCACAGCAATGTGGTTGACTCTTAAACTGCCCTCTGAATTGGCACAAGCAAGATACCTTGCACTTCGGGATGGATAACAAACATCAACCTTATAAAAGTGTCATAACAGAAATTGCTGGAGAAACTCAGCCAGTCTGGCAACACCGGTGGAGAGAGAGAGAAAGAAACAAAGACAATATCCTGGCCTGAGTCCAGAACAGTTGTGAAGAAGGGTCACAGCACTTGAAATGCTAACTCTGCTTCTCTATCCACATGTGCTGCCAGTCCTATTGAGTTTCTCCAGCATTTGATGCACTTTTGTTTTTCAGATCTCCAGCATCTGCAGTTCTTCATTACATTGACTTAGGGAAGCTCAAATCCCATAAAAGGGAAGAGCAGAAGGGTTGGAATTACTCAGCAAGTCTGGCACCAGCTATGGAGATAAAAACAGTTCATACTTCGGGTCATTGAATGATCTTACATCAGGGACAAACCGTTGGGGATGCTGCAAGAGTAAAAGGCACTGGTGTAACTTCAACATCTGGGAGAACTCTCTCAGCCTTCGGGGTCAGGCTGACTCAGCATTCTGGTCCTGCTCATTACCTGTTAACTTCTCCATTTGTTGTTCTTGTTATATTTCTACATGGTTGACACAATCCTATGTTTTAAAATGAAATTCTAGCAGACAGGAATTTTCCATGTAAGTAATCATACATTAGAGGGTTTGGAACGTGAATGTAACATTTAAACATAAAGTATTTATTCATGCATGGGGTGTGGGCATCCCTGGCAATGCTAGCATTTATATCCATCCTTAACCACCCTGTGGTTGGTTGGAAAAGTGAATGAAGGTGTCTGAGATTGTCTTGATCAGCACAGCAATCTCAAAGATGGGTGTGCTCAGGTAGAAGTACCCTCCACTCCCACAGCCAAGTCTGCATTCACTTCAATTATAGATGCCATCTAAACCTCCCAGGACAAGGACAGCATGGGATGACAATCAGAATAAAGCTTCCTCTACTCTTAAATTTCAAGTGAAGCTACCTCAACACTGTCCCCAACAAACACTGCCAAGACAGAAACTGCATTGGGTTAGATACAGAGTAAAACTTCCTCTACACTTCCCCATTCATACAGTCCCAGGAGAAGGACAGCAAAGGGTTAAATAAACAGTAGACCTTCTTCCATTCTGACTGACACTTAGTACGTCCTACACAATCCTCAAGGAAAATTCAGAACTGAAGTATTATCTGGTACTGAATTCACACATCCTAATGGGAATGACAGCAACAGAAAATCATGTGGTGAAACACAGATAAAACACACAAAATGTACAACAAAACTAGACTGTTATTGGGATCAAAGACATTTAAATGACAGGAGACATAGTCCCTGCAGTGATCCGAATGTGAGCTGAACAAAATTCACACTTGAACAATATTCTCTGGGAATGCAATGTCCACCTCACTGCTGTGTATTCAGTTCCTCTGCTCTCGTTCAGGGCTGAGTTGCAGCTGACCACATTGTGGCGTGGGGGTCAAGAGGTTAGACAGTTAAGATCAACTTGGATTGAGGGCATCCTTTGTCATGCCAGTGAGGTCGAGGGTCGCTCATTTACTCAACTTATAAGCGGGGACAAGGGGATGTCAGGCTGGGCTTGTATCAGTTTGAGTTTAGCAGAAACAGATGATCCGATGGAGCTGTATAACATCTGGAGAGGACTTAATGTAAATGTAATGTCAACTCAATTCTAGCCAGAGACTAGTCTCTCATTTAAGATAGGAAAGTTTTGTTTTTCTCACAAGTGTTCTCGAGTCTTTGAAATTCACTTCTTTAAAGACCAGCATGTGGTGGTGGCGCGGTGGTTAGCACTGCTGCCTCACGGCATCAGTGACCTGGATTTGATCCCACCTTCGGGCCGACTGTCTGTGTGGTGTTTGCACATTCTCCCCTTGTGTCTGCGTGGGTTTCCTCTGGTGCTCTGGCCTCCTTCACAGTCCAAAGGACGTGCAGTTGAGGGTAGACTGACCAGGGGAGATGCAGGGTTACAGGGATTGGGTAACGAACTGGGTCTGGGTAGGATGGTCAGTCAATGTTGACTCGATGGCCTGAATGGCCTACTTGCATGCAATTGGCCTATATCAATCAACAGAATACACTTGTTTTCTGGTGACCGACATCAAATTACATTCGTGGTTTTGGTTATTTCATCTTTTACCTTATCGTATTCAACCAACTGCAGCATCTAGAAACTTGCTTAATTACAATATCGAATATCTGCAGAGTACTTTTTCTTTTTGTCACGACCATTATCTTGACCTCTGACGTGTGACCTCTTCATTGCTGTCAAAGTTCCTTATTTGTCCCTACATAGTCATGATTTTACTTTGTCGAATGTCTTCCTGGCTTTTGCAGTTAAGACCCTATATTCTGCCCTCGTCAACATTTCCCCTTACAATTCTCTACTAAGGATTTCATGAAAAACCTCAGAGTGTGGTGAGACTGCGGAACTCACTACCATAGTGAATAGTTGGGGTGGAAGACACTACAACTAAGGGTAATCAACCCAATACAAATGACTGTCACTGCCACTAGATTCACAACACAGTGAAATTAAAACATGCAATATCCCTCAATTTCTCAACTGTTCTGAACCAGACTTGATGAAGAACAGATGTTGCACATCAACATTATAATTTAAACAAAAACCAACAAGTATAAATATGGCAAATTTTCTAGGGCAAAGTTAAAGAAGATAATCTAATTAATAGCAATGATTCAAACCCTTTGATCAAGTACCCCACCATCTCAGAGACTGAAACTTAAGTGGAAAATTAAGAAAAAAATTTTTTTAACTTACCAATTCAAGCAAACAGTTTCCAACAATGTATTGCCAAACCTTTGTGCAATCGTTGGACTATGACTGTTTCACAGACACGTAACTGTAAATCTAATTTAAAAGTCACTGCTGAATGTGAATAGACACCCCAAAGTATTCAGCCATTTTTTTACAGGCTGGGACTCATTCCCAGAAAGAGCCAACAATTCTTTAACTGGACAGTAGAATCTCGAGAGAACAGCTCCTGGGCTCAACAAGCAGCAACGCCCAATGGAATCAGTTGGCGGCAGGGCTAGGTGGGGCAAGGGCATAAAACAAAAAAGCCCACTGACTCTCCCACTTCACACACACTGTCAGAAATCACAGGGGCTCAGTACTGGGAGTTACCCACAGCAGTTCCATCAAGAGAACCACACTTGATGAACAGATCTTGCACACCAGAATTATAATTTAAACAAAAACAAACAATTACGAATACCACAAATTTACTCAGGCAAAGTTAAACAAGATAATCCAGTTAATAGCAATGATTTAATCCCTTTGATCAAGTCCTCCACCATCTCAGAGGCAGAAACTTGAAGGGTAAATTAAGGAAGAGAATTTTTAAAATTATTAATTCAAGCAAACAGTTTCCAACAATGGCTTGCCAAGCCGTTGGGCAATCCTTCAATGATGAGTTCTTCACAGGCACATAACCATAAATTTAATTTCTAAGTCACAGATGAATGCGAATGGACACCCTGGAGTATTCAGCTATTTCTTACAGACTGGAGCTCGTTCCTAGTCAGAGTCAATAATTGTTTAACTGGACAAAAAAAACTGAAGAGAACAGCGCCTGGTCTCAATGAGCAGCAGCTCCCACTGGAAGCAAAGTTGCAGGGGTGGTGGAGCACGACAGCATAAAACAAAAAAATCCGACTGACTCTCCCATTATAAGCACTGTCAGAATGTGCAGGGTTTCAGTCCTCGCAGTGACCCACTGCAGTTTCACCAGCAGAATCAGATTGTGGGGAGCACTGGTGTGTCCGCTGGTGCTTCTGCAAGGTGCAGAATGATGAGAACCTCCGCTTCCACTCGGGGCAGGTGAACGGCCTCTCCCCGGTATGGCCCCACCTGTGCCTCAGCAGGTGGAAGGAATTGCTGAAGGCCTTCCCCCACTCTGGGCAGGGGAAGGGCCTCTCCCCCGTATGGACCCGAAGGTGGGATGGCTGGGTAAAGCCCTTCCCACACTTGAGGCAGGAAACGGGCTCTCCCCGGTGTGGACCCGCTGGTGGTTCAGCAGGGCAGAGGTATCGTTGTAGGCCTTCCCGTACTTAGAGCAGCTGAAGGGCTTCTCTAATATGTGGACCCGGTGGTGGGTCAGTCGGAAGGAGGAATAACTGAAGGCCTTCCCGCATTCGGGGCAGGAGAATGGCCTCTCGCCTGTGTGGACCCCCTGGTGCCTCTGCAGTACAGAGGAATTGCTGAAGGTCTTCCCGCACTCAGGGCAGGAGAACAGTCTCACCCCGGTGTTACTGCGCCCATGAGTCTCCAGGTCAGATGGGAAACGGAAGCCTTTCCCACAGTTCCCACATATTCATGGTTTCTCCACGGGACGGGATTCCTTGGGTTTCTCCATGACCGAAGCTTCAGCTGCACACAAACGCGTGTACAGCACCTCCCTGCCGTGAATTCCTCTTCCCAGTCCGTATAACTTTTACTGGCTCCACAATCAGAGTGCTGCAACAGTCAGGTCTCTCTTCCAGTCTCACTGATGCTGAAAACGTACTGAAAGAGGAACCAAAAAGCTTGGTTCCTTCTCACAGAATCATAGTCGAAAATTGTTATCGTCCCGATGGATTCAGTGACTGCCAGACATTGACGTGAAATTGAGGACTGCAAATGCTGGAGAGTCAGAGTCAAACCACAGCAGATCAGGCAGCATCTGAGGAGCAGCAGAGTCAATGTTTCAGGCAAAGCTCTTCATCGATGGATATTGAAACTTCCGTCTTCAGATCTTCAAATAATCTGTAAAAAGAGATTACAAAAGTCATTACTGTCAGTCCAGGTTAGAAATTCCGAACAAGCAATTCTACTTTCTGCAGAACATTCTTTTCTTTTTCGACAAAATTGAAAGCACCATCCCACCCCTTCTCACCCCTCTATTCTCACTCCGCTCAAACTAATTCTCCCGACGGTACTGATTCAGGATCTTACAGAGACCGAAAAGTGAAAACATCAAGACAGACACCTCTGAATTTTGGATACCTCCACCTGAGAGTTAGTATCTTTCACGATATGTAGGAGTGAGTAAGTCTGATTTTGGGAAGCAAAAAAAAGTGTCAATTCAGGATGAACCTTCAATGCAGCTTCTTGAGAAACAACCAGACACGAAATGGTTAACATCTGGGGAGGTGGAAGTTGGGCGATGGAGGAAATGAGATATCAAGGCATTGTCACCAACACCAGACAGAAACTGAACACACAGGCAGGGCAAACATTACAGGCAAGCCAGAGTCACAGAGATACACAGCACAGAAACAGGTCCTTCTGTCCAACTCATCTGTGCCGACCAGATAGCGTAAATTAATCTCGTCTCATTTATCAGCACTTGGCCCATATCCCTCTGAACTCTTCCTATTCATATACCCATCCAGATGCCTTTTAAATGTTATTATTGGACCTACATCCACCACTTCCTCCGGCAGATCATTCCTTACACTTGCCTCCCTCACCTCAAACGTATTAACCTCCTGTTCTGGACTTCTCCCATCCCAGGGAAATGACCTTGTCTATTTATCCTATCCATGCCTCTCATGATTCTATAAACATCTGTAAGATCACCCCTCAACCTCTGGTATACCGGGGAAAACAGCTGAAGCAATGCGTTTACTTTTAGCTTCACACGCACTGAACTTTACTCCCGTGTAAAACATTGTTTCCCTCCCCCACACTCTCCATGGGAAATGCCAAGAGTGCTGAGACCATGGAGTTGGGGGAATGCCACGCAGAATTCCTGCAATGTGGAAACACGCCATTCAGCCCAACAAGTCCACACCGACCATCCAAAGCGTAACCCATGCGGACACATTCCCCTATCCCATTCCACTACACTTACTGCACACTATGGACCCATTTAGTATGGCCACTTCTCCCGAAATTGCACATCATTAGATTTTGGGAGGAAACCAGAGCACCCGGGTGAAACCCAGCAGACACGGCAGGGAGAATGTGCAAACTCCACACAGACAGTCGCCCCAAGGCTGGAATCGAAAACGGATCCCTGGCGCTGTAAGGTAGCAGTGCGAACCACTGATCCATCGTGCGGCCCATGTGTGCAGAAAGAGTTAGGGACTGGGAACTTTGTTAACTGTACCACACAGTGGATTGTTGAGTAAGATTAAATCTCGCGGGGTCCAGGGACAGCTAAACAACTGGGTACAAAATTTAGAAGCGCGTTGTTGTGGATGCTGGAATCCTTCCTGAAAACAACAAATGCTGGAGATCACAGTGGGTCAGGCAGCGCTGTGCTACTCTATGACTGGATAGTGTGGATGTGGAGATGATGTTTCCACTCGGAGAAGGGTTGAGGATGCCAAGTCATTGAGGGCATTTAAGACAGAGATAGTTTCTTGATTAGTAAGGGGTCAAGGGTTATGAGGAGAGGGCAGCAGAATGGGATTGAGAAACATATCAGCCATGATCGACTGGTGGAGCAGACTCGATGGGTCAAATGGCCTCATCCTGCTCCTGTGTATTATGGCCTTAAAGCTGGGCAGATGACTTAAGGGGTTCTCACAAACTATTTCAGAATCCCGAAGAGGAGTTGTTGGACTCGAAACTTTAACTCTGCTTTCTCTCCACAGACGCTTCCAGTTCTGCTGAGTTTTTCCCGTGTTCTCAGTTTTTGTTTCAGATTTCCAGCATCCACAGTTCTTTGTCTTATTTATCAAATTCATTTCTTGCCCTTCCCAAGTGTCTGGAACTTCATCTCCCTGATCTCCAAACTGTTCACTTACCCTAGAAATGACCAAACCTCCTTATCAAAGTAGACCCCTTTGTTGCAAAATGATTGTTCAATTCTGTGACCAAAATTATTGCATTCGTAATTACTTACACCAGGGACTCTCAATATCTCAGGCCAGAACACAGCTAGATTGTTTCAGACAGTACATTTATGTGATTTGATGCAATTCCCTATTCCCGACTTTACCAGCGTGTTGCAGGGAATGGAGGGTTT
This sequence comes from Chiloscyllium punctatum, assembly GCF_047496795.1. Lineage (NCBI taxonomy): Eukaryota > Metazoa > Chordata > Chondrichthyes > Orectolobiformes > Hemiscylliidae > Chiloscyllium > Chiloscyllium punctatum. Next base: position 63,119,812 of record NC_092774.1, on the reverse strand, counting down.
GAGTTAAGAAGAATCTGGGACATTTTTCCAATGGAGCCGAGGAAGTTGACAGTTAACCTAATAGAGATTTTTAAAATCAGAAGGGGTATAGATAAGGTGTCATTCCCAGGAGGCTTAGAATATTTTATTGCTCCAGAAGGTGTAAAAGGGGGTCAAAGCTTCAACAGAAATCGAGCAGAGCTGAGAACAGACAACATTTAACTCTGTGGGAACACCTACCCAAATGCATTTTAAAAGTTGCAATCGTACTAGCCTTCACCACTTCCTCTGGCAGATCATTCAATAAATGTACCATCCTCTGCGTGATAAAGTTGCCCCTGAGGTCTCTGTTGTATCTTTCCCCTCTAACACGAAACCCATGCTCTCTCGGTCTGGACTCACCCACCCCAGGAAAAGACTTTGTCTATTAATCCTATCCATGCCCCTCATGATTTTATACATGTACAGTTACAACGTTTAAAAGACATTTGGATAAGTACATGAATACGAAAGTTTCGAAGGTTTATGGGCCAAACACTGGTAGGTGGGCCGAGTTTAGTTTGAGAACATACTCAGCACGGACTAGTTGGATGAAGAGTCTGTTCAATGCTGTCAGACTCTGTGACTGACCTTTACTGGTCTTAAAACCATTTTCTTACCTCCCCCGATAAGCATCCACTTCTTTGTTGTTCAAAACTCAGATGAACTTAGCCTTGAATATGTTCAATGACCCCACTTCTGAACTCAATTCCTCTTCGTAATATATCACTTGCCTCGCTCATTGCCTGCTGCATCTGCCCGACAACTGGCATTGACTGGTGTGGAGGGACTCTGAGACCCCTTAGTACATCCATACATCATTCCTGATGAAGGGCTTGTGCCCGAAACGTTCCCTGTCCTGCTCCTCAGATGCTGCCTGACCTGTTGTGCTTTTCCAGTGCCACATTTTTCGACTTTCACCTCCAGTCCTCACTTTCTCCACATTCCAATATGTCACCATTTCAACAATGCACTGCTTTTTTTTTAAACAGCAAAGGCTATAACTTCACATTGCAGCATTGCACTTGCCATGTGTTTGCCAATTGAGACACAGACCTGGACCAACTTCGGGAAGAGGCAAAACACTGAGTTCTGAACAAAAACCGTAGCACACTCAAAACGTCGGCTCTGTTTACCTTTCCACAGATGCTCCTCGGCTTTCTGCAGTATTCGCTGTGTTTGGTCTACACAAATGCTGCTTTCCATTAAAGAACTGCAATCCCTGTCCTCTGGTAACTGACGCTAGTCAGTGGCAATAGGTTCTTCTGATCATTAAGGTAAAAACGATGACTGCAGATGCTGAAAACCAAATACTGGATTAGTGGTGCTGGAAGAGCACAGCAGTTCAGGCAGCATCCAACGAGCAGCGAAATCGACGTTTCGGGCAAAAGCCCTTCATCAGGAATAAAGGCAGTGAGCCTGAAGCATGGAGAGATAAGCTAGAGGAGGGTGGGGGTGGGGAGAGAGTAGCATAGAGTACAATGGGTGAGTGGGGGAGGAGATGAAGGTGACAGGTCAAGGAGGAGAGGGTGGAGTGGATAGGTGGAAAAGAAGATAGGCAGGTCGGACACGTCAAGGAGACAGTAACTGAGCTGGAAGTTTGAAACTAGGCAAATGTGGCTCTGGTACCGAGTTTGTTTCACAACATGGTTGAAGAGCTTCAGGGCAGAGGAAATGACCTGGGAGTTGCAGTGGGAGAGGGACTCCCTGAGATTCTTGTAGAGAGAGGAGGAAAACTTCATCAAAGCAGGCATCCTTGCAAGAGGATTCGCAGTTGGGGTAAAATCAACAAGGTAAAAACAATGACTGCAGATGCTGAAAACCAAATACTGGATTAGTGGTGCTGGAAGAGCACAGCAGTTCAGGCAGCATCCAACGAGCAGCGAAAACACCACGTCTTCTCCCATCATTGACAAAAACCCCTGGAAATCTCCAGTTAACCATCTTTGCTCCAAAGAGAGCATTCCCAAACTTGGGAATGTCTCCACAAAATGGAAATTGCTCATCCCTGAACATGATGCATGTGTTACAATGGGGAAGAGGTTTTGGCAAAATATTGTCAGTTAGCAGGTGGAAAAATGTTCAGGAAGTAAAACACAAATCCCAGTCTCCAGCTTTGTGAATCTTTAGAAACTCTTTGGGAAGTGGAATTAGAGGAGAATGAAAGATGAACTGACGGACTGAGCAGAGACAGTCCAGACACCGTCCCTTTGTTTAAGAGGCTGATTGACTCTGATATTCTCGGGAGATGAACTGACCCGAGACATTGAAAAAATTCTCTGCACATCAGGAATTCAAACCCATTCTCGGCTCGGGGCCAATGAGAAAATTCGGGAAGAGGCAAAACACTGAAAGGCTCGAAGGGCGATGGCCCCGGTGTAGGAGAGCTCGTTCCTCGTGACATGGATGTGCCTGCAGATGGTGGGATCAGGCTGTCCCCATGTCTCCATAATGAATGTCCAAGGCTTTATTATGGAAAAGTAAAACTGATAGAAGACAATGGTAATTTTGGGCGGGGCGGGTTGAATTATGAATTGAATAGTAGGTTTCGCAAAGACACTGTGGGCCTGGCGCTCGGGTTTGTCTCTGTGGTGCAATTGGTCAGCGCGTTCGGCTGTTAAGCGAAAGGTTGGTGGTTCGAGACCACCCAGGGAGAGAGTGTTTCTTGTTCTCGCTCCTACCGCTTTCTTCGCTGCGAACGTGCACGTTTTTAATGGTTTCAGGAAAATGTTTCCCAAACGGAAATCTTCTCCACTGAGGCAGCACAAAGGGGTTTCTGAATTTATTGAATTTCTAACGTAAAGGACTGCGGATGCTGAGAATCCGAGACAGAAAGCGAAACTGCTGGAAAAACTCAGCAGGTTTGGCTGTACCTGGATGAGGAAAAAAACGAGTTCTGAAATATTGTCTCTGATTCTCTTTCCACAGATGCTGCCTGACCTGCTGAGTTGCTCCTGCAATTTCTGTTTTTGACTGAACTTCCATTTCATCTTTCGGGATGAAACACCCAGACTCGCCATTTGCAGATATTTAACCCTTTCGAAACCTGTGAAGTGATTGGATTCAAACAAACTCTGCAATGATTTACTCTTTCGCAGCTCCACAGGCAGACAGACCTGGGAAATGAAGCTGTCAGTGTGGTTCTGTGTTGATGGGCCAAGTGGTGAATGCGATGGACATGAAACCCATTGCGGTTCCCCCACGCAGGTGTGATCCCTGCCGACTACAGTTGAGAAACGACATCAAAAGAAAAGGGAGATTGCTCCACGGTTTGTTTTTAAATGCAATCAGTGGACGGGTTGAAATATTTCAATCACATTGGGACTGGTCGGGAATCTGCAACCCACTGCCTGTCAGGGTGGAACAAGCAGATACCCACAGAGCTGCTATTGAGGCGATGAGCCAAGAGTTTGGAAATGAGACTAGAACAGTGAGGGGCGTGAAGTCGTGATCGAAGTTAAGCAGGCACCTGAGGACAAAGGTGTTTTATTTGCCAGTGAAAGATACTGCTTCACAAAGTTGGGACTATGGAAGGGAATCAGTGACGGTGATTATCTTTGGTTGTTCACCTTGTGAATGTTCCCATTGCTGCGCATGTCCGTGTTAACGTCAGAACTCTGCAGCATGGCGGCGTCAGTGACGCACAGGGCCGGGGCGCAATGGATGACGCATCTGACTCCACCTACCTGTTTGAAATGCAGCTCACAGCTTCTTCACACACCCCAAATAATCTTTCTCATTGTCCTGAAGCCGGCATACGGTTTGAATTCCTGATCTGCGGGAATGAGAATCCTTTCACTGTGTCACGTCAGTCAGTGTCCCTGAGAACATCAGAGTCAAGTCACAGCGCTGTCAGAGGAGGGGAAGCTGAAATAGCCCCTCACGCTGCTCACCGGCACATTTCACTTTCCCCAACTCACCGCCTGGCTATTGGCAACCACTGTGGCTCCTGGGAGTGGAAACGGAACAAACACCAAAACCCAGACTCAGCTTTGTAAATCTTCAGGAAATAAGAAAACTGTTCATCCCTTCGGGTCTTCCGTCCTGGACAGACAGCGTTGATTTTAAATGACTGTCCAGTCAGTGCCGATTCGTTTTGGCTCAAAAAATCTTCCTTATCTCATCCCAGCATTTATTGCCACAGAGAACTGTGCGGCAGAGTTCATGTATATATTTCTTTGTATGGTATTTTGTAAATAACATTCGTTTTCTGGTTGTTTGTAAAGGGTATTTCAGGTTCATTAGCCGCTGTTTAAGTGTGTTGGGCGGTTTGTGGGCTACCATGATGCTGAGAGGGTTGAGTTGTCCCGACATCATTTCCCAGATGTCTTTGATGTAAAGTAATGTGGCTAGGGTTTCTGCAGACGTTGTGTCTGCTTGTGTAAGTTTGTTGATGTGAAATCGGCTCACTGGAATTATTGGGTAGGCAAAGGTGAGGACTGCAGATGCTGGAAACCAGAGTTTAGATCAGAGTGGTGCTGGAAAATTACAGCAGGTAGACAGCTTCCGAAGATCAGGAAAATCGACGTTTCGGGCAAAAGCTCTTAATCAGGAAAAGAGGCAGGACGCTTCCAGGGGTGGCGAGATAAATTGGGGGGTGCTGGGCCGAAGGTAGCAAAGAGTACAATAGGTGAATGGGGGTGGGGATGGAGGTGACAGGTCAGAGAGGAGGGTGGAGCGGATAGGTGGGAAGGGAGATTGGCAGGTAAGACAGGTCCTGAGGACAGCGCTCAGCTGGAAGGTTGGAATTGAGGTAAGGTGGGGGGAGGGGAAATGAGGAAACTGATGCAGTCCACATTGATGTCCTGGGGTTGAATGTATCCGAGGCTGAAGTTGGGGCGTTCTTCCTCCAGGCATCGGGTGGGGAGGGAGCGACGATGGAGGATGCCCAGGTCCTGCATGTCCCTGTGAGAGTGGGAGGGGAGGTTGAAATGTTGGGCCACAGGGCGATGGGGTTGATTGTTGCGGGTGTCCTGGAGATGTTCCCTCAAGCGCTGTGACTTGACTCTGTGACGGGGCTCCAGTCTCCCCAACATAGAGGAGATCATATCGGGAGCAATGGATACAAGAAATGACATTGGTGTTAGCCTTCTCACTCCCGTGACCCGGGTTCGATTTCCGGGCAGGGAAGCAATTTTCAGTACAGCTGTCAAACTTTGTCCATATGTTCCTGGTGGTCCAGTGGTTAGGATTCGGCGCTTTCACCGCTGCGGCCCGGGTTCAATTCCCGTTCAGAGAAGCAATTTCCAGTGCGTGTTTTGGCTACCCCTTCTCCTTAACTGCGGTGTACAGTTACTTATTGGTCTTCGTCGTCACTGGGTGCTGCAGTGTGTCGTGGTTCGTTGAAATAGTGTCCTCATTCAGATTTGTTTGCATGTGTAGGGATGATTACTTCTGCAGCTAAGTATTTGGTTCGCGTGTGGTGTTTTCCTGTAGATGCTGTTTTGATTTTACCATTGACTGTTCGCTCTACTGTGACATCCAGAAATGGCACTTTGTTGTTGTTCTTCTCTTTTGTGAATTTTATGCCAGTAAGGAGATTGTTGATGGTGTTGTAGGTTTCCTCTAACTTGTTTCATTTTTTGATGACAGAAGTGTTTCATGGGTGTTTCGTTGATTTGTTTGTCGGGCTTGTTACTGAATATGAAGTGGGTGATAAGGCACACTTCCACGAGGTTGACAGTGTTATCTTTGCTGATGAAGTTGTTGCTGTGTTTGTGTCTTTGGTTCTTCGAGTAGTGTCTTCAGTTTTCTTTGGTCACGTTGATGTTAATGGATGTGAACAGGGCTGTTATGTCAAAGGACAGCATTATTCCACCCTCTTCTATCTTAGTGTCTTTGGTGTTCAGGAATTGTTGGATGGAGTAAATGGAGTGGAGTGAATCTTCGACTAGGTGTTTTCGTCTTCAGTGGAGGCCTTTGACTAGTCTGTATATTGGTGTTCCAAGTCGTGAGACTATGGCCTGAGTGGGGGGAGGGGGTTTCCTGGTTTGAAAAAGAGGAGAACAACAATAAACTGCCATTCCTAGATGTCACAGTAGAGCGAACAGTCAATGCGGAACTTCAAACTAGCATCTACAGAAAAACAACACACACAAACCAAATACTTAACCACAGAAGCAATCATCCCAACACCCACAAACGAAGCTGCATCAGGACATTATTTCAACGAGCCACTACACACTGCAGCACAGAGAAACTATGAAGAGCACAAGAGAAATACGTATATAGTAAATTTAAGGAGAACGCGTCCCCAATAAACCCATTCCGCCGATTTCTCATTGATGCTTCCAAACTGACTCTCAAAAATTCGGTTTGACACTCCATTCTTTCCTGCTTGTTTTTTGAAGGGTTTTGAAAGCTTTCCCAATCCTCTGACTGAGTATTGGAGTTGGGAAGTTATGTTTTGGCTGTTCAGGACATTGGTTAGACCACGTTTGGAATATTGTGTGCAATTCTGGTCTCCCTCCTATCAGAAGGATATTGTGAAATTTGAAAGGGTTCTGAAGCACCAATGGGCCCACAGCGGGGAAGAGGGCCCTTCTGCTGCCCTGAGTGTGGGAATGCCTTCAGTGATTCCTCTGCCTTGCTGACGCACCAGTTGGTCCACACCGGGGAAGGCTGTTCTCCGGCCCCAAGTGCGAGATGGCCTTCAGCAGTTCTTCCCACCTGCTGAGACACCAGTGGGTCCACACTGAGAGGCCGTTCATCTGCCCCGATTGCAGGAAGGGCATTGCTCTTTCCTCCAACCTGCTGGCCTATAGGTGTGTCCACATGTTGGAGAGGTCGTTCAGTTGCCCGATGTGCAGGAAGGCCTTCAGCAATTCCGATGCCCTGTTGAGGAACCAGTCCATCCACACCGGGGAGAAGCCGTTCTCCTGCCCCGAATGTGGGAAGGTCTTCACCTGCTCCTCCACACTGCTGAATCACCAGCTGGACCACACGGGGGTGTTGGGGGTGTCAGTGGTGGATGGGGGCGAGGCCATTCAGCTGCCCTAAGTGCGGGAAGGCCGTCAGCAATTCCTCTGCCCTACTGAAGCACCAATGTGCCCACACCGGGGAGATGCCCTCCATCTGGCCCGAGTGTGGAAAGAGGTTCATGTTTTCCTGCAACTTGCGGAAGCACCAGCGGGGGCACCAGCGCTCCCAGCAATCAGATCCCACCAGTGACGCTGCCTTCAGTCACCCCCCAGGACTGAACCTCCTGCCAGTTCTGACAGTGGGTGCAGTGGGAGAGTAGGTGGGCTGTTTTTGTTTTCTGCTGGACTACAATTGCCTCCCCCACCCCCCACAACCACAACTCCATGGTGGCTCAGGGTTAGCACTGCTGCCTCATGGCACCAGGAACCCAGGAATACTTCCACCCTTGGGGAACTGTGTGCAAGTTATGGAGGGTAGGAAAATGGATCTGAGTGGGTTAGTCTTCGGAAGACCAGTGCAGATGTGTTCGGCTGAAGGACCTGTTTTTCCACATTGTAGGAGTGCTACGATCCTATGAGCTTTGCTTTCAGTGGACACTGCTGCTCATTGAGGCAGGGACTGCACATTGCCAATGAAATGATTCAGAGAAACCTAAGACCGCAAGACCATCGGAGCAGAACTTAGACCATTCGGCCTTCTCTGCCATCCTTTAGTAACAAAAGTATTGGATGAGATTAGCTACAGTGTGGAAACAGGCCATTCGTCCAAACAAGTCCACACCGACCCCCCGAAGAGTAACCCATCCAGACCCATTTCCCTCTGACTAATGTACCTAACTCTATGGGCAATTAAGCATGGCCAATCCACATGACCTGCACATCTTTGGTTTATGTAAGAAAACAGGACCACCCAGAGAAAACCCACGCAGACATTGGGGGAAAGTGCAAATTCCTCACAGACAGCCACCCAAGGCTGGAATCAAACCTGGGTCCCTGGCGCTGTGAGGCTGAGCCACTACATATTGCAACCCGAAGTTGGTAAGCAGGAGGTTGGGAGAATACAGCAAGCCAGGCAGCACCAGGATGTGGAGTAGTCAGCGTTTTGGGTATTAACCATTCTTCAGGACTGAAACGTTGACTTCTCCATGAGAAACAATTTACGGGAATGTTGCTGGGGGTTGGAGGGTTTGAGTTACAGGGAGAGGCTGAATAGGCTGGGGCTGTTTTCACTGGAGCATCGGAGGCAGAGAAGTGACCTAATAGCGGTTATAAAATCATGAGGGGCATGGACAGTGTAATAGACAATGTCCTTTCCTTGGGGTGGGGGAGTCCAGAACTAGAGGGCATAAGTTTAGGGTAAGAGGCGAAACATATTAAAGGGACAACTTCTTCATGCAGAGGGTGGTACATATATGAAATGAGCTGCCAGAGTATATGGGTCAGGTGCTGTCAAATGGGACTAGATTAATTTAGGATATCAGGTCAGCATGGACAAGTTGGACCGAAGGGTCTGTTTCCATGCTGTACGTGTCTCTGACTACTGGTCCTGATGTAAGTTTAAAATAGAGTCCAAGTAACTTTGAATAGTTCAATCTTGTTGAGCTCACCTCCTGAAAAGTTTCAGATGAATCCCTCTGAGAGATACTGTTTAAACATGCTGAGTTGGACAAAGTATCCCATCAAGTTCAACACAAACCCAGAGTTGAAGAAGTCAGAAGTCAGAACACCAAGGGGACCAAAACTGATCACAATATTCCAGGTGCGGCCTCATCAACGTCCTGTATAACTACAACATAACTTGCCAACATCTATACTCAGTTCCCTAACTGATGAAGTTCAGTGTGCTGAAACCTTTCTTCACTGCCTTGTGTACCGATGTAATCAGAGATATAGGGCCTACTTTAAACTGATCCACGATCCAGCTGCTGGGAGCACAGAAGTAGAGTAGTGCTGCATGAGTGTGCTGGGCAGATAACCCAGAGGTCGATGGGTACATACCATGTCATGCTATTGCTCAATGTCTCTGTAAGCTGCTTTCATATACAAAGGTTCTCTGTTCTGTATCTTGCCTTTGCATCTGGTTCCCAAAGCTTCTTCAGTGGAGGAGCGGCCGCTGGAGCCTAGGAGTTCAACAACCCCCCGGAACTGGAGGAAGGTCCAAGCTCCAAGAAGCGGGGGGGGGGGGGGGGGGGTAAGGCTGGAAGCTGGATTTGCTCAAGGCTTGTATTTTTAATTCATTTAAATGGCACCTACTGAATGGGGCAATGGTTTATATTAAAACCGGAGGATCATATCAGAGTGCTAATATTTAGCAGTGGTAGTTGGTAAAATGCACTCTCTGGAGGAGCACTTTCTATGATGCTGCATTTCTTGCCTTCTGCCCTTACCCCATTTCTTATCTCCCATCTTGATTTTATATTTTTTTGGTCAAATTTCATTTCAGATTAATCAGACTTGCGATTCACTGTGTGCTATTAATTTGTTTGTTCGAATATTGTAAGTCAAAATTAATACTGTAATTTAAGTTCTGATGTCAGAGTTTGACATTGAATGTGCAGGTGTGAATACCAGGAAGTTGTGAAAATAAATCAAGAATTTGTGGTTTTTAACAAAAAGAGCAGTTCACTGATATTCATGGCATTGTCTCATTTGCGTGTGATGATTCAAATCTGACCAACAAACCGTTTCATGCAGTCATCCAATTGAATAAAAATTTTCTTTAATTTAATTAAAGAAAATAACTCTGGCAGGCTAAGATTTATGCAATCTATTTGTAAGATGATGTCCATTGCTCGCAATATGGTCTCATCCACATTGGGGAAAGTGGACGCCAACGAGCGGAACATTTCAGTGAACAACTCTGGGACTCTAAATCTAACTGACACACCGCCCTGTGGTGGAACACTTTAACTCCCCCTCCCATTCCACCAAGGACATGCAAGTCCTGGGCCTCCTCCACTGCCAAATTCTTGCTACTCGACACTTGTAGGAAAACACCTCAACTTCTGCTTTAGGACCCTCCAACCACATGGTATCAATGCAGATTTCATCAGTTTCCTTATTTCCTCTCCCCCACCTTGTCCCAGATCCAACCTTCCAATTTGACACCAACCTCTTGACCTGTCATACCTGTCCACCTTGCTTCTCACCTATTTGCTTCACCCTCATCTCTGACCTATCACCATCAATCCCTACCTCCATCTACCTATTGCACTCCCAGCTGCCTTCCCTCCAGCCCCACTTCCTTCCCATTTATCTCTCAGCCCCCTTGGGTCACCCTTTATTCCTGATGAAGAGCTTATGCTCTCAACCAAGACTGTGATGAAGCAACATCCTCAACAAGTAGGAAATAGCTCCCAAGTCAGATTTCATCCCCTCTTCTGTTTCCCAGTTCTTTCAGAAATAAGGAATGTCTTTTTCTTCCACTAGAAAGTGGTCTTCCCCTTTGCGCTGTCTGAAGTATTATGCCACACCACTCCTTCAGACACCTTTTAAGAATCCTTTCAACCTGTTTTTCTAACAATTGTGGAGGTGACCAAAAGCAAACATTTCACTTCTCCTCAATGTCCCATTTCTCCTCCTATGAGCCATTTTGTCATGTTGTCTATGTTACAAGCAGCCGAGTGCACTTGGTTCCTGAATTGAAATTTGGCCATTGAAGTGAACAGGATTAATATTTATCGATGGCTAGCTGTGTTTGCACTAACTGTAATTTTCCATCAATATGATGTCTTTTGTTCCACCAAAACTGGAAACAATGATCTGTGTTTATATTGCAGTCGGATGTAGAAAATCATCCCAGCGATCTTCACGTTATTATAGTTTACTGAGGCCATAACATCATTGCGTGGCAGTTTGATGTGACTAAAACCTGGATGGAAATCTCTAGATTATTTGGAAAAAAATCGGTATAATGTTATTCACACCCCGCGGTCACCAACTGAACGAAGCGGCTGTGTGTTTTAATCCCGTGATGAACAGTTTGTGTTCGACTTCGCACATTGCGGGGAGCTGAGCATTGACCCAAACAATGGGCACACCATCTCCCCGACAGTGTTCACAAATCAAACTGACAGCAAAGATTCACATGTGATCGAAAGTTTCCGCAAGTAACTTTCGATACAACGTACTCCTTTCTTCATCTGAAATGTTAGACGTTGATCGTAGTGAGCCTGACGTGATTCGAACACGCAACCTTCTGATCTGGAGTCAGACGCGCTACCGTTGCGCCACAAGCTCACGGATGGCCCACGGGCGCTCTATTCATGCTTAAGGGAAGTGATCGCACTACAATGATTTTACGTTCATGTCTGTTCTGTTTCCCCCCCTTCTCCTTCTGTCTCTCGAAACAATTTCCAACTCTCTCTCAATAAAAAGCTGAAAGAACTGCGGATGCTGTATATCAGGAACAAAAAACAGGAGTTGCCGGTGACCCTTCCACAGAACAGATGGTGATTGGGAAAATGTCGGTTTATGTTTAGGAGATATTGTGGGAGGAAGGCGGAGATCAGGACAGAGCCCAAAGCGAAGGAAGAACTGTTGGACAGAAAAAGGAGTTGATAACGATCTGCGTGAGGCGGGGGGGGGGGGTGAATAACTGTTAATGGACACTGTTCGTGGTTAAGTAGTGTGGAATGACAGACTATGTGATAACAGGGCTTGGCGTGTGCGGCAGGGACGAGGATACCATGGAGTTCAGGCCTTAGAATTATTGAATTCGATATTGGGACCGGAGGGATGTATGGTCCCCAAGTGTAATATTCGGTGCTCTTCGTTCTGCCGGTGCTGAGCTTCGCTGGAACACAACAGCAAACCTGAGACAGAGATGTTGGACAGGGAACAGGGTGGGGTGTGGAATTGGCAGGCAACTGGAAGCTCAGGGTCTTTTTTTGCAGGCAGAACGTGGATGTTCTGTGCAGCAGTCACCCAGTTTACGGTTCGTTTTCCCCAATGTAGATGAGGCCACATTGTGAGCAGCAAATGCAGTAGACTGGGTTGTGGGTAGTGCAGGTAAAGTGCCACTTCAACTGGAAGGTAAGTTTGGGCCCTTGGATAGCGAGGAGGGAATAGGTAAATGGGCTGGTGTCACACATTCGGCACTTGCAGGGGAAAGTGCAACTCAACCTGTAAGTTTACTTTGAGAAAATCCTGGACTTGAACTCCCAAGTCTCTTTGCATTTCGGATTTCTGCATTTTCTCCCCATAATCTTCTGTTCCAACAGTGACTATCTATGTCAGGGCAGCACCAGTGATTTCCTGACATATGGATTGTATTTGGGGATATCAAGGAACGTCAGGAACTGTGAGTATCTCAGGAGCAATCGTTATTCCTGGGGGAGGCAGAGAGGAATGTGGTGTGATCCTGTAAACTCCAGAACTTTGATAACTTCATGAGTCAGCAATAACTCTTTCTGGACCAAGAAACGAAAGGGCCAATGAGAAACTGCTACAAGGGAGTTAACAAATAACATACATTAACTATCGCTGGGCAGGAGGAGGCAAAACAATGAGCTGTTCCTTTGGACAGATGAGATTATGGTGTTTAATAACTGTGTGACAGAAGGACAATTAATTCTGCCTGTAGAAGGAACGCCTTGGCGTAAAGGGGTTAATTGCAGGACAGGCTGTTTCAAACAGGTGGAAAACCCTCAAGGATAAGAAGGCAAGCTACAGACCTGAGGTCTCCAGAAGTGTGGGGAGGTGGTGTCAAAATCTAAAGCCCAGCACACTCACGCAGCATTACTCTGTTTCTGGGCTCTCAGCAGCTGGATTATGTATCAGTTTAAAGTAGGTCCCATATCTCTGACAACATCGGTACACAAGGCAGTGAAGAGAGGTTTCAGAACACTGGCCTTCATCAGTTAGGGAATTGAGTACAGATGTTGGCAAGTTATGTTGGCATGGAAACACACCCTTCGGTCCAACTTGTCCATGCTGACCTGATATCCTAAATTAATCTCGTCCCATTTGACAACACCTGACCCATATACTCTGGCAGCTCATTTCATATATGTACCACCCTCTGCATGAAGAAGTTGTCCCTTTTTATATATTTCGCCTCTTACCCTAAACCTATGCCCTCGAGTTCTGGACTACCCCAGCCCAGGGAAAAGACCTTGTCTATTACCCTGTCCATGCCCCTCATGATTTTGTAACCTCAATTAGATCACTCCACTGCCTCCGATGCTCCAGTGAAAACAGCCCCATCCTATTCAGCCTATCCCTGTAGCTCAAATCCTCCAACCCCCAGCAACATTTCTGTAAATCGTTTCTCACAGAGAAGTCAACGTTTCAGTCCTGAAGAAGGGTTAATACCCAAAACGCTGACTACTCCACACACTGGTGCTGCCTGGCTTGCTGGCTCCCAACCTCCTGCTTGCCTACCTCGGGTTGCAACATGTAGTGGCTCAGTGGTTACACCTGCAGCCTCACAGTGCCAGAGAACCAGGTTTGATTCCAGCCTTGGGTGGTTGTCTGTGAGGAGTTTGCACATTCTCCCAGTGTCTGCGTGGGTTTTCTCTGGATGATCCAGTTTTCTTCCATAAACCAAAGATGTGCAGGTCATGTGGATGGGCTATGCTTAATTGCCCATAGAGTTAGGTACATTAGTCAGAGGGAAATGGGTCTGGATGGGTTACTCTTCGGAGGGTCGATGTGGACTTGTTGGGATGAATGGCCTGTTTCCACACTGTAGCTAATCTCATCTGCACTACTTTTGTCTCTAACTAATGGCAGAGTAGACTCGTCTGGCCAATTGGCCTAACATCTGCTCTGATGGTCTTGCAGTCTTAGGTTTCTCTGGATCATTTCATTGGCAATGTGCAGTCCCTGGCTCAATGAGCAGCAGTGTCCACTGAAAGCAAAGCTCATAGGATCGTAGAACTCCTACAATGTGGAAACAGGTCCTCCAGCCCAACACATCTGCACTGATCTTCCGAAGACTAACCAACTCAGATCCATTTTCCTACCCTTCATAAATTGCACACAGACCCCCAAGGGTGGAATTATTCCTGAGTTCCTGGTGCCATGAGGCAGCAGTGCTAACCCTGAGCTACCATGGGGTTGGGTTTGTGGGGTGTGGGGGGGGGGGCAATTGCAGTCCAGCAGAAAACAATAACAGCCCACCTACTCTCCCACTGCACCCACTGTCAGAACTGGCAGGAGGTTCAGTCCTTTGGGGTGACTGAAGGCAGCGTTACCGGTGGGATCTGATTGCTGGGAGCGCTGGTGCCCCCGCTGGTGCTTCCGCAAGTTGCAGGAAAACATGAACCTCTTCCCACACTCGGGCCAGCTGAAGGGTCTCTCCCCAGTGTGGACACACTGGTGCTTCAGCAGGGTGGAGGAATTGCTGAAGGCCTTCCCGCACTCAGGGCAGCAGAATGGCCTCCCCCTCCCCCACCCGTGTGGACCAGCTGGTACTTCAGCAATGTGGAGGAGCGGGTAAAGCACTTCCCACACTCGGGCAGGAGAACGTCTTCTCCCCGGTGTGAACGGACTGGTACCTCAGCAAGGCTGAGGAATTGCTGAAGGCCTTCCAGCACTTCGGGCAACTGAACGACATCTCCCCCATGTGGACCAACCAATGGTAGATTCACTTAGATATAACTGCGTCAATTTACATATTAAGATACCCTTTGAACGTGCCCACATCCCTTTGAAATGTAATCTCGTCCATTTAAACCTCTTTATTTGCAGAAATACCCGTTAAAATGTCCACGTCCGTTTAAAATGCAGATTGCCCCCTTTAGATATGACGCCGTTCCGTTATATGTCGGGATATCTGTTTAAGTTGAGCCGTGAGCTTTCCCAATGTAGACAGGGCTCCTCGAAACGTGGCAGTGTCCCCCCTGCAGCTGCAGAGCGAGACAGGAGAGTTTGTTTTTGTGAATGAGCAGTTGTAGCGCGAGGTGCCTGTTACTTGGTGACGGTGAGGCTCCCCGGCCCCGCCCATCCCCCTGAGCTGACGTCACGCGGGGGTGAAGGCGGTTGGGAGGAGAAGTCGCTCGAGCGGGGAAGGGGCGGCCGTTAGGAGAATGGCGCCGTGCGGCCCGGGGCAGACACCCGTCACTGGGCACCGCCGCCTTCCTGGTGCAGCTGCTGTGTCACGGCCACACCGCCCGGCTGTACAGCAGGTAGGAGCCGGTGACCATTCTGGAGGCGGATGGGGTTAAGGGCCTGTTTGGGAACCCGTCGGCCGCCTGGGTGGTGGAGTTCTACTGGTCGTGGGGCGGCCCCTGTGTCAACTCTGGGGCCACCTGGAAGGTACTGGGCCCGGGAGGTGAAAGGTGAGGCAGGTTGTGGGGGGGACGGAGGGGAAGGAATGTGGGGCCTGTCCTGTCATAGTCACATTTTACACTCACTTTACATCTGATTTTACTGGGGCTTGTGCTGTTTACCCCCTCACTGTTTGTTTAATCCTTGTGCTGTTTACTCTTTGCTGTTACTTGTGCAATTCCCTAGGGTAGTGTGTAAATACTAGTGAAGGAGATTATGTACTAGCATGTCTATGTTCCTCAGTCATTGAAG
The DNA here is from genome assembly GCF_047496795.1 of Chiloscyllium punctatum. NCBI lineage: Eukaryota > Metazoa > Chordata > Chondrichthyes > Orectolobiformes > Hemiscylliidae > Chiloscyllium > Chiloscyllium punctatum. The sequence goes on along the minus strand of NC_092774.1, from coordinate 63,104,348 downwards.
GGGCAGGACCTGTTGAGAATGGTTGGTCAAGTGTGTGGTGTACTAAACCTTGTTAATATGGATATAGTTATGATTTGGAGATGCCGGTGTTGGACTGGGGTGTACAAAGTTAAAAATCACACAACACCAGTTTATAGTCCAACAGGTTTAATCACCTGATGAAGGAGTGTCGCTCTGAAAGCTAGTGTGCTTCCAATTAAACCTGTTGGACTATAAACTGGTGTTGTGTGATTTTTAACTGGGTATAGTTTGTTATTTGGTAAAATATACTTTTTATTATTTAGAGTCATAGAGATGTACAGCACGGAAACAGGCCCATTCGGTCCAACATGTCCATGCCAACCAGATATCCTAAATTAATCTTGTCGCATTTGTCAGTACTTGGCTCATATCCCTCTAAACCTTTCCTATTCATATACCCATCCAGATGCCTTTTAAATGCTGTAATTATACCGGCTTCCACTACTTCCTCTGGCAGCTCATTCCATACATGCACCACCCTCTGCATGGAAATGTTGCCCCTTAGGTACCTTTTATATCTTTCTGCTCTTACCCTAAACCTATGCCCTCTAGTTGTGAATCTCACCCCAACACTGCGAAAAAGACATAAAAACATTGAGCAGCCACACAAATGCAAAAGCAATAAAATATCAAGCCACATGGGGAAAATAATTATGGCTCTACCCTTTTTGTTCTCCGATAGACATTTAAGATCTGTCAATAACACCAGGATCGCCACAGAGCATATTGTGTAAACTCCTCAATGTCAACAAGCAGGGCACCAGTGTCACCAAAACATTGGGCATGTTCCTCATTGTCGGCAGAAAAGGGGCAAAACCTACTTTTGTTGGACAAATAAGGAGCACTGGAGGACCAGAAGGAGACTTGTCCTCCTGCCATTCAGAGCTCCCCTATTGGTGAATGCGGACGTTGGGCCATGAGGTTCTGAAGCTCCTGCTCCTCCTCTCTCTCAATGAAGATTGAGCTTCACCTCAGACTGCAACTTCCTTCCTCTGTCCAACATCTGTGAGTACGGCACTCTTTTCTCACCCCCTTTTCCATTTACGTTTCATTCTAGGGAACAATTGTTGACTTGGAGCAACTGAAAGGAATAGGAGTGAATCCAGCGATGGGACAGACTTGGAAAAGTTAGTCTAGGCCTTTGTCTCAATTGGCAAAATAGATAGGCAGGAGATTGGAAGAACGCAGCAAGCCAGGCAGTATCAGGAGGTGGAGAAGTCGAGGTATCTGGTGCACCCCTTGTTCAGGACTGGGGGTGGGTATAGGGAGAGCTGTGGAACAAGGGTGTGCTGGGTGCAGGGTGATGAAGTGGGGATAGGTGGAGACAGGTAGAGGGTACGACCTGGTTGGTGAATGGGAGGAAGGAATCTAGTTGGTGTCAGGGAGGAGTTAGAAAGGAGGGGGAGGGCCTGGGAAGGGAGTTTGTGATGGAAAGGGGGGTTATTTGAAACTGAACAACTCAGTGTTGAGTTCTCCGGGCTGTGGACTGCTCGGACGGAAGATGAGGTTTTGTTTCTCCAATTTGTGGTTTGGTTTGTTGTGGTAATGGAGGAAGCCAAAGATGGTTATGTCAGAAAGGGAGTGGGAAAGGGCTTTAAAATGGGTTGAGACTGGGAAGTCCACTTGGCCTTTTATGGATGTTTATGGGGAAGGCAAGAAAATGGTTATAAGACTAGTATAGGACCGAGTTACAGAGCCATACAGCACAAGCACAGAAACAGACCCTTCAGTCCAACTAGTCCATACTGACTGTGTTCTCAAACTAAACCAGTCCCACCTGCCAGTGTTTGGCCCATATCCCTCCAAACCTTTCCTATTCATGAACTTATCCAAATGTCTTTTAAACGTTGTTACTGTACCTGCATCCACCACTTCTTCTAGACATTCAGTCCACACGTGAACCACTCTGTCTAAAAAAATTGTGCCCATCGACCTTTTTTTTGAAAATCTCTTTCTCCTCTCTCACCGTCAAAAATTTGTTCCCTAATCTTGAAACCCCCACCCTAGGGGAAGGACACCCACTGTTCTCCTCATCTCTCCCCTTGTGATTTTATAAACCTCGATAAGGTTACCTCTCCACTTCCTATGGTCCAGTGAAAAAGTCCCAGCATATCTGCCCAGATGAAGGTAGATCCATATCCAGTCATGATCTGTTCAATGCTAGTCCCAATTCTCAGTGTCCAGGACAGCAACAGACCACACAAGACGTAGGAGCAGAAATTAGGCCATTCAGCCCATCAGGTTTGCTCATTCCATTCAATCGTGGCTGCTCAGTTTCTCAATCCCGTTCTTCCGCTTTCAGTAAAGTGAAAACAGAGGGAGAGAGTGTGGGATGGAGGTTTTCAGCTTCCAGGGAATAAGAGAGGAAATAGTTCACTATAAATTAGAATTTATGGGATCGACTGATGAGCCAAAGAGAGTCAATTGGAGTTTAATTTAGAGAAATCAGAGGTTTACATTTTGGTCAAGCAATTCATGCAGGACTGACACAGTTAAGGGAAGTGTTGCAGAATAGAGAGACCTTGGAGTGCAGGTTCATAGTTCCTTGAAAGTGGAGTCTCAGGTGGACACAATAGTGAAGAAGGCGTTTAGTTTGCTTTCCTTGATTGCTCAGAGCATTGAGTTCAGGAGTTGGGAGGTCATGTTATAGTGTGTTACCTAACTGCTTCATTGTTTTTAGTGAATATAGCCCACACCTCCCGCTGCTGCCATAACGTGGTTTGTTTGGAAGCACTAGCTTTCAGAGTGATTAGATTTATTTTAGATTTTATTACTTAGTGTGGAACAGGACCTTCAGCCCAACAAGTCCACACCGACCCTCCCAGCAATCCACCCAGACCCATTCCCCTACATTTACCCTTGCACCTAACACTACGGGCAATTTAGCATGGTCAGTTCACCTAACCTGCACATCTTTGGACAGTGGGAGGAAACCGGAGCACTCGGAGGAAACCCACACAGACACGGGGAGAATGTGCAAAACACACATTGACAGTTGCCCGAGGCGGGAATTGAATCTGGGTCTCTTCACTGTGAGACAGCAGTGCTGCCGAGTGCTGCTCCTTAATCAGGTGGTTGTGGAGAATAAGATCATGATTAGACTAAAGGAGTCCAGTGTTATGGAGATGTGATACATTAAACAATTTAAATTAAATCTTCCAACTTTTAGAATTGGGTTCTGTTCTTTGGTATGTTAATCCCAGAACCTGTTTCAAGTAACTTTCTCAAGAACGTAATTTAAATGCAGAGCTTTTCTATCAAAAATGTCAGGCTGACTTGACATTGGGACCCAGACAGAATTCACACCTATTGAAGGGTAGGCTGGGACTTTTTTCACTGGAGCACAGGAGGTTGAAAGGTGAAGGTGTCGGGTGCCTCATTAACAAGTTTGCAGATGACACTCAGATTGATGGACGATCAGATAGTGAAGGGGACTGTCAGACGATACAGCAGAATATAGATTGGAGAGTTGGGAAGAGGAGGAGGTTTGGGGGGGAGGGGGTACTTGATTGAGGCCTATAAAACCATGAGGGTTGTAAATAGGGGTGGATAGGAAGAATTTTTTTCCCCCAGAGGGGAAGACTTAATTACTAGGGGTCACGAGTTCAAAGTAAGAGGGGAAAGGTTTGAGGGAGATATACGTGGAAAATTCTTCACACAGAGGGTGGTGGGCGCCTCGAATGCATCGCCAGCGGAGGCAGTAGGGGTGGGATCGATAGCGCATTTAAGATGTATCTAGACAGATACATGAATGGGCAAGGAGCAGAGGGATACAGATCCTTAGAAAATAGGCAGCAGGTTTACTTAGAGGATCTCGATCAGCATAGCCTTGGAGGGCTGAAGGGCCTGTTCCTGTGCTGTAAGGTGAGAGGAGAAAGATTTAAAAACACATGAGGAACACCTTTTTTTTGAGTGGTTTGTGTGTGGAATGAATGTCCAGAGGAAATGGTGGATGCAGGTTGAGTAACAACGTTTAAAAGACATTTGGATAAGTACATGAATAGGAAAGGTTCAGAGGAATATGGGCCAAACACAGGCAGGTGGGACTAGTTTAGTTTGTGAATATAGTCAGCATGGGCTAGTTGGGTTGAAGGGTCTGTTTCTGTGCTGTATGACTCAATAACTGTTCTGTACTGGTCTTAAAATCATTTTACTTGCCTTCCCCCAGAAACATCCACTTCTTTGTTGTTCTAAAATCAGATGAACTCAGCCTTGAATATATTCAATGATCCCCTAACTGCAGGGTGACTTCTGAACTCAATTCCTCTCACTAATACACCTCTTGCCTTGCTGATTACTTGCTGTATCTGTCTGACAACTGGCGGTGACTGGTGTGGAAGGATGCTGAGGCCACTTTTTACATCCACACATCATTCCTGATACAGGGCTCATGCCTGAAACGTCGATTCTCCTGCTCCTTGGATGCTGTCTGACCTCCTGTGTTTTTCCAGTGCCACACTTTTCAACTCTGATCTCCAGGATCTGCAGTCCTCACTTTCTCCACATCCCAATATATCACCATTTAAACAACACACCTCCTTTCGGCAGTTACTTTTTCATAACCGAGACTATAACTTCACACTGTGGGACTGCGTTTGCCAATTGAGACACAGACCTGGACCAACGTTTCCCGACTCTGTCCCCTCCCTGGATTCACTTGCTTTCTTTTCATTTGCTGCAAGTCAACAATTTAACCCTAGAATGAAAAAAATGAAACGGAAAAGAGGGTGAGAAAAGAGAGTGCTGTACTCTCAGATGGTGGATAGAGGAAGGAAGTTGCAGTCTGAGGTCAAGCTTGATCTTCATTCGGAGAGGAGGAGGAGGAGGAGGAGCAGCAGCAGCTTCAGAAGCTCATGGTCCACCTTCTGCATTCAGAAAATAGTGAGGGCTCTGATTGGCAGGAGGATCAGGCTCCTTGTCTGACTTCTTATTGGTCCATTTGAAGAAGGGTTCACGCTGTTTCTGCAGACAGCGAAGAGCATGTTCGGCTTTTGCTGAACCAGCATAGAGTAATAGAGATGTATGGCATGGAAACCGACCCTTCGGTCCAACTTTTCCATGCTGACCAGATATCCCAACCCAATCTAGTCCCACCCCTCAACACCGGGCCCATATCCCTCCAAACCTTTCCTATTCATATACCCATCCAAATGCCTCTTAAATGTTGCAATTGTACCAGCCTTCACCACTTCATCTGGCAGCTCGTTCCATACACGTACCACCTCTGTGTGAAAACCTTGCCCCATAGGTCTATTTTATGTCTTTCCCCTCTCATCCTATATCTATGCCCTCTCGTTCTGGACTCCCAACCCAAGGGAAAAGACTTTGTCTATTTATCTTATCCATGCCCCTCATAATTTTGTAAACCTCTATAATGTCACCCCTCAGCCTCTGACACTCCAGGGAAAACAGCCCAGCCTGTTCAGCCTCTCCCTCTACTGCAAATCCTCTAACCCTGGCAACATCCTTGTAAATTTTTCTGAATGCTTTCAAGTTTCACAACAGGTTTCCAATAGAAAGGAGACCAGAATTGCACGCAATATTCCAACAGTGGCCTAACCAATGACCTGTACAGCTGCCACATGACCTCCCAACTCCTGTACTCAATATTCTGACCAATAAAAGAAAGCATACCAAATGCCGCCTTCACTATCTTATCTACCTGTGACTCCACTTCCAAGGAGCTATGAACCTGCACTCCAAGGTGTCTTTGTTCAGCAACACTCCCTAGGACCTTATCATTATGTGTATAAGATCCTGCTAAGATTTGCTTTCCCAAAACACAGCACCTCCTATTTTTTTTAATTAAACTGCATTTGCCACTTCTCTGCTCATTGGCCCATCTGGTCAAGATCCTGTTGTAATCTGAGGTAACCCCCTTCGCTGTCCACTACACCTCCAATTTTGGTGTCATTTGCAAACCTACTAACTGTACCTCTTATACTCGCATCCAAATCATTTATGTAAATGACAAAAAGTAGAGGACCCAGCACCGATCCTTCTGGCACTCCACTGGTCACAGTGGAGATCCTCCAGTCTGAAAAACAATCCTCCACCACCACCCTCTGTCTTCTACCTTTTCAGCCAGTTCTGTATCCAAATGGCTAGTTCTCCCTGTATTCCGTGAGATCTAACCTTGCTAATTAGTCTCCCATGTGGAACCTTGTTGAACGCCTTACTGAAGTCCGTATAGATCACATCTACTGCTCTGCCTTCCTCAAAAAACTCAATCAAGTTTGTGAGACATGATTTCCCACGCACAAAGCCACATTAACTATCCCTAATCAGTCCTTACCGTTTCAAATACATGTCCATCCTGTCCCTCAGGATTCCCTCCAACAACGTGCCCACCATCGACATCAGGCTCACTGGTCTATAGTTCCCTGGCTTGTCCTTACCACCCTTCTTAAACAGTGGCACTACGTTAGCCAACCTCCAGTCTTCTGGCACCTCACCTGACATGCGCACTATGCTGTATGGAGATGCTGTTCCTGACGGATTTAAAGTGTCCAATTGCCACGATTTCTCCCTTCGTCACTTGGCATAACCGCGCACGCTCCTCGTTATTTTTGATGTGCATCTTCCCTATAACCCTCATTTTATAAATCTCAAATGAGGTCACCCCTCAACCTCCTGTGCTCCAGTGAAAAGAGTCTCAGCCTCTCCTTATAACTCAAACCCTCCAGTCTTGGTAATATCCTGGTAAATCTTTACTGAACCCTCTGTAATAGTATTCTTCCTATTACAGGGCCACCAGAAGCGTTCTCAATACTCTACAAGTGGCCTCACCAACATCCTGTACAACTTCAACGTGATGTCCTAGCTCCTTTATTCAATGGGGTGTGAACAAATGGTAAGTGTGCTGAATGCCTTCTGAAGCACCCTTCCAACCAGTGCTGCAACTTTCAATGAAGTATGTACCTGAACCCCACCCCATATCCCTCTGTACAAGCCCTACCCTTCCTTATTTTAGGAAAATGCAACCCCTCACTTTTATCTATACCCCTTTCATACACACACCCCCTCTCCACGCCCCCCCCCCCCCCCCCACCCCCACCAACACACTTACCCTCTCTCAGGCTTCCCCTCCATCACACATGCACTCTCTCTCATACACACACACATATAACGATGGGGTGAATTTGAATTTGCAGATATATTCAATTTTGCAGAAGAAGCGCACAACATGCAGGTAGTCAATCCATGTAATATTTTATAAATTCCTAGTTTGGAAAAAGAACCAGTCTGATTTAAGATTGTGATACTGACACACCTTTCATGCATTGTCTGGGCTGAGATGTCACCAGTTTAAAAAAAAACCTTAAATGATCTCTAGAATATGACTTAATAGTAGCTCTGGGATGTACGCATTAATGAACTAAAACCTGCAACCCATTCTAAAAGATGAAAGACTTAACAGCAATGTACATTTGATAAATATATCAAATCAGTTGCATGACACTGTGACCTTTTAGTGTAAACTGTGTCTTCTGATCCTGCACCACATCTACCCGATGAAGTAGTGATTCCAAATTAACCTGTTGAATTATAACCCAGTGTTGTGATTTTTAAACTTTGTCCAACTTAGTCCAACACCAGCACCTCCACCACCTCGTTTCTAGTGAACACATCCCACACCTCGCCGTCCTCCAATAATCTGCCGATAAAACGATGCAGTGCCTGCACTCCTGAAAAATTTACAATTTCTAACAATATTAGCTAGTAATTCACTGCTTCATCTGATACACGACATTGGAAACTCAATGCAGGAGGCTGCAAGAAATGAGCAGCTTTAAAACAAAAACCGCTTGGAGCGCAAAGCTTTCGATGAGAGCCTGAGCCTGGCAGTATGTTCAAGTAACCTTTATTGTGACCCAAGTTTGTTACAGCTTCAGATCCCCACCAGCAAAAAGGCAGAGAAAGAGTAGTTGATTTTGTTTTTAAACAGCTCAAGATCAAAGCGCATACACTCCTGCCCCATCCCACCTGCCATCTCACTTCCTTAACTATTGGTCAGTACAGAGTTGTCCCTTTGTAATTGGAGGAGAAAGTGAGGACTGCAGATGCTGGAGATCAGAGCTGAAAATGTGTTGCTGGAAAAGCGCAGCAGGAATCCTTTGGAATTGGATCCTTGGTACAACCATAACCCATAGGAAATACTGCCTCACTCAGCAATTTGAACCCATATCATGTCTCCAAGTAAGCTTCTCTCCGTGCATTTGCCTGTTCTGGGGCAGTGTAGAGTCAACCACACTGCTGCGTGTCTGGAGTCACACGTAGGCCAGACTGGGTAAAGGATGCAGTTGGGATGACTGAGTGATTCTTTTTCCCCCAATGGCAGTTTCCTTCACTAAAAAGGATGTTAGTGAATCGGATAGGGGTTTTCTCCCACCACCACACCTCCCTCCATCCCCTGAAAATGGTTTCAACGATAGATTCCGAACTCCAGATTTCTGACCATATTCCAATTCCGCCATCTGCCACAGTGGGATTCAAACCCGGGAGTCCCCTAAACTGGGTTGACAGTCCAGTTGATTATGGCACTGAGCCGTCGCTCCTTCAATCCCCCTGCAGTGGCAAGTGAACTCGTTGGTGCTTCCGCAGGTGGGAGGACTGGGTAAAGCCCTTCCCGCACTCTGGGCAGCTGAAGGGCCTCTTCCCCCGTGTGGACCTGCTGGTGGGGCCAGCAGAGGGGATGAAGTGCTGAAGGTCTTCCTGCACCTGAGGTAGGAGAATGGCCTCTCCCTGGTGTGACTGCGCCAATGAGTCTCCAGGGCAGATGGGACACGGAAGCCTTTCCCATAAGACCATAAGACATAGGAGGAAGTAAGGCCATTCGGCCCATCAAGTCCACTCCGCCATTCAATCATGGCTGATGCGCATTTCAGCTCCACTTGCCAGCGTTCTCCCCGTAGCCCTTAATTCCTCTAGACAACAAGAACCTATCAATCTCGGCCTTGAAGACATTTAGCGTCCTGGCTTCCACTGCACTCCGTGGCAATGAATTCCACAGGCCCACCACTCTCTGGCTGAAGAAATGTCTCCGCATTTCCGTTCTGAAATGACCCCCTCTAATTCTAAGGCTGTGTCCACGGGCCCTAGTCTCCTCGCCTAACAGAAACAATTTTCTAGCATCCACCTTTTCAAAGCCGTGTATTATTTTGTACGTCTCTATTAGATCTCCCCTTAATCTTCTAAACTCCAACGAATACAATCCCAGTATCCTCAGCCGTTCCTCATATGCTAGACCTGTCATTCCAGGGATCATCCGTGTGAATCTCCGCTGGACACGTTCCAGTGCCAGAATGTCCTTCCTGAGGTGTGGGGACCAAAACTGGACACAGTACTCCAAATGGGGCCTAACCAGAGCTTTATAAAGTCTTAGTAGTACATCTCTGCTTTTATATTCCAACCCTCTTGAGATAAGAGACAGCATTGCATTCGCTTTCTTAATCACAGACTCAACCTGCATGTTTACCTTTCGAGAATCCTCGACTAGCACTCCCAGATCCCTTTGTGCTTTGGCTTTATTAAGTTTCTCACCATTTCCCGCAGTCGACATACTTCCATCTTTTCTCCACGGGGTGGGATTCCTCTGGTTTTTCCATGGCTGAAGCTTCTGCTGCACACGAACACGTATAGAGCCCCTCCACGCCGTGAATTCCTCTGTCCAGGCCGTATAACTGTTTCAGGCTCCACACACAGTGCACTGCAACAGTAGGGTCTTCATTTAGTCCCACTGATGCTGAAAACAGTCAGACTGGAACCAAAAAGTTTTGCTACTTTTCACAGAATCATAGCCCAAAATCCTTGCTGTCCCAATGGATTGAGTGACAGTCAGACGTCAAAGTGAGGACTGCAGACATTGGAGAGTCAGTGTTGAAATGTGCAACGCTGAAAAAACACAGCAGGTCAGGCAGCATCCGAGGAGCAGGAGAGTCGACATTTCAGTCCTCAGCCCTTCATCTGTTAATCTTGAAACTTCTGTCTTCAGATCTTCAAATACTCTGTAAAAAGAGATTACAAAAGTCAACACTTTCAGACCAGGGTAGAAAAGAAAAGACAAAGTAAGAACAGAAAAGAGATCTACTCCACCTCCTTTATCCTTCCATCCCTCCTCAGCCGAGTAATTAAGACACATATCTGAGTTTTCAGAGTCTGCTCCCTCCCTGAATTCACTCCAGTTGCATCAAGTGAACAGACATCGCCCCACCCTTCCCCCTCTCTCTCCCTCCCAGGATGAAGAGTTGCCCAGAGGGAGCAACCTTCACTCCGAAATTCACAGGGCCATTGTGACGCCAACAAGGGGTGGGCAAGAGGGGGAAGGAGCAAGAGGCGGGGCAAGGCCAGCAGCAAGCCCTCGCAACATGCCTGCTTTGCCTTGCACAGTTTGCAAAAGTCCGTTCCTCTTCAGAGAATCCCCACAGTATGGAAGCAGGCCACTCGGCCCAAAAACTCCACACCGACCGAACCAATGTCCAGTAAACCGCAACCTGACCTCCTAACTCCTGTACTCAATACTCTGACCAATAAAGGAAAGCTTTTCCAAATGCTTCCTATTGACCTGTGACTGCATTTTCAAGGAGCTATGAACCTGCACTCCAAGATCTCTTTGTTCAGCAACACTCCCTGCGACCTTACCATTAAGTGTACAAGTCCTGCTAAGATTTGCTTTCCCAAAATGCAGCACCTCACATTTATCTAAATTAAACTCCATTTGCCACTTCTCAGCCCATTGGCCCATCTGATCAAGATCCCATTGTAATCTGAGGTAACCTCCTTCGCTGTCCACTACATCTCCAATTTTGGTGTCATCAGCAAACTTACTAACTATACCACTTATGCTCACATCCAAATCATTTATATAAATGACAAAAAGTAGTGGGCCCATTATCTATTGTAAAAGTGGAATTTTCAAAATATTACATGTATTGACTGCCTGCAGATTGTGCAGTCTTTGAGCAAATTAGAATGTATTTGCAAACGTCATGCTGCAAATACAAACTCACCCCCGTGGATGATCTATCTCATGTGTGCATGAGATGGAGAAAAAGTCTATTTCTGTGCTCTATGCCTATTTGATAACAGATGCTTTATTTCTGTTGGTGTAAATGTTATTGTAAATCATAGCTGGGTACTAATAGATGTAAGGGTGACAGAATTCCTCAAGTAGGGCACTGTAAGATTCCTGGGAGACCCCTGTTTCTGGTTTACTTCTTTAAGAGCTGAGAACAGATCAACATCTTAGTCTGTGGGAACAGGGCGATCAACAGAGGACAGAGAAATCAGGGCCTGAAACCCAAGCTGACACTCGACCACCCTGTGATCAGTGCTTTGATTAGCAGTGCCAACCCTCTACCTTTAACTTTACCTTGCTTCCCATTTAACTAATGTCTCTATGTTCAGGATCTAATCCTTGTCATTCTGAAGCTATGCCACTGTAAGGAGTCTCGGATCATAATCTCTTCAATGTGTGCAGTCAATTTTGTTACAATGCAGCACACATTCAGACACACAATTTTTAGTTTTAATTTTTGTGATCTTTAGAATCTAGTTTTGATTGCTGGTATATTTACTCTCCTTGTCCCTTTCTATTGTTCTCTGATGTTCATTTTCCACATCATTACATTACTCACCGGCCTTGATTTGGATTGGCCATGCTAAATTGCCCACAGTGTCCAGGGATGTGTGGGTTAGGTGGGTAAAATTCCGTAGATTGACTACTCTCTGGGAAAAGCAGTTCTTCCTCATCACTGTCCTAAACCTACTCCCCCTCACCTTGAGGCCTTGTCTCATTCACTAGCAGAAATGATTGGATAGGGTATGGCTTCATCCCCACAGTGCAATGAATTCAGGCATGAGCCCTTCTTCATGAATGATGTGTGGATGTAAAAAGGGGCCTCAGGTCCTTCTACACCAGTCACTGCCAGTTATCAGACAGGTGCAGCAAGCAATCAGCAAGGCAAGTGATATATTAGAAGTGGGGATGTCCTCCTGCAGTTAGGGGGTCATTGAATATATGCAAGGCTGAGTCCATCTGATTTTTGAACATCAAAGTGTAGATTTTTATGTTGTGTACATGAGGTGGCTTTGTTTGAGTGGTTTGTGTGTTGGATGCAAGTATAGTAACAACGTTTAAAGTGGAAGGCAAGAAAATGATTTTCAGACCACAACAGACCAGTTATAGTCAGACAGCACAGAAACTGACCCTTCAGTCGAAGTATTCCGTGCTATGTTCTCAACCTAAACTAGTGCCACTTGCTGGTGTTTGCCCCATATCCCTCCGCACCTTCCCTATTCATGTACTTATCTTTTAAAGGTTGCATCTATACGTGTATCGACGACTTCCTCTGGACATTCATTCCATACATGAACCACTTTCTGTTTATGAAAACCTTTTCCTGATTCTGTCTACTCCGTGGATTAATTTCCTTTTCCGTTCGGTTGCTGCAAGTCAAAAATTGAAGCCCAGCATGAAAAAAAATGAAAAAGGAGTTGATAAAGAGAGTGGCGTACCGACGGAGTAAGGAGGTTGCAGCCTGGAGCAAACTCGATCTTCATCCAGGGAGAGCAGCAGCAGCTTCCGAAGCTAGTGTTCCAACTTCTGCATTCAGACAACAGGAAGGCTCTGATTGGCAGGAGGACAGTCCGCTTCTGGTCCTCCAGGGCTTCTGAGTGGCCCACCAAAAGGAAGTCGTGAAGCGTGTGTTGCGTGCAGCGAGGAGCATGCGCATTATGCTCTCTGGCGATGCTCATGTCACTGATGGTATTTGGACATTTTAGAATTTAAGTAAAAAAGGGCAGATTCACCATTTTCCCCCCTGTGATATTTACCTTTCCTGCACCACCCATGATTTTATAAATCGAAATAAAGTAACCTGTCAACCTGTACAACCACAACATGATGTCCCAACTCCTACACTGAACGGTGCGAACAATGAAGGCAAGTGTGCTGAATGTCACTTTCACCACCCTGTCTCCCAATTATGCAACTTTCAAAGAACTATGTACCCGGTTTGGCGTTGCCGGTGTTGGACTGGGGTGTGCAAAGTTAAAATTCACACAACACCAGGTGATACTCCAACAGGCTCAGTTGCAAGCATTAGCTTTCGGAGTGCTGCTCCTTCATCAGGTGGTTCTATCTGATGATCCTGTTCCACAAACATCCCAAGCAGCGCTCCGAATGCTCGTGCTTCCAAATAAACCAGTTGGACTATAACCTGGTGTTGTGTGATTTTTAACTTTATCTACCCCAGTCCAACACCGGCAGCTCCACATCGTTTCCAGTGGACACAGCCCACACCTCCCAGTGCTGCCCGGAAACTGTATAATGACAATGGGATGATGCAGTACCTGCACTCCTGAAACATTTACAATATCTAACAATACTGGCTACTCAGTGACTGCTGGAACCAATACACAACATTGGAAACATCGTCTAGGAAGCTGTCAGAAATGAGCACAGCAGGTCAGGCAGCATCCAAGGACCTGGAAAATCAACCTTGCCCGAAATGTCAATTTTCCTGCTCCTCGGACGCTGCCTGACCTGCTGTGCTTTACCAGCACCACTCCCATCTTGATTCTGATCTCCAGCATCAGCAGTTCTCACTTTGACTTGTAAGAAATGAACAGTTTTAAAACAAAAACCTGTTGCAGTTCAAAGCTCTCAATGAGAGTCTGAGCTCGGTGTGAAGTTCAGGTAATCTTTATTATGACCCAACTTTGTTACAGCTTCAGAATCTCCCAGCAGAAAGGCATAGAAAAAGTAACATTTTTTAAAAACAGCTCAAGGTCAAAGTGCACACATCCCCTGCAACTCCTCACTTTCTTCATTATTGGTCACCACCAAGTTGTCCCTTTGTAATTGTTTCCTTGGTACAGCCTTAAGCCGGGGGATGTATTGCCTCACTCAGCAATTTCAACCCGTATCCTGTATCCAAGTTCGTTGGATGGGCAGTGTAGAGTCAACCACACTGCTGTGGGTCTGGAGTCACGTGTAGGCCAGATCGGGTGAAGGATGCAGCTGGGACGACTGAGTGAATCTTCTCCCACGATGACAGTTTCCTTCCCTAAAAAAAGAACGGAGTGAATCAGATGGAAGTTTTCTTCCACCCCCATCCCACCAAAAATAGTTTCATTGTTAGATTCTGAACTCCAGATTTATGACCAAATTCTGATTGCACCATCTGTCATGGTGGGAATCGAACCCAGGATCCCCGGAAATGGGTTGTTAGTCCAGTTGATAATGGCACTCGGCTGTCATTCCTTCAATCCCCCTGCGAAGACACGTGAACCTGCTGGTGGCTCCGCAGGTGGGAGGAGCGGGTGAAGGCCTTCCCGCAATCGGTGCAGCTGAAGGGCCTCTCCCCTGTGTGGATCCGCCGGTGCCTCAGCAGGTCAGAGGAATTGCTGAAGGCCTTCCCGCACTCGTGGCATGGGAATGGCCTCTCCCCCGTGTGGAGCTGCCGGTGCCTCAGCAGGCTAGTGTAATTCCTGAAGGCCTTCCCGCACTCGGTGCAGCTGAAGGGCCTCTCCCCGGTGTGGACACGCTGGTGGCTCCGCAGGTGGGAGGAGCAAGTGAAGCCCTTCCCGCACTGAGAGCAGGTGAACGGCCTCTCTCCCGTGTGGACCCGCTGGTGCCTCAGCATGTGGTAGGAGCAGATGAAGCCCTTCCCACACTGAGAGCAGGTGAACGGCCTCTCCCCCGTGTGGACTCGCTGGTGCCTCACCAAGTGGGAGGAATTGCTGAAGGCCTTCCCGCACTCAGGGCAGCTGAAGGGCCTCTCCCCCGTGTGGACACGCTGGTGGATCTGGAGGTTAGTGGAATCGCTGAAGCCCTTCCCGCAGACAGGGCAGGGGAACGGCCACTCCCCAGTGTGGCTGAGCCGATGAATCTCCAGGGCAGATGGGAAACGGAAGCCTTTTCCGCAGTCGCCACATTTCCATGGTTTCTCCTCGGGGCGGGATTCCTCGGGTTTCTCCATGGCCGAAGCTTCAGCTGCACACTAACATGTGTGGAGGCTCTCCCCACCGTGAATTCCTCTTCCCAGACCGTATAACTGCTTCAGGCTACACACTCAGTGCACTGCAATGGTAGGGTCTCTCATCCAGTCCCACTGATGCTGAAAACGTACTGAGACAGGAACCAAAAAACTTTGCTCCTTCTCATAGAATCATACTTGAAAATTGTTGTGGTCCCGATGGACTGAGTGACTGTCAGACATTGACGTCAAAGTGAGGACTGCAGACGCTGGTGAGTGAGATTCAAAAAGTGTGGCGCTGGAAAAGTACAGCAGGTCAAGCAGCATCTGAGGAGCAGGAGAGTTTCAGGCATAAGCCCTTCATCTGTTCATTTTGAAACTTCCGTCATCAGATCTTGAAATACTCTGTAAAAAGAGATTACAAAAGCCATCACTGTCAGTGCAGGGTAGAAATTCTGAACGAGGAATTCTACTTTCTGTGGAATATTCTTTTCTTTTGTTATTCCACAAAATTGAAAGCACAATCCCACTCTCTTCCCCCCCCCCACCCCACCTGTTCTCACTCCGCTCTAACTAATTCCCCTGAAGGTGCTGATTCTTACAGGGGCAGAAAAGCAAAAACGTCAAGACTGACATCTCTCTGCATTTTGGATAACTCCACAACACTGGGATACAGTTGACAGTGAGCAGGTCTGATTCTGGGAAGCAAATACAAGTGTGTCAATTCATGGGATAACCTGCAAAGCAGCTATTTGTGGAACAAAATGGTTAAGGTCCCCAGGAAGGTGGGAGCAAATTGAGACATCAAGGCATTAACACCGACACACCTCAGTGAAACTCTTCTGCTCCCAGTCAGAGCAAAACATCTTTGAAAGCTGCTCTGAAAGTCCAGTCTTCACAACCACACTTCTGCTTTCACCGAAGACAATTAGTCATACAGCACAGAAACAGGCCTTTTGGCCCAATTTGTCTGAGCTGACCAGGTATCGTAAATTAATCTAGTCATATTTGCCAAGACTTGGCCCCAATATGGACTGGCACCTGGATTAAATTGGGTTGGCTATCTGTTCGGCAAGAACAAGTTGGACTGAAGGGTCTGTTTCATGCTGTACATCTCTATGACTCCAGTAGCATGTACCGTCACTTGGCCCCGATCCACTGAACCCTTCGTATTCATACGCCTATCCACATGCTTTTTAACTGTTGAAATTGTACTAGACCCCACCACCTCCTCTGGCAGCTCATTCCATAGCTGCGCCACCCTCTCCATAAAAAGAAATTTGCCCCTGAAATCTCTTTTACATCCCCCCATACCTCCCCCCACTCCACCGCCCTCACCCGAAACCTATTACCCTCTCATTCTGGACTTCCCCCATCCAAAGGAAAAGACCTTGAGTATTGACCCTATCCATACCCCTCAGGATTCTATAAAAAGTCTGTAATGTCACCCTTCAGACTCTGGGGAAAACAGCCCCACCCCATCCTTCCGTCCCTCCTGGCCCAAGTAATTAAGAGTTTGCAGAGTCTGCTCCCTCACTGGATTCACTCCAGCTGCTACAAGTGAACAGATTCCCCCCCATCCTCTCCTTCCCAGGATGAACAGTTGTCCAGAGGGAGGGAGTTTCACTCTGAAACTGACAGGGCCACTTCCGCATTGTGATGCCCTGCAGTTTGCAGGAATTCCATCCCTTCAGAGAATCCCAAGTGTGGAAGCAGGCCACTCGGCCCAATGAGTCCACACCCACCCTCCAAAGGGTAACTCACCCTCAACCATTGCTCAATATTAATTCTCCTGACTAATACACCTAACCTGCACATCCCTGGGCACTATGGGTAATTTAGAACTGCCAATCCACCCTAACCTGCACATCCCTACACACTATAGATAATTTAGTATAGGAAATCACCCCCTAAAATGGATAAAGTTAAAAATCACACAACACCAGTTTGTAGACCAACAGGTTTGTTTGGAAGCACTAGCATTTGGAGCGCTGCTCCTTCATTAGGTGGTTGTGGAGAATAAGGTCATAAGACATAGAATTTATGGAAAAACACAACAGTGTCCTGCCACTGAAATGACCTGTTAAACAAACCTGGATTGTGAAGTCTTTCATCTTTTCGAATGGGTTGCAGGTATCATTAACATGCAAATCCCAGAACCACCTGGAAGGCACCTTCTCAAGAGAACTTAAAGTTTTATAACAAAAAGTGACACTTTAGCCCAGCTCTGCAAATATAATTCTGCAAACATACACAAACAAGTCCACGGGAGTGAATGTGTGTGTGTGCACGCACATGAGAGAGAGAAAATGTCTATTTCCATCCTGTATGTCTCTGTCTATTTGAGACTATATGCCTTCTGTTGGGGTAAGCATTGTTGTAAATCATAGCTGGGTACTAATAGTTAGATATAAGGGGAAAGAGAATTCCTCAAGTAGGGCAGTATAAGAATCCTGGGTGATCCCCATTTCTGGTTTACTTCCTAATGAACAAACATTAAACACAAGCACCTATTTATTTCAAATTTGGTTTCATTTTTCTTGTTTGATTCCCTGCTGTGACTACACTGTGCCTGGATGGTTGACAGGCTGGGAGATTGTGGGTTGGGGCTTGATTGACTGAATGTTTTATTGTTCCGGAAGGTGTAGAAGAGAACAGAGGACAGAGAAATCAGGACCTGAAATCTGAGCTGACACCAGACTACCCTGTGATCAGTGCTTTGATTAGCAGTGCCAACCCTCCACCTTTACCTAGCTTCCCATTTGAGGACACCCTCAATATTCAGGATCCAATCATTGTCATCCTGAAGCCATGTCTCTGTAGGGAGTGTCAGATCGCAATTATTCTCTTCAATGTGTGTAGTCAATTCATTCACTTTTGTCACAATGCAGCACACATTCAGACACACCATTTTTAGGATCATTTTTTGTGATCTTTAGAATCCAGTTTTGATTGCTGGTATATTTACTCTCCTTGTCCCTTTCAATTGTTCTCTGATGTTCATTTTCCACATCACTACATTACTCACCAGTCTTGATTTGGATTGGCCATAATGTCCAGGGACGTGCACGTTAGGTGGGTTAGCCATGGGAAATGCAGGGTCACAGTTTCAGAGTAATAGAAGCAGGAGTAGGCCATTTGGCCCGCCCAGCCGCTCCGCCATTAATTAAGATCACAGCTGATCTATCCATTGTCTCTGGTCCTCCCCTCCCTTCATTGTCCCAACTAGCCTTAATTCCTTGGGACAGAGAATTCCAAAGATTCACTACTCTCCAGGAAAAGCAGTTCCTCCTCCTCTCTGTCTTAAATTTACTCCTCCTAATCTTGAGCCTGGTTTCAGTTGCCAGCAGAAATGACTAGATAGGGTAAAGTTGCAATGATATTCCACTTTCCACCAAAACCTCAGATGTACCCACTCACTCGGTTGCTGTCTCACAAATGCAAAATTTCATTGTAACGTCTTCTGCTCCCATTAAGGGCAAAAAATCTTTGAAAGCTGTTCTGAAACTCTAGCCTTCACAATCACACTTCTGCTTTCACCAAAGAAGATTAGAGTCATGCAGCATGGAAACAGACCCTTTGGTCCAAGTTGTCCAGCCAAACAAATATCCTAAATCAACCTAATCCAATTTGCCTGCATGTGGCTCATACCCCTCAAAACCCTTCCTTTTCATGTACCCATCCAAATGCCTTTTAAAATTCCCCCTCACCTCAAACATATACTTTCTAGTCTTTGATTTTTCTACTTTGGCGAAAGTAACTTGGGTATTCACCCTATCCATTCCCCTTACGAAAGTCTATAAGGTCACCCCTCAGCCTCCAATGCTCTAGGGAAAATATCCCCAGCCATTTCAGCTTCTCCCTGTTACTCGAACCCTCCAACTCTGACAGAAGCCTTTTAAATCTTTTCCAACCCCTTTCAAAGTTTCACAACATCTTTCCTATAACAGGGAGACCAGCAATGAATGTAGTCTTCCAAACGTGGACTAACCAATGTCCTACACAGCTCCAACATGACCTCCAAATTCCTGTACTCTCTGCTCTGACCAATAAAGGAAAGCCTACCAAATGCCTCCTTCACTATCCTGTCTACCAGTGATTCAAGGAACTATGAACCTGCACTCCAAGGTCTCTTTGTTCTGCAACATCCTCCTTAACTGTGTCAGTCCTGCCTGGATTGCTTGACCAAAATGCAAACCACACATTTCTCTAAACTAAACTGCCACACCTTGGCCCATCAGCCCACCTGATCAATTCTCATTCATAGTGAACTCTCTTTCCTCTCTTATTCCCTTGAAGTTGAAAATCTCCACCCCAGACATTCTCAGTTTGCTCAACGTAATCCCTGCTGTACCTCATCCTAAAGGGTCTGGGCCATGCTGATTAACAGGCCCACACTCGGGGGCATTCTGATTGAAACAAAGAATACTGAACAGCCTGGACAGAGTGGAAGTTGGGAAGGTGTTTCCATTGGTTGGAGAGACTAGAATCAGTGGGCACAGCCTTAGAGTAAAGGAAAGACCTTTCAGAATGGAGGTAAGGAGAAACGTCTTCAGCCAGAGAGTGGTGAATCTATGGAATTCACTGCCACAGAAGGCTGTGGAGGCCAGGTCACTGAGGATATTTAAGACTGAGATAGAGACGTTCTTGAGTATCAAGACAATGGAGGGTTACAGAGGCAAAGTGGGCAAATGTAGCTGAGGAACCTATCAGCAATGATTGAACGGCAGAGCAGACCTTGAATGGTCCAATTTCTGCTCCGATGTCTTATGTTCTCTTGCTGTCCTGGACACAGTGTGAGAGAATTGGAAGCAGGAATAGGCCATTTGGTCTTTCAAGCCAGCACCAACATTCAACAGATTATCAGCAGATTCACAACCATCGAGATGAATAGGTTGGGACTTGTTCACTGGATCACAGGAGGTTTGGAGGTGACCTGACAGGTTTATAAAATCACAAGGGACAGAGATGAGGTGACCGCTGGGTATCCTTTCCCTAAGGTGGGGGTATGAAGATTAGGCAGCAAATTTGAAGGTGAGAGGAGAAAGACTTTAAAAAGGCAGGAGGGGCACCTTTTTGTTTTAAACACTGTGAGTGGTTTGTGTGTGGAATGAATGTCCAGACACGGTGGTGGATGCAGGTACAGTAACAACGTTTAAAAGGCATTTGGATAAGTACATGAATAGGAAAGGTTCAGAGGGATATGGGCCAAACACAGGCAGGTGGGACTAGTTTAGTTTGTGAATATATTCAGCATGGATTAGTTGGACTGAAGGGTCTGTTTCTATGCTGTATAACTTTACAACAGTTCTGTATTGGTCTTAAAACCATTTTCTTGCCTTCCCCCAGAAACATCCACTTCTTTGTTGTTCAAAATTCACATGAACTCAGCCTTGAATATTTTCAATGACCCCCTAACTGCAGGAAGATATCCCCACTTCTGAACTCAACTGGCAGTGAATGGTGTAGAAGGATGCTGAGGCCCCTTTGCACATCCACACATCATTCCTGATGAAGTGCTCGGAACCAAAATGTCGAGTCTCCTGGTCCTTTTTCCAGCCCCAAACTTTGACTCTAATCTCCAGCATCTGTAGTTCTGACTTTCTCCACATCCCAATATATCACCATTTAAACAATACATCTCCTTTCTGCTTTTTGTTTCACAGCAATGGCTATAACTTCACATTGAGATACTGCATTTGCCACGTGTTTGTAAATTGTGGTCTTCTCTACATCGGGGAGACCGAGCGTAAACTGTGGAAACAGTTCACCGAGCGTCACAGCCAGGTCTGCAGAGGTTGTCCGGACCTCCCGTTTTAATTCCCCTTCCCAGTCCCTTCCTAACAAGAACATCTTAGGCTTCCTCTATTACCACAACGAACCAAACTGCAAATTGGGGGAACAACATCCCATCACCCCCCCCCCCCCCCCCGGGCAGCCTACAGCCTGCAGGACTCAACATTGAGTTCTCCAATTTCAAATAACCTGCCTTTACACCCCCGACTCCCTTCTCAGATCCATGCCCCTCATTTCCACTCCTTCCTGCCACCAACCTGATTTGTTCCCCCATTTGACTAACCAGGCCATACCCTCTCCCTCTCTTCACCTATCCCCACTTTAGCCCCAGCCCCTGCCCCTGCCCCAGCACCCACCCCCAGTCCTGAAGAAGGCTTGCACCCGAAACATCGACTTTTCCACTTCCTGATGCTGCCTTGTTTGCTGTGCCCTTCCAGCCTCCTGTCTGTCTATTTTGCCAATTGAGACACAGACCTGGAACACGTTTCCATAGTCCGTCCCCTCCCTGGGATCACTCCCTTTCCTTTCAGTTGATGCAAGTCAACAATTGAACTCCGGAAAGAAATAGAAATGGCAAAGGGGGCGAGAAAAGAGAGTGCCGTACTCACAGATCTTACACAAAGGAAGGAATTTGCAGTCTGGGTGAAGTTCAATGTTGATTCAGAAAGAGATGTGCAGGAGTAGCAGCTTCAGAAACTCATGGTCTAACTTCAGCATTCAGACAATGCAGTGGCTCTGATTGGCAGGAGGACCAATTTCGTTCTAGTCCTCCAGGGTTCCCTATTGGACCATCAAAGGAAGGTCGCGCGCCATTTTTTGCAGAAAGCGATGAGCATGCCCTGAATTTTGCTGACAATGGTGGGCATGCGCACTGTGGTGCTGACACTGGAAAACATGCGTACTATGTTCACTGGGGATGCTGGTGTTCCTGTCAGATTTTAAGAGTCCAAATGCCAATAGGAAAAAAGGGGTATAGGCACAATTTGTTTTTCACTGTGATTCGACATTGTATTGCTTTTGCATTCTGTCTGGCTGCTCAACTTTTGTATGTCTTTTCCCCAGGTTGGGGGGCGAGACCAGAACTGGATTACATGGGTTTCGGGTGAGAGGGAAAAGATTTCTGAGGTTTGCACAGAGGGTGGTGCGTGTATGGAATGAGCTGCCAGAGGAAGTGGTGGAGGCTAGTATAATGATAATATTTAAAATGCATCTGGATGGAGCTATGAATAGGACAGATTCAGAGGGATAAGGGGCGAAATACTGGAAAATTGGTCATTAGATTAATTTAGGATATCTGGTTGGTATAGACCGAAGGGTATGTTTCTGTGCTCTGTGACGCTATTTCTAGATAGTTGGAACCAACTTCACAAGACTAGGACTAGGCCATCCACCCCTTCCAGCCTGTCCTGAGCTGTAGCCTGACTGTGCTTATTTCAGTGAAAGTTTCAGAAAGATTTCAGCAGCTCTTTTAAAAACTTGAACATGCTTTCTGACTTTAACAATGTTTCTGAATATATCATTTTAGGTATTCTCAATTTTGAAGATCAGCCATTTCTCACCCCTCCCGACTCCCAAGCAGAGTCATCACCATCTATTTTTTCTCTCTCTGTCCTTTGAAGGGCTTGATACAGCGGTCAAAGCTGGTTCGAGGCTCAAGAAAGGACGGGTGTGGTGGGGGCTGGGGAGAAAAGAGACCGAGTGGATGGGGGACAGAGAGAGAGAAAATGGACGGGGGCAGAGGGTGGGGGTAGAGAGACTAGGGGGTACAGAGAGAGAGAATAAGTGGGGTTGATAGACTGGGCGGGGGAAAGAAAGTGGGCGTGGTGAAGAAGTGGGAGATGGCACAGGGCAGGGTGACACTATGCACACGGATACACAAGATGGCCACTGAGCCATCAGTTGGCCAACTTGACACACGAGATGGCCGCTGGATCACAATACGGAGAGAAACCGCAGAGCTGATACAGACACTGCCTGGGGCCACCAGAATACCAGCACAATGGACTCACAACCCAGTTGATTAGTTTAAGGCGGGTGGGGGAGACAATACACATGAGTAATGAACACTGCCCGCCGAAGTGTCTGGGTCCAGCCAACACCTCTTATAGAAGTGCTAACAGCTTGATACAGACTCAATACCAAATGCTAATAGCCAGGGCTGCAGGAATCCCCCTTCTCAGGAAGAGCAATTAGCGCCCATTACTACAACAATGGATTTCCATGCAGACATTGAAATGGACAATGTCTGCACTGAAACTGACAACGACTGTGCGGAAATTAACAAAGGCTGTGCTGGAACTGACAAAGACTGTATCGAAACTATCAACAATTCTACAATGATTACCATAAACAAATCATATTACAAAGACAATAATCTCATTCCTGACCGATTGTATCACAAGATGTATAAAAGTTTCTTGACGTGTGCTCCGGGTCGAGAGAAGACTCGCAGCTGACACTGTGCTGTTGGGGTCTTTCTCTCCCCGGAGCCCCGGTATTTCCTTGTGCAATAAACTCTGTCATTGAACCTCAATTCTGACTCCGAGCCTGGTGTTTTTCCCCACAACAGGGGAGAGAGAATGATACGGGGAGTGGCAGATGGTTGAGGGAGGGAGAGAGAGAGAATGGATAGAGAGGAGGTGGTGGAGGCCTGGAAGAATAGAAATGGGACAGAGGGTGTGGGAAGAGAATAGATGGGGGCAGACGGACAGGACAGCAACAGGGTGAGGAATGAAATGACAGGGGTGCAGAGGGTTGCATGAGAGAGAATGGACAGGTTGTTTGAAGTATAGAGGGAGAATGGACAAGAAGCTGGGGATGGAGAGAGAATGGTCAAGGGGTGCTGTTGTTGGCGGGGGGAATGGACAGTGGGAGCTGTGGGTGGTGGGGAGAATGGATGGGGGCACTGCGTGTGGCCAAGATCAACAAGGTTAATGAAAGTCAACACTTATCAAATTGTTTCTGGAACAGAAAAACTTGCACTGGAGACTCCCAGAAGAGAGGTGTCTCATATGTATTCCTTCAATTAGTTTTGAAATATTGTTGTGTATCTGAATTGTTCAGGGATACCTGGCACATAGAGAGATGGCTGTGGTTGTTGGAGGTCAGTCATCACAGTTCCAGAACGTCTCTTCAGGAATTCATAGGGTAGTGTCTTAGGCTCAACCATCTTCATCAATGACCATCCTCCATCATAAGGTCAGAGGTGGAAATATTTGCCAATAATTGCACAATGTTCAGCACGATTCACAACTCCTCATAAACTGAAGCAGTTCAGTTTGAAATGCAACAAGATCTTAACAATATCCAATGGGCTGATGAGTGACAAGTAACATGTATGCCATGCCAATGCCAAACAATGACTCATCCCCAAAAGAGATCATCTGCCACTGCCCCATGATATTCAACAGTGTTACTGTCACTAAATACCCCACTGTCCATTGACCACAAACTCACTGAGGACGAACGATCAGTCCTCAGCAAAGGACTCACCTTCATCCCCCTCCGTCCACACATCAATGAATTTAATACATGCTGTGATGTCGAATACTTCTTCCGCCGCCTCTGCCTCCGAGCTTATTTTCACAATCAGGACTCCCTTCCACCTTCTGAGGACCCCTTCGCCCACCTCGAACACACATGCATCTACCTGGACACCTCGCAAACGCCTATTACCCGCTTTCGACCTCTTCATTTCCAACTGCCGCCGGGACATTAACCGCCTTAACCTGTCTACCCCCCTCCCCTCCTCCAACCTCTCACCCTCACAACACGCAGCCCTCCAATCCCTCTGCTCCAATCCTGACCTCACCATCAAGCCAGCAGATAAAGGGGGCGCAGTGGTATTGTGGCGCACTGACCTCTACACCGCTGAAGCCAAACGCCAACTCGAGGACACCTCTTCCTACCACCCCCTCGACCATGACCCCACCCCCATCACCAAACCATCATCTCCCAGACGACACAGAACCTCATCACCTCAGGAAATCTCCCACCCACAGCTTCCAACCTTATAGTCTGGCAACCCTGCACTGCCTGGTTCTACCTCCTTCCCAAGATCCACAAGCCTGACCACCCTGGCCGACCCATCGTCTCAGCATGCTCCTGCCCCACTGAACTCATTTCTACCTACCTCAACACTGTCCTATCCCCCATTCCAGGAATTCCCCACATATGTTTGAGACACCACCCACACCCTCCACCTCCTCCAAGACTTCTGTTTCACCAGCCCCCAATGCCTCATCTTCACCATGGGTATCCAATCCCTCTACACCTTCATCCGCTATGATCAGGGGCTCCAAGCCCTCCGTTTCTTCTTCTCCAAATGTCCCCAACAGTACCCTTCCACCGACACTCTCATTCGTTCGGCTGAACTGGTCCTCACCCTTAACAATTTCTCCTTCGAATCCTCCCACTTCCTCCAGACCAAAGGGGTAGCCATGGGCACCCATATGGGCCCCAGCTATGCCTGTCTCTTTGTGGCCATGGAGAACAGTCGATTTTCCATAATTACACCGGCACCACTCCCCACCTCTTCCTCCGCTACATTGATGACTGCATTGGCGCCACCTCGTGCTCTCGTGAGGAGGTTGAGCAATTTATCAACTTCACCAACACAGTCCACCCTGACCTTAAATTTACCTGGACCATCTCTGACACTCCCTCCCCTTCCTAAACCTCTCCATCTCCATTATTGACGACCGACTTGATACCAACATTATTTACAAACCCACCGACTCCCACAGCTACCTGGACTACACCTCTTCCCATCTTACATCCTGCAAAAATGCCATCCTGTATTCCCAACTCCTCCGCCTCTGCCGTATCTGCTCCCAGGAGGACCAGATCTACCACAGAACACACCAGATGGCCTCCTTCTTTAGAGACCGTAATTTCCCTTCCCACGTGGTTAAAGATGCCCTCCAACGCATCTCATCCACATCCTGCACCTCCGCCCTCAGACCCCACCCCTCCAACTGTAACAAGGACAGAATGCCCCTGGTGATCAGCTTCCACCCTACCAACCTTCGCATTAACCAAATCATCCGCTGACATTTCCGCCACCTCCAAACAGACCCCACCATCAGGGATATATTTCCCTCCCCACCCCTTTCCACCTTCCGCAAAGACCGTTCCCTCCATGACTACCTGGTCAGGTCCACGCCCTCCTTCAACCCACACTCCCATCCTGGCACCTTCCCCTGCCACCGCAGGAATTGCAAAACCTGTGCCCACACCTCCTCCCCCACCTCCATCCAAGGCCCTAAAGGAGCCTTCCACATTCATCAAAGTTTTACCTGCACATCCACCAATATCATTTATTGTATCCATTGCTCCCGATGCGGTCTCCTCTACATTGGGGAGACTGGACACCTCCTAGCAGAGCACTTTAGGGAACATCTCCAGGACACCCGCACCAATCAACCACACCGCTCTGTGGCCCAACATTTCAACTCCCCCTCCCACTCTGCTGAGGACATGGAGGTCCTGGGCCTCCTTCACCACCGCTCCTTCACCACCAGACGCCTGGAGGAAGAATGCCTCATCTTCCGCCTCGGAACACTTCAACCTCAGGGCATCAATGTGGACTTCGACAGTTTCCTCATTTCCCCTTCCCCCACCTCACCCCAGTTCCAAACTTCCAGCTCAGCACTGTCCCCATGACTTGTCCTACCTGTCTATCTTCTTTTCCACCTATCCACTCCCGACCTATCACCTTCATCCCCTCCCCCACTCACCTATTGTACTCTATGCTACTTTCTCCCCACCCGCATCCTCCTCGCACTTATCTGTCCACCCTTCAGGCTCTCTGCCTGTATTCCTGATGAAGGGCTTTTGCCCAAAACATCGATTTTACTGCTCCTCAGATGCTACCTGAACTGCTGTGCTCTTCCAGCACCACTAATCCAGAATCTGGTTTTCAGCATCTGCAGTCATTGTTTTTACCCAGAAACTCAACTAGCCTAATCACAGACACAATGGCAACAAGAGAAGGCAACAGGTCAGGAATACAGTGACTCCCCAAACCCTGTCCATCTTCTACAAGACAAAGTCAGCAGTGTAGTGGAATCCTCTCCCACCAGCTTGGATGGGTGCAGCTTCAACAACATTCAAAAAGCTTGATACCATCCAGGACAAAGTCGCCTGCTTGTTTGGCACCATCTCCACATACATTCACTTCCTCTGCCCCACTGTTCAGAAGCAGTAGTGTGTATGATCTACAAGACCCAACACAGAAATTCACCAAAGATCCTTAGAAAATGCCTTCCAAACCAACAACCACTTCTAACTAGAAGGACCAGAGCAACAGATACTTGGGAACACAACCTCTTGCAAGTACCCCTCCAAGCCACTCACCATCTTAACTTGGAAATATATTGTTGTTCCCTCAGTGTCCCTGGGTCTAAATCCTGGAATTTACTCCCTAAGGACATTGTGGGTCACCGTACCATTATGGATCACAGCAGTTGAAGAAGGCGGGTCACCATCACCTTCTCAAGGGGAACTAAATGCTGGTTATCCAGCGATGCCCATTCACCATGAGTAACTTTTAATAAATGGTTGAAACGGAGGGATGGAACCTGCAAATTGAAAAAAAGTCAACGTTCAGGAGGAACAGATGTCGGGCTTTGATTTGATCCTTATTTGAGGACAGATAAAGAGCATTATACTGGAAAAAGAGAGTTAAACATCTGTGGTCTTTCACTCAGTGTATCAATCGAAAATCGATTAAAGATTAGCTATTGACGCATTCGTCACCAACACATGAAAAAGGACGGTTAAAACGGCATAAAGGACCCTTGATTTCATCTTTTTAATGGCTGCTATACTTCCCACAATCCCTTGCGAACCAGATATCGCTCTATTTACCGTGAACAGTGTTCATGTTGCGCATGTGTGAGATCGAAATGGGGCCCCGCACCCCGTCGTTCTGATGGATGGGGAAACCAATTTTATGGAAACCCTGGAGGACTGGAAGGGGCCTGGTCCTCCTGCCAATCAGAACACACACCCCCTCCCCCACCAAATATCTTCTGACCATGAGATATCGTCGACCATGAGCTTCTGAAGCTGCTGTTGCTCCTCTCTCTCTCTGAATGAAGATTGAGCTTCAGTCCAGACTGCAACTTCCTTCCTCTGTTTAACATCTGGGAGTACCGCACTCTCTTTTCTCATCCTTGGGTTCAGCTGTTAGTTTGTAGGAGCTGAGGGAAAAAGAAAGTCAATCGAGGTGAAGGGACAGACTCTGGAAAAGGTTGGTTTAGATCTGTGCCTGTTAATGTTTGACAGGCTTTGTTTCCTGAGCTTGATACATTCACTTGTCTGGCAAAAAAGGATGGCCTCTTGATCCATGTTGGGGATGGAAGTGGATTATGCTGTGAGTGACTTGCTCGTAGTAGTCCAATAAGTATTGGATACGTAATCATGACTCATAAACCTTGAGTTATTGACTGTTTATTCGGGAGCTCACGGGGAGAGCCAAGTCGACCTAATAGTCACAAGTCACTCCGACGAGAAACAGAGAGTTGTGTGATTATATAGGTTACAGTCATTTAACAATTAGTAAACTGTTAATTGCAGGAATTTGAGCAAACTAAGTCACTTTGCCCAGCGACGCAGTGTCTGGACAATGTTGGTTAGTAGCTGATAAGTATACAATAGGTCCTTGCAAAGAGAAGAATATTCCCATGCAAGTAAATAATTAGGTAATAATTCGGAAATTATCAGGTAGCAGTACAGTTGCAAGGCCGAGTATCTCTGTTGAGTCTGGGAATTAAGGGTAATTGGGACAATGCAGGGAGGAGGAGCTCAGACAATGGATAGATCAGCCATGATCTTAATGAATGGCAGAGCAGGCTGGATGGGCAAAATGGTCTACCCCTGCTTCTATTACTGTGAAACTATAACCCTGCATTTCCCATGGCTCACCCACCTAACCTGCACGTCCCTGGACATGATGGCCAATCCAAATCAAGGCCGGTGAGTAATGTAGTGATGTGGAAAATGAACATCAGAGAACAAAGAAAGGGACAAGGAGAGTAAATATACCAGCAATCAAAACTGGATTATAAAGATCACAAAACCTGAAACAATACATGGTGAGTCTGAATGTGTGCCGCATTGTAACAAAAGTGATTGAAGTAACTGCACACATTGAAATGAATAATTATGGTCTGAGACTCCTTACAGAGACATGGCTTCAGGATGGCAAGGATTGGATCCTGAATATTGAGGGGGGAGTCAGATGGGAAGCTCGGTAAAGACAGAGGGTTGGCACTGCTAATCAAAGCACAGATCACACGGTAGTCTGGTGTCTGCTCGGATTTCAGGGCCTGATTTCTCTGTCCTCTGATCTCCCTGTTCCCACAGAGTAAGATGTCGGTCTGTCCTCAACCTTTCTGGACTTCTGTAGAAGCTTTCACGCCTGTTTTACAGCTTCCAGAACAAGAAAACATTCAGTTAATCGAAAGCCAACCCACAATCTCAGCCTGTCACCCATCCAGACAAGAGTGTAGTCACAGCAGGGAATCAAACAAGAAAAATGAAACAAAATCAGAAATAAATAAACGCTTAATGTTTGTTCATTAGGAAGTAAACCAGAAATAGGGGTCTCCCAGGATTCTGAGAGTGCCCTACTTGAGGAATTCTCTCTCCCTTCGATGTAACTATTAGTACTGTTGGGGCAAAGTAACTCGTGTGTCAAATCGTTTAAAGCAAAGTCGTCAGGAGAGGAGACCTTGAGCAATTAACTAGCTTTATTTGTTGCCATGGGGAGTTCCTCTTAGTTCAAAACAAAGTCTAATGTATTCTAATGTAATACAGAATGTTACAAGTCTTATGGTAAATCACAAGCCCCACTTTCCATTAATTATACAACTGAGGGGCAGTCGTAAGTTTCGCATACATTGTCCAGACCTACGTTTCTTAATGTCTACAAATCTGAATGTTATCTTATACTGCAGGTCCAGCTAGGCTCGAATTACCGATAAGGGACAGAGAGAACCAATCCATCATTCTATGAAGCAGCACAGTCTAATGGCCTGAGGAGCAGAGACAGCCCGCAGCTGCAAGGTCAGGCTATCAAAACAGAATTCCTTAGCCAGGGCTCAGACAGCATTATGTTAACAGGCTACATTTTTCTGCAAACATTGCTTTGTGAGAAAATGGCTTCCATGCAGTTTTATGAATTTTGTTCAAATTCTCCCACAATGCCTCCTTTTTTATTAAAAATCAGAGATTATGGGCATCAGCAAAAGAGGAATTATACCCAGAGCCAGGGGTGGTGGTTGGAGATCAGACATATAGTCCTCGGGTTCAGTAAGGACAGGGGCAGAAGACTCCAGCAATTGGGAATCATCATCAGGGGTTTCATCAGGAATGGGAAATCTCAGCATCTGGGAGATCACTGGCGAGGAGGGCCACAACAGTGAACTGAGCCAAGCACAAGATTGTCTACAGGGTGACTTTGATTTCCAGTTAAGCAGTTCCAAAGGCAGGGGGAAAGAAAGCTGCAAGTTGCTCAAACTCCATAAGGTCTCGCTTGGTACGGGTTCGGGATGGATGGGGATAATGGGCACATACTCAGCAGCTGGAGTGGTTGACCTTCTGTGCATAAAGAAAAGTATTAAAGTGTAATTCCCGTTTACTAGAGGTTATCAGGCCCAATCAAACAGAGTTAGTGAAAGAAAGGTAAGAAAGAGTGTAGTGAAAGACAGAAAGATCAAATTAAAATTTACAAGTTAAACACACTTCAGCTCTTTTCCTAGCTGCTTTCTGAAAATCCAGGTGCCACCAAGTTTGTAACAGAGTATTAACCATTCCCTCCCTGCCCAAGTGTGTACAATAATGCACATAATCAACTAAAATAGGCAGCAGCAAAGAAGGAACACAAACCAGTCCAGCAGGGGTCACCCAGATTTTGGTTTGGGTGTGGAGGGAGTACCCTATTTGAGACCATAGTTTGTGTTCTTCAGCAGGGGCTTCCCCTGTGATTTCAGTGTCAGACCCAGGCGAATGTGCATTCAAACCAGATTACAAAGTGTTAACCTTTCTGCAAGCTGCAGGGTGTTGGCACTGAGGCAGTCTCTCCCTGTCAGTCTGTCTCTCTGCCCCCCTGCATGTGTGTCTTTCTCTCTCTCTGCCTGCCTGCGCCCTCTCTCTTTCTCTTTCTCTCTGCCTGCCTGCGCCCTCTCTCTCTCTCTCTCTCTCTCTCTCGCTGCCTGCCTGCATCCCCCCTCTCTCTCTCTGCCTGCCTGCATCCCCCCTCTCTCTCTCTGCCTGCCTGCATCCCTCTCTCTCTCTGCCTGCCTGTGCCCGTCTCTCTGTCTGCCTGCCTGAGTCCCCCTCTCTCTCTGCCTGCCTGCGCCCCTCTCTCTCTCTCCCTGCCTGCCTGCACCCCTTTCTCTCTCTGCCTGCCTGCGTCCCTCTCTCTCTGCTTGCCTACATGTGCCCCCCTCGCTCTCTGTCTGCTTCCACCCCTCTCTCTGCCTGCCTGCTCCTCTCTCTTTCTCTCTCTCTCTGCCTGCACCCCTCTCTCTCTCTCTCTCTCTCTGCCTGCCTGCACCCCTCTCTCTCTCTCTCTCTCTGCCTGCACCCCTCTCTCTCTCTCTCTGCTTGCCTGCCATCCACCGCTCACTGCCTGCCTGAGCCCCTCTCTCTCTGCCTGCCTGCTCCTCTCTCTGCCTGCATCTCTCTCTCTCTCTCTCTCTCTCTTTCTCTCTCTCTCTCTCTCTCTGCCTGCGTCTCTCTCTCTCTCTCTCTGCCTGCGCCCCTCTCTCTCTCTCCCTGCCTGCCTGCGCCTCTCTCTCTCTGCCTGCATGCGCCCCTCCTTCTCTCTCTCTCTGCCTGCCTGCACCCCTTTCTCTCTCTGCCTGCCTGCGTCCCTCTCTCTGCCTGCCTGCACCCCTCTCTCTCTACCTGCCTCCCTCTCCATCTACCGGCCTGCGTCCCTCTCTCTGCCTGCCTGTGTCCCTCTCTCTCTACCTGCCTCCCTCTCTCTCTACCTGCCTGCGTCCCTCTGTCTGCCTGCCTGCACCCTTCTCTCTCTACCTGCCTCCCTCTCTCTCTGCCTGCCTGCGCCTCTCTCTCTCTGCTTGCCTGCATGTGCCCCCCTCGCTCTCTGTCTGCTTCCACCCCTCTCTCTGCCTGCCTGCTCCTCTCTCTTTCTCTCTCTCTGCCTGCATCTCTCTCTCTCTCTCTCTCTCTCTGCCTGTGTCTCTCTCTCTCTGCCTGCGTCTCTCTCTCCCTGCGTCTCTCTCTCTCTGCCTGCACCCCCCTCTCTCTCTCTCTCTGCCTGCCTGCACCCCTCTCTCTCTCTCTCTGCTTGCCTGCCATCCCCCGCTCACTGCCTGCCTGAGCCCCTCTCTCTCTCTCTGCCTGCCTGCACCCCTCTCTCTCTGCCTGCCTGCGCCTCTCTCTCTCTCCCTGCCTGCCTGTCTGTGCCCCCTCTCTCAACCTGCCTGCGCCCCTTCTCTCTCTCTCTCTGCCTGCCTGAGTCCCCCTCTCTCTCTGCCTGCCTGCACCACTCTCTCTCCCTGCCTGCCTGCACCCCTCTCTCTCTCTGCCTACCTGCGCCTCTCTCTCTCTCTCTCTCTCTCAGCCTGCCTTCCTGCGCCCCCTCTCTCTCTCTGCCTGCCTGCACCCCCCTCTCTTTCTACTCCCTCTGCCTGCCTGCACCCCGCTCCCTCTCTCTGCCTGCCTGCACCCCCTCTCTCTCTGCCTGCCTGCGCCCCTCTCTCTCTCTGCCTACCTGCACCTCTCTCTCTCTCTCAGCCTGCCTTCCTGCGCCCCTCTCCCTCTCTCTGCCTGCCTGCACCCCCCTCTCTTTCTACTCCCTCTGCCTACCTGCACCCCTCTCCCTCTCTCTGCCTGCCTGCACCCCCTCTCTCTCTGCCTACCTGCGCCTCTCTCTCTCTCAGCCTGCCTTCCTGCGCCCCTCTCCCTCCCTCTGCCTGCCTGCGCCCCTCTCCCTCTCTCTGCCTGCCTGCCTGCCTGCCAGCGCCCTCTCTCTCTCTCTCTGCCTGTGCCCCTCTCTCTCTCTTTCTGCCTGCCTGAGCCCCTCCTTCTTTCTCTCTCTGCTTGCCTGCACCCCCTCCTCGCTCGCTGCCTGCCTGCACCCCTCTCTCTCTCTCTCTCTGCTTGCCTGCACCCCCTCCTCGCTCGCTGCCTGCCTGCACCCCTCTCTCTCTCTCTCTCTCTCTGCTTGCCTGCCATCCACCGCTCACTGCCTGCCTGAGCCCCTCTCCCTCTGCCTGCCTGCACCCCTGTCTCTCTGCCTGCCTGCTCCTCTCTCTCTCTCTGCCTGCATCTCTCTCTCTCTTTCTTTCTCTCTCTCTCTCTGCCTGCGTGTCTCTCTCTCTCTGCCTGCGTCTCTCTCTCTCTCTCTGCCTGCGTCTCTCTCTCTCTCTCTCTCTCTCTCTCTCTGCCTGCGTCTCTCTCTCTCTCTCTCTCTCTCTCTCTCTCTGCCTGCGTCTCTCTCTCTCTCTCTCTCTGCCTGCACCCCTCTCTCTCTCTCTGCCTGCCTGCACCCCTCTCTCTCTCTCTCTGCTTGCCTGCCATCCCCCGCTCACTGCCTGCCTGAGCCCCCCTCTCTCTCTCTCTCTCTCTCTGCCTGCCTGCACCCCTCTCTCTCTGCCTGCCTGCACCTCTCTCTCTCTCTCTCTCTCTGCCTGCACCCCTCTCTCTCTCCCTGCCTGCCTGTCTGTGCCCCTCTCTCTCAACCTGCCTGAGCCCCTCTCTCTCTCTCTCTGCCTGTCTGCACCCCTCTCTCTCTGCCTGCCTGCGCCTCTCTCTCTCTCCCTGCCTGCCTGTTTGTGCCCCTCTCTCTCAACCTGCCTGAGCCCCTCTCTCTCTCTATCTGCCTGCCTGCACCACTCTCTTTCCCTGCCTGCCTGCGCTCCTCTCTCTCTCTCAGCTTGCCTACGACCCCCTCTGTCTCTCTGCCTGCCTTCCTGCGCCCCCTCTCTCTCTCTGCCTGCCTGCACCCCCTCTCTTTCTACTGCCTCTGCCTGCCTGCGCCCCTCTCCCTCTCTCTGCCTTCCTGCCTGTCTGCGCCCCTCTCTCTCTCTCTGCCTGTCAGCGCCCTCTCTCTCTCTCTCTTTCTCTGCCTGCCTGCGCCTGCCTCTCTTTCTCTCTCTCTCTCTCGCTCTCTCTTTTTCTCTCTCTCTCACTCTCTCTCTCTCTCTCTGCCTGAGCCCCTATATCTCTCTGCCTGCCTGTGCCCCTCTCTCTTTCTCTCTCTCTCTGCCTGCCTGTGCCCCTATCTCTCTCTGCCTGCCTGCGCAACTCTCTCTGCCTGACTGCGCCCTCTCTCTTTCTCTCTCTCTCCCTGCCTGCCTGCGCCCCTCTCTCTCTCTGCCTGCCTGCGTCCCTCTCTCTCTGCCTGCATCTCTCTCTCTCTCTCTTTCTCTCTCCTCTGCCTGCGTCTCTCTCTCTCTCTCCCCCTTCTGCCTGCCATGCAACCCCTCTCTCTCTGCCTGCCTGCGCCTCTCTCTCTCCCTGCCTGCCTCTCTGTGCTCCTTTCTCTCAACTTGCCTGCGCCCCTTCTCTCTCTCTGCCTGCGCCCCTCTCTCTCTCTCTCTCTGCCTGCCTTCGTCCCCCTCTCTCTCTCTCTCTCTCTGCCTGCCTGCACCCCCTCTCACTCTCCCCCTGCCTGCCCACTCCCCTCTCACTCTCCCCCCTGCTTGCCTGCGCCCCTCTCACTCTCTCTCTGCCCGCACCTCTCTCTCTCTCTCTCTGCCTGCCTGCACCCCTCTCTCTCTCTCTCTCTCTCTCTCTCTCTCTGCCTGCACCCCCTCTCTCTCTCTCTCTGCCTGCACCCCTCTCTCTCTCTCTCTCTGCTTGCCTGCCATCCAACCGCTCACTGCCTGCCTGAGCCCCTCTCTCTCTGCCTGCCTGCTCCTCTCTCTGCCTGCATCTCTCTCTCTCTCTCTTTCTTTCTCTCTCTGCCTGCGTCTCTCTCTCTCTGCCTGCATCTCTCTCTCTCCTCTCTCTCTGCCTAGCGCCCCTCTCTCTCTCTCTCTGCCTGCCTGCGCCCCTCTCTCTCTCTCCCTGCCTGCCTGCGCCTCTCTCTCTCTGCCTGCATGCGCCCCTCCTTCTCTCTCTCTCTGCCTGCATGCGCCCCTCCTTCTCTCTCTCTCTGCCTGCCTGCACCCCTTTCTCTCTCAGCCTGCCTGCGTCCCTCTCTCTGCCTGCCTGCACCCCTCTCTCTCTACCTGCCTCCCTCTCCCATCTACCGGCCTGCATCCCTCTGTCTGCCTGCCTGTGTCCCTCTCTCTCTACCTGCCTCCCTCTCTCTACCTGCCTGCGTCCCTCTGTCTGCCTGCCTGCACCCTTCTCTCTCTACCTGCCTCCCTCTCTCTCTGCCTGCCTGCGCCTCTCTCTCTCTGCTTGCCTGCATGTGTCCCCCTCGCTCTCTGTCTGCTTCCACCCCCTCTCTCTGCCTGCCTGCTCCTCTCTCTTTCTCTCTCTCTGCCTGCACCCTCTCTCTCTCTCTCTCTCTCTCTCTCTGCCTGTGTCTCTCTCTCTCTGCCTGCGTCTCTCTCTCTCCCTGCGTCTCTCTCTCTCTGCCTGCACCCCCTCTCTCTCTCTCTCTGCCTGCCTGCACCCCTCTCTCTTCTCTCTCTCTCTCTCTCTGCTTGCCTGCCATCCCCCGCTCACTGCCTGCCTGAGCCCCTCTCTCTCACTCTCTGCCTGCCTGCACCCCTCTCTCTCTGCCTGCCTGCGCCTCTCTCTCTCTCCCTGCCTGCCTGTCTGTGCCCCCTCTCTCAACCTGCCTGCGCCCCTTCTCTCTCTCTCTCTGCCTGCCTGAGTCCCCCTCTCTCTCTGCCTGCCCTGCACCACTCTCTCTCCCTGCCTGCCTGCACCCCTCTCTCTCTTCGCCCTACCTGCGCCTCTCTCTCTCTCAGCCTGCCTTCCTGCGCCCCTCTCTCTCTCTGCCTGCCTGCACCCCCCTCTCTTTCTACTCCCTCTGCCTGCCCTGCACCCCTCTCCCTCTCTCTGCCTGCCTGCGCCCCTCTCTCTCTCTGCCTACCTGCGCCTCTCTCTCTCTCTCAGCTGCCTTCCTGCGCCCCTCTCCCTCTCCCTGCCTGCCTGCCTGAGTCCCCCTCTCTCTCTGCCTGCCTGCACCACTCTCTCTCCCCTGCCCTGCCTGCACCCCTCTCTCTCTCTGCCTACCTGCGCCTCTCTCTCTCTCTCAGCCTGCCTTCCTGCGCCCCTCTCCCTCCCTCTGCCCTGCCCTGCGGCCCTCTCCCTCTCTCTGCCTGCCTGCCTGCCAGCGCCCTCTCTCTCTCTCTGCCTGTGCCCCTCTCTCTCTCTTTCTGCCTGCCTGAGCCCCTCCTTCTTTCTCTCTCTGCTTGCCTGCACCCCCTCCTCGCTCGCTGCCTGCCTGCACCTCTCTCTCTCTCTCTCTGCTTGCCTGCACCTCCTCCTCGCTCGCTGCCTGCCTGCACCCCTCTCTCTCTCTCTCTCTCTCTGCTTGCCTGCCATCCACTGCTCACTGCCTGCCTGAGCCCCTCTCCCTCTGCCTGCCTGCACCCCTGTCTCTCTGCCTGCCTGCTCCTCTCTCTCTCTGCCTGCATCTCTCTCTCTCTTTCTTTCTCTCTCTCCTCTCTCTCTGCCTGCGTGTCTCTCTCTCTCTGCTGCGTCTCTCTCTCTCTCTCTGCCTGCGTCCTCTCTCTCTCGCTCTCTCTCTGCTCTCTCTCTCTCTGCCTGCGTCTCTCTCTCTCTCTCTCTCTGCCCTGCACCCCCTCTCTCTCTATCTCTCTGCCTGCCTGCACCCCTCTCTCTCTCTCTGCTTGCCTGCCATCCCCCGCTCACTGCCTGCCTGAGCCCCCTCTCTCTCTCTCTCTCTTTCTGCCTGCCCGCACCCCTCTCTCTCTGCCTGCCTGCACCTCTCTCTCTCTCTCTCTCTGCCTGCACCCCTCTCTCTCTCCCTGCCTGCCTGTCTGTGCCCCTCTCTCTCAACCTGCTGAGCCCCTCTCTCTCTCTCTCTGCCTGCCTGCACCCCTCTCTCTCTGCCTGCCTGCGCCTCTCTCTCTCTCTCAGCTTGCCTACGCCCCCCTCTCTCTCTCAGCCTGCCTTCCTGTGCCCCTCTCTCTCAACCTGCCTGAGCCCCTCTCTCTCTCTCTCTGCCTGCCTGCACCCCTCTCTCTCTGCCTGCCTGCGCCTCTCTCTCTCCCTGCCTGCCTGTTTGTGCCCCTCTCTCTCAACCTGCCTGAGCCCCTCTCTCTCTCTATCTGCCTGCCTGCACCACTCTCTTTCCCTGCCTGCCTGCGCTCCTCTCTCTCTCTCAGCTTGCCTACACCCCCCTCTCTCTCTCTGCCTGCCTTCCTGCGCCCCCTCTCTCTCTCTCTGCCTGCCTGCACCCCCCTCTCTTTCTACTCCCTCTGCCTGCCTGCGCCCCTCTCCCTCTCTCTGCCTTCCTGCCTGTCTGCGCCCCTCTCCCTCTCTCTGCCTGTCAGCGCCCTCTCTCTCTCTCTTTCTCTGCCTGCCCTGCGCCTGCCTCTCTTTCTCTCTCTCTCTCTCGCTCTCTCTTTTTTCTCTCTCTCTCACTCTCTCTCTCTCTCTCTGCCTGCGCCCCTATATCTCTCTGCCTGCCTGTGCCCCCTCTCTTTCTCTCTCTCTCTCTGCCTGCCTGTGCCCCATATCTCTCTCTGCCTGCCTGCGCAACTCTCTCTGCCTGACTGCGCCCTCTCTCTTTCTCTCTCTCTCCCTGCCCTGCCTGCCGCTCCTCTCTCTCTCTCAGCTTGCCCTACGCCCCCCTCTCTCTCTCAGCCTGCCTTCCTGTGCCCCCTCTCTCCTGTCTGCCTGCCTGCACCCCCCTCCTCTTTCTACTCCCTCTGCCTGCCTGCGCCCCTCTCTCTCTCTCTGCCTGTCAGCGCCCTCTCTCTCTCTCTCTCTGCCTGCCTGCGCCTGCCTCTCTTTCTCTCTCTCTCTCTCTCTTTTTCTCTCTCTCTCACTCTCTCTCTCTCTCTCTCTGCCTGAGCCCCTATATCTCTCTGCCTGCCTGTGCCCCTCTCTCTTTCTCTTCTCTCTCTCTCTCTCTCTCTGCCTGCCTGCGCAACTCTCTCTGCCTGACTGCGCCCTCTCTCTTTCTCTCTCTCTTCCCTGCCTGCCTGCGCCCCTCTCTCTCTCTGCCTGCCTGCGTCCCTCTCTCTCTGCCTGCATCTCTCTCTCTTTCTCTCTCTCTGCCTGCGTCTCTCTCTCTCTCTCCCCCTTCTACCTGCCTGCACCCCTGTCTCTCTGCCTGCCTGCGCCTCTCTCTCTCCCTGCCTGCCTGTCTGTGCTCCTTTCTCTCAACTTGCCTGCGCCCCTTCTCTCTCTCTGCCTGCGCCCCTTCTCTCTCTCTCTCTCTGCCTGCCTTCGTCCCCCTCTCTCTCTCTCTCTCTCTGCCTGCCTGCACCCCTCTCACTCTCCCCCTGCCTGCCCACGCCCCTCTCACTCTCCCCCTGCTTGCCTGCGCCCCTCTCACTCTCTCTCTGCCTGCGCCCCTCTCTCTCTCTCTCTGCCTGCGCCCCCCTCTCTCTCTCTCTCTCTCTGCCTGCCTGCGCCCCTCTCTCTCTCTCTCTCTCTGCCTGCACCTCTCTCTCACTCTGCCTGCACCCCCTCTCTCTCTCTCTCTCTCTGCCTGCCTGCGCCCCTCTCACTCTCCCCCTACCTGCCTGCGCCCCTCTATCTCACTCTGCCTGCGCCTCTCTCTCTCTCTCTGCCTGCCTGCACCCCCCTCTCGCTGCCTGCCTGCACCTCTCTCTCTCTTTTTCTCTTTCTCTCTCTCTCTCTGCCTGCGCCCCATCTCTCTCTGCCTGACTGCGCCCTCTCTCTTTCTCTCTCTCTGCCTACCTGCGCCACCCCTCTCAGTCTGCATATGCCCTTCTTTCTTTTTCTCTCTCTGCCTACCTGCCTGCGCCCCCTCTCTCTCTGCCTGCCTGCGCCCCCCTCTCTCTCTGCCTGCCTGTGCCCTCTCTCTCTCTCTCTGCCTGCCTGCACTCCCCCTCTCTCTGCCTGCCCCCCCCTCGCTGCCTGCCTGCGCCCCCTCTCTCTCTCTACCTGCCTGCACACCTCTCTTTCTCTCTGCCTGCCTGTGTCCCTCTCTCTCTCTCTGCCTGCCTGCACCCCCCTCTCTCTCTCTGCCTGCCTGCGCCCCCCTCTCTCTCTCTGCCTGCCTGCGCCCCCCCTCTCTCTCTCTGCCCGTCTATGCCCCCCTCTGCCTGCGCCCCTCTCTCTCTGCCTGCCTGCACCTCTCTCTCTCTGCCTGCCTGCGCCTCTCTCTGCCTGCCTGTGCACCCCCTCTCTCTGCCCGTCTATGCCCCCCCTGCCTGCGCTCCTCTCTCTCTCTCTCTGCCTGCCTGCGCCCCTCTCTCTCTCTGCCTGCCTGCGCCACTCCCCCTCTTTCTGCCTTCCTGCGTCCCTCTCTCTCTGCCTGTTTATGCCCCCCTCTGCCTGCGCGCCTCTCTCTCTCTCTCTCTCTGCCTGCCTGCGCGCCTTTCTCTCTGTAACACTCTTCAACTTTCTACATGTCTCAGTTCATAGTTGCCCAATGTGTCCTGTATGCCAAATTCATTCAAGTCTGGACGTCCTGAAGCGAGCAATTATACTTCAGATTTCTACTCACCAATTAAAACTAATGTTGTGCACTCAAACAGGTCGGGGGCATCTTGAAGCATGTCACGGACCTCAGTGTGGGTCCAGGGCTTATCAAATAAGGTTTCACCTCTCAAAACCCTGGGGCAAGCAAATTCATTATTACTAACTTTGTAAAGCACAAGTGCTCTCTGTCTCTCTCTCTCTCTGCCTGCGCCCCTATATCTCTCTGCCTGCCTGTGCCCCTCTCTTTCTCTCTCTCTCTCTGCCTGCCTGTGCCCCTATCTCTCTCTGCCTGCCTGCGCAACTCTCTCTGCCTGACTGCGCCCTCTCTCTTTCTCTCTCTCTCCCTGCCTGCCTGCGCCCCTCTCTCTCTCTCTCTTTCTCTCTCTCTCTCTGCCTGCATCTCTCTCTCTCTCTCTCTTTCTCTCTCTGCCTGCCTGCACCCCTCTCTCTCTGCCTGCCTGCGCCTCCAGACGCTAGGACCCTGTTGAATTCTCTCACTAGTATCTTATGGCTGAGTAGGGAGAATTGTATCAACATTTCTAACAGCATTTTTGTCCCTGGCCAGCTTTCCTCTTTATTTTGGACACTCATCTCTCAAAGGATATCGACCGGTGACCTGAGAGGACCAGGGTATCTCCTGCCTGACTCGCCAACTGTGGGGGATGGAAATAAAGCCCCATGTCAGGAAAGAATTTGTTTATCAGGAAGCAGTACAGCTGCAAGGCCAACCGTCTCCGCTGAGCCTGGGAATTCAAAATGGTTTCCAGGCTCTAATATGTGACAAAATGGCTGACCCAAATCTAACAATTCTCCCACATCATCGCAGGGAATAAAACAAGAAAAATGAAACCAAATGAGAAATAAATAGGGGATCGTGCTTAATGTTTGTTCATTACGAAGTAAACAAGAAATAGGGGTCTCCCAGGATTCTTATGGTGCCCTACTTGAGGAATTCTGTCCAACAAGTTTAAGTGGAAGCACTAGCTTTCCGAGTGCAGCTCCTTCATCAGTGGATTGTGGAATATAAAATTGTAAGACACAGAATTTATAGCAACAGTTTATAGTGTGATGTAACTAAAATTATATACTGAAGAAGACCTGGATTGTTTGTTAAGTCTCTCATCTGTTCGAATGACCATGATAGTTTCAGTTCTTTCAAATGTAAATCACAAAACCTTTTAAAATAGTTAAATCCTCAAGTGAACTTTACCAATTACTGTCGCGTCAGCCCAGATAATGTATTGAAAGTGTGAGCTCCCCTGTGTGAGACTGTCTGTGCCACAATGGTTAAACTGATTTACAGAATCTTGCATGGATTCATGCAGTTTTTGAGCAAAGACATAATTCTGCAAGTACGAATTCACCCAACTGGTGCGTGTGTGTGTGCATGTGTGTGCGTGTGTGTGTGTGTGTGGTGGGGGTGGGATGTATATTTGCAAATACATTCTATGTGCATTTTTTAAAGCAAAAATCTGCAGGCAGTCAATACATGTAATAGTTTGTAAATTTGACTTTGGAAATAGAACCAGTCTGACTCAAATTGGGATACAGGCAGACTCTGACCTCACGCCTTTAATGCATTGTCTGGGTTGAGATGTGAGCTTTTGCTATAAAACCTTGTTATCTTGAGAAGGTGACAACAAGAAATTCTGGGATTTACATTGTAATGAGACCTGCAACCTATTTGAAAAGGTGGAAGACTTAACAATCCAGGTTTGTTCAATATACCAGTTCAGTGGCAGGACGCTGGAATGTTTTGCTCTAAATTGTGTCTTAGGATCTTATCCTCCACAACCACCCGATGAAAAGGTAGCACTCCAAAAGTTACTGTTTCCAAAGAAGTCTGTTGGACTACAGCCTGGAGTTGTGGGATTCTAGAATCTGGTTTCCATCATCTGCAGTCC
Organism: Chiloscyllium punctatum; assembly: GCF_047496795.1. Taxonomy (NCBI): domain Eukaryota; kingdom Metazoa; phylum Chordata; class Chondrichthyes; order Orectolobiformes; family Hemiscylliidae; genus Chiloscyllium; species Chiloscyllium punctatum. Next base: position 63,063,061 of record NC_092774.1, on the reverse strand, counting down.
TTGTTTTTACCTCATTGATTTTAACCCTACTATGAATCCTCTTGCAAGGATACCTGCCTTGAAGAAGTTTTCCTCCTCTCTCTATAAGAATCTCAGGCAGTCCCTCTCCCACTGCAACTCCCAGGTCATTTCCTCTGCCCTGAAGCTCTTCAACCATGTCCTGAAACAGACTCGCTACCACAGCCACATTTGCTTCGTCAGTGCCTGCCTCCGTAACCAACTCATCCCACACAGACTCCGGACCACCTTTAAACCAGCAGAGTTCGGATCCGAACAGGCCATTCCACCCTCCTGTCTGACCTATCACCTTCATTCCCACCTCCATACTCTTTGCTACCTTCCCTCACACTCCTCCCTGACCTATCCCCTCCATCCCCACCCCCATTCACCTATTGTACTCTATGCTACTTTCTCCCCACCCCCACCCTCCTCTCATTTATCTCTCCACCCTGCAGGCTCTATTTCTCATGAAGGGCTTTTGCCCGAAACGTCGATTTTCCTGCTTCTCGGATGCTGCCTGAACTGCATGCTTTTCCAGCATCACTCTAATCAAAAGTGGATTGGCCATGTTGAATTACCCATAGTGCCCAGGGATGTGAATGTTAGGGTGGATTGGCCATGCTAAATTACCCATAGTGCTGTGAGAAACGAACCCCACTTAATCAATAATTTTCAGTCTGAGTCAAAGAGTTCTGAAGCAGCACATTTATTCCAACATGTTGCAAGATGGGTGTCTGTATGAAGAGAGACATATCCGACAGTAAAATACAGAGCTTTTTATACTTTTCTGAGGGCTCTCTCGACACCCCTACACTGACCAATAAACCTATTATAAGTGTCTATTTCATTCTATCCCTTTATTTGGTTATTATTTGCGCCCGTTATTCCTTCATTTTGTAATTCCCTGCACCCAAGCCTTTCATACTTATTAATTACTTCACTTGTTTTTCTTTAAATCTGCCTTATTTGGCTGTCCTTGTTCAGTACAGCCTTCCTGTTATTTTGTCCAGTTCCTCTTATCTTATCTAACCGTCTGACCTTTGAGATCATCCTTTACTATCTTGATTGTCCAAAAAGCGGACCTACAAACTATGAGCTTATTTAGAGTGCCCCGCTGCCCTTTTTTTGTGGTCAGCTACAAGTAATTTCTTAGCTTAAAACTATTTCTTAAAAGACCCTTAATATTCTTTAAAATCAACATACACCTGACAACCTGAAATTTATCTCTCTCAATCCCCACCCCCACCCTGCAGGCACTCTGCCTCTATTCATGATGAAGGGCTTTTGTGCGAAACGTCGATTTTCCTGCTCCTCGGATGCTGCCTGAACTGCTGTGCTTTTCCAGTACCACTCTAATCTAAAGTGGATTGGCCATGCTGAAATACCCATCGTGCCCAGGAAAGTGCAGGTTAGGGTGGATTGGCGATGCTATATGACCTATAGTGCCCAGGGATGTGCAGGTTAGGGTGGATTGGCTCTGCTAAATTAGGCATAATGTGCAGGTTAGGTACATTACTCAGGGTTAAATGTAGAGCAATGGGTGTGGGTAGGTGACCCTTGGGAGGTTCGGTGAGGCCGAGTGGCCTGCTTCCACACTGTGGGGATTCTCTTAAGGGAGGGGTGTTTTTGAAAAGTGTGTTCTCGTCCTCGTCTGCTGCAGGCGCAGCGCATGCGCAGTGCGGTTTCCCTTTGTCGGTCATGCCCCGCCCCCCAACCGTCACTTTTCCTCGCCCCGCCCCTAGTTCCTTTGTGACGTCACAACGCGGAAGTGGCCATGTCAGTTTCAACGTGAATCTCTCGCCCTCTAGACGACTCTTCATCCTGGGAGGGGAAAATTGGTCACTTGTAGCAACTGGAGTGAATGTAGGGAGGGAACAGACTCCGCAAACTCAGGTATGTGTCTTAATTATCCGGGTGAGGAGGGACTGAAGAATAGAGATTGGGAACGGGGAGGGCTGGATATCTTTTCTGTTTTGATGTTTAAAATGCACCCGATTCCCACAAGTAAATGCAACAGGTACAAGTACAGCACATGCAATGTTCCTCATTGTAGCTTCAAGCCGGTTTTGCATCCTCTGTTCTTCCTCCACCTTGCTCCAGCACATTCAGCTTCTTTCCCTCATTCACATTCCCCCCTTCCCCTCCCCCTCCCCCCGCCCTGATGTTCCAAGCTGACCCTCAAAAGATCGCTTTGTCCCTCCATTCTTTCCTGGTGGCGCCCATTACTCTTGTCTATTTCTTGCCTTACCCGGCCTTGTGCGTGAACAAAGTGTTAGCGTCTATCCTCTTTCACTGCCAGCTGCTTCCTTGTTTGCGAAAGCAACATTTCCTCCCATTTTTCGCCGACACTGAGCTTTCTGACCTCCTTGATTTTTTTTTGTTTTGCAGAAGCAGGAAACAGATGCTTATAACTGTTTGAACGAGCATTAGCTAGCTTAACCTACACCCCCTCCCCTCACAGCATCTTATCTCTTTGTCTGTAACATCTACCATTGTTTGCAGGCACATTTCATTCTTGTACGCACATTTTATCTAATACAAAAGCAATTATATATTTCCTTCACATAGCTTTCATTCTTGTTAACTCCACTCTTGGCTGAAACAATTATACACTGGCGTTAGTTCATTTACCTTGCAGAAGCAATTATGGTTGCAGAAGTAACACTGCTTTACCTATATCCTACAGGGGTGACCCTACAACCTTGTATAAAATAATGTGGGGCATGGCGAGGGTAAATAGACAAGATCTTTGATCTGGGATTGCTCATAGGTTTATGGTGAGGGTGAGATTTAAAAGAAACCTAAGGGGCAACTCCTATACACAGAGGGTGGTGTGTGTAAAGAATGAGCTGCCAGAGGAAGTGGTGACTGCTGGTACAATTACAACCTTTAAAAGGTATCTGGATTGGTATATGTTGGGAAGCATTTAGAGGGACGTGGGCCACGTGCTGGCAAATGGGACTAGATTGATTTAGGATATCTGGTCAGCATGGATGAATTGGACTGAAGGGACTCTTTCTGTGCTGTACATCTGTGATTCTGGCTTGCCACATCTGTATGTTCAGGTTCTCCCTGGTGTTGTTGTTAATGCCTTGATGTCTTATTTTGCTCCCCACATTCTGGGGGACATTAACCATTTCCTATCTGGTTGTTCTGATCTGGACTGCTGTCCGGATCTTCGGATTTCTGGGATTGGTCAATAAACACACCTGGAAGTGACTCTTTTTCATCAATCACACAAGCAATAGTTTATTCTTTGATACGGCTGGGTCAGTAGATTCTGATCAGCCCAGAAGGATTAGATTAGACTAGATTCCCAACAGTGTGGAAACAGGCCCTTCGGGCCAACCTGTCCACACTGACACTCCAAAGACTAACACACCCAGAACCATTTTCCCTCTGACTAATGCACCTAACACTATGGGCAATTTAGCACGGCCAATTCACCTAACATGCACATCTTTGGACTGTGGGAGGAAACCAGAGCACCCGGAGGAAACCCACGCAGGCACGTGGAGAATGTGCAAACTCCACACAGACGGTCACCCAAGGCTGGAATCGAACCTGGGATCCTGGTGCTGTGAGGCAGCAGTACTAACCACTGAGCCACCCTAGGCTAAGTCAAAAATGCACGAGGACCTTGCGGGATCTGATTGGTTGTTACTATGTGATCATGCTCAATGTCTGACTCTAAACAATGTACATAAGTTCTATCCAAACTCTGTAAAAGTCGGCAGATTCTTCTGGCACTCTAGGTGTACTCATCAGTGGCCCAGTGGTTAGCACTGCTGCCTCACAGCCCCAGGTTCGATTCCAGCCTTGGGTGGCTGTCTGTATGGAGTTTGCACATTCTCCCCGTGTCTGTGTGGGTTTCCTCCCACAATCCAAAGATGTACAGGTTTGGTGAATTGGCCATGCTAAACTGCCCATAATGTTAGGTGCAATAGTTATAGGGAGATGGGTCTGAGTGGACTACTCTTCAGAGGGTCGTTGTGGACTGGTTGGGCTGAAGGGCCCGTTTCCACACTGTTTTTTCACCGGATTTACATCAGTCTGTGGTTTCTTGTTTGTTCTGAGTCGTGAGTATATGCCTGACTCAGCTCTGACTGAGTTAGCCAAGCAGAAGCCATTTTGTCCTACCTCCCATGTTAAAGTGGAGATTTGAGGTGGCCCAGGGAATCCTTTGAGAACTCAGACCTGTAAAGCCTCTCTCTTGGTTTGTCCTGGAGATCACACTCTTTAGAAGCCTGGAATAAAAATCTCTCAAAGTCCCAAAATGCAATTCAATTCAATCCATAGCAGAGAAGCACTAAGAGTTAATTTTCTATGGGATTCAACAGCCTCAGCACTAAAATGGTCTCACAAGGGAACGGCTGTGAATGTTATCACTTGGTGTCCTGTTCACACAGATTCATTGATGCTGAGGCAAACGTTTGTAATTGCCTTACAGCATCCTGTTATCACTTGGTGAGCTCAGGTGTCCCTAACTTTAAGTTCTCTCCTCTTTCTGAGCCTTCCTGTCTGTTTATTTTCTAGTGCAGTAAATGTATTCAATAATTCAGCATTACATTTTAGTCTGAATGTTTAAAGACCAGTTTTAAGGCTCTAGACTTTATCACCCAGATGCCCACACCCTCATTCCTCCCTTTGATTACACCACGATCACTGAAAGAGAAGGCTAGTCCAAACGAATCCCTTCAAGGTGGTCCAGCCATCAACATCCTGCAGAGCGGTACCACCATCTTCGCAGCTCATCTGGTCATATTTATCATCGCCATCGACCCGTGTGGTGAGCCATCAGATCGCAAAAGCAGCATCTTCTGGGGCAAATCTATATCACTAAGGGACCTCATAAGCCTAGCAATTAAATACCTAAGAATACCAATACCGATAAACAGACATAGCTAAATTGATAAGCCAATTGTACCTTCAGCCCGATCTGCAGTTCCTCCAACTTGTCCCTTCAGTCATTCTGTCAAGGAATACCTGGATCTCTTCTTGTATCTCAGTAATATTGCCAGTGAGATCAGGAATGCCCATCGTTCATTTATCTTGGACAATGGTGCAGACCTCACCCTCCCGGGCGAGTATACAGTCTAAGGCATACCGAATCTGCATAGAGTAAAGACAAGGGTCTGATAATCCCAGTTTACTCTGTTCCAGAGCCTCTTTAGTCTTATTTCCTCGAATGGTCAGGCCCCAAAAGAGGGAATTGCGGTTCTGTTGACTTGTCACTCCTGCTGATCCTTCCAACCTCAGGGTACTCTGGATTCCCCAGCCTATCGGGTGTCCTGTATTGTCATCCAGTCCCTTGGGATCCTTCCAGTTGGAGCAAGGTTGGCTGAGACCGATCGCTGCATCCTCCTCAGATGGAGGTTCCATCGACTTGTCCACTGGCCAGGACAAGGTACTGTTGTGGGAACAAGGGCTCCGATAGTGACCTTATGAGGGACATCTTTACCATCAAGGAAAAGGAAATTGGTAGCTTTACCTTAGCTGAAGAAATAATAGTCTGGTTTGGTGTATATTAGGGAGAGTTTGTCAAAATAGGTTACTGAAATGTTACAGCAGGGGGTCTGGTCAGGCCTACAGGAGTAAAGGGTCGACGTTTTGCAAGAGGAGTTGCTTGAGCGCTGTAAAAAATGGGCCAAGTGACTCGAGCACTCGCACTGTATGGGAGACAATGGTCCTCAGAATGCTGTTCCCATTGGGAGCTCCCTTAGCTCGATTGTACATGGTCTTGGTGACAGTATCAGATTCTGAAAAGAGAAAAGGCCTATAAATGCATAAGGGAAGGGTTCCATTCCAGGTCCATGTGCCGCATTAGGCCTGCTGTACCCCAGCCAGTGTTACACCAGCTGTTTGTATACACAGACCAGAGGTATTGGAAAGTGATATTTCTCTTCGCAGGGTCGGCAGTAGGAATTCTGATGAATAGATTGGAATCCGGACTGGGGACGGGGCAAGTAAGTCATCTCCCGAGAGGGGTAACATACTACTGCCTCTGGGGTGAAGAGCGTTCTGTGGGCCTGTATAAATAAGTTGTTTGTGGATTGAGGAGTTTCCCCTATCAGGCTTCCCTTTTCTTGAGTCGGCCTGCCCTGCAAAAAGGAATGGAGTTCCTGGCCGCCCTTAAAATATTTACCATACTAACAGGGTTGAAAGCTTTTATCCTCACTAGGCTTGCGGTTGCAGGTAAAATCAAAAAGACATGTTCGGTAACGACATGGTAACTCCCACTGATTTCTACTGTCCAGATGGACCATCTGGTCTTTCTGATGTAAGAGTCCATTGCAATAATCAATCTTCATCATGTTCCATACATCAAAGGCGTCTGGTCCTGTGCACTGGACGACATCTCCTCAGCATGGGTGGTGGATAATCTCTGATTATTCCTGGTCCCATCCATTACTTAGTGGCTTTCCCCATCAGGATGTTGTACGTGATCAGAAAGGTGAGGAGATAAGCGATTCCCCCACATGTCCCTCCTCTTACTTCAAGTATCTGTAATAAGATTAACATTAGAACAACAGCAAAATTCAAAAACCCAACTGGACAGGGTCCACTCCTTTTGTTGGGATTCCAGTATTCTCTCCACCTCTTCCCCCCTTTTGATTGGTGTGGTCAATCAATTTACAATGGTACAGTTGGACCCAAGCTGAGCACCCAGCGACTTTGACCGCTGTAGGGGTGGGAAGTAAAACCTGGAAGGGGCCATCCCAACGAGGTTGGAGTCCAGTTCTTGACAAGCACCAACGAACCAGGCTCTACCTGTGATGAGGCTGAAAGGGAGGGAACATTGCTGTAGGCCGCACGCTCCTGGGAGTAAAAGGCACGCATAACACTAGTTAGAGCCAGAACATAACCAATGATTGCTTTGGTCACGTGGTGGAAGTGGACTGAGAAGAGAGCCAAATCATTCCAAGGGGTACGGAGAGGGTGACCAGAGAGACTCTCAGCTGGAGACAGTAGTGTCTTGCCCGCAGACACGGATCGTATCTGGAATAAGGCCACAGGGATTAGCATAACCAGGAGAGGCCAGACTCTGCCATTAATTTGACAAGTTTAGTCTTGAGTCTGGTTAAAACATTCAACAAGGCCGGCCGCCTGAGGATGATAAGCACCATGCAGTTGCCAACAAATACAAAGCTGGGAACAGAGTTCTCCGTTAACATTACCTACAAAGTGTGGTCCATTGTCCGAGCTAATGCACGCAGATATACTGAAGTGGGGAATTATTTCCTTAAACAAAATCTTCACCACAGTCTCAGCAGTAGCGTTAGGAGGAGGGTAGGCTTCAATCCACTTAGAAAAGACATCAACAATAAGCAAAACATATTTATAGCACTGACATTTCTACAACTCAATGAAGTCCAGTTGAAGTGTCTCCAAGGGACCCTCCAGCAAGGGAATTCTCGTAGAGATACTTGAACTAAGAGGTGGGGGATTGCCTACCCACTGACCTTCTTGATCACGTACAACATCCTGATCGGGAAAGCCACTGACTGAGTATCGATGCGATCTGGAACGATCTGAGATTATCCTGATGTCATCTGATGCACCAGACCAGACGCTTTCAATGTGGTGTCGCTTGAGCGATGGCATGAGCTGCCAGAGGGAGTGGTGGGTGCTGGTACGATGACAAATTAATAGGCTCCTGGATGGGCATCTGAATAGGAAGGGTTCAGATGGGTCGAGGCCAAGTGATGGTAAACTGGAGTCGTACAGATGTACAGCACAGAAACAAACCCTTCGGTCCAACTCGTCCTTGCTGACAAGATAGCCAACCCAATTTAGTCCCAGCTGCCAGCACCTGGCCCATATAGGGGCCAAGTGATGGCAAATGTGACTAGATTAATTTAGGATATCTGGGCAGGTTGTGCTCAAGGGTCTGTTTCCGTGCTGTGTGACTCTAATTGTCTTCAGTGAAAGCAGAAGTGTGGCTGTGATAACTGGACTTTCAGAGGATGTTTTGCCCTGACTGGAAGCAGAAGAGTTTGACTGAAGTGTATCGGTATTAATGCCTTGACGTCTCATTTTGCTCCCACCTTCCTGGGGTCATTAACCATTTTGTGTCTGGTTCTTCCTCAAGAAGCTGAATTGCAGGTTCACCCTGAATTGACACACTTTTTTTTTGCTTCACAAAATCAGACCTGCTCACTCTCAGCAGTATCCCAATGTTGTGAAAGATATTAACTTTCAGGTGGAGGTATCTAAAATTCAGAGAGAAGTCAGTCTTGACGTTTTTGCTTTTCTGCCCCTGTAAGATCCTGAATCAGCACCTGCAGGGGAATTAGTTAGAGCGGAGTGAGAACAGAGGGGAAGGGAGAGTGGGATGGTAGAATTGCTTGTTCTGAATTTCTACCCTGCACTGATAGTGATGACTTTTGTAATCTGTTTTTAACAGTGTATTTGAAGATCTGAAGACTGAAGCTTCAAAATCAACAGAGGAAGGGCTTATGCCCGAAACATTGACTCTCCTGCTCCTCAGATGCTGCCTGACCTGTTGTGCTTTTTCAGCGCCACGTTTTTCGATACTGACTCTCCAGTGTCTGCAGTCCTCACTTTGACGTCAATGTCTGATAGTCACTCAATCCATCGGGACCGCAACGGTTTTCAACTATGATTCTGTGAGAAGGGGCAAAGCGTTTTGGTTCCTGTTTGAGTACGTTTTCAGCATCAGTGGGACTGGATGAGAGACCCTACTGTTAAAGCGCACTGAGTGTGGAGCCTGAAACAGTATACGGCCTGGGAAGAGGAATTCACGGTGGGGAGGGGCTCCACACGCATTTGTGTGTAACTGAAGCTTCGGCCATGGAGAAACCCGAGGAATCCAGCCCCGTGGAGAAACGGTGGAAGTGTGGCAACTTCGGGAAAAGCTTCCATGTCCCATATGTCCTGGAGGTGCAGTCACACTGGGGAGAGCCCGTTCCCCTGTCCCGTCTGCGGGAAGGGCTTCAGCACTTCCTCCACCCTGCTAACCCACCAGTGGATCCACACTGGGGAGACGCCCTTCAGCTATTCCTCCACCCTGCTGAGACACCAGCGGGTCCACATGGGGGAAGAGGCCCTTTATGTGTCCTGAGTGCGGGAAGAGATTTACCCAGGCCTCCAACCTGCTGACCCACCAGCGGATCCCCACAGGAGAAAGGCCCTTCACTGCCCCCTGTACGGGAAGGGCTTCACCAGCTCTACCAATCTCCGGAGGCACCAGTGAGTTCATGTACCATCGCAGCGGGATTGAAGGCGCGATGGCTGAGTGGCAGTATCAAGTGGACTATCAACCCAGTTCCGGGGGCTCCCAGGTTTGAATCCCAGTGCTGATGGTCCGATACAGGGTATGGGTTGAAATTGCTGAGTGAGGCAACACTTCCTCCGGATTAAGGCTGTACCAAGGATCCAATTACAAAGAGACAACTTGGTGGTGACCAATAGTAAAGAAGTGAGGTGAGTTGGGGGGTGGTGGGGTAGCGTCTGCGCTTTGACCTTGAGCTGTTTAAAAAGCTGCTCCTTTTTCTCTGCCTTTTTGCTGAGGGGGTTTGAAGCTGGTAACAAAGTTGGATCTCAATAAAAGTTACCTGAATTTACCCCCTGGCTCAGACTCTCATTGAAAGCTTTGAGCTCCAACAGGTTTTTGTTTTAAAGCTGCTCATTTCTTTCAGCCTCCTGCACTAAGTTTCCAATGTCGCGTATCAGATGGAGCAGTGAATGAGCAGCCAGTTTCATTAGAAATTGTCAATTTTTCAGGAGTGCAGAGTGTGTCATTTCATCGGCATTGTAAAGTTTCCTGGCAGCATCGGGAGGTGTGGGCTGTGTTCACCAGAAACGATGTGGAGGAGCTGATGGTGAACTCGCCTGGATGGAAGTTAAAAATCACACAACACCAGGTTATAGTCCAACAGGTTTATTTGGAAGTATGAAGTTTTGGAGTGCTGCTCCTTCAGCGGGTAACTGTGGAGCAGGATCATAAGACACAGATTTTATAGCAAAAGATCACAGTGTCATGCAACTGATAGGATATATTGAACAAACCAAGATTGCTGTTAAGTCTTTCACCTTTTAGAATGCGTTGCAGGTTTCAGTTCATTAATCTGTAAATCCCAGAACATCTTTTGATTCACGTTCTCAAGATGACTTAAGTTTTTTTTTAAAAATAGTGACAACTCAGCCGAGACATTAAAGGTGTGAGGTTCGAGTCTGTCAATGTCTCAATTTTGAATGAGACTGGTTCTATTTCCAAAGTAGGAATTTCTAAAATATTACATGGATTGACTGCCTGCAGACTGTGCACTTTTCGAGCAAAATTGAATGTATCTGCAAACATAATTCTGCCAATACAAATTTGCCCAAAAAGTGATATGTGAGTGCGTGCATGTGAGTTTATGCATGAGTGCACATAAGAGTGTGATGGACTATATGCCTGTGAGTGTGTTGGGGGTGTATGTGTGCATGTCTGAGAGAGCACGTGTGTATGAGTGAGGTATGAATAAAAGTAAGGGCTTGCGTTTTGCTAAAGCAAGGACAGTCAGGACTTGTACAGTTAATGGTAGGGCCCTGTGTCATGCTGTAAAAGAGAGACATGGCGGAGTTCAGGTACACACTTCTTTGAAAGTTGCATCGCTGCTAGACAGGGTGGTCAAGGCGGCATTTAGCATACTTGCCTTCATTGTTCCCCCCACTGAGTATAGGTGTTGGGACATCATGTTGAGGTTGTACAGGATGTTGGTGAGGCCACTTTCAGAGTACTGAGTATGGTTCTCGTGTTCCTGTAATAGAAAGAATACTATTAGAGAGGGTTTGGTAAAGATTTGCCAGGATGTTGCCAAGACTGGAGGGTTTGAGTTATAAGGAGAGGCTGGGACTTTATTCACTGGAGCACAGGGGGTTGGGAGTTGACATCATTGAGATTGATAAAATCATGAGGACTGGAGGTAAGGTGAACACCAAAGGGCTCTTCCTTCGCGTAGGGGAGCTCAAGACTAGGGGGCATATTTCTTTAAAGTGAGAGGAGAGAGATTTAAAAGGAACCTGAGGGACAACTTTTTGATAGAGGGTGGTTTACACGCGGAATGAACTTGCTGAGGATGTGGTCAATGCAGGTACGTTTACAAAGTCTAAACGACATTTGGATGGGTACATGAATAGAAAGGTTTAGAGGGATATGGGCCAAACGCAGGCAAGTGGGACCAGTTTAGTTTGGGAACCCTGGTCGCCATGGATGAGTTGGACCTAAAGGTCTATTTCTGTGCTGTATACCTCTCTGAACCAGAAGTGATCTTATTGAAACCAGTAGAATTCTGAAAGGGGCTTGACAGGATAAATGCAGATAAAATGCTCCTTTGTGGTGGGAGTCATAGAATCCCAACAATGTGGAAACAGGCCATTCAGCCCATCTATTCCACACTGGCCCTCTGAAGAGCATCCAACACATACCAACCTCCTTACTCCATATTTCCCATGGCCAATCCACCCTAAGTTTCACATCCCTGGTCACTAAGGGTAATTTAGCACAGCCTATCCAACCTAACCTCTACAGACTAATCTATAAATTACCTTCTCAAAAATGTAATTTAAAAGTAGAGTTTTTCTCTAAGAAAAATGTTAGTCTGACTCAACATTCGGGCGCAGACAGGATTCACACCTATTGTTAGAAAAGCTCTGCATTTGAATGACATTCTTGAGAAGGTAACAAAAAACAAGTTCTGGGATTGACAAATCAAAGAGCAGAAACCTATTCTAAAAGATGAAGGATTTAATCTAAAATTGTTTGATGTGTCACACTTCCATGACGCTAGACTCCTTTGGATATAAATTGTGATCATGATCTCATTCTCCACAACCACCTGATGAAGGAGCGGCGCTCCGAAAGCTAGTGCTTCCAAACAAACCTGTTGGATTATAACCTGGTGTTGTGTGATTTTTAACTTTGTCCGTGGGAAACACATGAGTTGTGGGACTGGTAACAGTTCTTATTTTGTGATTTATTCCAAGTGAAATTTCTCCTCTTGTATGCACAGGTGAACAGTTTAGCTTTTGTGCTTTGTGTGAGATCAGGCGAGCAGCTTTTAAATCCTTATGTTAAGCAACAGAAGTAAACTGTTGATCAGCAATTGTATTCCGAGAGTGGTACTTCCAGCTCTGGTAATCCTGTTGCATCAACAGAGAGAGGGTGAGGATGTCACATCTAAAGAGCAGACAGAAAAGTTATTTCACTTGTTGAGTCGGTTCCTCACTCAGATGAGACTGGATAGTGCTTTTAATGGATCATAATTAAATGCTTCAATGGAACACCTTAAATTCAAAGAATTTTGAAAGGGCAAACAAACAGTAACTTTGAATAGAGATGTTCTTCCATTTCTAACCTTGGTTGACCCATATGAAGCATTTTTACTGATAGCTCCATAATCATGTTCCTGCTGGATTTTTTTCAGGGCAAACAATTTCTGGTGGGAGAAATTTTGCATCCTGGGAAGGCGGGTAAATTAGAAAAAAAGCTGTTAAAAGCATTTGAACTGTGGGCCCACGAGTTCTTGTGGGAGCAGTGCATTTGCCAAAAACTTTTCTGAGGAATTCTGTTTAACTGTTGGACCGAAAATAGTTTCCCCACTGAATGTTAAACAGGTATTGAGAACGTTGCGCATTATAGAGTGTGTTCCTGAGGACCGGAGGAGGATTGAATTTGCCAACGTGAACCACACTTTGCAGAGAGACGATATTTCTCCAGATGGAATAGGTTGATGGAAGTCAACAATTGTCAGATTATTTCATGAAAATAACAGCTGGTATGGGGATCCCAGAAGAGGGGCGTCTGTAATGAGCACACAGAAACAAACCCTGCAGTCCAGGCTAACCAGATATCCTAAATTAATCCAGTGACCCATTTGTCAGCATTTGGCCCATATCCCTCTGAATTCTTCCTATTCATGTCCCCATCCAGATGCATTTTTTTCCTTCGGAGAATACTTGGGTGAAAGCCAAGATATGCAATATCTCAATGTATAATAATGAAGCAGCTCATTTATTCTGAAATTATTTCAATTAGTTGGTCAATTGCCAAATAATAGCTGCATAACTGTTGTCAATATTGATACCCAGGAAAGCTATTTGAACTGTGGGCCCACGAGTATATTTGAGTATATTTCCTTTGTAAAGATCTTATCCAAATTATAAAATGAATGTATTTTCATATGAAATAAAACTTGCAGTGTTTTATTAAATGGTTGAAAGTAACTTTGCACTTAATTGCTCCGTTTGGGATTAAACATTATGACTTAGATAAAAGTGATCTTTCATAATTTATGGTGAGTCTATTAACAAGCAAATGTTGCCATTTGCTCTCAAGTTAGCTCAGATTCAATTTGAAATTCTTGAATGAGTTGAATAAGGGGTAAAAAGTAAATATTTATTGCACTTTTCTGAAATTCTCTGCACTGCCATTGTATTTGGTTAAACAAAATATGTATCTCTCTTCGTAACTTTGATATCACCACAAATCCTAGGAACCCCACCCAGGACAAACATATAAATAGAAAGTAGGAGACAACAGCTTCGCTTCACTTGGAGGTCACCATTGATGTTACCTAGCCAGGTGATGAAACGTCTGGATATCAAACCTACTCTCAGCAAGCAAACCTATACCCTAAACATTCTACTTTGCTGAAAGACTGCACAATCTGCAGGGAGTCATTAGATGTAATATATTGTAAATTCCACTTTGAAAATAGATAATAGGTCACTACTTTTTGGATGTGAGCATAAGTGGTATAGTAAGCAAGTTTGCTGATGACACCAAAATTGGAGGTGTAGTGGACAGCGAAGGAGGTTACCTTCGATTACAATGGGATCTTGATCAGATGGGCAAATGGAATTTAATTTAGATAAATGTGAGGTGCTGCATTTTGGGAAAGCAAATGTTAGCAGTACTTGTACACTTAATGGTAAGGTCCTAGGGGGTGTTGCTGAACAAAGAGACCTTGGAGTGCAAGTTCATAGCTCCTTGAAAGTGGAGTTGCAGGTTGATAGAATAGTGAAGATGGTGTTTTGTATGCTTTCCTTTATTGGTCAGAATATTGAATACAGGAGTTGGGAGGTCATGTTACTGCTGTACAGTTGGAATATTGCATGCAATTCTGGTTTCCTTCCTATCAGAAAGATGTTGCGAAACTCAAGGGTTCAGAAAAGATTTACAAGGATGTTGCCAAGACTGGAAGATTTGAGCTATAGGGAGAGTCAGAACAGGCTGGGGCTGTTTTCCCTGGAGCGTCAGAGGCTGAGGGGTGACCTTATAGAGGTTTATAAAACCATGAGGGGCATGGATAGGATAGATAGAAAAAGTCTTTTCCCTGGGGTGGGAGAGTTCAGAACTAGAGGGCATAGGTTTACAGTGAGAGGGAAAAGATATGAAAGAGACCTAAGGGGCAACCTTTTCATTTAGAGGGTGGTACGTGTATGGAATGAGCTGCCAGAGGAAGTGGTGGAGGCTGGTACAATTACAACATTTAAAAGGCAACTGGAGGGATATGGACCCCATGCTGGCAGATGGGACGAGATTGGGTTGGGATATCGTGCACAGGGATGTGCAGGTTAGGTGCATTAGTCAGGGGTAAATGTTGAGCAATAGGGGTAAGGGAGTTGTGTGGGTGGGTAGTCTTTGGGCTGAGTGGCCTGCTCCCACACGGTGGGGAGTCTCTGAAGGGGAAGGAATTTTTGTAAATTGTGCAAGGCAACGCAGGCATAGTGCGGGGGCCTGCTGTTGGCCTTGCTCCGCCCCTTGCTCCTCCCCCTGTTGTTGAGCTGTCTAACAAACAGCTACACTTTCTCTGCCTTTTTGCTGGGGGCATCTGAAGCTGTAACAATGTTGGGGCACAATAAAGGTTACCTGAACGTTCTGCCAGACTCAGGCTCTCATTGAAAGCTTAGAGCTCCAAGCGGTTTTTGTTTTAAAGCTGGTCATTTCTTACAGCCTCCTGCACTAAGTTTCCAATGTTGTGTATCAGATGGAGTAGTGAATGAGTAGCTGGTTTCGTTAGAAGTTATAAATTTTTCAGGAGTGCAGGCACTGCATTGTTTCAGCGGCAGTTTACTGGCAGCACTGGGAAGTATGGGCTGTGTTCATTAGAAAGGAAGTGGAAGTGCTGCTGTTGGACTAGGTGGGACAAGGTTTAAAAATCACAACACCGGGTTATAGTCCAACAGGTTTATTTGGAAGCACTAGCTTTCGGACCGCTGCTCCTTCATTGGGTAGCTGTGGAGCAGGATCATAAGACACAGAGTTAAGAGCAAAAGATCAGTGTCATTCAACTGACATGGTATATTGACAAATGTAGATTGCTGTTAAGTCTTTCATCCTTTAGAATGGGTTGTTGGTTTATTTCATTAATGTGTACATCACAGTACTATTATTAAGTCATATTCTCAAGATCACTTAAGGTTTTTAAAACAGGTGACAGCTCAGCCCAGACAATGCATGAAATGTGTGACAGTATCACAATCTTAAATCGAACTGGTTCTATTTTCAAAGTAGGAATTTATAAAATATTACATGGATTGACTACCTGCATGTTGTGCGCTTTTTGTGCAAAATTGAATATATCTGTAAATATAATTCTGCAAATGCACCCCATCGTTGTGTGTGTGTGTGTGTGTGCGCGCGCACGCGCGAGAGAGAGAATATGTGTGCACATGCTTTGTAAAGGGAGTGTGATGGAGGAGAAGCCTGTGAGAGGGTGTGTGTACATCTGAGAGAAATTGTGCCATTTGGATACTTTAAATCCATCAGGAACAGCATCTTCATTGAGCATACTGTGCATGTCAGGTGAGGTGCCAGAAGACTGGAGGTTGGCTAACGTGGTGCCACTGTTTAAGAAGGGTGGTAAGGACAAGCCAGGGAACTACAGACCAGTGAGCCTAACGTCAGTGGTGGGCACATTGTTGGAGGGAATCCTGAGGGAGAGGATGTACATGTATTTGGAAAGGCAAGGACTGATTACGGATAGTCAACATGGGTTTGTGTGTGGTAAATCATGTCTCTCAAACTTGATTGAGTTTTTTGAGGAAGTAACAAAGAGGATTCAGGAAGGCAGAGCAGTAATGTGATCTATATGGACATCAGTATGGCGTTTGACAAGGTTCCCCATGGGAGACTGATTAGCAAGGTTAGATCTCACGGAATACAGAGAGAACTAGCCATTTGGATACAGAACTGGTTCAAAGGTAGAAGACAGAGGGTAGTGGTGGACGGTTGTTTTTCAGACTGGAGGCCTGTGACCAGTGAAGTGCCACAAGGATCGGTGCTGGATCCACTACTTTTTGTCATTTACATAAATGATTTGGATGCGAGCATAGTTAGAGGGAGAGGCTGAACAGGCTGGGGCTCTTTTCCCTAGAGTGTCAGAGGCTGAGAGGTGACCTTATAAAGGTTTACAAAATTATGAGGGGCATGGACAAGATAAATAGACAAAGTTTTTTCCCTTGGGTTGGGGAGTCCAGAACTAGAGGGCATAGGTTTAGGGTGAGAGGGGAAAGATATAAAAGAGACCTACGGGGCAATGTTTTCACACAGAGCGTGGTACGTGTATGCAATGAGCTGCCAGAGGAAGTGGTGGAGGCTGGTACGAATGCAACATTTAAGAAGCATTTGAATGGGTATATGAATAGGAAAGGTTTGGAGGGATGTGGGGCAGGTGTTGAGGGGCGGGATTAGATTCGGTTGGGATATCTGGTCGGCATTGACTGGTTGGACCGAAGGGTCTGCTTCCATGCTGTACACTTCTGACTCTATGCTGGTTCAGCAAAAGCCGCGCATGCTCTGTCTGCAGAAAGTGCAAACCCTTCTTCAAATGGACCAATGAGAAGCCAGACAAGGAGCCTGGTCCTCCTGCCAATCAGAGCTCCCCAATTGTCTGAATGTGGAAGATGGACCATCAGGTTCTGAAGCTGCTGCTCCTCTCCAAATGAAGATCAAGCTTCACCTCAGACTGCAACTTCCTTCCTCTATCCGCCATCTGAGAGTACGGCACTGTCTTTACCATTTCATTTATTCATTCTGGGGTTAATTTGTTGACTTGCAGCAACTGAAAAGAAAACGAGTGAATCAAGGGAGGGGACAGAATCGGGAAACGTTGGTCCAGGTCTGTGTCTCAACTGGCAAACACATGGCAAATGCAGTCCCACAGTGTGAAGTTATAACCTCTGTTATGAAAAAATAACTGCCGAAAGGAGGTGCCTTGTTTAAATGGTGATATATTGGGATGTGGAGAAAGTGAGGACTGCAGATCCTGGAGATCAGAGTCGAAAAGTGTGGTACTGGAAAAGCACAGGAGGTCAGACAGCATCCGAGGAGCAGGAGAATCGACATTCCTCAGCAATGATGTGTGGATGTAAAAAGTGGTATCAGCATCCTTCCACACCAGTCACTGCCAGTTGTCAGACGGATGCAGCAAGCAATCAGCAAGGCAAGAGGTGTATTAGTGAGAGGAATTGAGTTCAGAAGTAGGGATGTCTTCTTGCAATTAGGGGGTCATTGAATATATTCAAGGCCAAGTTCATTTGATTTTAGAACAACCATGAAGTGGATGTTTCTGGGGGAAGGCAAGTAAAATGATTTTAAGACCAGTACAGAGCAGTTAGTCATACAGCACAGAACACACCCTTCAACCCAACTAGGCCATGCTGACTATATTCACAAACTAAACTAGTCCCACCTGCCTGTGTTTGGCCCATATTCCTCTGAACCTTTCCTATTCATGTACTTATCCAAATGTCTTTTAAACGTTGTTACTCAACCTGCATCCACCATTTCCTCTGGACATTCATTCCACACAAACCACTGTTTTAAAAAAAAAGGTGCTCCTCATGTGTTTTTAAATCTTTCTCCTCTCACCTTAATTTGCAGCCTAATCTTCAAACGACACATGCCATTCACCTTATCTATGCCCCTTGTCGTTTTGTAAACCTCGAAAAGAGAACAAAGAACCCTACAGCACAGGAACAGGCCCTTCAGCCCTCCAAGGCTATGCTGATCGAGATACTCTATCTAAACCTGCCGCCTATTTTCTAAGGATCTGTATCCCTCTGCTCCTTGCCCATTCATGTATCTGTCTAGATACATCTTAAATGACGCTATCGATCCCACCCCTACTGCCTCCGCTGGCGATGCATTCGAGGCGCCTACCACCCTCTGTGTGAAGAACTTTCCATGTATATCTCCCTCAAACCTTTACCCCCTCACTTTGAACTCGTAACCCTGAGTAATTAAGTCTTCCCCTCTGTGAAAATAATTCTTCCTATCCACCCGTTTACACCCCTCATGGTTTTTCGGCCTCAATCAGGACCCCCCCCTCAACCTCCTTATTTCCAAAGAAAATAATCCTAATCTACTCAACCTCAACTCATAGCTAGCGCTCTCCATAACAGGCAACATCCTGGTGAACCTCCTCTGCACTGTCTCCAAAAGTATCCACATCCTTTTGGAAATCTGGCGACTGGAATTGTACTCAGTATTCCAAATGCGGCCGAACCAAAATCTTATATAACTTTAACATGACCTGCCAGCTCTGTTACTCAATCTGTCTGATGATGGAACGCGTGTTGTATGCTGCCTTGACCACTCTACTGACATGCGTTGCCATCTTCAGAGAACAGTAGACCTGAACACCCAGACCTCTGTACATCAATTTCCCCCAGGACCTTTCCATTTACTGTATAGTTTGCTCTTGAATTGCATCTTCCAAAATGCACCAACTCGCATTTGTTTGGATTGAACTCCATCTGCCATTTCTCTTCCCACCTCTCCAATCTATATTCTGCTGTATCTTCTGACAGTCCCCTTCACTATTTGATATTCTATCAATCTGAATGTCATCTGCAAACTTGCTAATGAGGCACCCAATACCTTCATCTTTCAACCGCCTGTGCTCCAATGAAAAATGTCACAGCCTACCCACCAATAGGTGAGACTTCTGTCTGGGTTCCAATGTCGAGTCAGCCTGACATTTTTGATAGAAAAGCTCTGCATTTAAATTACGTTCTTGAGAAAGTTACTGAAAACAGGTTCTGGGATTAACATACCAAAGAACAGAACTCCATTCTAAAAGATGGAAGATTTAATCTAAATTGTTTAATGTATCACATCTCCATGAACTGGACTCCGTTGGCTATAAATGGTCTAACCATGATCTTATTCTCCACAACCACCTGAAGCAGCAGCAGCACTTCAGAGCGCCAGAGATCCGGGTTCAATTCCCACCTCGGGCAACTGTCAGTGTGGAGTTTGCACATTCTCCTCGTGTCTGCGTGGGTTTCCTCCCACAGTCCAAAGATGTGCAGGTTAGGTGAAGTGGCCACGCTAATTTGCCTGTCGAGTTAGGTGAAGGGGTAAATGTTGGGGAATGGGTCTGGGTGAGTTGCTCTTCAAAGGGTCGGTTTGGGCTGAATGGTCTGTTTCCACACTAAGTAATAAAATCTAAAATAAATCTAATCACTCCGAAAGCTAGGGCTTCCAAACAAACCACGTGAAGGCAGCAGCGGGAGATGTGGACTATATTCACTAAAAACAGTTAAGCAGTTAGATAACACGTTCGAGTGGGAAGTGTATATAACATGATCTCACAACTCCTATACTCAATGCTATGAGCAATGAAGGAAAGCAAACCAAACACTGCCTTCACTACTCTGTCCACCTGAGACTCCAGCACTCCAAGGTCTCTTTATTCTGCAACATTCCCTTAACTATGTCAGTCCTGCCTGGATTGCTTGACCAAAATGCAAACCTCTGATTTCTCTAAATTAAACTCCAACTGACACTCCTCGGCTCTTCAGCCGATCCCATAAATTCTAATTTATAGTGAACTCTTTCCTCTCTTATTCCCTGGAATCTGAAAATCTCCATCCCACACTCACTCCCTCCATTTTCACTTTGCTTATAGCGGAAGAATGTAACTGAGAAACTTATCAGCCATGATTGAATGGAATGAGCAGACCTGGTGGCCTAATTTCTGCTCCTATGTCTTGTGGTCTCTTGCTGTCATGGACACCGAGAGAGAGAATTGGGACCAGCATTGAACCGATCATGACTGGATATGGATCTACCTGCATCTAGGTGGATGGGCTGAGACTTTTTCACTGGCGCATAGGAGGTGGAGAGGTGACGTTATCAAGGTTTACAAAATCATGAGGGGAGAGATGAGGTGAATGACGGGTGTCCTTCCCCTTGGGTTGGGGTTTCAAGATTAGGGAGTAAATTTTGATGGTGACAGGAGAAAGAGATTTTAAAAAGACTTGAAGGCCACAAATTTTTTTTATACAGAGTGGTTCACATGCAGACTAAATGTCTAGAGGAAATGGTGGATGCAGGTACAGTAACAACATTTAAAAGATATTTGGATAAGTTCATGAATAGGAAAGGTTTGGAGGGATATGGGCCAAAATACTGGCAGGTGGGACTGGTTTAGTTTGAGAACATAGTCAGCATGGACTAGTTGGACTTAAGGGTCTGTTTCTGTGCTGTATGGCTCTGTAACTCGGTTCTATAGTAGTCTTAAAACCATTTTCTTGCCTTCCCCATAAACATTCACATAAAAATCAGATGAACTCAGCCTTGAATATATTCAATGACCCCCTAACTGCAGGAAGACATCCCCACTTCTGAACTTAATTCCTCTTGCTAATACACCACTTGCCTTGCTCATTGCCTGCTGCACCTGTCTGACAACTGGCACAGAAGGACACTGATGCCCCTCTGAACATCCACGCATCATTCCTGATGAAGGGCTCATGCCCAAAACTTCGACTGTCCAACTGCTCGGATACTACTTGACCTGCTGTGCTTTGCCAATTGTGGTCTTCTCTACATCGGGGAAACCGAGTGTAAACTCGGGGAACGGTTTGCTGAGCATCACAGCCGGATCCACAGAGGCTGAGCGGACATCCCAGTCTCCACCCATTTTAATGCCCCTTCCCACTCCCCTTCTGACATGACTATCTTTGGCTTCCTCCATTACCACAACAAACCAAACCACAAATTGGAGGAACAAAACCTCATCTTCTGTCTGAGCAGTCAACAGCCCGGAGGACTCAACACTGAGTTCTCCAATTTCAAATAATCTCCCAACTCACTTCCCAGCCCCTTCACTCTTCCCTGCCAACTAGATTCCTTCCTCCCATTCACCAACCAGGTCGTACCAGGTTATGGGGATAAGGCAGGAACACGATACTGATTGAGGATGATCAGCCATTATCACAATGAATGGTGGTGCTGGCTCGAAGGGCAGAATAGCCTACTCCTGCACCTATTGTCTATTGTACCCTCTACCTGTCTCCACCTATCCCCACTTCAATACCCTGCCCCCACCACACCCTTGTTCCACAGCTCTCCCTATACCCACCCACAGTCCTGAACAAGAGTTACACCAGATACATCGACTTCTCCACCTCCTAATACTGCCTGGCTTGCTGCATTCTTTCAGTCTCCTGCCTGTCTATTTTGCCAATTGAAAACAAAGGCCTGGACTAACTTTTCCAGAGTCTGTCCCCTCGCTGGATTCACTCCCATTCCTTTCAATTGCTCCAAGTCAACAACTGAACCTCAGAATGAAGTGTAAATGGAAATGGGGGTGAGAAAAGAGAGTGCTGTACTCTCAGATGTTGGACAGAGGAAAGAAGTTGCAGTCTGAGGTGAAGCTCAATCTTCATTCAGAGAGAGGAAGAGCAGGAGCTTCAGAACCTCATGGTCCATCTTCCACATTCACCAATAGGGGAGGTCCGAATGGCAGGAGGACAATTCTCCCTCCGGTCCTCCAGTGCTCCTTATTTGTCCAGCAAACGTAGGTCTCGCCCCTTTTATGTCGACAGTGAGGAACACGCCCAATGTTTTGGTGACACCGGCAAACATGTGCTGCTTGTTGACACTGAGGAGTGTACACAATATGCACTGTAGCAATGCTGGTGTTATTGACAGATTTTAAGTGTCCAAATTCCTATGGGAGAACAAAAAGGGTAGAGCCATATTATTTTTCCATGTGGCTCAATATTTGATTGCTTTTACATTTGTCTGGCTGCTCAATGTTTTTATGTCTTTTCCTCAATATGCTCTGTAGCAATGCTGGTGTTATTGACAGATTTTAAGTTTCCAAATGCCTATCGGCTAACAAAAAGGGTACAAACATAATTTTTTTCTCCTCCATGTGGCTCGATATTTGATTGCTTTTGCATTTGTGTGGCTGCTCAATGTTTAAGTCTTTTCCTCAGTGTTGGGGTGAGATTCACAACTAGAAGGCATAGGTTTAGGGTGAGACCACAAAGATATCTGAGGGGCAATGTTTCCATAAGGAGGGTGGTGCGTGTATGGAATGAGCTGCCAGAGGAAGTATTGGAAGCTGGTATTTAAAAGGTATCTGGCTGGGTATATGAATAGGAAGGGTTTAAAGGGATATGAGCCAAGTGCTGGCAAAGGGCACTAGATTAATTTAGGATATATGGTAGACCTGGACAGGTTGGACCGAATGGGTCTGTTTCCGTGCTGTACATCTTTATGACTCTAAATAATAAAAAGTCTACTTTTCCAAATAACAAACTATATCCATGTTAACAAGGCTTAGTGCACCACATACTTTATTAACCATTCTCAACAGGTCCTGCCCCTTCAATGACTGAGGAACATATACATGCTGGGGCATAATCTCCTTCACTAGTATTTACACACTACCCTCAGCAATTGCACAAGTAACAGCAAAAAGTAAACAGCACAAGGATTAAACAAACAGTGAGGGGGTAAACAGCACAAGGATTAAACAAACAGTGAGGGGGTAAACATCACAAGGATTAAACAAACAGTGAGGGGGTAAACAGCACAAGCCCCAGTAAAAGCAGATGTAAAGTGAGTGTAAAATGTCACTATGACAGGACAGGCCCCACATTCCTTCCCCTCCGTCCCCCCCCAACCTGCCTCACCTTTCACCTCCCGGGCCCAGTACCTTCCAGGTGGCCCCAGAGTTGACACAGGGGCCGCCCCACGACCAGTAGAACTCCACCACCCAGGCGGCCGACGGGTTCCCTAACAGGCCCTTAACCCCATCCGCCTCCAGAATGGTCACCGGCTCCTGCCTGCTGTACAGCCGGGCGGTGTGGCCGTGACACAGCAGCTGCACCAGGAAAGCGGCGGTGCCCAGTGACGGGTGTCTGCCCCGGGCCGCACGGCGCCATTTTCCTAACGGCCGCCCCTTCCCCGCTCGAGCGACTTCTCCTCCCAACCGCCTTCACCCCCGCGTGACGTCAGCTCAGGGGGGATGGGCGGGGCCGGGAGGGAGGTGGGGGAGGGGGGTACACTGCCACTGCCACTGACATCTAACGGAACAGCATCATATCTAAAAGGGGGGGGGCAATCTGCATTTTAAAGTGACGTGGACATTTTAACGGCCTATTTTTGCAAATAAACAGATTTAAATGGACAAAATTATATTTCAAAAGGGATGTGGGCACATTCAAAGGGATATCTTAATATGTAAAGTGACGCAGTTATATCTAAGTGAAGAAACGTTGCCCTATTTTTAAGCAGAAGTACCCCTTTAAGAGACATACGATATCTAAAGGGGTAAATATACATTATCGAGGAGTGAGATTGCGCTGAGAAGAACATAACACATTTAAAGGGTGAGTTACATGTAAAGGGGCATTTTTATATTTAAAAAGATACATTGAAATCTGAAGAGACTTGTTCATAAGTAGAAGTACATGGTAACATTAAGGAAGCATGACCGTATTGGAAATAGTGTAGCCATTTTTAAAAAGGGGGTTGTAGTGGCCGTGAGATGGTTTAATTTTTAAGAAAATAAGCAAGTTATTACGATTTGGAATGGTCTTGAAGGGTGATGGAACCAGTAACCATGGAGAAAGTTAAAATTCACACAACACCAGGTTATAATCCAACAGGCTTATTTGGAAGCACTAGCTTTCGAAGCGCCGCTCCTTCATCTGGTGGTTGTGGAGAATGAGATCACGATCACGGAGTTTATAGCCAATGGAGTCCAGTGGTATGGAGATGTGATACATCAAACAATTTTAGATTAAATCTTTCACCTTTTGAATGGGTTTCGAAAGGTATGTTAATCCTAGAATTTGATTTTAATTACCTTCTCACGAATATCATTCAAATGCAGAGCTTTTCTAACAATAGGTGTGAATCCTGTCTGCGTCCGAATGTTGAGGCAGACTGACATTTTACTTAGAGAAAAATTTTGCATTTAAACTTCATTTTTGAGGAAGTAATTTACAGATTAGGGTGTAGAGGTTAGGGTGGATTGGCTGTGCTGAATTACCCATAGCGACCAGGGATGTGCAACTTAGAATAGATTGTCCATGGGAAATACGGAGAAAGGGGATGGATATGGATGAGATACTCTTCGGAGGGCCAGAGTAAAATAGATGGGCTGAATGGCCTGCTTCCATGTTATTGGGATCCTATGACTCCCCCCGACAAAGGAGCATTTTATCTGCATGTATCCTGTCAAGCCCCTTTCAGAATTCTACTGGTTTCAATGAGATCACTTCTGGTTCAGAGAGGTATACAGCACAGAAACAGACCCTTCGGTCCAATTCATCCATGCCGATCAGGATTCCCAAACTAAACTAGTCCCACTTGCCTGTGTTTGGCCCATATCCCTCTAAACTTTTCTATGCATGTACTCATCCAAACTCCACATGCAAACCACCCTCTGTCAAAAAGTTGCCCCTCAGGTTCCTTTTAAATCTCTCTCCTCTCACTTTAAAGAAATATGCCCCCTAGTCTTGAGCTCCCCTACGCTAAGGAAGAGCGCTTTGGTGTTCACCTTACCTCCACGCCTCATGATTTTATCAATCTCAATAATGTCACCCCTCAACCTCCTGTGCTCCAGTGAATGAAGTCCCAACCTCTTCTTATAACTCAAACCCTCCAGTCCTGGCAACATCCTGGTAAATCTTTACCAGACCCTCTCTAATAGAATTCTTCCTCTTACAGGATCACCAGAACCATACTCGGTACTCTACAAGTGGCTTCACCAACATCCTGTACAACCTCAACATGATTAGATTATATTAGATTACTTCCAGTGTGGAAACAGGCCCTTCGGCCCAACAAGTCCACACCGACTCGCCGGATGTCCCAATCCCTCTACTCAATGGTGTGAACAATGAAGACAAGTATGCTAAATGCCTTCTTGACCACCCTGTCTAGCAGCGATGCAACTTTCAAAGAACTATGTACCTGAACCCCATCATGTCTCTCTTTTACAGCACGACACAGGGCCCTACCATTAACCGTACACGTCCTGCCCTTCCTTGTTTTAGCAAAATGCAAGCCCTCACTTTTAATAGCTCACTCATACACACGCTTTCTCTCAGACACCCACATATACACATCCCCAACACTCTCACAGGCTTATACTCCATCACACTCTCACTTTACCAAGCATGCACACACACACTTACATACATGCATTCACACATCACTTTTTGGGCAAACTTATATTGGCAGAATTATGTTTGCAGATACATTCGACTTTGCTCAAAAAGTGCACAAACTGCAGGCAGTCAATCCATGTAATATTTTATAAATTCCTACTTTGGAACTAGAACCAGTCTGATTCAAGATTGGGATACTGTCAGACTTGAACCTCACACTTTATTGCATTGTCTGGGCTGAGATGTCACTTTTTAAAATAAAAAACCTTAAGTCATCTCGAGAACGTGAATTAATAGTAGTTCTGGGATTTACAGATTAATGAACTGAAACCTGCAACTCAGTCTAAAAGGTGAAAGACTTAACAGCAATCTTGGTTTGTTCAATATATCCTATCAGTTGCATGACACTGTGATCTTTTGCGATAAAATCTGTGTCTTATGATTCTGCTCCACAGTTACCTGCTGAAGGAGCAGTGCTCCGAAAGCTAGTGCTTTCCAAATAAACCTGTTGGACTATAAACTGGTGTTGTGTGATTTTTAACTTTATCCAGCCCAGTCCAACATTGGCTCCTCCACATAATTTCTTGCGAACACAGCCCACACCTCCTGATGCTGCCAAGAAATCTTACAATGCCGATGAAATGACACTCTCTGCACTCCTGAAAAATTGACAGTTTCTCACGATACTGGCTGCTCATTCACGACTCCATCTGATACGCAACATTGGAAGCTTAGTGCAGGAGGCGGAAAGAAATGAGCAGCTTTAAAACAAAAACCCCTTGGCGCTCAAAGCTTTCAATGAGAGTCTGAGCCCGGCAGTAAGTTCAGGTAACCTTTATTGTGACCCAACTTTGTTACAACTTCAGATCTCCTCAGCAAAAAGGCAGAGATAAAGTTGCTTGTTGAACAGCTCAAAATCAAAGCGCACACATTTCGCCCCACCACTTTCTTTACTATTGATCAGCACTGAGATGTCCCTTTCTAATTGGGTCCTTGGTACAGCCTTAACCCGGAGGAAGTGTTGCCTCACTCGGCAATTTCAACCTGTACCCTGTATAGCGCCATCTGCTGCAGTGGGATTCAAACCCGGGAGCACCAAGAACAGGGTCGATAGTCCAGTCAATAATGGCACTCAGCCATTGCTCCTTCAAACACCCTGCGATGGTAGGTGAATGCGCTGGTGCCTCTGGAGGTGGGAGGAGCGGGTGAAGTCCTTCCCGCATTCGGGACAGCTGAACAGCCTCTCCCCCGTGTGGACCCGCCAGTGGGTCAGCAGGGCGGAGGAATTGCTGAAGGCCTTCCTGCACTCGGGGCAGCTGAAGGGCCTCTCCCCCGTGTGAATCCGCTGGTGCTTCAGTAGGTTTGAGGAATTGCTGAAGGCCTTCCTGCACTCGGGACAGCTGAAAGGCCTCTCCCCCGTGTGGACCCGCCGGTGCCTCAGCAGGTTGGGGGAATTGCTAAAGGCCTTCCCACATTCGGGGCAGCTGAAGGGCCTCTCCCCAGTGTGGATCCGCTGGTGGGTCAGCAGAGAAGAGGAATTGTTGAAGGCCTTCCCGCACTCGGGGCAGCTGAAGGGCCTCTCCCCACTGTGGGTCCGCTGGTGGGTCAGTAGGGAAGAGGAATCGCTGAAAGCCTTCCCACAATCTGGGCAGCTGAAGGGCCTCTCCCCCGTGTGGACCTGCTGGTGCCTCAGCAGGTTGGGGGAATTACTGAAGGCCTTCCCACACTCGGGGCAGCTGAAGGGCCTCTCCCCCGTGTGGACCTGCTGGTGCCTCAGCAGGTTGGGGGAATTGCTGAAGGCCTTCCCACACTCGGGGCAGCTGAAGGGCCTCTCCCCTGTGTGGGACCGCCGGTGGGTCAGCAGGTTGGAGGCCTGGGTAAATCTCTTCCCACACTCAGGGCAGGAGAACGGCCTCTCCCCTGCGTGGGCCCGCAGGTGCCTCAGCAGGTGGGAGGCCTGGGTAAATCTCTTTCCGCAGTTGGGGCAGCTGAAGGGCCTTTCCCCCGAGTGGGACCGCTGGTGCCTCAACAGGTCGGAACAATTACTGAAGGCCTTCCCGCACTCTGGGCAGGGGAATGGCCTCTCCCCGGTGTGGGTCCGCTGGTGCCTCAGCAGGGCGGAGGTCTGGGCAAAGCCCTTCCCGCACTCAGGGCAGGAGAATGGCCTGTCCCCTGTGTGGATGTGCTGATGAATCTGCAGGGCAGACGGGAAATGGAAGCTATTCCCGCCATCACTGCACTTGCACCGTTTCTCCACGGGGCGGGATTCCTCGGGTTTCTCCATGGCCGAAGCTTCAGCTGCACACAAATACGTTTCCAGCCCCTCCCTGCTGTCAATTTCTGCTGCTACATGCCCCACACTCAATGCGCTAAAATGGTAGGGTCTCTCATCCAGTCCCACTGATGCTGAAAACGTACTCAAACAGGAACCAAAACGCTTTGCTCCTTCTCACAGACTCATAGTTGAAAATTCTTTCCGGTCCCGATGGATTGAGTCATTGTCATCAATGTGAGGACTGCAGACGCTGGAGGATCAGTGTTGAAATGTGTGGTCCTGGAAATGGCCAACAGGTCAGGCAGCATCCGAATAGCAGGAGAGTCAACGTTTCGGGCATAAGAACTTCATGCGTTGATTTTGAAACTTCTATCTTCAAATCTTCAAATACACTGTTTAAAAAGAGATTGCAAAAGTCATCACTGTCAGTGCAGGGTAGAATTCAGAACAAGCAATTCTACCTTCTGTGGAATATTCTTGTTTCTCCACAAAATTGAAAGCACCATCCCACTCTCTCTCCCCATCTGTTCTCACTCCAATCTAACTAATTCTCCTGAAGGTGCTGATTCAGGATCTTACAGGGGCAGATGAGCAAAAAACATCAAGACTGACATCTCTCTGAATTTTGGATAATTCCACCTGAAACCTAATATCTTTCACAACACTGGGATATTGCTAAGAGTGAGCAGGTCTGCTTTTGGGAAGCAAAAAAAAGTGTCAATTTAGGGTGAACCTGCAATGCAGCTTCTTGAGGAAGAACCAGACACAAAATGGTTAACGACCCGAGGAAGGTGGGAGCAAAATGAGACGTCAAGGCATTAATACCGATACACTTCAGTCAAACTCTTCTGCTTCCAGTCAGGGCAAAACATCCTCTGAAAGTCCAGTTATCACAGCCACACTTCTGCTTTCACTGAAGACTATTAGAGTCACACAGCACAGACACAGACCCTTGGGCCCAACCTGTCCGAGCTGACCAGATTTCCTAAATTAATCTAGTCACATTTGTTATCACTTAGCCCCTATATGGGCTGGGTGCTGGGACTAAATTGTGTTGGCTATCTGGTCGGCAAGGACGAGTTAGATCGAAGGGTCTGTTTCCGTGCTGTACATCTCTATGATTTGCCACCACTTGGCCCCTCTCCATCTGAACCCTTTGTATTCATCCGCCCATCCAGATGCCTTTTAACTGTAGGAATTGTACCAGCCCCCACCACTTCCTCTGGCAGCTCATTCCACATACGCATCACCCTCTTCATGAAAAAGTTGCCCCTGAGGTCTCTTTTACATCTCCCCACTGCCGTCACCCTGAACCTATGACCTTCCAGTTCGGGACTCCCCCATCCCAAGGGAAAGATCTTGTCTATTTACCCTATCCATGCTCCTCATGATTTTATAAAAGTCTATAATGTCACCTCTCAGGCTCTGGTGTGATGGGGAAAACAGCCCCACGCTATCCTTCCGTCCCTCCTCACCCGGGTAATTAAGACATATACCTGAGGTTGCAAGCCTGCTCCCTCCCTGGATTCACTCCAACTGCCACAAGTGAATAGATTTCCCCCCTCCCCTCCCAGGACAAAGAGTTGCCCAAAGAGAGGGAGTTTCACTCAAACTGACAGGACCACTTCCGCGTTGTGACGCCATCAATGGGTCGAGGGTGGGGGAGGGGGGAGGGTGAAGGGGCGAAACAAAAGGGGCGGGGCGAGGTGAGGTGCACAGTTGCAGGAATCCCTTTCCTTCACAGAATCCCCACAGCGTGGAAGCAGGCCACTCAGCCCAACGAGTCCAAACCAACCCTCGAAGGGTAACCCACTCACACCCATTCCCCTACACCTCTTGCTCTACTCACTGACTATCACACCTAACCTGCACATGTGGGCGGCACGGTGGCAAAGTGGTTAGCACTGCTGCCTCATAGCGCCGGAGACCCGGGTTCATATCCCGCCTCAGGCGACTGAATGTGTGGAGTTTGCACGTTCTCCCCGTGTCTGCGTGGGTTTCCTCCGGATGCTCCGGTTTCCTCCCACAGTCCAAAGATGTGCAGGTCAGGTGAATTGGCCATGCTAAATTGCCCGTAGTGTTAGGTAAGGGGTAGATATAGATGTAGGGGTATGGGTGGGTTACGCTTTGGCGGGGCGGTGTGGACTTGTTGGGCCGAAGGGCCTGTTTCCACACTAAGTAATCTAACCCCTGGGCACTATGGATAATAGGTTTATTTAGAAGCACTAGCTTTTGGAGCGCTGTTCCTTCATCAGGTGATTGTGGAGAATAAGATCATAACACATAGAATTTATAGAAAACGATGACAGTGTCCTGACACTGAAATGATACATTGAACAAACCTGGATTGTTAAGCCGTTCATCTTTACAAATGGGTTGCAGGTTTCATTAATATGCAAATCCCAGAAATCCCTGGAAGGCACCTTCTCCATATAACTTAAATTTTGATAACAAAAAGTGACATTTCAGCTCAGCTCTGCAAATATACATTCACTCCCGTGGACTTGTGTGTGTGTGCGCATGAGAGAGAAAATGTCTATTTCCATCCTGTACATCTTTGTCTATTTCGGTTGGTGTAAATATTGTTGTAAATCATAGCTGGGTTCTCATAGATAGATGTAAGAGAGAGAGAATTCCTCAAGTATGACAGTCTCAGAATCGTAGGAGACCCCCATTTCTGGTTTACTTCCGAATGAACAAACATTAAACACGAGCACCTATTTGTTTCAAATTTGGATTCATTTTTCTTGTGTGATTCCCTGCTATGATTACACTGTGTGTCTGGATGGTTGACAGGCTGGGAGATGTGGGTTGGGGCTTGATTGGCTGAATGCTTTATTGTTCCGGAATGTGACAAAAAAAAGTGGGGGGGGCAAAGCTTCAGCAGAAATCCAGCAGAGCTGACAACAGACCGACATCTTACTCTGTAGGAACAGGGAGATCAACAGAGGACAGAGAAATCAGGACCTGAAATCAGAGCTGACACCAGACTACCCTGTGATCAGTGCTTTGATTAGCAGCACCAACCTTATACCTTTACCTCGCTTCCCATATGACCAAACCCTCGATATTTAGGATCCAATCCTTGTCATCCTGAAGCCATGTCTCTGTAAGGAGTCTCAGATCATAATTATTCTCTTCAATGTGTGCAGTCAACTCATTTACTTTTGTCACAATGCAGCACACATTCAGATACCATTTCTGGTTTCAATTTTTGTGATCTTTAGAATCCAATTTTGATTGCTGGCATATTTACTCTCCTTGTCCCTTTCTCTCATTCTCTGAAGTTCATTTCCCACATCACTACATTGCTCACTGGCCTTGGTTTGGATTGTTCATGCTAAATTGCCCAGAATGTCGAGGTTAGGTGGGTTAGCCATGGGAGATGCAGGTTTGTAGTTTCATAGTAATACAAACAGGAGTAGGCCATTTGGCCCATCTAGCCTGCTGCACCATTCATTAAGATCATGGCTGATCTATCTATTGTCTCAGCTCCTCCTCCCTGCATTGTCCCAACTACCCTTAATTCCCCTACCATGCAAAAACCACTTCCAACTGTGTCTTGAATATACTTAATGAAGCTGCCTCTACTGATTCCTTGGGCAGAGAACTCCACAGATTCACTATTCTCCAGGAAAAACAGTTCTTCTTCATCTCTGTCCTGAATCTACTCCTCCTAATCTTGAGGCCTGGTTTCATTCACCAACAGAAATGACTCAATAGGTAGAGCTTCATCCCCACAGTGCAATGAATTCCCACTTTCCACCAAAATCCCAGATGTACTCACTCACTCAATTGCTGTCTCACAAATGCAGGATTTCATTGTTACTTCTTCTGCTCCCATTAAGGGCAAAACATCTTTGAAAGCTGCTCTGAAACTCCAGCCTCCATAATCACACTTCTGCTTTCACCGAAGGAGATTAGAGTCATACAGCACGGAAACAGACCCTTTGGTCCAACTCGTCTGGCCAAACAGATATCCTAAATTAATCTAGTCCAATTTGCCTGCATGTGGCCCACATCTCTCTAAACCCTTCCTATTCATGTACCCATTCAGATGCCTTTAAAAATTCCGACTAATCTCAAACGTACGCCTTCTAGTTTTGGACTCTCCTACATTGGGGAAAAGACCTTGGATATTCACCCTATCCATGCCCCTTATGAACGTCTATAAGGTCACCCCTCAGCCTCCAATGCTCTCGGGAAAATATCCCCAGCCATTTGAGCCTTTCCCTGTCACTCAAACAGCAGACTTGTAAATCTTTTCCGACCCCTTTCAAAGTTTCACAATGTCTTTCCTATAAAAAGGGAGACCAGAAATGAATACACAGTCTTCCAAACATGGACTAACCAATGTCCTACACAGCCACAACATGACCTCCCAACGCCTATATTCAATGCACTGACCAATAAAGGAAAGCATACCAAATGCCTTCTTCACTATCCTGTCTACCGGTGACTCCGCTTTCAAGGAACTATGAACCTGCACTCTAAGGTCTCTTTGTTCTGCAATATCCCCCTTTACCGTGTCAGTCCTGCCTGGATTGCTTAACCAAAATGCAAACCACACACTTCTCGGATTTAAACTCCATCTACCACACTTTGGACAATCAGCCCACCTGATCAGTTCTAATTTATAGTGAACTCTCTTTCCTTGCTTATTCCTTAGAAGTTGAAAATCTCTATCCCACACACTCTCCCTCCATTCTCAGTTTGCTGAACCTAATCCCTGCTGTAACTCATCCTGAAGGATGCAGTTGACGCTGGTTAATAGGCCCACAAGCAGGGGTGTCCTAACTGAAACGTAATGAATACTGAATGGCCTGGAAAGAGTGGAAGTTGGGAAGGTGTCTCCATTGACTGGAGAGACTAGGACTAGTGGGCACAGCCTCAGAGTAAAGGGAAGACCTTTTAGAATTGAGGTAAGGAGAAACTTCTTCAGCCAGAAAGCGGTGAATCTATGGAATTCACTGCCACAGAAGGCTGTGGTGGAGGCCAGGTCACTGAGGATATTTAAGACTGAGATGAAGACGTTCTTGAGCATCAAGATGATGGAGGGTTATGGAGACAAAGTGGGACAATGTGGTTGAGAAACCTATCAGTCACGATCGAATAGCAGAGCTGACCTTGAATGGCCAATTTCTGCTCCGATGTCTTATGTTCTCCTGCCGTCCTGCACAGAGGGGGCGAGAATTGGAAGCAGGAATAGGCCATCTGTTTGTTCAAGCCTGCACCAGCATTCAACGAATCATAACTGGATATGAATCTACCGACTTCTAGGTCCAACCTAGAGGGCATCGGTTTTGGGTGATAGGGAAAAGATATATTTCAGACTGAAGAGACAACCCATTGACACAGAGGGTGGTGTGTATATGGAATGGGCAGCTGGAGGAAGTGGTGGAGGCTGGTACAATTACAACATTTAAAAGGCATCTGGATGGGGACATGATTAAGGAGGATTTTGAAGGATGTGGATCAAATACTGGCGAATGGGTCATTAGATTAAGTTCGGATATCTGAACAGCCTGGACTGAAGGGTTTGGTTCTGTGCTCTGCAACTCCGTGACTCTATTACTACGTAGTCGGAATCAATTTCACAACACCCGAAATAATCTATTCACCCCTTATAGCCTGTTCTGAGCTGTGGCCTAACTATACATATTTCAGTGCAAGTTTCAGAAAGATTCCATCAGCTCTTTTAAAAAATTGAACATGCTTTCAGACTTTAACAATGTTTGTGAATATATCATTTTTGCTATTCTTAAAAGATCAGCGATTTCTCTCCCCTTCCCCCCACACTGCAACCTCCTCCATCCCCCCACCAGTCTCCCACGTAGAGTTAGCACCATCCATCTCCCTCATCTTCAAAAGGGCTTGAAACAGTGAGCAAAGAGGGCTTGAGGCACAAGAAAGGATGGAGGCTTTGGCAGTGAGAAGTGTGAGAGACAATGGAAAGGGTGGCAGAGGGTGAGGGCAGGGAATACAGGGGAGAATACAGAGAATGGGGGAGGGAGCAGAGGGTTGGGGGGAAGAGTCATTCAGCACAGGAACAGACCCTTCAGTCCAACTAGCCCATGCTGACTATGTTCTCAAACTAAACTAGCTCCATCTGCCAGTGTTTGGCCCATATCCCTCCAAACCTTTCCTAGTCACGTACTTATCCAAATGTCTTTTAAACATTGTAACTGTACCTGCATCTACCACTTCCTCTAGACATTCATTCCACACACAAACCACTCTGTGTAAAAAGAAAAATAGAGTCCCTCATGTCTCGTTGGAATCTTTCTCCTCTCACCCTAATCTTGAAACCGCCACCGAGGGAAATGACACCCACCATTAACGTCATCCATATCCTTCATGATTTTATCAACCTTAATAAGGTCACCCTCTCAACCTCCCATAGTCAAGTGAAAAAGTCCCAGTCTCTCCACCTAGATGTAGGCAGATTCATATCCTGTTATGATGTGTTCAATACTGGTGCAGGCTCAAAAGACCAAATAGCCTACCCCGCTCCCATTTTTCTCACTCTGTGTCCAGGACAGCAAGCGACTGAAGACAGAGGAGCAGGAATTATGCCATTCAGCCCATCAGGTCTGTTCATACCATTCAATCGTGTCTGATAAGTTTCTCAACCCCATTCTCCCACTCTCTTCCCGTAGCCCTCGATCCCCTTGATACTCAAGGACCTATCTGTCTCAGTCTTAAATATCCTCAGTGACCTGGCCTCTGCAGCCTTCTGCGGCATTAAATTCCATAGATTCACCGCTCTCTGGCTGAAGTACTTTCTCCTTATCTCTGTTCTAAAAGGCTTTCCCTTTACCCTTAGGCTGTGTCCTCAGGTCCTATTCCCTCCTACCAATGGAAACATCTTTCCAATGTCCACTGTATCCAATTGGATGTCACTTGAGTGTGAGCCTGTTAATCAGCATGAACCAGACCATTCAGGATGAGGTACAGCAAAGTGAAAATAGTGAAAATGGCGGTAGAGTGTTTGGAACTGGGGTGAGGTGGAGGAAAGGGAAATGAGGAGACTGTTGAAGTCCACATTGATGCCCTGGGGTTGAAGTGTTCTGAGGCGGAAGATGAGCCGTTTTTCCTCCAAGCGTCCGGGGGTGGGAGGTGTCGGGGGTGGGAGAGGGGAGTTGAAATGTTGGGCCACAGGGCGGTGCAGTTGATGGGTGCAGGTGTCCCAGAGATGTCCCCAAAAGCACTCTGCTAGGAGGCATCCAGTCTCCCCAATGTAGAGGAGACTGCATCGGGAGCAACGGATACAATAAATGATATTGGTGGATATGCAGGTAAAACTTTGATGGATGTGGAAGGCTCCTTAAGGGCCTTGGATGAAGGTGAGGGTGCAGGTTTTTCAATTCCTGCAGTGGCAGGGGAAGGTGCCAGGATGGGAGGGTGGGTTGTAGGGGGGCGTGGACCTGACCAGGTAGTCACGGAGGGAACGGTCTTTGCGGAAGGTGGAAAGGGGTGGGGAGGAAAATATATCCCTGGTGATGGGATCTTTTTGGAGGTGGCGGAAAAGTCAGCAGATGATTTGGTTTATGCGAAGGTTGGTAGGGTGGAAGGTGAGCACCAGGGGCGTTCTGTCCTTGTT
Organism: Chiloscyllium punctatum; assembly: GCF_047496795.1. NCBI lineage: Eukaryota > Metazoa > Chordata > Chondrichthyes > Orectolobiformes > Hemiscylliidae > Chiloscyllium > Chiloscyllium punctatum. The sequence goes on along the minus strand of NC_092774.1, from coordinate 63,027,749 downwards.
ACGGTTAGAGGTGTAGGGTCTGAGGGCAGAGGTGCGGGATGTGGACGAGATGCATTGGAGGGCATCTTTAACCATGTGGGAAGGGAAATTGTGGTTTCCAAGAACGAGGCCATCTGGTGTGTTCTGTGGTGGAAATAGTCCTTCTGGGAGCAGATACGGCAGAGGAATTGGGAATACGGGATGGCATTTTTGCAGGAGGTAGAGTGGGAAGAGGTGTAATCCAGGTAGCTGTGGGAGTCGGTGGGTTTGAAAAAATGTCGGTGTCAAGTCAGTCGTCATTAATGGAGATGGAGAGGTCCAGGAAGGGGAGGAAGGTGTCAGAGATGATCCAGGTAAATTTAAGGTCAGGGTGGAATGTGTTCGTGAAGTTGATGAATTGCTCAACTTCCTCGCGGGAGCACGAGGTGGCGCCAATGCAGTCAATGTAAGCCTTTTAAATGTTGTAATTGTACCAGCCATCACCACTTCCTCTGGCAGCTCATTCTTTGCACGCACCCTCACCCTAAAACTATGACCCATCCAGGGAAAAGACCTTGTCTATTTACCCTATCATGCCCCTCCTGATTTTATAAAAGTTTGTAGGGTCACCCCTCAGCCTCTGGCGCTCGAGAGAAAATAGCCCTAGCCTCTTCAGCTCAAACCCTGACAACATCCTTGTCAATCTTTTCCTAACCCTTTCAAGTTTCACAACATCCTTCCTCTAGCAGAGAGACCAGAACTGCACACAACATTCCAAAAGTGGCCTAACCAATGTCTGGTGCAGCTACAACATAACTTCCCAACTCTTATAATTAGAGGATTGCGAAAGTTTTCAAAACCCACAAAAAAGAATGGAGAGACAAATAGATCTTTTGAGGGTCAGCTTGGAACATCAGGGCGGGGGGATGGGAATGAGGGAAGGAAGCTGAATGTGCTGGAGCCAAGGCGTAGGAAGAACAGAGCATGCAAAACCGGCTTGAAGCTGCAATGAGGAAAATTGCATGTGCTGTACTTACACCTGTTGCAGTTAGTGGTGGGAATCGGGTTCATTTTAAAGATCAAAACAGAAAACTATCTACCCCTCCGCCTTCCCAACATCGATTCTTCAGTTCCTCCTCACCCGGATAATTAAGACACATACCGGAGTTTGCGGAGTCTACTCCCTCCCTGGATTCACTCCAGTTGCTACAAGTGAACAATTTCGCCTCCTTCCATCTCTGTCTCCCTCCCAGGATGAAGAGTTGTCCAGAGGGAGGGAGATTCACTTTGACAGGTCGACTTCCGCGTTGTGACGTCATAAAGGAACCGGGGGGGGGGGGGGCGAGGAAAAGTGACGGCAAAGGGGGCAGGGCAAGACCGACGGCGGGCCCCCGCGCTGCGGCTGGAGTGGCGGAGAACACACTTTCCAAAGCCCCCTCTCTCCAGTGTGGAAGCAGGCCACTCGGACTCACCGACCCTCTCACGGGTCACCCACCCACACCCATTGCTATACATTTAACCCAGAGTAATATACCTGATGCCGAATTTAGCATGACCAATCCACCCTAACCTGCACATCCCTGGGCACTATGGGTAATTTAGCATAGCCAATCCACTTTAACCTGGACAAAGTTTAAAATCACACAACTCCAGGCTGGAGAACAACAGGCTTCTTTGGAAAATGTAACTTTGAATGATTTGCGTTCAATTCCCGCTTCGAGCAATTGTCTGTGTGGTGTTTGCACATTCTCCCCGCGTCTGAACGGGTTTCCACCGGGTGTTCCGGTTTCCTCCCACAATTCAAAGATGTGCAGGTTAGGTGAATTGGCCATGCTAAATTGCCCCGTAGTAAGTGCATTAGTCAGGGGTGAATGTAGGGGAATGGGTCTGGGTGGGTTGCTCTTCGGAGCGTTGGTGTGGACTTTTTGGGCTGAAGGGCCCGTTCCCACACTGCTTGGAATAATTATATAAAATGCCCCCAATCCATTCGAGTGCCCGACGTTAGTTTTAATTGGGTAGTAGAAATCTGCAATAAGTATAATTGCTCGCTTCAGGACATCCAGACTTGAATTAATTTAGCAAACAAGTCACATTGGGCAACTATTAAAGACTCTGTTGGATTTCCCCTGGGTTGTGGACTCATGCAGAGACACAAACAACTTGCTTTGTAAACAGTGTTCGATTTGCAAATGGAACGGCTGACAGATATTGAGAGTTTGCACCGTTGGTTAAGCAGCGGTGTGTCATAGCCAGGATTTGTGAGGCTCAACTCCCTAATTTGGACTGTTCTGGAAAGTGTGTGCTTTGCTAGCCTTGGAAGGAAGGAAGGAATAAACAAAAGTGAAAAACAGATATGAAGCAAGTTGGAAAATGTTACAGAGAGACACACACACAGGTAGAAGTTTGCAGAAAAGTTAACACTTCATAATCTGATTTCAATGCACATTAGCCTGGGTATGGGACTGATATCACAGGGGCCTCAAAAAGGCCTCAATACTCAAACCAAAATGTGGGTGATCACTGCTGGACTGGTTTGTGTTCATTCTCTGCTGCTGCCTATTTCAGTTGATTGTGTACATTATTGTTAACACTCACAAACCTGGTGGCACCCAGATTTTTGGAAAGCAGCTAGGAAAAGATCTGAAGCGTGTTTAATTTGTAAACAAACAAGATGCATACTCTAAGAGGGATGCCCTGGGTTTGTTAACCACCTCCTTGCCTGGTCGGCCTTTTTAAATTGTCTACAACTTGCTTATATAGAATTACCTCGTGTACATTGTCATGGATATTGTCTAATAAGAGTAGATGAATCAAAACCATCCCAATGATGAAACAGCTGACACTGTATGTTGGACAAGTGGGAAATATTTGCATCAGTTAACCAAAGCACTTCAAAGTTTACTGTCATGGGTATGTCAAGTCGAAGACTTAGGACCAGGGCATTTTGGAGCCTGCTTCCTTGGGCAGAGAATTCCGCAGATAAACTACTCTCTGGGAAAAGCAGCAGCCCTCACTTCCTCCTCCTCATCTCTGTCCTAAACCTACTCCCCCAAAGCTCAAGGCCTAGTCTCAGCCACCAGCAGAAATGACTGGATAAGGTAGGGCTTCATCCTTGAAGTGCAATGAATTCCCACTTGCCCCCAAAATCCCAGATGTACTCACTTAGTTGCTTGCTGTCTCACAAATAAAAGATTTCATTGTAACTTCTTCCGGTCCCAGTAAGGGCAAAACATCTTTGAAAGCTGCTCTGAAAGCCCTGTCTTCACAACCACACTTCTGCATTCACCGAATACAGTAAGAGTCATACACCACACAAACAGATCCTTCCACCCACCTCGTCGATGCCAACCATATATCCAAAATCAATTTGCCAGCATGTGGCCCATATTCCTCAACACCCTTCCTATTCATGTACCCATCCAGATGCCTCTTAAATGTTGTAATTATACCAGCCTCCACCACTTCCTGTCAGCTCGTTCCATACATGAAAAACCCTGAGAGAAAAAGTGGCCCCTCAGGTCCCTTTTAAATCTTTGCCCTCTCAGCTCAAACCTCTGCCTTCTAGTTTTGGACTCCTCTACCCGGAGGAAAAGACCTTGGCTATTCAACCTATCCATGCCCCTTATAAACTTCTATAATGTCACCCCTCAGCCTCTGACACTACAGGGAAAACAGCCCCAACTTATTCAACCTCTCCCTCTCGCTCAAACCCTCCAACTCTGACACCAGCCTTATAAACCTTTTCCAAATCCTTTCAAGTTTCACAACATCCTTCCATAGGATGGAGACCAGAATTACACACAATATTCCAAAAGTGGCCTAACCAATGTCCTGTGCAGCCACAATATGACCTCCCAACTCCTTCACTCAATGCTCTGACCAATAGAGAAAAGCATACCAAACATCATCTTCACGATCCTGTCTGCCTGCAACTCCACTTACAAGGAACTATGAACCTGCACTCCAAGGTCTATTTCTTCTGCAACACCTCCCCTGTGTAAGTCCTGCCTGCATTGCTTGACCAAAATGCAACACATCACATTTGTCCAAGTTCAACTCTCTCTGCCCCTCCTCGGCCCATCAGCCCATCCAATCAATTCTAAGTTATAGTGAACTTTCTTTCCTCTCTTATGCCTTAGAGGCTGAAGATCTCCATCGCACACACTCTCCCTCCATTTTCAATTTGCTGAACCTAATCCCTGCTGTACCTCATCCTGAAGGGTCTGGTTCATGCTGATTAACAGGGCCATACGCAGGGGAGATCTAACTGAAACATACAGAAGACTGAACAGCCTGGACAGAGTGGATGTTGGGTAGATGTTTCCATTAGTATGAGAAACTAAGACCCGAGGGCACACTTTTAGAGTAAAGGGAAGACTTTTTAGAATGGAGATAAGGAGAAACTTCTTCAGTCAGAGTGGCGAATCCATGGAATTCATTGGCACAGAAGACTGCAGAGGCCAGGTCACTGAGGATATTTAGACTGAGATAGCTAGGTTCTTGAGTATCGAGGGGGACAGGGAGAAAGCAGCAGAATGGTACTCAGAAATTGATCAACTACGATTGAATGGTAAGAGCAGACCCGATGGGCTGAATAGCCCACTTTCTGCTCTTATGTCTGTGGTCTCTTGCTGTCCAGGACAAAGCATGAGAATTGGGAGCAGGAGTCGGCCATTTGGTCTTTCAAGCCTGCACCAGCATTGAACAGATCACAAATGGATACGGATCTCCCTACATCTAGGTGCAGAGGCTGGGACTTTTTTCACTGGAGCATTGGAGGTTGAGAGGTGTCCTTCGAGAGGTTTAAAGAATCATGAGGAATATAGGTGAGGTGAACGGCAGGTGTCATTTCAAGATGAGGGCGCAAACTTTTAAAGTGAGAGTAGAACGATTCTAAAGACATGAGGAGCACTTTTTTTCTTAAAATAAAAAGAGAGTGGTTTGTGTGTGGAATGAATGTCTAGAGGAAGTGGTGGATGCAGATACAGTTACAATGTTTAAAATACATTTTGATAAGTACGTGAATAAGAATGGTTCAGAGGGAAATGGGCCAAACACAGGCAGGTGGGATGAGTTTAGTCAGTCAGCATGGACTAGTTGGACTGAAGGGTGTGTTTCTATGTTGTACAGCTGTTACTGCTCTGTACTTAAAACTATTTTCTTGCCTTCCCCAATAACCATCCACTTCTTTGTTGTTCATAAATCATGTGAACTCAGCCTTGAATATATTCAATGATCCCCCCTAACTGCAGGGAGACATCCCCACTTCTAAACTCAATTCCTCTTGCTAATATAACACTTGCCTTGCTGATTACTTGCTGCACCTGTCTGACTGGCATAGGAGGACGCTGAGGCCCCTTTGTACGTCCACACATCATTCCTAATGAAGGGCTCGTGCTCAAAACGTCAACTGACCTGCTGCTTGGCTGCTGCCTGACCTGCTGAGTTTTTTGGTGCCACACATTGCAACTCTGATCTCCAGCATTTGCAGTCCTCACTTTCTTCACCTCCCAATATACCACCATTTAAAAAATACACCTCATTTCTGCTTATTTTTCCCCCACAGTAAAGACTATAACTTCACCCTGTGGTACTGCATTTGCCATATGTTTGAGGCACAGACCGGGACCAGCTTTTCCAGAGTCTGTCCTCTTTCTGGATTCACTCCCTTTTTCAGTTGCTGCAAGTCAACAATTGGATCCCAGCATGAAAATAAAAGAAATAGAAAAGGGAGTGAGAGAAGAGTGTGCTGTTGGACAGAGGAAGGAAATTACAGTCTTGGATGAATCTCAGTCTTCATTCAGAGAAAGAGGAGCAGCAGCAGCTTCATAGGTTCATGGGTCAAGATTAGAAAAGCACAGCAGGTCAGGCAGCATCCAAGGAGCAGGAAAATCGACGTCTCAGATTCAGACAATAGGGCTGTTCTGAATGGTAGGAGGACCAGGCTCCTCCTTCCGGTGTTCCAGTGCTCCTCATTGGGCTGGCAAATTAAATTCATGCACCATTTTTACAGACAGATAGAAGCATGCGCAGTTTTTATTTGCAGACACCGGCGAACATGCGCAGCGCTTGCTGACACCAAGGGGCACGTGCAGTAGACTTTGTAGATATGCTGGTGTAACTGACAGATTCAACTGGCCAAATGCCAATACGAGGAAAAAAAGGTAGAGCCACAATTTTGTTTCACCTCCCCACCCCGACTCTACATAACCGCACATGCTCCTCGCTATTCTCCTTACCCTCACCTCTCATGATTTTTCAAATCTCAATAAGGTCATCCCTCAACCTCCTCCACTCCAGTGATAAAGTCCCAGCCACTCCCTATAACTCAAACCCTCCAGTCCTGGCAATGTCCAAGTAAATCATTACCGAACCATCTCTAATAGTATTCCTCCTATGACAGGGCGACCAGAACTGTACCCAGTACTCCAAAAAAAATAGATTCACCAACATCCTGTACAGCCTCAACATAGAACAAAGAAAATTTACAACCCAGGAACAGGCCCTTCAGCCCTTCAAGCCTAAGCCGATCCAAATCCCCTGTCTAAACCTATCGTGCAATTCCTGAATCTATATCCCTCTGCTCTCCACCTACTCATGCATCTGTCCAGATGCACTTTTTTAAAAAAAAGATATTTTTATTGAAAATTTAACATTTTTACAAGTTTACAAATAAAAAAAACACAAGTACAAACATTAATATACAATTAAATCTTAAATAATAGCCAAAACCTGACAAAGAAAAAGAAAAAGACAAAACTCAACTAACTACTAATCTAACCCATAACTAACCAGAGTGTATGATCAAATAAATTACATTATTCAAGAGAAAACAAGGATAATATAGTAATTAAGTCGTGAAGTACATGCTTGGAATGAGTGAACATCAAGTCATAATAAAACCCGTATTCATGCGGGATTCCTCTCCCAAGGGGCCCCAGACCAGCCAGAACCGTTACCTCAACTAGATGAAAGTCCTTGATAGAATGGCCAAAATATCTGTATCTATGAAATTCAAAAAGGGCTGCTATATGTTATAGAATAATTCAGTTTTTTGTTGCACCATATTTGTAAGGAAGTCAAGGGGAATATATTCCATGATTAATCTATGCCAATTTGGAAGTCCTGGAAGGCCCTCAGCCACCCAGTTTATTAAGATATTTTTCCTTGCACAGAAGGAGAAAATGGAAAATAATTTGCTCCCGTGCACATCCAAAGAAGGTAAGCTCGAGAAGCCCAGAAGAAGAGATACTGGATCTACTGTAATTTACGTTGCCAAGATGTCTGTCAGGGCGTTTACTACTTTGGTCCAGTATTTGAGGATCTTATGGCATGTCCACAAGCGGTGTGTAAGAATGCCCACCTCTGTTTTACATTTGGGACACATTGCAGATTCTCCTGCCCTAAAGTTTGCCAATCGTTCTGGTACCATATGGGCCCTATGAAATTTCTTTACCTGAATGGCCTGGGTTCTGTTACAAATGGAGATTGTTTTTGGCATTTTCCCAGATGTCATTCCACTGTTCTGTAGAAATTTCCAGCCCCAAATTCTGATCCCATGTTCTAAGCAGACGGTCCATATCTTCCGACATTTCATCACGTAATAAATGATAAACAGTGCTGACCGAGGGTACACCCATTGGCCACAACACTCTACGTTCTCTATCTGATTTATAGAGACTATCTAATAGCATAGCCTTCTTCTGTATGACGTCTCGAATTTGGAAGTATCGAAAGAGGTCTCCATTAGGTAATCCAAATTTCTGATGCAGCTATTCAAAAGACATCAGGACCCCTCCTCAAACAGATCCCCTAAACAGGAGATACCCCTGGATCTCCAGGATTTGAATATGGCATCTGTAAGCTCCAGTTGAAAACCCCATGCCCCCACTATCGGAGTATAGGGGGATGTTTTATGTGAATTACCCTCGTTTTGCCACATTATATTCCAAGCTTTAATTGTGTTTCGTACTGTAGGGTTTCTACAGTGGTTCGTGATGATTTACATTTTATCTAAAAATAAGAGGTTAATAAGAGGGCACTGTACTTGAGAAGCCTCGACGTCCATCTAGATTGATTGCAGATCAGACGAGACCCAATTGGCTATGTAGCTGAACAAGGAACTTAATTGAGACTTCCTAAAGTCTGGAAAATCCAGCCCTCTCCCCTTGCCTGTGGAAGCTGTAGCTTCCTTAACTTAATGAGAGGCCGTCTAGGATTCCAGATGAAAAAACCCAGCCAATGATACAGTTTACGCAGTGCCATACTCATCAGCATCACCGGAAGCATTCTCATAGGGTATAAGAGGGAGCAAGACATTCATTTTAATTAGGGCTATTCTACCTAGCCAGGAAATTGGAAGGCCTCCCCAGCGTTGAAGGTCCTGCCTTACCCTTTCCAATAGACGCACAAATTGGCTTTATACAGTTGGCCAAACACTGGGGTGATAAAAATGCCTAAGTGTAAGAAACCCCCCAGAGACCACCGAAAGGGGAAGTGGGATCCGTCCAATAAGTGGGACATATTAGTGAAGCCACCCATCGGCATGGCCTCCGATTTTGAAAACTTAATTTTGTAGCCTGAAAATGAACTAAATGTATTAATAACTTGGATGAAGAGAGGCATGGACATCAGAGGATTATTAAGAAAAAGGAGATCATAATCTGCGTATAGGGTAATTTTATGTTTACCTGCACCAACCCTCGGGGCCGTTATAGAACATAGAACATAGAAGAATACAGCGCAGTACAGGCCCTTCGGCCCTCGATGTTGCGCCGATCAAAGCCCACCTAACCTACACTAACCCATTATCCTCCATATACCTATCCAATGCCCGCTTAAATACCCATAAAGAGGGAGAGTCCACCACTGCTACTGGCAGGGCATTCCATGAAATTACGACTCGCTGAGTGAAGAACTTACCCCTAACATCAGTCCTATATCTACCCCCCCTTAATTTAAAGCTATGCCCCCTTGTAATAGCTGAAATATTAGCTATGCCCCCTTGTTATATTAGAGTAAGCCCATATCGCTTCCCGCCAGTGGCTCAATTATTAGCGTGAATAGCAATGGTGAGAGAGGACATCCCTGACGGCAGCCCCTATCCACACTGAAGCTATCCAAACCTAATCCATTGGTGATCACAACTGCTTTGGGATCATTATACAGTGTTGAGAGACATTTGGCAAATACGTTTCCAACCCTAAACCTTTCCAATGTATAGAACAGGTATGACCATTCAACCCTGTCGAATGCCTTCTCTGCGTCCAATGAGACTACTATTCCCGGTATTCTTTCCTGATGACAGACTTTATTCACATTCAAGACCCTTCTAATATTTTTAGATGATCCACGGCCCTTAATACATCCAGTCTGGTCCTCTTATGATATATGGCAGTACCCTCTCCAGCCTCAATGCTAATGTTTTAGAGAGAATTTAAAAATCTACAGTTAGCAAGGATATTGGTCTGTATCGTGCACAATCTTCTGGATCCTTTCCTTTTTTGAGAATAAGGGAGATATTCACCTCTTTCAGTAAAGGCAGGAGGCAGCCCTGACTATTTGTGTAGTTATATATGTCCATAAGTGGGCCAGCTAATACTCCTGTGAACTCTTTGTAAAATTCAACCTGAAAGCCCTCTGGGCCAGGTGCCTTACCGCTCTGAAGTTACCTGATTGCACCAAGTATTTCCTGGGTTGTTAGGGGAGCATTCAGGACCGATACCTATTCCGGGATTAAGTCCGGAAAGGCCAGGCTTTTAAAAAAGGACTGCATCCTCCTGGCTCTATCTTTACAATCCTGTGATCAGAATAAAACTTTCTGAAGATTGTGTTGATCCCTTTATGATGTGAATCAGAGTACCAGCACTTTCCCTGATAGCTGTGATAGTTTGAGGGGCCCTTTTGTTTTCCTTGCAAGAAATGCTAAGTATCTACCAGGTTTATCACTAAATTCATATAATCTTTGTTTTGCAAATAACATTTCCCTCTTTGCCGTTTGAGTGAAGGCGGTATTCAGAGCTGTCCTAAGGGTCATAATACTTTGTAATTTGGCAATAGAAGGTCTGTCAGCGTATGCTGTTTCAGCTGCTTTTAAGCGAGCCTCAAGTAGACGCTGTTGTTTTCCCTTTAATTTTTTCCGGGTCACCGAGTATGAAATGATCACAACTCTCGCATAAGCTTCAATAGTCTCCCACATCATTGATGGGTTACTAGCTGTACCTGAATTAATTTCCAAGAAAGCTTTAATTCTTGAGAAAAATATTTTGCAAATTTACTATCCTTCATGAAGAAGGAATCCATACGCCAATGTCAGGAAGATGCCTCATTGTTCCTAGCCTTGATTTCCATGCACACAGCAGCGTGATCAGAAATGATCATATCACCTATTTTACAGGACGATATGGAATTTTAAAAAGTCGAGGGGATAAAAAACATGTCAATTCTCGTGTGACATTTATGTGGATTAGAGTAAAAAGAGAAATCTCTGCCTTGCGGGTGGAGGAACCTCCACACATCTATTAATTCTAATTCTTGATTCAAATTCGCCAATTGTCTAAATCTGGGGGATACACCTGCAGTATTCTTGGGTATCCTGTCTATTTCCAGCTCCATAATGCAATTAAAGTCTCCCCCTATAATTGTATGATGAGCACAGAGAGCCATCAGTTTGGAGAAGGCTTCCGTTATAAATTTGAAAGGATGCGCCGGGGGACAATACTGGTTTAAAATCCCATATTCCTCTCCATTTATAAGGGCTTTAATTAGTATATATCATCCAGATTCATCTTTTATCTGACTTAGGATTTTGAAAGGGAGATTCTTCCAAATAAGAATGACTACTCCCCTACATTTTGAGCTGAAGGAAGAAAAGAAGGCCTGATCAAATCCACCCTGTTGTAATTTTAAATCTCCTTTATCCAATAAATGGGTCTCCTGTAGAAGAGCTATATGAACCCTTTCTTTTTTGAGGTTTGATAATATTTTCTTCCTTTTGATTGGAGAATTACTCCCCTTGGCATTCCAGGTGCATTATTTAAGCGAATGACTCACCATAATCATCCAGGCAAGTCCAAGACCCCCTGGGAGGAGAAACACCATCCAAAACGCACCTGGGCAGTACGGTGGCACAGTGGTTAGCACTGTTGCCTCACAGCGCTAGAGACCCAGGTCAATTCCCGCCACAGGCGACTGACTGTGTGGAGTTTGCACGTTCTCCATGTCTGCGTGGATTTCCTGCGGGTGCTCCGGTTTCCTCCCACAGTCCAAAGATGTGCAAGTCAGGTGAATTGGCCATGCTAAATTGCCCGTGTTAGGCAAGGGGTAAATGTAGGGGTATGGGTGGGTTGCACTTTGGTGGGTCGGTATGGACTTGTTGGGCCGAAGGGCCTGTTTCCACACTGTAATGTAATCTAATCTAAAAGATTATACCATAGAAAATTCACAAAAATTGAGATTCTTTATTACACTCACACCAATAAAAAAAAAACTATTTCTAAATAAAACAATATAACATATTTAAATGGAGATTTTTCCCGTTTCCGGGGGAATCACTTCCTTTCCGAAAACCAATCATATCCTCTCCCGACCAGTGCCCCACCCTCGACCAAGGCACCCCATAATAAAGTGAAGAAAATTCAAGTGTACGACCAAGCTAAAGTTAGCAATGAGTACCCTCCCCTCCTCCCCCTCCCCACCCACACATCAACACCTAGATATATTTGGTGATGTTAATACCACATATAAACATATAAAACTATAAAATTACAGTCTCAGCAGATAATAATTAATTATGGTAATACAAAATAACAGGGGAAATAACCCCGTTTTAAGAGAAAAAATAAGACAAAACAGAGACCCCTCCTCACCTAAATCTACTAGACCACCCGGCCTATATATATTTACAAAAAAAGGAGAAAATCGCAGAGTGGAGAACAAATAAGCACCCCCTCCCTACTTCCCGGAGATAATATTAAGCAATAAAGTAATAAAAGAGAAAAAAAAGGGAGAACCAGAGAAGGGGGAGGGCAGAACAACATCATTCACCACACGAGTTAAATCTTACAATTTATCTAAGAGACTCCAAAAATTCTTTGGCCTTCTCCGGCGATCCGAAGTTATACATGGACCCTTCATGGCTAAAACGAAGCGTCGCTGGGTAGCACAGGGAGTACTGAATGTTTAAATCCCTTAAACGCCCTCCTCTTTTGGACCAGAGCCAGGGAAAAGTCTTGAAACAGCATAATCTTGGATCCTATGTAAATCATGGCTTGGGGATCTTTCCCAAGATTTCTGGAAGCTTCCAGGAGCATCTGCTTCTCCTAAAAGCACTGCAGCCGGAACAGGACCGGGTGGGGGCGCTGGTCCAAGCCGGTGGGCCCATTCTACCCTGACCTGGCCTGATCCACCCTCCAGATTCAATAACTGCGGAAGCCACTGCTCCAGAAACGTTGTTAGCGGGCCTTCCTCTTCCCATTTGGGAAGGCCCAGCAAACGAATATTTTCTCGACCACCTCGATTTTCGAGGTATTTGATGTGATCTTCCAAGGCCCGGACTCACTGTTCGAGAGTCCAGACCCGACCCACGGCTGATTCTGCAGCAGCCTGGGAGGTCGCAGCCTTTAGCTCCGCCCCTCCGACTTGATGTTCGATTCTTTCAATATCTTGGTCGTGCTTCTGCAGCGCGACCGAGGGTGACTCCCACCTGCTCCTGGACGCTATGAAGGTGTCGATCTTCTCTTCAAGCTAAGAAATCACTGCAACAAGGCTCGCCACCATAGTTAAGGCCCCTGGGGCAGCTGCAGACGCCTCTGCTGCAGCTGGGGAAGGGTTCCTATGTGGTGCGAGCTGCGGGCATTCTTTCCTTTAGTCATTTTAACAGGGCACTAAACTGCTCAAGTTTGGTGCAAAATAACTAGTGTATTTAAATAAAAGCTATTTTAAATGATTTGGCAGGTGTGGTGGAGGCAGGCAGCCCACTTTGCCTGAGTCTTGGACAGAGCACTACAGACTCAGACTTGCTGGGTCGCCACCATCTCCCCCGCCCAGATGCACTTTAAATGAATCTAACATCCCTGCCTCTACTTTTCCTGACAATGCATTCCAGATATCTATCACCGTCTGAGTAAAGTACTTTCTGTGTGCATCTCCAACATGATGTCCCAACTCCTGTACTCAGCATGTGAACAATGAAGGCAAGTGTGCGAAACACCTTCTTCACCCCTGTCTACCAGTGATGTAACTTTCAAGATCAATGAACCTGAACACCTCCGGGTCTCTGTTCTACAACACGACCCAGGGTCCTACCATTACCTGTTCAAGTCTTGCCCGTCTTTATTTTAGCAAAATGTAACCCCTCACTTCTATCCATACCTCTGTCATACATGTGGTCTCTCAGACATACACATACACCACGCCCTCAACACACTCACCCTCTCACAGGCTCATACTCCATCACAATCACAATTTATCAAGCATGCACACATGCAAATACACTCACCAACGCGTAGTCTTATACACAAACTCACATGCACACACACACACTTTCCTGATGAAGGGCTTTTCCCTGAAACGCCGATTTTCCTGCTCCTCGGATGCTGCCTGACTTGCTGTGCTTTTCCAGAACCACTCTAATCTAGACTATTCCATAGATTCATGACCCTCTTGGAAAAGCAGTTCCTCCTCATCTCTGTCTGAAAGCTACTCCCTCTAACCTTGAGGCCTAGTCTCACCCAGCAGCAGAAATGACCAGATAGGGTAGGGCTTCATCCCCACAGTGCAATGACATTGAGAAGATGTTTCCATTGGTAGGAGAGACTAGGACCAGAGGGCACAACTTTAAGAATAAAGGGAAGACCTTTAGGAACAGAGATAAGCGACGTTGCCTTTTCTGCCGACAGCGAGGAGCATGGACCATGTGTTGGTGACACCAGCGAGCAGGCGTGCTGTTGTTCACACCATGGAACAGACATTATGTCGTGATGCTGGTGTTATTGACAGATTTTAAGTGTTTAAATGCCAATAGGAAAAATAAAGGGTAGTGCCACAGTTCTTTTTCCCCATGTGGCTCAACATTTTATAGCTTTTGCATTTTGTCTGGCTGCTCAACTTTTTTAATGTCCTTTCCTCAGTGTCGGGGTGAGGTTCACAACAAGAGGGCATAGGTTTAGGGTGAGAGCAGAAAGATATTAAAGGTACCTAAGGGGCATCTTTTCCATGTAGAGGGTGGTGCATGTATGGAATGAACTGCCAGAGGAAGTAGTGGAGGTCAGTATAATTACAGCATTTAAAACACATCTGAATGGATAGATGAATAGGAAGGGATTAGTGGGATATGAGCAAAGTGCTGGCAAATGGGACTAGATTAATGCAGGGTATCTGGTTGGCGTGGACAGGTTGGACCGAATGGGTCTGTTTCCATGCTGTACATCTCTATGACTCTAAATAATAAAAAGTATATTTTGACAAAAAACAAACTATATCCATGTTAACAAGGTTTAGTGCACCACATACTTTACTAAGCATTCTCAACAGGTCCTGCCCCTTCAATGACTGAGGAACATAGACATGCTGGGGCATAATCTCCTTCACTAGTATTTACACACTCCCCTAGGGAATTGCACAAGTAACAGCAAAGAGTAAACAGCACAAGGATTAAACAAACAGTGAGGGGTAAACAGCACAAGGATTAAACAAACAGTGAGGGGTAAACAGCACAAGCGCCAGTAAAAGCAGATGTAAAGTGAGTGTAAAATGTCACTATGACAGGACAGGCCCCACATTCCTTCCCCTCCGTCCCCCCCCCAACCTGCCTCACCTTTCACCTCCCGGGCCCAGTACCTTCCAGGTGGCCCCAGAGTTGACACAGGGGCCGCCCCACGACCAGTAGAACTCCACCACCCAGGCGGCCGACGGGTTCCCAAACAGGCCCTTAACCCCATCCGCCTCCAGAATGGTCACCGGCTCCTACCTGCTGTACAGCCGGGCGGTGTGGCCGTGACACAGCAGCTGCGCCAGGAAGGCGGCGGTGCCCAGTGACGGGTGTCTGCCCCGGGCCGCGCGGCGCCATTTTCCTAACGGCCGCCCCTTCCCCGCTCGAGCGACTTCTCCTCCCAACCGCCTTCACCCCCGTGTGACGTCAGCTCAGGGGGGATGGGCGGGGCCGGGGAGCCTCACCGTCACCAAGTAACAGCCACCTCGCGCTACAACTGCTCATTCACAAAAACAAACTCTCCTGTCTCGCTCTGCAGCTGCAGGGGGGACACTGCCACGTTTCGAGGAGCCCTGTCTACATTGGGAAAGCTCACGGCTCAATTTAAACAGATATCCCGACATATAACGGAACGGCGTCATATCTAAAGGGGGCAATCTGCATTTTAAACGGACGTGGACATTTTAATGGGTATTTCTGCAAATAAAGAGGTTTAAATGGACGAGATTACATTTCAAAGGGATGTGGGCACATTCAAAGGGATATCTTAATATGTAAAGTGACGCAGTTATATCTAAGTGAATCTACCATTGGTGGGTCCACATGGGGGAGATATCGTTCAGTTGCCCGAAGTGCTGGAAGGCCTTCAGCAATTCCTCAGCCATGCTGAGGTACCAGTCCGTTCACACCGGGGAGAAGACGTTCTCCTGCCCGAGTGTGGGAAGTGCTTTACCCGCTCCTCCACACTGCTGAAGCAGCAGCTGGTCCACACGGGTGGGGGAGGGGGTGGTCATTCTGCTGCCCTGAGTGCGGGAAGGCCTTCAGCAATTCCTCCACCCTGCTGAAACACCAGTGTGTCCACACTGGGGAGAGACCCTTCAGCTGGCCCGAGTGTGGGAAGAGGTTCATGTTTTCCTGCAACTTGCGGAACCACCAGCGGGGGCACCATCGCTCCCAGCAATCAGATCCCACCAGTGACGCTGCCTTCGGTCACTGCCCAGGACTGAATCCACTGCCAGTTCTGACAGTGGGTGCAGTGGGAGAGTAGTTGGGCTGTTATTGTTTTCTGCTGGAATGCAATTGCCCCCCCTACACCCCACAAAACCAACCCCATGGTTGCTCAGGGTTAGCACTGCTGCCTCATGGCACCAGGAACTCAGGAATAATTCCACCCTTGGGGGTCTGTGTGCAATTTATGAAGGGTAGGAAAATGGATCTGAGTTGGTTAGTCTTCGGAAGATCAGTGCAGATGTGTTCGGCTGAAGGACCTGTTTTTCCACATTGTAGGAGTTCTACGATCCTATGAGCTTTGCTTTCAGGGGACACTGCTGCTCATTGAGCCAGGGACTGCACATTGCCAATGAAATGATCTAGAGAAACCTAAGACCGCAAGAACATCAGAGCAGATGTTAGACCAATGAGCCGGACGAGTCTACTCTGCCATTAATTAGAGACAAAAGTAGTGCAGATGGGATTAGCTACAGTGTGGAAACAGGCCATTCATCCCAACAAGTCCACATCGAACCCTCCGAAGAGTAACCCATCCAGACCCATTTCCCTCTGACTAATGTACCTAACTCTATGGGCAATTAAGCATGGCCCATCCACATGACCTGCACATCTTTGGTTTATGGAAGAAAACAGGATCATCCAGAGAAAACCCACGCAGACACTGGGAGAATGTGCAAACTCCTCACAGACAGCCACCCAAGGCTGGAATCAAACCTGGGTCCCTGGCTCTGTGAGGCTGAGCCACTACATGTTGCAACCCGAAGTTGGTAAGCAGGAGGTTGGGAGAACACAGCAAGCCAGGCAGCACCAGGATGTGGAGTAGTCAGCGTTTTGGGTCTTAACCCTTCTTCAGGACTGAAACATTGACTTCTCTGTGAGAAACGATTTACGGAAATGTTGTTGGGGGTTGGAGGATTTGAGCTACAGGGAGAGGCTGAATAGGCTGGGGCTGTTTTCACTGGAGCATCGGAGGCAGCAGAGTGATCTAATTGAGGTTACAAAATCATGAGGGGCATGTACAGGGTAATAGACAAGGTCTTTTCCCTGGGCTGGGGGAGTCCAGAACTCGAGGGCATAGGTTTAGGGTAAAAGGCGAAATGTATAAAAAGGGACAACTTCTTCATGCAGAGGGTGGTACTTATATGAAATGAGCTGCCACAGGATATGGGTCAGGTGTTGTCAAATGGGACTAGATTAATTTAGGATATCAGGTCAGCATGGACAAGTTGGACCAAAGGGTCTGTTTCCATGCTGTACGTGTCTCTGACTACTAGTCCTGATGTAAGTTTAAAATAGAGTCCAAGTAACTTTGAATAGTTCAATCTTGTTGAGCTCACCTCCTCAAAAGTTTCAGATGCTGAGTTGGACAAAGTATCCCATCAAGTTCAACACAAACCCAGAGTTGAAGAAGTCAGAAGTCAGAACACCAAGGGGACCAAAACTGATCACAATATTCCAGGTACGGCCTCATCAACGTCCTGTATAACTACAACATAACTTGCCAACATCTGTACTCAATTCCCTAACCAATGAAGGTCAGTGTGCTGAAACCTCTCTTCACTGCCTTGTGTACCGATGTTGTCAGAGATATAGGACCTACATTAAACTGATACACAATCCAGCTGCTGAGAGCCCAGAAGCAGAGTAGTGCTGCGTGAGTGTGCTAGGCTTTAGATTTTGACACCACCTCCCCACACTTCTGGAGACCTCAGGTCTGTAGCTTGCCTTCTTATCCTTGAGGGTTTTCCACCTGTTTGAAACAGCCTGTCCTGCAATTAACCCCTTTACGCCAAGGCTTTCCTTCTACAGGCAGAATTAATTGTCCTTCTGTCACACAGTTATTAAACACCATTATCTCATCTGTCCAAAGGAACAGCTCATTGTTTTGCCTCCTCCTGCCCAGCGATAGTTAATGTATGTTATTTGTTAACTCCCTTGTAGCAGTTTCTCATTGGCCCTTTCGTTTCTTGGTCCAGAAAGAGTTATTGCAGACTCATGAAGTTATCAAAGTTCTGGAGTTTACAGGATCACACCACATTCCTCTCTGCCTCCCCCAGGAATAACGATTGCTCCTGAGATACTCACAGTTCCTGACGTTCCTTGATATCCCCAAATACAATCCATATGTCAGGAAATCACTGGTGCTGCCCTGACATAGATAGTCATTGTTGGAACAGAAGATTATGGGGAGAAAATGCAGAAATCCGAAATGCAAAGAGACTTGGGAGTTCAAGTCCAGGATTTTCTCAAAGTAAACTTGCAGGTTGAATTGCACTTTCCCCTGCAAGTGCCGAATGTGTGACGCCAGCCCATTTACCTGCTCCCTCCTCGCTATCCAAGGGGCCAAACTTACCTTCCAGGTGAAGCAGCACTTTACCTGCACTACCCACAATCCAGTCTACTGCATTTGCTGCTCACAATATGGGCTCATCTACATTGGGGAAAACGAACCGTAAACTGGGTGACTGCTGCACAGAACATCTACGTTCTGCCCGCAAAAAAGACCCTGAGCTTCCAGTTGCCTGCCAATTCCACACCCCACCCTGTTCCCTGGCCAACATCTCTGTCTTAGGTTTGCTGTTGTGTTCCAGCGAAGCTCAGCACCAGCAGAACGAAGAGCACCGAATATTACACTTGGGGACATTGCATCCCTCCGGTCCCAATATCGAATTCAATAATTCTAGGGCCTGAACTCCATGGTATCCTCGTCCCTGCCGCACACGCCAAGCCTTGTTATCACATAGTCTGTCATTCCACACTCCTCAAACACGAACAGTGTCCATTAACAGTTATTTCCCCCCCCGCCACCCCACTCCACGCAGATCGTTATCAACTCCTTTTTCTGTCCAACAGTTCTTCCTTCTCTTTGGGCTCTGTCCTGATCTCCGCTTTCCTCCCACAATATCTCCTGCATATAAACGACATGTTCCCAATCACCATCAGTTCTGTGGAAGGGTCACCGGCAACTCCTGTTTTTTGTTTCTGATATACAGCATCCGCAGTTCTTTCAGATTTTTATTGAGAGAGAGTTGGAAATTGTTTCGAGAGACAGAAGGAGAAGGGGGAGAAACAGAACAGACATGAACGTAAAATCATTGTAGTGCGATCACTTCCCTTAAGCATGAATAGAGCGCATGGGCCATCCGTGAGCTTGTGGCGCAACGGTAGCGCGTCTGACTCCAGATCAGAAGGTTGCGTGTTCAAATCACGTCAGGCTCACTGCAATCAGCGTCTAACATTTCAAATGAAGAAAGGAATACGTCGTATATCAGTTGTATCAAAAGTTCTTTGCGGAAACTTTCGATCACATGTGAATCTTTGCTGTCAGTTTGATTTGTGAACACTGTGTCGGGGAGGTGAGGTGGTGTGCCCAATGTGCGAAGTAGGAAGCTCCCCGCAATGTGCGAAGTCGAACACAAACTGTTCATCACGGGATTTAAACGCACAGTCGCTTCGTTCAGTTGGTGACCGCGGGGTGTGAATAACATTATACCGATTTTTTTACAACATAATCTAGAGATTTCCATCCAGGTTTTAGTCAAATCAAACTGCCACGTAATGATGTTATGGCCTCAGTAAACTATAATAACGTGAAGATCGCTGGGATGATTTTCTACATCCGACTGCAATATAAACACAGATCATTGTTTCCAGTTTTGGTGGAACAAAAGACATCATATTGATGGAAAATTACAGTTCGTGCAAACACAGCTAGCCATCGATAAATATTAATCCTGTTCACTTCAATGGCCAAATTTCAATTCAGAAACCAAGTGCACTCGGCTGCTTGTAACATAGACAACATGACAAAATGGCTCATAGGAGGAGAAATGGGACATTGAGGAGAAGTGAAATGTTTGCTTTTGGTCACCTCCACAATTGTTAGAAAAACAGGTTGAAAGGATTCTTAAAAGGTGTCTGAAGGAGTGGTGAGGGATAACACTTCAGACAGCGCAAAGGGGAAGACCACTTTCGAGTGGAAGAAAAAGACATTCCTTATTTCTGAAAGAACTGAGAAACAGAAGAGGGAATGAAATCTGACTTGGGAGCTATTTCCTATTTGTTGAGGATGTTGCTTCATCACAGTCTTGGTTTAGAGCATAATCTCTTCATCAGGAATAAAGGGTGGCCCAAGGGGGCTGAGAGATAAATGGGAAGGAAGTGGGGCTGGAGTGAAGGTAGATGGGAGTGCAATAGGTAGATGGAGGTAGGGATTGATGGTGATAGGTCAGAGATGAGGGTGAAGTAAATAGCGAGAAGCAAGGTGGACAGGTATGACAGGTCAAGAGGTTGGTGTCGAATTGGCAGGTTGGATCTGGGACAAGGTGGGGGAGAGGAAATAAGGAAACTGATGAAATCTGCATTGATACCATGTGGTTGGAGGGTCCTAAAGCAGAAGTTGAGGTGTTTTCTTCCAAGTGTCGGGTAGCAAGAATTTGGCAGTGGAGGAGGCCCAGGACTTGCATGTCCTTGGTGGAATGGGAGGGGAGTTAAAGTGTTCCGCCACAGGGCGGTGTGTCGTTTAGATTTAGAGTCCCAGAGTTGTTCCCTGAAATGTTCCGCAAGTTGGCGTCCAGTTTCCCCAATGTGGATGAGACCATATTGCGAGCAATGGATACAATCTTATAAATAGATTGAATAAATCTTAGCCTGCCAGAGTTATTTTCTTTAATTAAATTAAAGAATTTTTTTGTTCAATTGGATGACTGCATGAAACGGTTTGTTGGTCAGATTTGAATCATCACACCCAAATGAGACGATGCCATGAATATCAGTGAACTGCTCTTTTTGTTAAAAACCACAAGTTCTTGATTTATTTTCACAACTTCCTGGTATTCACACCTGCACATTCAATGTCAAACTCTGATATCAGAAATTAAATTACAGCATTAATTTTGACTTACAATATTCGAACAAACAAATTAATAGCACACAGTGAATAAATACCAAGTCTTATTAATATGAAATTAAATTTGACCAAAAAATATAAAATCAAGATGGGAGATAAGAAATGGGGGAAGGGCAAAGGGCAAGAAATGCAGCATCATAGAAAGTGCTCCTCCAGATAGTGCATTTTACCAAACATCACTGCTAAATATAAACACTCCGATATGATCCTCCGGTTTTAATGTAAACCATAGCCCCATACAGTAGGTACCATTTAAATGAGTTAAAAATACAAGCCTTGAGCAAATCCAGCTTTCAGCCTTATCCACCCGCTTATTGGAGCTTGGACCTTCCTCCAGCTCCGGGGGGTTGTTGAACTCCTGGGCTCCAGCGGCCACGCCTCCACTGAAGAAGCTTTGGGAAGCAGATGCAAAGGCAAGATGCAGAACAGAGAACCTTTGTATATGAAAGCAGCTTACAGAGACATTGAGCAATAGCATGACATGGTATGTACCCATCGACCTCTGGGTTATCTACCCAGCACACTCATGCAGCACTACTCTACTTCTGTGCTCCCAGCAGCTGGATCGTGGATCAGTTTAAAGTAGGTCCTATATCTCTGATTACATTGGTACACAAGGCAGTGAAGAAAGGTACAGGCACACTGGCCTTCATCAGTTCGGGAATTCAGTATAGATGTTGGCAAGTTATGTTGTAGTTATACAGGACGTTCATGAAGCTGCACCTGGAATATTGTGATCAGTTTTGGTCCCCATGGTGTTCTGACTTCTGACTTCTTCAACTCTGGGTTTGTGTTGAACTTGATGGGATACTTTGTCCAACTCAGTATGTTCAACAATATCTCTCAGAGGGATTCATGTGAAACTTTTCAGGAGGTGAGCTCAACAAGATTGAAGTATTCAAAGTTACTTGGACTCTATTTTAAACTTACATAGGGACCAGTAGTCAGAGACACGTACAGCATGGAAACAGACTCTTCGGTCCAACTTGTCCATGCTGACCTGATATCCTATATTAATCTTGTCCCATTTGACAGCACCTGACCCATATACTCTGGCAGCTCATTTCATATATGGACCACCCTCTGAATGAAGAAGTTGTCCCTTTAATATATTTCGCCTCTTACCCTAAACTTATGCCCTCTAGTTCTGGACTCCCCCACCCCAAGGAAAGGACTTTGTCTATTACACTGTCCATGCCCCTCATGATTTTATAACCGCTATTAGGTCACTTCTCTGCCTCCGATGATCCAGTGAAAACAGCCCCACGCTATTCAGCCTCTCCCTGTAGCTCAAACCCTCCAAGCCCCAGCAACATTCCTGTAAATCGTTTCTCACGGAGAAGTCAACGTTTCAGTCATGAAGAAGGGTTAATACCCAAAACGCTGACTACTCCACATCCTGGTGCTGCCTGGCTTGCTGTATTCTCCCAACCTCCTACTTGCCAACTTCGGGTTGCAATATGTCGTTGCTCAGTGTTTACCACTGCAGCCTCACCGTGCCGGGGACCCAGGTTTGATTCACGCCTTGGGTGGCTGTCTGTGAGGAGTTTTCATATTCTCCCAGTGTCTGCATGGGTTTTCTCTGGGTGGTCCTGTTTTCTTCCATAGTCCAAAGATGTTCAGGTCATGTCGATTGGTCACGCTTAATTACCCATAGAGTTAGGTACATTAGTCAGAGAGAAATGGGTCTGGATGGGTTACTCTTCGGAGGGTCGATGTGGACTTGTTGGGGCAAATGGCCTGTTTCCACACTGTAGCTAATCTCATTTACACTACTTTTGTCACTAACGAATGGCTGAGTAAACCCGATGGGCCGAATGGCCTAACTTCTGCTCAGATGGTTTTGCGGTCTTACTTTTCTCTGGATCATTTCATTTGGCAATGTGCAGTCCCTGGCTCAATGAGCAGTAGCTTCCAGTGAAAGCAAAGCTCATATGATGGTTGAACCCCTACAGTGTGGAAACAGGTCCTTCAGCCCAACACATCTGCACAGATTCTCCGAAGGGTAACCTACTCAGATCCATTTTCCTACCCTCCATAAATTGCACACAAACCCCCAAGGGTGGAAGTATTCCTGGGTTCCTGGTGCCATGAGGCAGCAGTGCTAACCGTGAGCCACCATGAGGTTTTGGTTGTGGGGGGGGGGGGGGGGGGGTGGGGGGTGGGGGAGGCAATTGCAGTCCAGCAGAAAACAGAAACAGCCCACCTACTCTCCCACTGCACACACTGTCAGAACTGGCAGGAGGTTCAGTCCTGGGGGGTGACTAAAGGCAGCGTCACTGGTGGGATCCGATTGCTGGGAGCGCTGGTGCCCCCGCTGGTTCTTCCGCAAGTTGCAGGAAAACACGAACCTCTTCCCACACTCGGGCCAGCTGAAGGGCCTCTCCCCGGTGTGGACACACTGGTGCTTCAGCAGGGTGGAGGAATTGCTGAAGGACTTCCCGCATTCAGGGCAGCAGAATGGCCTCCCCTCTCCACCCCCCTTCCCCCCGTGTGGACCAGCTCGTGCTTCAGCAGTGTGGAGGAGCGGGTAAAGCCCTTCCCACACTCGGGCAGGAGAACGGCTTCTCCCCGGTGTGGACGGACTGGTGCATCAGCAGAGCTGAGGAATTGATGAAGGCCTTCCTGCACTTAGGCAACTGAACGACCTCTCCCCCATGTGGACCCACCAATGGGCCAGCAGGTCGGAAGAAAGAGCAAAGCCCTTCCTGCAATCGGGGCAGAAGAACAGGTTCTCCTCAATATGGATCCACTGGTGTCTCAGCAGGTGGGAAGAACTGCTGAAGGCCATCTCGCACTTGGGGCTGGAGAACAGCCTTCCCCGGTGTGGACCAACTGGTGCATCAGCAGGGCAGAGGAATCACTGAAGGTCTTACCACACTCAGGGCAGCAGAAGGGCCTCTTCCCCTCTGTGGACCCATTGGTGCTTCAGAACCCTTTCAAATTTCACAATATCCTTCTGATAGGAGGGAGACCAGAATTGTACACAATATTCCAAAAGTGGTCTAAAAAATGTTGTGTACAACCACAACATAACTTCCCAACTCCAATACTCAGTCAGAGGATTGGGCAAGCTTTGAAAACCCACACAAAACAAACAGGAAAGAATGGAGGGTCAAACCGAATTTTTGATTATCACCTTGGAAGCATCACTGAGAAATCGGCGGACTGACGTTTATTGGGTAGCCGTTCTCCTTAAATACACTATATACGAATTTCTCTTGTGCTCTTCGTAGTTTCTCTGTGCTGCAGTGTGTAGTGGCTCGTTGAAATAATCTCCTGATGCAGCTTCGTTTGTGGGTGTTGGGATGATTGCTTCTGCAGTTAAGTACTTGTTTTGGGTCTGTTGTTTTTCTGTAGATGCTAGTTTGAAGTTCCCCATTGACTGTTCGTTCTACTGTGACATCAAGAAATGGCACTTTGTTGTTGTTCTCCTCCCCGTCAAACCAGGAGCCCCCCTTAGACCATAGTCTCACGACTTGGAACGCCAATATACAGACTCGTCAAAGGCCTCCACTGAAGGCGAAAACACCTAGTCGAAGATTCACTCCACTCCATTTACTCCATCCAAGAATTCCTGAACACTGTTGTGGTTCTGTTCGCCGAGCCGGGAATTTGTCTTGCAAACGTTTCGTCCCCTGTCTAGGTGACATCCTCAGTGCTTGGGAGTCTCCTGTGAAGCGCTTCTGTGATGTTTCCTCTGCCATTGAGTGCCATTCATCCACAGACTCTATCAACAAACGTATCCACCTGGACCCAAAATACCGGCCACTACAGCGGGCAGCTCGAACTGACAACCGGAAGCGGCAGAGACAGGCCACTATAAATGCCGGAAGAAACATCACAGAAGCGCTTCACAGGAGGCTCCCAAGCACTGAGGATGTCACCTAGACAGGGGACGAAACGTTTGCAACACAAATTCCCAGCTCGGCGGACAGAACCACAACAACGAGCACCCGAGCTACAAAACTTCTCCCAAACTTTGAATTCCTGAACACCAAAGACACTGAGATAGAAGAGGATGGATTAATGTTGTCCTTTGACATAACAGCCCTGTTCACATCCATTAACATCAACGTGGCCAAAGAAAACTGAAGACACTACTCGAAGAACCAAAGACACAAACACAGCATCAACTTCATCAGCAAAGATAGCACTGTCAAGCTCGTGGAACTGTGCCTTACCATCCACTTCATATTCAATAACAAGCCCTACAAACAAATCAACGAAATACGCATGAAACCACCAGTATCAGGATTCCGAGCAGAAGCAATAATGCAGAGACTCGAACAAACAGCCCTTTCGACGATCCAACCCAAACTTAGAGTCCGCTACAGCGATGACACTTTTGTCATCAAAAATGAAACAAATTAGAGGAAACCTACAACACCATCAACAATATTCTTCCTGGCATAAAATTCACAAAAGAGGAGAACAACAACAAAGTGCCATTTCTCGATGTCACAGTAGAGTGAACAGTCAATGGTAAATTCAAAACAGCGTCTACCGGAAAACAATGCACGCGAACCAAGAACTTAACTACAGAAGCAATCGCCACTACACATACAAACAAATCTGAATCAGGACACTATTTCAACGAGCCACGACACACTGCAGCACCCAGGAACGACGAAGATCAATAAATAACTGTAAAGAGAACTTAAGAAGAACGGGCAGCCGATAAACCCCCTGAAAACGGTTTCCCTGACCGGGAATCGAACCCGGGCCGCGGCGGTGAGAGCGCCGAATCCTAACCACTAGACCACCAGGGAGACACAACAGCAATCTGATAGCTCTACTGAAAATTTCTTCCCTGCCCGGAAACCGAATCCGGGCTGTGGTTGGTCGAAGGCTTTCACCTGTGTATCCAACAATGTCATTTCTTGTATCCATTGCTCCTGATGCGGTCTCATCTACATTGGGGAGACTGGAGACTCCTCGCAGAGTCAAGTCACAGCGCTTGAGGGAACATCTCCAGGACACCCGCACCAATCAACCCCATCGCCCTATAGCCCAACATTTCAACACCCCCTCCCACTCTGCCGAGGACATGCCGTTCCTGGGCCTCCTCCATCGCCGCTCCCTCCCCACTCGATGCCTGGAGGATGAACGTCTAATCTCCCGCTTGGGGTAAATTCAACCCCAGGCCATCAATGTGGACTTCATCAGATTCCTCATTTCCCCTCCCCCACCTGACCTCAATTCCAACCTGCCAGCTCAGCGCTGTCCTCATGACCTGTCCTACCTGCCAATCTCCCTCCCCACCTATCCGCTACACCCTCCTCTCTGATCTGTCACCTTCATCCCCACCCCCATTCACCTATTGTACTTTTTGCTACCTTCGGCCCAGCACAACCCACCCCCCAATTTATCTCTCCACCCTGGTGGGATCCTGCCTCTATTCCTGATGAAGGGCTTTTGCCCGAAACGTCGATTTTCCTGCTCCTCGGAAGCTGTCTGACCTGCTGTGCTTTTCCAGAACCATTCTGATCTAAACTCTGGTTTCCAGCATCTGCAGTCCTCACTTTTGCCGACCCAATAAACCCAGTGTGCCAATTTCACATCAACAAACTGACACAAGCAGACACAACGTCTGCAGAAACCCTAGCCACATTACTTTACATTAAAGACATCTGGGAAATGATGTCCAGACAACTCAAACCCCTCAGCATCATGGTAGCCCACAAACCTACCAACACACTTAAACAGCGGCTAATGAACCTGAAATACCCGATACAAACAACCAGAAAACGAATGTTATTAACAAAATACCATACAAAGAAATATATACATGAACTCTGCCGCACAGTTCTCTGTGGCAAGAAATGCTGGGATGAGATAAGGAAGATTTTTTCAGCCAAAACGAATCGACACTGACTGGACAGCCATTTAACATCAACGCTGTCAGTCCAGGATGGAAGATCCGAAGGGATGGACAGTTTTCTTATTTCCTGAAGATTTACAAAGCTGAGACTGGGTTTTGGTGTTTGTTCCCTTTCCACTCCCAAGAGCCGCAGTGGTTGGTGCGGTGTGTTGGGAAAAGTGAAATGTGCCTGTGAGCAGCGTGTGGGGCTATTTCAGCTTCCCCTCCTCTGACAGCGCTGTGACTTAATTCTGATGTTCTCAGGGACATTTACTGACGCGAGACAGTGAAAAGATTCTCATTCCTGCAGATGAGGAATTGTACCCATACGCCAGTTTCATGACAATGAGAAAGATTAATTGGGATGTGTGAATAAGCTGTGAGCTGCAGTTAAAACAAGTAGGTGGAGTCAGATGCGTCATCCATTGCCCCCATGGTCCTGAAGAAATGTTTGCTTTTGTCTGCTTGAGGGACTTTGGACACTGGCGTGGCAGGGAGAATACTGGGATACCGAGTGAGGGAGATTCAGTGCGCTGACTGTGAAAAGTGCTTCAAACCATTTCCTCAGATTGGGGAATTAAAATCACACCCCTCGCGGTGGGAAAGACGATGTCCCCGCTCTGTTTGTAATTTCAAACCCAGAGCAACACAAGGAAAGCTCCACCCAATGGGGAAACCGTGGAAATGTGGGGCGTGTGGGAAAGGATTCCCTTCCCCTTCAGTGCTGGAAACCCACAGACGCATTCACAGCGGGGTGAGGCCGTTCACCTGCTCAGTGTGCAGGAAGGGGTTCAGTCAGAGGGAAGCCATTCACGTGCCCCATGTGCAGGGGAGAGTTCACTCAGTCAGCTGCACTGCTGACCCACCAGTGGGTCCACACTGGAGAGAGGCCATTCACCTGCTCTAAGTTCCCACCTGAGGAGGCACCATCGAGTTCACGTGTTAGCGCAAGGGGATTGAAGGAGCGATGGCCCAGTACTCCGATCAACCCAATACTGGGGCGTCCCAGGTTCGAATCCCACGGTGGTCGATTGCAGAATCTGGACTTTGTAATCTAAGGATGAAACCACTTTTAGGGGGGAAAAAACCATCTGATTCACTCATGTCCTTTTTAGTGAAGGAAACTGCCGTTGCGGGAAAGGGTTCACTCAGTCATCCCAGCTGCATGTTTTACCCGGCTGTACCAGGGATCCAGTTACAAACGGACAACTCAGCTGACCAACAAAGAAAGTGGGGTGGGGAGAGTGGGTGCATTTTGAGCTGGAGGTGTTTTCTTTAAAAACTATTTTTTGTATGTCTTTTTCCTGGGAAATCTGAAGCTGTCACAAAATAGGGTCGTAGTAAAGGTTACCTGAACTTACCGCCCGGCTTAGACTCTGTGAGGTCCAACAGGTTTTTGTTTTAAAGCTGCTCATTTCTTTCAGCCTCCAGCACTAATGTCATGTCTCAGAAGGACCAGTGAATGAGTAGCTAATATTGTTACAAATTGTATATTTTTTCAGGACTTCAGGTTCATTGTTTCATTGGAATTGCAAAGTTTACTGGCAACAGTGGGAGGTGTGGGCTGTATTCACTGGAAACAAAGTTTTAAAATCTCACAAACACCAGGGTATATTCTAACAGGTTTATTTGGAAGCACTAGGTTTCGAAGTGCTGCTCCTTCTTCAGGTAGCTGTGGAATAAGATCACAAGACGCAGATTATATCGCAAAAACATTATAGTGTAATACAACGTAAGTGACGTATTGAAGAAACCAAGATTGCTGTTAA
Source organism: Chiloscyllium punctatum (assembly GCF_047496795.1). NCBI lineage: Eukaryota > Metazoa > Chordata > Chondrichthyes > Orectolobiformes > Hemiscylliidae > Chiloscyllium > Chiloscyllium punctatum. The sequence goes on along the minus strand of NC_092774.1, from coordinate 62,999,310 downwards.
ATCTTTCATCTTTTAAAATGGGCTGCAGATTTCGGTTCATTAATATGTACATTCCAGAACTTCTTTTAAGTCACGTTCTCCAGGAAACTTAATGTTTTATAAAAGGAGGTAACACCTCATATCAAACAATGCATGGAAGCTGTGAGGTGAGAGTCTGTCTGTATCCCAATCTTGAGTCAGACTGGTTCTATTTCCAAATATATAATTCTGCAAATGCAAATTCCCCCCAAATGTGTGAGTGCATGCATGAGAGAGAGTGTGTGTATGTGCGTGTGCAGGCTGGGTAAAGTGTGTGTGTGATGGAGTATAATCATGTGCGAAGATGTATGCGTGCATGTGAGTGGAAGGGGGCGCATTAGTGTGTGTCTGAGAGAGAGCATGTCTATCGGAAAGGCTCTGCACGAGCGTGTGAGTGTGTAAGAGTGTGTGTGAGAGTGAGAGAGTGAGAGAGAGAGAGCGTAACCGTGAAGTGGGGTTACCTGTCATGGGAGATGAACCCAAGGTCGCGGTTGAGGCCATCCTCCTCGTTTCCGAACATGGCTATTAGCCTGTGCTGGGCCTCTAAAAGTGATTAAGCAGTTACACAACACACATTGGAGAGGGAAGGGTGGGACTTATCTCGATTTGCAGAAGGTGGGACGTTCTGATTGCTGGAAACGAAGGAATACACATACTGGAGGACACAGAGAGATGGAGCTGGAAGCCAGGCTGCAGACACGTTGGGGGATTCACTGTGGAAACAGGCCGTTTGGCCCACCAAGTCCACACTGACCCTCCGAAGAACATACCCCCACCCCCCGACCCACCCAATAACCCCACAGCGAATCCCTGAATTTAGAACGCCCAATCCACTCTAGCCTGCACATCTTTGGAACATGTGAGAAAACCCGAGCACCCAGAGGAAAGCGACGCGGACAGGGGGTGGGGGAGGGATAGGAAAGTGCAAAATCCACACAGTCACTGTGATGGTGGGATTGAACCCAGGTCCCTGGCGCTGCGAGGAATCCCCTCTCCAGCTCTCGGCAATCGATTGGCTTCTCCCCAATCCTGGTGACACTCCAATCAGTTTGAGGAATTCAATTTGCTTCCATGGAGTTTCCACGGGGCAGAGGTCGTTGTTACTCGGCAGATTCAACGATCCAATGAAGGGCTCGTCTATAGCGAGAACACTAGTCCACATTTCGCTGAAAAATTAAAGTTCTCTCCGCAATTTGAACCCTTGAGTACTCCCACGCAGGCTGCGTGTATTCACGGGGATTCTCAATGCATGTTGATATTTGAAATCATTTCCTGCAGACAAACATTTCCCCTCCTGGATTCAAACACTGCTGATATTCAGGCCCTGACTAAATTTCTTGTCCATGCCCGAAAAGCAAATCCTCCTCTGCTAATATCTTGAGAAAACAGATCACTGCTGTCAGTGCAGGGCAGAAAATAGGATGAGAGAATTTTGGTTTGCACAGAACAGCCTTCTCTTTCTTCTACCCGAAATCTCTGTCTCTCAATTCCTAAACCTTTCAATGTATTCCAACCCAAATTGATCCTTCCATCCTCCTGCCTTTGCCCAGCTCCCCTCTCCTGAACGTCCTGACCCTCTGTTCAGTTTCTCAGCCACATCTCGCCATCCTTAGTATATAGCCCACATCTTTATTTAGTTTTTAAAACAGAAAGGCAGTGGTTTGCTGATGCCAGGATTTGAGGGTGACTGCACTCACACAGTGTTCCAGACTCGTCTCTCGTGTCATTCAGAAAAGTCTGCACTGCACATGTGCAGAGAGGGGGATGCTGGGAGTGGGTGGGATGCATTCTCACCTCCCCATCCAATCATCCCCATAGCAAACCATGTCCATTCCCTCACCGCCACCCATAGCATCCCCTGTCTATTCTCTCTCTCTTCCCTAACCTACCAGTCCCTTCCCACTCTCTCCCACACATGCCACTCTCGCCACCCCGTCCATTCTATCTCTGCACCCTCTGCCCTCTGTCCAGTCCCTCATCCACCCTCTGTCCCCATCCATTCCCTTTATCGCTCCACCCTCTGCCTTCCCCAATCCAGTCCCTTCCCTTACACTCATTTTCTCTCACCTCCCACACGCTGCCCCCATCCATTCCTTCTCTCCCCCACCTTCTCCTGCCATTCATTGTTGCTCTCTTTCTCCACCCTCTACCCTGTCCATTCTCACCTCAACATTTGCCCCGTCCATTCTGTCCCCACCCAGTGCCCCATCCATTCTCTCCCCACCCACTGCCCCGTCCATTCTCTCCCCACCCACTATCCCCGTCCATTCTCTCCCCACCCACTGCCCCGTCCATTCTCTCCCCATCCACTATCCCCGTCCATTATCTCCCCACCCATTGACCCCTGTCCATTCTCTCCCCACCCACTGCCCCGTGTCCATTCTGTCCTGATCCACTGCTCCCCGTCCATTCTCTCCCCACCCACTGCCCCCGTCCATTCTCTCCCCACCCATTGCCCCAGTCCATTCTCTCCCCACCCACTGCCCCGTCCATTCTCTCTCCCCACACTCTGCAACCAATTTCTTTCACTTCGCACTTTGCAACTCCGCATTCTCTCTCTCCTCCCCAATCCTCTTCACCACATTCTCTCTGTCTGCTCCCACCCTGTGTACCCCCATGCATTCTCTACCCCCGATGCTCTGCTCTCCTACCCATTTTCTCTCTTTCTCTTCCCCCAGTCTCTGCGCCCCACCGTCTAATCTCACTCTGAGTACCCTCCCCCCGTCCTTTCTCGTGCCTCGAGCCCTCTTTGATCGCTGTATCAACCCCTTCTAATGATAGAGAGAGAATGGATGGTGATGGCGACCTGGGGTGTGGGTGGGGATGGGAAGCGTGAGAAATGGCTGACCTTTAACATTGAGAATAGCTAAAATGATGTATTCAGAAACATCAGTACTGTCTGAAAGCACATTCAATTGTTTAAAAGAAGCTGCAGACATCTTTCTGAAACTTGCACAGTTAGGCCACAATTGAGGACAGCCGGTAAACTTGGAATGGCCGATTCCTAGTCTTGTGAAATCATTTCAGAATATGTAGAAATACAGTCATAGAGTTGCAGAGAACAGAAACAAACCTTTCGGTCCACGCCGACAACATTTCCTAAGTTAACCTAGTGATCCATTTGCCAGCATTTGGCCTATATCTCTCTCAACCCTTCCTATTCATACCTCCATCCAGATGCCTTTTAAATGTTGTAATTCTACCAGCCTCGACCACTGCTTCTGGCAGCTCATTCCAAACACATGCCACGCTCTGTGTGAAAAAGTTACCCCGTTCGGTCCCTTTTAACCCTTTTCCCTCTCCGCCTAAACCCTAAACTGTCTATCCTCTGAAAGTACAGGGTCATATTTTAAATGTAGAAGACAAAAATGAGGATGATTTCTTTTCTTTCTGAGGGTTGTGTGTCTTCTTCAAAAGACAGTGGATTCAAAATCTATAAAGCAGAGGTAGATAGGTTCTTGATAACCAAGTGGATGAAAGCTTTTCGGGGATGTGTTGGAATGTAGAGTTGATGTTGAATTCAGATCAGCCATGATCTTATTGAATGTTGCAGCAGGCTCGAAGTGCCGAGTGACCTACTCCCACCCATTATATGTTTGTATCAAGCAGTCTGTGTCTCCCCTCTTATCGTTGTGAACTGGGTAATTCATTTCCAATATTGCCTCTTGTAGACAGTTAACTGAACACCAGATGGCCCCCTATTGGGAGCAGGCACATTGTAGCAATTGCAGTATTTCTTGTGTTAATTTTGTTGCTGAGAATCTTCGAACTAAAAACCAAAACACTTATATTATTATCGCACCAATAAAAGTGTTGGTTTGGATGTATCATTGTTGAATTAGCCATTCCCACCTTTTCCAGAATTCTGTGTTTAAAGCCCTCGAGTCTGGTTTCTACCCCTGAAACAGTTCTTATCAAGGTCATATTTGACATCCTTTGTAACGGTGACAGGGCTAAACATTCCCTCGTCGACCTGCGGACAGCCTTGATCAGAGTTAATGACAGTACTGACCCTCTCCAGCATCACTCTACCCTCTGGGAGTGTCTGCTTTTAGCGTCTTCTGTTCTGATTTGCTTCACCGTAGCTGCTGGTGTTGGCATCTATACTGATGATATCCAACTGTGCCTGAACACCACTTCTCTCCCGACTCCTCTATCATTCATAATTTACCAATAATTTCATCTGAATGCCTGCCCAATTTCCAGCATTGGATAACCATAAACATTCCCTTAGTTAAATATTGTGAAGTGTGAAGCCATTGTTTTAGTCCCCAAGTTCTACCTGAGCCACCGTTCCCCCCCCCCCAACAACCCACCCCCCCCCCCCCCCCCCCCAACCCCAGTAACTCTGTTGAGAGCCTTCATGTCAGTTTAAAACTCGGATCGAAAGATTCGTGAAGAGTCGGGGGATGAACAGTTGCAGGAAAAGGGCAGGAAAGTGAATGTGGGGAATGCCAGATCACCCAGAATCCTACTGAATGGAGAAGCAGGCTCAAGGGGCTGAAAGGCATATTCGTGTTCCTATTTCGTATCGTTCCCGAGCCCTGAACTCTAATACAGGACACTGACTTCAGTGTGTGCCTTTACTGCCAGTGCTGTTGTTCCCTCGTGTAATATCAACAACTTAGCAGCTGCTGTAACCTCTTGCTCCTTAGTGACCTCGAAACACAATAAGCCAATGTGTTCAGGGGAGGCGATGACCGACTTTATTGTCACCAGACTATTCACCCAGGTAATGGTCTGGGGACCTGGGTTCAAAACCTGCCACGGCTGATGGTGGAATCTGAATTCAATATAAATCTGGAATTAAGAGTCTCATGATGAAATCGTTGTGGTTTGTTGTAAAAACTTATCTGGTTTCCTGCTGTCCGAACCTGGTCTGATCTACATGTGATTCCGATCCACTGTCAGCTGGTTGAATCTTCACTGCACTTTCAATCAAAACCTCCACTATAACCTCCCTACTTTTATGCTCCATTTAAAGGCCAATCTCCCTTTTGCCTTCCCTATTAGTCACTCTGCTCCCAGCAGCTGGATCGTGGATCAGTTTAAAGTTGGTCCTATATCTCTGATTACATCGGTACACAAGGTAGTGAAGAAAGGTTTCAGCACACTGGCCTTCATCAGTTCGGGAATTGAGTATAGATGTTGGCAAGTTATGTTGTAGTTCTACAGGACGTTGATGAGGCTGCACCTGGAATATTGTGATCAGTTTTGGTCCCCTTGGTGATCTGACTTCTGACTTCTTGAACTCTGGGTTTGTGTTGAACTTGATGGGATACTTTGCCCAACTCAGCATGTTTAAACAGTATCTCTCAGAGGGATTCATCTGAAACTTTTCAGGAGGTGAGCTCAACAAGATTGAACTATTCAAAGTTACTTGGACTCGATTTAAAACTTGCATCAGGATTAGTAGTCAGAGACACATACAGCATGGAAACTGACCCTTTGGTCCAACTTGTCCATGCTGACCTGATATCCTAAACTAAACTCGTCCCATTTGACAACACCTGACCGAAATCCTGTGGCAGCTCATTTCATATAAGTACGACCCTCTGCATGAAGAAGTTGTCCCTTTAATATATTTCGCCTCTCACCCTAAACCTATGCCGTCTAGTTCTGGACTCCCCCATCCCAGGGAAAAGACCTTGTCCATTACGCTGTCCATACCCCTCATGATTTTGTAACCTCTATTAGGTCACTCCTCTGCCTCTGATGGTCCAGTGAAAATAGTCCCAGCCTATTCAGCCTCTCCCTGTAGCTCAAACCCTCCAACCCCCAGCAACATTCCCGTAAATCGTTTCTCATGGAGAAGTCAACATTTCAGTCCTGAAGAAGGGTTAATACCCAAAACGCTGACTACTCCACATCCTGGTGCTGCCTGGCTTGCTGTATTCTCCCAACCTCCTGCTTGCCTCCTTCGGGTTGCAATATGTCGTGGCTCAGTGTTTACCACTACAGCCTCACAGTGCCGGGGACCCAGGTTTGATTCCAGACTTGGGTGGCTGTCTGTGAGGAGTTTGCACATTTTCCCAATGTCTGCGTGAGTTTTCACTGGGTGATCCTGTTTTCTTCCATAGTCCAAAGATGTTCAGGTCATGTGGATTGGTCATGCTTAATTGCCCAGAGAGTTAGGTACATTAGTCAGAGGGAAATGGGTCTGGATGGGTTATTCTTTGGAGGGTCGGTGTGGACTTGTTGGGACAAATGACCTGTTTCTACACTGTAGCTAATCTCATCTGCACTACTTTTGTCACTAACGAATGGCAGAGTCGACTCGACGGGCCGAATGGACTAACTTCTGCTCAGATGGTCTTGCGGTCTTAGGTTTCTCTGGATGATTTCATTTGGCAATGTGCAGTCCCTGGCTCAATGAGCAGCAGCTTCCAATGAAAACAAAGCTCATATGATGGTTGAACTCCTCCAGAGTGGAAACAGGTCCTTCAGCCCAACACATCTGCACAGATTCTCCGAAGAGTAACCCACTCAGATCCATTTTCCTACCCTCCATAAATTGCACACAGACCCCCTGGGTTCCTGGTGCCATGAGTCAGCAGTGCTAACCCTGAGCCACCATGAGGTTGTGGTTGTGGGGGGTGGGGGAGGCAATTGCAGTCCAGCAGAAAACAAAAACAACCCACCTACTCTCACACTGCACCCATTGTCAGAACTGTCAGGAGGTTCAGTCCTGGGGGGTGACTAAAGACAGCGTCACCGGTGGGATCTGATTGCTGGGAGCGCTGGTGCCCCCGCTGGTGCTTCCGCAAGTTGCAGGAAAACATGAACCTCTTCCCACACTCGGGCCAGCTGAAGGGTCTCTCCCCGGTGTGGACACACTGGGGCTTCAGCAGCGAGGAGGAATTGCTGAAGGACTTCCAGCATTCAGGGCAGCCGAAAGGCCTCCCCCCTCCGCCCCTTCCATCCCCCCATGTGGACCAGCTGGTGCTTCAGCAGTGTGGAGGAGCAGGTAAAGCCCTTTCCACACTCGGGCAGGAGAACTGCTTCTCCCCGGTGTCGACGCTCTGGTGCATCAGCAGGGCTGAGGAATTGCTGAAGGCTTTCCTTCACTTAGGCAACTGAACGACCTCTCCCCCATGTGGACCCACCAATGGGCCAGCAGGTCGGAAGAAAGAGCAAAGCCCTTCCTGCAATCGGGGCAGAAGAACGGCTTCTCCTCAATATGGACCCACTCGTGTCTCAGCAGGTGGGAAGAACTGCTGAAGGCCATCTCGCACTTGGGGCCGGAGAACAGCCTTCCCCGGTGTGGACCAACTGGTGCGTCAGCAGGACAGAGTAATCATGAAGGCCTTCCCACACTCAGGGCAGCAGAAGGGCGTCTTCATCTCTGTGGACCCATTGGTGCTTCAGAACCCTCTCAAATTTCACAATATCCTTCTGATAGGAGGGAGACCAGAATTGTACACAATATTCCAAAAGTGATCTAACCAATGTCCTGTACAGCCACAATATAATCTCCCAGCTCCAATACTCAGTCAGAGGATTGGGCAAGCTTTCAAAACCCACACAAAACAAACAGGAAAGAATGGAGGGATAAACCGAATTTTTGTGAGTCAGCTTGAAAGCATCAATGAGAAACCAGCGGACTGCGTTTATTGGGTAGCCGTTCTCCTTAAATACACTATATACGTATTCCTCTTGTGCTCTTCGTAGTTTCTCTGTGCTGCAGTGTGTAGTGGCTGGTTGAAATAATGTCCTGATGAAGCTTCGTTTGTGGGTGTTGGGATGATTGCTTCTGTGGTTAATACTTGGTTTGGGTCTGTTGTTTTTCTGTAGATTCCAGTTAGAAGTTCCCCATTGACTGTTCTCTCTACTGTGACATCTAGGAATGGCACTTTGTTGTTGTTCTCCTCCCCTTCAAAAAAGGAGCCCCCACTTCTACCATAGTCTCACCACTTGGAACACCAATATACAGACTCGTCAAAGGCCTCCACTGAGAACTAAAACACCAAGTCGAAGATTCACTTCACTCCATTTACTCAGTCCAAGAATTCCTGAACACCAAAGACACTGAGATAGAAGAGGATGGAATAATGTTGTCCTTTGACAGAACAGCCCTGTTCACATCCATTAACATCAACGTGGCCAAAGAAAACTGAAGACACTACTCGAAGAACCAAAGACACAAACACAGCACCAACTTCATCAGCAAAGATAACACTGTCAAGCTCGTGGAACTGTGCCTTACCATCCACTTCATATTCAATAACAAGCCCGACAAACAAATCAACGAAATACCGATGATACCACCAGCAGCATCAGGATTCCTAGCAGAAGCAATAATGCAGAGACTCGAACAAACAGCCCTTTCGACGATCCAACCCAAACTTTGAGTCCGGTACAGCGATGACACTTTTGTCATCAAAAAATGAAACGAATTAAAGGAAACCTACAACACCATCAACAATCTCCTTACTGGCATAAAATTCACAAAAGAGGAGAACAACAACAAAGTGCCATTTTTCGATGTCACAGTCGAGCGAACAGTCAATGGTAAATTCAAAACAGCGTCTACAGGAAAACAACGCACGCGAACCAAGAACTTAACTGCAGAAGCAATAATCCCTACACATACAAACAAACCTGCATCACGACACTATTTCAACGAGCCACGACACACTGCAGTACCCAGGAACTACGAAGATCAATAAATACCTGTATAGAGCATTTAAGAAGAACGGGTAGCCTATAAACCCCCTGAAAACGGTTCCCCAGCCCGGGAATCGAACCCGGGCCTCGGTGGTGAGAGCGCCGAATCCTAACCACACGACCACCAGGGAGATGCAGAGACAGCCTGATAGCTCTACTGAAAATTTCTTCCCTGCCCCGAAATCGAACCCGGCCGTGGTTGGTCGAAGGCTTTCACCTGTGTATCCAAGAATGTCATTTCTTGTATCCATTGATCCCGATGCGGTCTCCTCTACATTGGGGAGACTGGAGACTCCTCGCAGAGTCAAGTAACAGCGCTTTAGGGAACATCTCCAGGACACCCGCACCAATCAACCCCATCACCCTATGGCCCAACATTTCAACACCCCCTCCCACTCTGCCGAGGACATGCCGTTCCTGGGCCTCCTCCATCGCCGCTCCCTCCCCACTCGATGCCTGGAGGATGAACGTCTCATCTCCCGCTTGGGGTAAATTCAACCCCAGGCCATCAATGTGGACTTCATCAGTTTCCTCATTTCCCCTCCCCCCACCTGACCTCAATTCCAACCTTCCAGCTCAGCGCTGTCCTCATGACCTCGCCTACCTGCCAATCTCCCTCCCCACCTATCCGCTCCACCCTCCTCTCTGATATGTCACCTCCATCCCCACCCCCATTCACCTATTGTACATTTTGCTACCTTCGGCCCAGCACACCCCACCCCCAATTTATCGCTCCACCCTGGAGGGGTCCTGCCTCTATACCTGATGAAGGGCTTTTGCCCGAAACGTCGATTTTCCTGCTCCTCGGAAGTTGTCTGACCTGCTGTGCATTTCCCTCACCACTCTGATCTAAACTCTGGTTTCCAGCATCTGCAGTCCTCACTTTTACCTACCCAGTAAACCCAGTGTGCCGATTTCACATCAACAAACTGACACAAGCAGACACAACGTCTGCAGAAACCCTAGCTACATTACTTTACATTAAAGACATCTGGGAAATGATGTCCACACAACTAAACTCTCTCAGCATCATGGTAGCCCACAAATTTACCAACACACTTAAACAGCGGCTAATGAACCTGAAATACCGTATACAAACAACCGGAAAAGTTTGTTATTTCCAAAATACCATACAAGGAAATATATACATGAACTCTGCCACACAGGTCTCTGTGGCAAGAAATGCTGGTATGAGATAAGGAAATTTTTTTCAGCCAAAACGAATCGACACTGACTGGACAGCCATTTAAAATCAACGCTGTCAGCCCAGGATGGAAGATCCGAAGGGATGGACAGTTTTCTTATTTCCTGAAGATTTACAAAGCTGAGACTGGGTTTTGGTGTTTGTTCCCTTTCCACTCCCAAGAGCCGCAACGGTTGAGGCGGTGAGTTGGGAAAGTGAAATGTGCCCGTGAGCAGTGTGTGGGGCCTTTCAGCTTCCCCTCCTCCGACAGCGCTGTGACTTGACTCTGATGTTCTCAGGGACATTTACTGACACGAGACAGTGAAAAGATTCTCATTCCTGCAGATTAGGAATTGTACCCATACGCCGGTTTCATGACAATGAGAAAGATTAATTGGGATGTGTGAAGAAGCTGTGAACTGCATTTGAAACAAGTAGGTGGAGTCAGATACGTCATCCATTGCCCCCATGGTCCTGAGAGGACCTTACGCCACCATGCTCTGACGTTAACACGGACATGCGCAGCAATGGGTTCATTCACAAGGTGAACAACCAAAGATAATCACCGTCACTGATTCCCTTCCACAGGCCCAACTTTGTGAAGCAGTATCTTTCACAGGCAAAGGAAACACCCTTGTCCTCAGGTGCCTGCTTCATTTCGATCACGATTTCAAGCCCCTCACTGTTCTAGTCTTTTTTCCAAACATGTTCGGGATCATACCGATACTGTCGTGAAGCTCACACCGTTCAAGTAACGTACTTTTGGAGGTCTGAGTGGTCTTCTCCTGTTCTTCATCGGTTTCCGATGAACTGAATCGCAAAACCACTTCTTTGAGATGCCAATGAGCTGATAAAATTGAAACGCAAACCTTGTGGTTTCGTACCTTCCCTGCAGTAGTTCGCCAAGTCCTTTCCGAAGTGAATGACAAGACGATCCGCATGTCAGAAACCACATCCCGGGGACAGAATGACAAGCAGATGTTCTGGAAACTCTTTGCTGCTTGCAATTCATGGAGCAAAGTGGAATGTATTTCACACTGAGCAAGTTTCAGCTGGCTCAGAGTCTCCAGTGTACATTGCTCTCTTACCCGCCAGCTCAGAGAGTGAACAATAGGAGGGCCAAAGGAGTGAATAACGATCCGTGTGGGAGGGTGAATAATTGTTCATGGAGACCGTTAGTGGCTAACAATAAGTAGTGTGTCATAGCAGACTATGTGATAACAAGGGCTCGTATGTATGTGGTAGGGGTCAAGGACATGAGGGATTTCAGGCCCTAACGTCATGGAACTCGATCTTGAAGACCGGAGGGCTGGTGGGTGTTGAAGTGGAATATGAGGCGGTGTTCTTCCGTCTGGAGCTGAGCTTTGCTGGAACACTGCTGTAAGCCTTAGACAGAGATGTTGGCCAGGGAACATGGTGGCGTGTTAAAGTGGTAGGAAAGCAGAAGTTCAGAGCCTTTTTTTGCGGGCAGAACCGAGATGTTCTGCGAAGCAGTCATCCAGTTTATACTTCGTGCTCCGTTGGGGAAACGACACTGTGAGCAGCGAATGCAGTAGACTAGGTTGTGGCAAATGTGCAGGTAAAGTGCTGCTTCACCTGGAAGGTATGTTCGAGCCTGGAAGGATATTCAGGAGGGAGCAGGTAAATTGTGCTTCTGAGTTAAATCACGGTTCGTAAAAACAGAATGTGGCAATTTAGACAGAGTTAATATTTGTGCGTCGGCGATATGTCTGCCGGTGCGCGATGGGAGCATAACCCAGAAGGGAAACCATCTTCCCTCTTCACTCAATGTCGAGTTTAGCAGCTTTCCCGTATAAAGGCGCACTGTTGTGCACCTCGCCTTCTCATCTGCTTCCCAAAAAACTTCGACGAAAATATTTCACATTGATACACAGGCCCAGTATGCAGAGTTGAGATGACACACTTGTGGAGGTCTGCGGTGTCTTCTCCTGTTCTCTGTACCCTTTGTTGAGGAGGGCAATATGTGTCACTGGTTACTACGTTGTCAGAGAAAAGTTTAGAAAGAAAACTGTTTAATTTTCTGCCAGTAGAGAGGGCCCTGTTCCTGGGGACGGGCAAACGGCAGCAGAGAGACAGAATGAGAAGCAGCTGTTCATACAGTCATAGAGATGTACAGCATGGAAACAGACCCTTCGGTCCAACCCGTCAATGCCGACCAGATATCCCACCCCAATCTAGTCCCACCTGCCAGCACCCGGCCCATATACCTCCAAACCCTTCCTATTCATATATCCATCCAAACGCCTCTTAAATGTTGCAATTGTACCAGTCTCCGCCACTTTCTCTGGCAGCTCATTCCATACACGCACCACCCTCTGCGTGAAAAAGTTGCCCCTTAGGTCTCTTTTATATCATTCCCCTCTCACCCTAAATCTATGCCCTCTAATTCCTGACTCCCCGAGCCCAGGGAAAAGACTTTGCCTATTTATCCTATCCATGCCCCTCATAATTTTGCAAACCACCATAAAGTCACCCTTTTCTTTGTGATGGTACTCTGTTCAGCATCTTGCCTTTCATACCGATACTGTCGCGAAACTCACACCGTTCAAGTAACGTGCTTTTGGAGGTCTGATGGTCTTCTCCTGTTCTTCATCGGTTTCCTGTGAACTGAATCGCAAAACCACTTCCTCGGCAGAAAGGAGGGTTTCTGAAATAATTTTAAACCCCTTGCTTTGCTTGAACTCAAACTGCATTGACTTGGAGGAGAGTGGGATTTGCAAAGTGTCCTCCCCTCCACATGTGACTCAACTGCAGGGCAGCTGCCCGGCCCGCCCTCCATTGTTGACATCACAACGTGGATCCAGACCTGTCAGCTTCAGAGTGAATCTCCCTCCCTCTGGGCAACATCAGTGAGCTAGGCAATGTCACCCCTTTCCATTCCCATCCTCCAGTTTGCACCCTAGACTCAACTGCAGGGGAGGGGAGGTAGGGGTGGGTCAAACATTGTTCACTTGTAGCAACTGGAGTGAATCCAGGGAGGGAGCAGACACTCCAAAGGTGCTCAAATATTTTCTATATCTCTTAAAGCTATTTTCCTTGTGTATTCCCTCAGTTTGGCACGTATTCAGTTCGCACCCTAGAAAAGGATTGCTCCTTTCTTCATGTTCACAACTAAAACGTTAGATTCTCAAGGAACTGAGCAGCATTTAAGGGATTGGCACATTGTTAAAAAAACTGTAGGCCCCCTGGGTCATGTGGCTCGTTGGCCTCGGGCTGTGATTCTCGCTTCGGGCCTCCCGGTGCCTGGGTACGCGAGAAATTCCGCCTTCAAATCGCGGACGAACCCTCGTTTCTTACATTGCCTTGTGCAAAAACGGCCAATCAATACTCTTAAAAAAGCAGCGTCATTAAACGAGATCCGACTGCCTGAATTAGGGATGGGGCAGAGCTACCATTAAAATGAACGCGGCAAGGGCAGCACTTATTCAAAGCGAAAACAAGTTTTCCTTCACACAGAGGGTGGTGGGCGTTTGGAACGCGTTGCCAACAGAGGTGGTAGAGACAGGCACGGTAGATTCATTTAAGATGCGTCTGGATAAACGCATGAGTGGGTGGGGAGTAGAGGGATACAGATGCTTCGGAATTGACCGACAGGTTAAGACAGTACATTTGGTTCGGCTCAGGCTTGAAGGGCCTGTTCCTGGGCTGTAAATTTTCTTTGTTCTTTGTTCTATAAGGTGTATATCTGATATTGTTGGCTGTTGTAAAAGATTTTTGCAATTATTATTCACCTTCTAATGTAGTAATGGAGTTACGTCCATTTTTTGGAATAAGTTTTTCTTTAATAGGTGAGCAGGAAGTCATTCAGCGACTTTCGTGCCTTTCTTTTCTCAAGCAGCTTTAACATTTCATTTTCATATCCATGATTCAGCTCCATTTCCAGCATCTTTGTAGGCAGTTTGTTCCATGTTATTGTCACTGAAATGAAGTTTTCCTCCATACATACCTAAGGCTATCTGGCTGCATGAGGGTTTTCAGGTTTCTGTGGCCTGAATAATATGTGATCAGCAGACATCTGGCAATCTTCAGGAATTGCCACCTATGTTATGTTCTTTAACTGTACTGACAGTGATCACTTATTTTGTGATTTTTCTTTGTAGGAAGACGTGCAGAAAGAAATCTGCAAGCAAATAATACATCATGTTCTGACAGAGCTACTTGATTCATTGGGACTTGAATATCAGCAGCCATTCAATCAAGAAGACATGGTTGCTTTTGTTTGCTTGAGAGATTCTGGACACTGGTGTGGCAGGGAGAACACCGGAGTGAGGGAGATTCAGTGTGCTAACTGTGAAAAGAGGTGCAAACCATTTACTCAGATTGGGGGAATCAAAGTCTCACCCCTCACGGTGGGAAAGACTACCTCCCCGTTCTGTTTGTAATTTCAATCCCAGAGCAACACAAGGAAAGCTCCCTCCAACGGGGAAACCGTGGAAATGTGGGGACTGTGGGAAAGGATTCCCTTCCCCATTCCAGCTGGAAACCCGCAGACGCATTCACACCGGGAGAGGCCATTCACCTTCTCAGTTTGTAGGAAGGGCTTCAGTCGGATCAGCAATCTGCAGATGCACAAATGAGTCCACAAGTGAGAGAAGCCATTCACGTGCCCCATGTGCGGGAGGGGGTTCACTCAGTCAGCTGCACTGCTGACCCACCAGTGGGTCCACACCGGAGAGAGGCCGTTCACCTGCTGTACGTGCAGGAAGGGATTCACCTGCTCCTCCCACCTGCGGAGGCACCAGCGAGTTTACGCGTCATCACAGGGGGGATGGAAGGAGCGATGGCCGAGTGCCAAGTGCTTATGCACGAAACATCGATTCTCCTGCCCCTTGGATGCTGCCTGACCTGCTGTGCTTTTCCAACACCACACTCTCGACTCTGATCTCCAGCGTCTGCAGTTTTCACTTTCTCCTCGAGGGCAAGTTTGGACTTGTCTTTTATTCACTCATTCACTCGTTACAGTCTGTCCTTTGTTGTGGGCTAACTGCACATACATCAATGCAAGTTTCAGAATGATTTCTGCAGCTTTTTTTGAAAAAAATGACATTCTTCCCGACTTTAACGAAGTCTCTGAATATATGGTTTTAGTTATTCTCAATTTTAAAAATCAGCTATTTCTCACATGCCGTGTTTCCCAGGTAAAGTCATCACCATCTATTCTCTCTCTCCCCTGAGAAAGACTTCATACAGCGATCAAAGAGGGCTGAGGCACGAGAAAGGGCGATTGTGGGGGTGGGGGGTTGAGGGGGTCGCTGGTAGTGGTGGAGAAGGGAGGGAAATGGACAGGGGAACAGACTGGGTGTTCAGAGGGTTGGGGGAGAGAATAGAGTGTGCAGTGTGAGGAGAGAGAATGGGCAGGGGGCAGTGGATGGGGAGAAAATGGACAGAATGTGAAGAGAGAGACAGCACAAATCCCACCTTCTCCAGGACTGGTGTCAGTGTCCCACGAACTGGAACCCACTCCTCCCACATTTCTCAAAATACGCGTGGCTAAGGCAGTGGATCCATATCATCCCTACAGGCCATTCACACCGACCTTCCCAACAGCATCCCAATTAGACTCACTCGATTACGCTACAGCCCTGCATTTCCCCATGGCTATTTCCTGATGAAGGGTTTTGCCCGAAAAGTCGAGTCTACTGCTCCTCGGATACTGCCTGACCTGCTGTGCTTTTCCAGCTCCACACTCTCGACCCTAATCTCCAGCATCTGCAGTCCTCACTTTCGCCCAGTAAGGGCTGAATGTTCTATTCCTAGTATTTGAGATCTTTTAAAATCTTTCCCCCTCACCCTAAACCTTTACCCTCTAGTTTTGGAATACTTCTACCCTGGGGAAAAGACAGAAACGTTGAGCAGCCAGACAAAATGCAAAATAAATAAAATGTCGAGGCACAGGGTTATAATCGGCAAAATAAAATAGCTTCGGCATTTTTCTCTCGAAATCTCATTTGGACGTTTAATATTTGTCATGATTGGGAGGTGCCCGTGTTGGATTAATGTGTACGAATTTAAAAATCGCACAACACCAGGTTACAGTCCAATAGGCTGGTTTGGAACCACTAGCTTTCGAAGCGCTGCTACTTTCATCAGGTGGTTGTGGAATAGAAGATCTTAAGATCATAAATTCTGTGTCTTATGATGTTATACTCCACAATCAGCTGATGAAAGAGCAGGACTCCGAAAGCTAGTGCTTCCAAATAAGTCTGTTGGACTATCACCAGGTGCTTTGTGATTTTTAACTTGAAAATTTGTAACAAATTCCTGCACACTGAGCATGCACCGCGGTGTCAGCAAGCACTGCGCATGACCACCAGTGTCAGCAAAGCACTGCGCATGACCGCCAGTGTCAGCGAGCACTGCGCATACTCTTGGGAGCGTGCGAGCTCCTTTCCATGGAGCAGTGTAGAACCTTGGAGGACCGGAAGGAGTCTGGTCCTCCTGCCAATCAGAGCCGGCCATTGTCAAAATGCGGAAGTTGGACCATGATCTCTGAAGTTGCTGCTGCTCTTTTCTCTCTGCATAAGGTTAAGCTTCACCCCAGACTGTAACTTCCTTCCTCTGTCTAATATTTGTGAGTACAACAGCGTTCTTCTCAGCACTTTTTCATTCTGGGGCTCAAGAGTGAACCGAGGGAGGGGCCCGACTCTGGAAAAGTTGATCCAGGTCTGTGTGTCAACTTGCAAACACGTGGCAAATACAGTATCACAATGTGAAGTTCTAGCCTTTGCAGTGTAAAAAAATAGCAGGAAGGAGGTGCATTGTTTCTGTAGTGATATGTTGAGATGTGGCGAAAGTGAGATGCTGGAGATCAGAGTTGAATATTGCGGCGCTGGAAAACCACAGTAGGTCAGGCAGCAACTGAGGAGGAGGAGAGTCGACGTTTCGGGTACGAGTCCTTCATCAGGAGTGATGTGTGGATAAACAAAGGGGCCTCAGTGTCCTTATACATCAGTCACTGCCAGTTGTCAGAAAGTGCAGCAAGCAATGAGCAAAGCAAGTGATATACCAGCAAGAGGAATTGAGTTCAGAAGTGGGGATGTCTTCCTGCAGTTAGGTCGGTTATTGAATGTATTCAAGGCTGAATTCATGTGACTTTGAAGAACAAAGAAGTTATGGGAGAAGGCAAGAAAATGGTTTTGAGACCAGTACAGAACAGTTACAGAGTCATACAGCACAGAAACAGACCATTCAGTCGAACTAGTCCATGCTGGCGGCGTTCTGAAACAAAACTGGTCCCACCTGCCAATGATTGGCCTATATCCCTCTGAACCTTTCCTATTCATGTACTTATCCAAATGTCTTTTATAAATTGTAACTGTACCTACATCCAGCAACTCCTCTGGACATTGATTCCTCACACGAACTACTCTTTATCTTTTTTAAAAAAGGTGCCCCTCTCTCTTTTTAAAATATTTCTTCCTTCACCTTCAAAATTTGCTCCCTAATCTTGAAACACCCACACTAGGGAAAGAATACCTGCCGTTCATCTCATCTATACCTCTCATGATTTTATAATCCTCTCTAAGTTCACCTCTCAACCGCTGATGCTCCAGTGAAAAAAGTCCCAGCCTATCCATCTGGATGCAGGTATATTTAGATGCAATTATGAACTGTTCAATGCTGGTTCCATCTGGAAAGACACATGACCTATTCCTGCTTCCAATTCTCTCACTGTGTCCAGGACAGCAAGAGACCATACAACATAGGTGCAGAAATTAAGCCATTTAGTCCATCAGATCTGTTCCACCATTCAATCATGGCTTATACGTTTCTCAACCCCATTTTGAAATATGGATTTTGGAAAGGCAGATCAGGGCAGGATCCACCCATTTAATGAATAAACATACCTTGGAGTGCTGGTTCATAGTGGAGTTGCAGGTAGACAGGATAACAAAGAAGGTGTTTGGTATATTTGCTTTTATAGGTCAGTGCATTTCAATATAGATGTTGGGAGGTCATGTTGCGGCTGTACAGGACATTGATTAGGCCACTTTTGGAATATTGCATTCGGTTCTGGTTTCCCTGCTACAGGAAAAGTGTTACGATCCTTTGCAAGCATTTGGAAAAGATTTACAAGGCTATTGCCAGAGTTGGAGGGTTTGATCGATATGGAGAGGCTGAATAGGCTGGGCTGTTTTCTCTGGATCAATGGGAGCTGAGGGGTAACTTTATAGAAGTTCATAAGGAGCATGGATAGGATGAATAGCTAAAATCTTTTCCCAGAATACGGGAGTCCAAAACTAGAGGGCATAGGTCTGAGGTGAGAGGGGAAATATTTAAAAGGAACTTTACAGGCACCTTTCTCACACAGAGGGTGTTGTGTGTATGGAATGAGCTGCCAGAGGAAGTGGTGGAGGCTGGTATAATTAAAGCATTTTAAAAGGCATCTGGTAATAGGGAGAATTGAGAGAGATATGGGTTATGTGTTGACAAATGAGACTATATTAATTTGGGATATCTGGTCAGCATGGACAATTTGGAGTGAAGGAAAGCAGAAGTGTCATTGTGAAGACTGAACTTTCAGAGCAGCTTTCAAAGATGTTTTGTTCTTACTGGGAGCAGAAGCTACAATGAAATCTTTCATTTGAGAGACAGCAACTGAGTGAGTTAGGACATTCAGGATATTGGTGGAAAGTGGGAATTTATTGCAATGTGGAGTTGAAGTGATTTAAGTAAAGTGTGCTGAGCAGGGAGCCTAGTGAAGGGTTAGGTGAGTTTTTGTGTTAAACTGCTCATTTCTTTCAGCCTCCAACATTGTATTTCCAATGCTGTCCATCAGTGGGAGTGGTAAATCAGTAACTGGTATCGTTAGAAGCCTTACGATTTTCAGTACTGCAGGGATAGCATTGTCCCATCAGCTTTGTAAAGGTTACTGGCAGCAGCGGGAGGTGTGGGCTGGATTCACTAGAAATTATTAAGCAGTTGGATTACACACGTACAAGAGGGCAGGGTGGGACTTGTCTTTCGATTTGCAGAAGGTGGGAGGTTCTGGTGCTGCGGTACATGGAAAACACAACTGCGGCAAATCATAGAATCCCTACAGCATGGAAGCAGGCCATTCATCCCATCAAGTCCACACTGACCCATCCGACGAGCATGCCACCCAGACCCACCCTATCTAGTCGTTTCTGATGGTGAGTGAGACTAGGTCACAAGATTAGGAGGAGTAGGTTTAAGACAGAGGAGAAGGAGCTGCTTTTCCCAGAGAGTGGTGAATCTATGGAATTCTTTGCCCAAGGAAGCAATAGAAGCAGCCATATTCAAGACATAGTTCGATGGGATTTTGTATGGTTGGTGAATTTAGGATAGTGAGGATAATGCAGGTAAGAGGAGCTGAGACGATGGATAGATGAGCCAGGATCTTAATGAATGGCGGAGTAGCTCGATGGACCAAATGGCCGACTCCTGCTTCTATTACTGCAAATGTATAAACATGCATTTTTCATGGCCAATCCGAACCAAGGCAGGTGAACAATGTAGTGACGTGGTAAATGAACATCAGAGAATGATAGAAAGGGACACGGAAAATAAATGTCCCAGTGCAAAGATGTGCAGGTCAGGTCAAATGACCATGCTACATGTTCCATAGTGTTAGGTTCATTAATCAGAAAGAAATGGATCTGGGGGGGTTACTGTTCAGGATGTCGGTGTGGACTTCTTGGGCCGAAGGGCCTATTTCCACACTGTAGGGAATCTAATCTAATCAATCAAAACTGGATTCTACAGAACACAAGAACTGAAACTGAGGACTGTATGGCTGAATGTGTGCTGCAATGTAACAAAACTGAATGAATTGACTGCACACATTGAAGAGAATAATTATGATCTGAGACTCCTTACAGGGACATGGCTTCAGGATGACAAGGATTGGATCTGAATATTGAGGGGGTACATGACATTCAAGTTGAATAGGAAGGGAGGTAAAGGTAGAGGGTTGGCACTGCTAATCAAAGCACTAATAACATGGTACTCTGGTGTCAGCTCGGATTTCAGGTCCATATTTCTCTGTCCTCTTCTCTCTGTTCCCACAGAGTAAGATGTTGTGTGTTCTCAGCTCAGCTAGCTTTCTGCTGAAACTTTGAGCCCCTTTTACACCTTCCAGAGCATTAAAACATTCAGTTGATCAAGGCCCAATCCACAATATTCTCAGCCTGACAACCATCCAGACTGAGAGAGTCATCGGAGCAGGGAATAAAACAAGAACAATGAAACAAAATTAGACAAAAATGCACATTTGGTGCTTAAAATGTTTTCATTAGATAGTAAACCAGAATTAGGGGTCTCCCAGGATTCCCTACTTGAGGAATTCTCTCTCCCTAACAATATTTACATCAACAGAAATAAAGCATCTGTTATCAAATAGACATAGAGATATACAGCACGGAAATAGACTTTTTGATCCAACACATCCATGCTGACAAGATGTCCTATATAGATCTCGTGTCCCATTTGCCAGCATTTGGCTCATATCCTTCCAAACCTTTCTGATTCACACACCCATCCAGATGCCTTTGAAATGTTTTAATCGTACCAGCTTCTACCACTTCCTCTAGCTTATTTACCCTATCCATGCCCCTCATGATTTTATAAATGTCCATAAGATCACCCCTCAGCCCCCCACACTCCAGGGAAGCAGCCCCATCCTATTCAGGCTCTCCTAATGCCACAAACCCTCCAACCCTGGCGACATCCTTATCAATCTTTTCTGCACACTTTCAAGTCTCACAACGTCGTTCCTATCCTATAGTAGGGAGACCAGAATCGAATGCAATAATCCAAAAGTGGCCAAACCAATGTCCTGTACAGCTACAACATGACCTCCCAACTCCTATACCCAATGCATTCAATGAGCCAAATGGCCTCTTTCTGCACTGCAGCGATTTAATGATTTGATTTTGTATCAGAGTCAATTTCAGTCACTATCTCTGGTTTATGGTGTGTCAGGTTGGGATCACTGGTACCAGAATTGCATGCAATACTCCTAACATGGCCTAACCAATGTCTCCTACAGTCGCAACATGACCTCATGACTCCTGCACCCAGTGCACTGACCAATAAAGGCAGGCATATCAAACACCTTCTTCACTATCCTGTCTATATGCGACTCCCCTTTCAAGGAACTATGAACTTACCATCGAGTCATACAGCATGATCATGGACGTTTGGTACAACCAGTTCATGCCAACCATAATCCAAACTAAATCAGTCTCTCCTGCCTGCTGTTGGCCTGTATCCCTCCAAACCTTTCCTATTCATGTACTAAAACAAATTGTATTTTCATTGTACCCGCATCCATCGCTTCCTGTGGAGGTTCATTCCACACATCAACCACCCTCTGTGTAAAATTAGTATTTGAATGGCAAGGATGAAGTTGAATTGAAATGGTTCATTAAAATAAACAGCTTCTACCAAACCCCCTACAGCAGGTATGGTAGCAACTCCAACTCTGGAGTCTCTCAAATCGGTATTTCCATGGAGTGGAGGGGGGAGTAAAGTGTTGGATTCACATAGGTGGTGGTCTTCTGAGAGTGTAAAGCTAAAATTAAACCCCGTGCTTTGCTTGAACTCAAACCGCATTGACGTGGAGGAGAGCGAAAGGAGATTGCAAAGTGTCCTCCCCTCCCCATGTGCCTCAGCTGCAGGGCAGCGCAGGCGCAGTGCGTCCCCCCTCCCTCCCCTCCATTGTGGACGTCACAATGTGGAGGTAGCCCTGTCAATTTCAGAGAGAAACTCCCTCCCTCTGGGCAACATCTGGGAGCAAAACAATGTCTCCCCTTTTCCATTCCTCATCCTGGTAGAGAGAGAGGCAAGGTGGGGAGGAGGGGGTGGTGGGTGGTCTGGGGTGAGGTGGATACTGTTCACCTGTAGCAACTGGAGTTACTCCATGGAGGGAGCAGACTATCCAAAGGTGCTCAGATGCTGTCTATCCCTCTCAAAGGTATTTTCATTGTGTATTCCCTCAGTTTGGCACCCATAGTGTTTGTACCCTGGAAAAGGTTTACTTCTTTCCTCATGCTCAGAATTATAAGGGTAGTTTCTCTTGGAACTGAGCCGTATTTAAGGGATTGGCACATTGATTTCAAATGTAGACATATGTTGCTTCATATGGTGGATATCTGATATTGTTGGCTGTTATAAAAACTTTGTGGCTATGATTTTTTACCTTCTAATGCAGTAATAGAGTTACGTTCTATATTTCTTGTCTTTTTTCTTACTTACTAGGACAGCAGGAAGTCATTCGGTAACTTCATTGGCTTTCTTTTCCCATGCAGCCTTGATATTTCATTATCATATTCTTGATTCAGCTCCATTTCCAGCACCTTTGTCGATAGCATATTCCAGGTCATTGCGATCCAAATTAAGTTTTCCTCCACACACACTTAAGGCTATCTTGTTGCATGAGGGTTTTCTGCATCCTGCATAGTATATGGTCAGCACTCATCTAGCAATCTACAGGAATTGCCACCGATGTTATATTCATTTAACAGTACTTACAGTGATCATTCAATTTGTGATTTGTTTTTTGCAGGAAGACATGCAGAAAGAAATCTGAAAACAAATGATACATCATCTTCTGACAGAGCCACTTGAATCAATGGGGCTGAATATCAGCAGCCATTCAATTCAAGAAGAAATGTTTACTTTTGTCTGTGTGAGAGATTTTGAAAACTGGTATGGCAGGAATAATACTGAGACACCCGAGTGAGGGAGATTGAGTACGCTGTCTGTGAAAATGCGTCAAACAATTTAGTCAGCTTGGGGGATCAAAATCTCACCCCTCACAGTGGGGAGAGACTATGTATCCACTCTGTTTTTAATTTCAAACCCAGCGCGACACAAAGAATGCTCCCGTCATGTGGAAACCATTGAAACATGGGGACTGTGGGAAAGGGCTCCCTTCCCCATTGGGGCTAGACACCCACAGATGCGTTCTCACTGGGGAGACGCCGTTCTCCTGCTCAGTATGCGGGAAGGGATTCAGTTGGCTGTGCAGACTGCAGACACACCAGCGAGTTCACATCAGGGAGAGGCCGTTCTCCTGCTCTGAGTGCAGAAAGGGATTTGTCGATTTTTACATCCTGCTGACCCACCAGCAGATCCACATCGGAGAGGCACCGTTCACCTGCCCTAAGTGCGAGAAGAGCTTCAGTCATGTGGGCAACTTGGGGAGGCACCAGCCGACCCATACCAGGGAGAGGCCGTTCACATGCTTTGTGTGCGGGAAGGGGTTCACTCAGACATCTACACTGTCATCTACATAAGGGTCCATATCATGGAGAGGGCGTCCATCTGCTCTCAGTGTGGAAAGGGCTTCACCCGCTCCTCCCACCAGCGGAGCCACCAGCGAGTTCTGGAATTTTTTGAGGATCTAACTCTGAAGATGGAAAAGGGAGATCCAGTGGACGTAGTGTACCTGGACTTTAAGAAAGCCTTTGATGAAGTCCCACATCGGGTGTTAGTGAGCAAAATTAAGGCGCACGGTATTGGGGGCAATGTACTGACTTGGATTGAAAATTGGTTGACTGACAGGAAACAAAGAGTAGTGATAAATGTCTCCCTTTCAGAATGGCAGGCGGTGACCAGTTGGGTACCGCAGGGATCAATGCTGGGACCGCAGCTTTTTACAATATACATTAATGATATAGAAGATGGTATTAATAGTAATATTAGCAAATTTGCTGATGATACAAAGCTGGGTGGCAGGGTGAAATGTGAGGCGGATGTTAGGAGATTACAGGGTGACCTAGACAGGTTAGGTGAGTGGACAGATGCATGGCAGATGCAGTTTAATGTGGATAAATGTATGGTTATCCACTTTGGTGGCAAGAACAGGAAGGCAGATTACGACCGAAATGGAGTCAAGTTAGGTAAAGGGGCAGTACAAAGAGATCCGGGCGTTCTTGTACACCAGTCAACGAAGGCAAGCATGCAGGTACAGTAAGTAGTGAAGAAAGCCAATAGCATGCTGGCCTGGAATATTGTGTGTCGTTCTGGTCTCCAATTTTGAGGAAAGACATTCTGGCTATTGACGGAGTGCAGCAGAGGTTCATGATGTCAATTCCTTGAATGGCGGGACTATCTTATGTTGAAAGATTGGAGCGACTGGGCTTGTATACCCTTGAGTTTAGAAGACTGAGAGGGGATCTGAATGAGGCATATAAGATTATGAAAGGATTGCACACTCTGGAGGCAGGAAATGTTTCCGCTGATGGGTGAGTCCCGAACCAGAGGACACAACTTATAACTAAGGGGTTGGCCATTTACGACAATGATGAGGAGAACCTTCTTCACCCAGAGAGTAGTAGGTGTGTGGAATGCTCTGCCCCAGAAGGCAGTGGAGGCCCAGTCTCTGGATTCGTTTCAGAAAGAGTTGGAGAGAGCTCTCAAGGATAGTGGAATCAAGGGTTATGGAGATAAGGCAGGAACAGGATACTGATTGAGGATGATCAACATGATCATAATGAATGGTCGTGTGGGCTCGAAGGGCAGAATGGCCGACTCCTGTACGTATTGTCTATTGTCTATTGCGTTCACGTGCCATTGCAGGGGGATTGAAGGAGCGACGGCTGAGTGCCATTATCGACTGGACTATCAACCCAGTTCTGGGGATTCCCGGGGTTTGAATGTCGCTGAGGCAGATGGTGAGATTGGAATTCGGTCAGAAATTTGGAGTTCTGAATCTAATAATGAAACCATTTTTGGGGGGAGAAACTGCCATCTAATTCACTCATGTCCCTTTTCGGAAAGGAAACTGCCATTGTGGGAAAGGATTCACTCAGTCATCTCAACTGCATCCTTTGTCTGGTCAGGCCTACACCTGACTCCAGACCCACAGCAGCATGGTTGACTCTTGACTGCCCCCCTCCATGGCAAATGAGTGGGAGTAACTTAAATGAATACAGTGTGTGGGTTGCAATTGCTGAGTGAAGCAATACTTCCTTCAGCTTAAGGCTATACCAAGGATCCAATTATAAAGGGACCAACAGTAAAGGAAGTGGAGTTGGGAGGAGTGTATGAGCTTTGAGCTGTTTTCAAAAAAAGCTTATTTTCATACACTTTTTTGGCTGGGGAGATCTGAAGCTGTAACAAAGTTGGGTGACAATAAAGGTTACTTGAACTTAACCCCGGTCTCAGATGTCAGTGAAACCTTTGAGATCCAATAGGTTTTTGTTTTAAAGCTGCTCATTTCTTTCAACCTCTTGCACTAAGTTTGCAATATCATGTATCAGAAGGAGCAGTCAATGAGTATCTAATATCGCTAGAAATTGTAAAGTTTTCATCTCTGCAGGTATTGCATCGTTTCATCGACATTGTATGGTTTACTGGCAGCACCTGGAAGTGTGGGATGTATTCACGAGAAACAAAGTTAAAAATCATACAACACCAGGTTATAGTCCAACATGTTTATTTGGAAGCAATAACTTTCAGAACACTGATCCTTCATCAGGTGTTTGTGGAGCAGGATCTATAGCAAAAGATCACAGTTTCATGCAACAGAAATGATGATATAGAACAAACTTAGATTGTTGTGAAGTCTTTCATCTTTTAGAATGGGTTGCAGGTTTTGGTTCATTAATATGTAAATCCAAGAACGTGTTTGAAGACACGTTCTCGAGACAACTTAAGGCCCGTATCCCAACCTTGAGTGAGACTGGTTCTATTTCCAAAGTAGGAATTTATAAAATCTCACATGGATTGACTGCCTGTAGATTGTATTTGGCTCAAAAAGCGCATAATGTATCTGCAAATACAAAATCACACCAAAGCCTTATATGTAAGTGTGCATGCATGAGAGTATGTGTGAGTGTGTGCGTGCTTGAGAAAGTGTGTGAGTGATAGAGTATCATACTGTGAGAGGGTGTATATATGTGTGTGTGCTTTGTGTGGGTGTGAGAGAGCATGACAGTGAAGTGGGTTTACCTGTCATGTGACAAGAATTCAAGGTTTTGGTTGATCCTCATGTGTTCGAACTTGGCTACCAGTCTCTGCTGGGCCACTAAAACTGGATAAGCAGTTACACAGCACACATTGGAGAGAGTAGGGTGGGACTTGTCTTTCGATTTGCAGAAGGTCGGAGGTTCTGGGTGCTGGAAACTCGGGAAAACACATGCTGGAGGACCTTTGGCTCAGAGAGATGCAGCTGGAAGCCAGGCTGCGGACACGTTGGGGGAATCATCAAACCCCTTACACTGTGGAAACAGGCCTTTTGGCCCAAAAATCCACACTGACCCTCCCTTCCTCAGAGCATCCCACCCAATAACCTGCACAGCTAATCCCCGAATTTAGAACACCCAATCCACTCTGAGCTGCACAGCTTGGGAGGAAACCAGGGGACCCAAAGATTGGGGGGAGGGGTGTAGGAAAGTGCAAACTCCACACAGACAATCACCCTGAGGATAGAATCGAACTCAGGTCCCTGGCAGTGTGAGGCAGCGGTGCTAACCACTGAGCTGCTGCCGCGCCGCCCACAGATTTGATTTGATGGAATCGATTGGCTTCATGCCAGTCCTGGTGACACTCCAGCCCGTTTGGGGAATTGAATTTGCTTCCACAGAGTTTCCACGGTGCAGGGGTCATTGCGTCTCAGCAGCTTCAACGATCCAAAGAAGGGCTCGTCTACAGCGAGATCACTAGTCCACATTTCGCTACAGAGTTAAAGTTCTCTGCACAATCAGAACCCTGGAACTCTCCCACGCAGGCTGTGTGTAATCACGGGGCTTCTCAAGTCACGTTGATGTTTGAAATAATTTCCCCACCTGGATTCAAACGCTGCTGATATTCAGGCCCTGAGTAAATTTCTTGTGCACGCCTGAACAGCAAACCCTCCTCTGCTAATACCTTGAGAAAACAGGTCATTGCTGTCAGTGCAGGGCAGGAAATAGGATCGGAGAATTCTAGTTTGTACCGAACAGCCTTCCCTGTCTCCTACCCGAAATCTCTGTCTCCCAATTCTTCCATCTTTCAATGGATTCCAATTCGAATTCATCCTGTTTTTGCCCAGCTCCCCTCACCGGAAAGCGCTGACTCTGTTCAGTTTCTCAGTCACTTCTTGCCATTCCCAGTATATTGCCCACATCTTTATTCAGTTTTTAAAACAGAAAGGCAGTGGTTTGCTGATGCCACGATCTGAGTGTAACTACGCTCACGCTCCAGATTCTCTCTCGTGTCATTCACAAAAATCTGCACTGCACATGTGCAAAGAAGGGGCTGCTGGGATTTGGTGGGACGCATTCACCAGCTCCCCATTCAATCAAGATCCAATCATACCCACAGCGCCCCCTGTGTATTCTCTCTCGCCAACCCTAGCTTCACCCCTCTCACACACATGCTACCCTCTCTGTCCATTCTATCTCCATACCCACTGCCCCCTGTCTAATCCAGTGTGTGAGTGCCTATACTAATTTTACATTTGGTACACCCTGGTGATGCGCCTCTCTTAAACTTAGCGAGCCTCTCTGGCGCCACGTAAGCCCTGTGTAAAGTCTTCAATTGTATGCCCTGTGCTTTGTTACATATTGAAATTTTCCTTATATTTTCCCATATATCTTGCCATATTTCTAATGAAATATCCTATCCTAGCTCCCGATTCCACATCCTAGACAGTCCCTCCACATCCCCTAAGGTACGTCCCTTCTGTAAATGATAAAACGTACTAACTGAAAGAGTGCCTGTACACCAGAGTACTCTCTACTCCACATTTGACCTGTAAAGCTGATCCAGGAGCGTGGTCTTCCTCTGTATATAATCCCTTAGCTGAAAGTACTGGAAAAGGTCCCTATTAGACAATGCATATTTCTGACTTAGCTGGCTAAATGACATCAAGACCCAACCCTCGAATAAACCTTCCCGACAGGAGATTCCCTTATTCTCCCATGACTTAAAGCCGGAGTCCATTGCCCCAGGTTTAAATCCTTGGGCTGGCACCAGTGGGGTAATCAGCAAGGTCTTCAGCCAATTGTCCTTGTCTTGCCTCATTATCCTCCAGGCTTTCATTGTATTTAAAATGATTGTACTCTTACACTGCTCAGTCTCGGAATTCATCTTATCAATGAATAATAGATGAACTAGTGGACATCTCGACTGCAATTCTTCAACGTCAAGCAAAATTGACCCCGAGTACCCCCGTGCCCATTCACACACATATGCGAAGAAAGTGCTTATTTAATATCTCTTCAAGTCCAAAAGGTCCACTCCGCCTCACCCTGTGAGAGCTGCAATTTGGTAAACTTAATTAGGGTGTGGCTGTGACACCAAAGAAAAGAACCTAGCCAACCATTGAGCCTCAGTAAGACTCATCTGGGGAGCAACAACAGGAGCATTCTCATGGGGTACAACAGGCGAGGAAGAACATTCATTTTAATCAGAGCTATTCGGCCTAACCATGATAATGGTAATCCGTCCCATCGCTGCAAATCCCGCTTTATCCTCTGCAGTAATTGTACATAGTTAGCTTTATTCAGCTGGTGGAAGGCAGGGGTAATAAAAATTCCCAAATACAAAAACCCTTTTGACGACCATCTAAACAGGAACTGCATTCCATCCTTCAGATCAGGCACCTCCACTAATTCTCCCCCCACATCGGCATGGCTTCTGATTTTGTAAAGCTGATCCTGCAGCCCAAAAAAACTGCCAAAAAATTTAATTGTTTGAATCAATCGAGGAACGGACTCCTCCAGAGTGGCCAAGATCAAAAGGACGTCATCAGCACATAGGGTAATCTTATGTTCCCCCATTCCCACTCCTGGCGCCACTATTTCAGGATCCCTCCTGATAGCCTCAGCTAATGGCTCAGTTGCCAAGGTAAATAGCAGCGGTGAAAGAGGACACCCTGTCGATTACCTCTCCCAGTATTAAAGTTAACTGACTTAGTGCCATTTGTGATGACTGCTGCCTTAGGATCATTATACAACACCACCACCCACCTAGCAAAGGTTGTCCCCAGAACAAAGCGCTTGAGGACCCCAAACAGTTACAGCCATTCTATCTGGTCAAATACCTTTTCTGCATCTAGGGAGGCCACTGAACCCAGGATCAACCTTTGCTGGCATACCTACACCATGTTCAGTACCCTCCTAATATTGTTGAAGGAGCTACGGCCCTTAACAAAACTCATCTGGTCTTCTTTCACAATACAGGACAACACCTTTTCCAACCTCAGGGCCAGCGTCTTGGGTAGAATTTTAAAATAGGCATTCAACAGTGAAATAGGTCTGTATGAAGCACATTCTTCGGGCTCTTTCCCCGTCTTTAAAATGAGGGAGATATTAGCCTCCCTAAGAGATAGCAGAAGATAATCCTGTCCATATGAATCGCTATACATTCCCAGAGATGGCTCCACCAAATGAATTCCTTATCGAATTCACTTGGGAATCCATCTGACCGTGGTGCTTTATTGCATCCTGCACCTCCTGTATCGTCATAGGCGTATTCAACAGGAAACCTGTTCCGCGTTTATATTAGGGAGGTGCAGGATCTCAAAAAAGGCCTGCATTCTCGCTGCACCGTGTTCATCTCCCTCCGACTGATATAACACTGCAAAGTATTCCCTAAATCTAACATTAATCTTCTTTAACTCACAGGTAACTGTGCCAGCCTTCTCTCTAACAGACATAATAGATTGGGAAGCATTTTTCTTTCTGGCCAGATATCTACCTGGCTTATCTCCAAATTCAAACAATCTTTGTTGAGCAAAGCAGACTTTTTTTTCGCAATGTGTGCAATGAGTTGGGAGCAGCCCAGAGAGCTGCAGCTTGACCAGTGAAGGTCTATTATAATATACTTCCTCAGCTATCTGCAGACAGGTCTCCAACATCTGTTGTCGTTCCTTCCTCTGTGTCTTTCTAGTCGTTGAATAAAAAATAATCAGGCCTCATAAATATGCCTGAGTGGCTTCCTACAGTATTTCCGGATTACTGGCCGTACCCGAGTTGATATCCCAGAAGGCTCTGAACTCTTGTGATGTACTCAACAAATTTGCTATCCCTTAGCAGGAATGGGTCCATGCACCAGTGCTGTGTATCTATTCCACCACTTTTGATTTTACCATCTAAATACACTGGCACATGCTCCGACAGCTATATTGCCAATTTCACAAGCCAATGTTCTGTCCAAGCAATCCAATGGCATTAAAAAGTGTCAGTTCCCATGTGGTACTTGTGTGGGTTGGAAGAGAAAGTAAAGTCTCTTCCATTAGGGTGGAGATGCCTCCACACATCCACGAATCCCAACTCCTCGCACATGTCCACCAACTGCTTAGGTTGCGTGGGTGTACCTGCCTGGCCCCTTGGCACCCTCTCTACCCCGGGATCTATTAGGTGATTAAAATCCTCTCCAATGCCTGTGCGGAGTACCCCAAGACTCATTAATTTAGCAACTGCATCAGTGAGAAATTTAAGAGGGTGCATCGGGGGGCCAATACACATTCAGGACGCCATACTCTTCTCCATGTATTAGAGCTTTACGAATGACGGACAGTCCATGTTTGTCCTTAATTTGCTCAATTACCTGGAAAGAGAGGTTCCTTCTTACCAGTATAGCCACTCCTCTACACTTGGAGCTAAAGGAGGAGAAGAATACCCTATCATAACCTCCTTGCTGCAGTTTCAGATGTTCCTTATCAGTTAAATGTGTCCACCTTTTCCTTCCTGAGGCTTGACAGCACCTTCTTTCTTTTTAATGGGGAAATGGCTCCCTTTTACATTCCAGGTGCACCACCTGAACGAATCATTAGACATGGCCATCCAGGGCAGCCCGTGGTTTCCCAAGAGGTGGAAGCTTATCTGAGGTGCGGTGAGCAACAAAGACATTAACTCTATAAAGTCTAAAAACTACAATAAATAAAAATCTAACCACCACATATAACTTAAGCAAATACTCAAATAACCGCCAATTATGGAGAGATGTCTCCCCGCCCCCACCCTCACCCCAAGCCCCACCATTGCCACCATCCTGGCTCCTTCCCACTGAGGCTGTGCCCCAAACGCCAGGCAATCCACAGATTGAAAAAAACATGTTATTTACATTCTGAGAGTTAACAATGGTTGCCCATCTCCACACACCCCTTCTCCATACATCATAATCACAGGTATAGCCACCCCCAATCCAAAAACAAAAGGACAGCAGTAAAAAAAGGCCCCAGACAATACTTAACTGACCGATATACGAAATATTCCAGTTTTACCTCAAAGCTGTACGTATAAAACCGATAACCAAAAAAAGGGGCGAAAAAGTAGCGTTGTCTGTAATGATGTCCCTCCCGCCTTCACCCCGACTTGATTTCTTTAATTCAGAGAATTCGCAAAGTCCTTCGCCTTTTCTGCTGAATCAAAATTATATACCGTCCCTCCATGAGTGAAACACAATACGGTCAGGGACCTCAAGGAATATTATATGTTCAGATCCCTTAATTTTCTCTGAATTTCATCAAAT
This sequence comes from Chiloscyllium punctatum, assembly GCF_047496795.1. Lineage (NCBI taxonomy): Eukaryota > Metazoa > Chordata > Chondrichthyes > Orectolobiformes > Hemiscylliidae > Chiloscyllium > Chiloscyllium punctatum. The sequence continues at coordinate 62,967,992 of NC_092774.1, read as the reverse complement.
GCCCTTTTCTTAATCCAGGCTCCTGAGAAGTCCTGAAAATATATTATTCTTGAGCCTTTGTGCATTAAAGCCTGTGGATCTCTTCCCAGTCTTCTTGCTGTTTCAATCACAAACAGTTTTTCTTTATAATGCAAGAGGTGCATTAGGACCATGTGGGGCTGCTGGTCCGACCTGGACCTGCACATTGCGATCCAGTGGGTCCACTCAACACTCAACAGGCCCGATTCCAACTCCAGCCCCAAGAATCCAATAAGGTCTTTGCCTTCGTCGCATTCCGGAAGACCCGCGAGATGTAAGATTTTTCTTCTACTTTAGTTTTCCAGGTCGTCCACATGCTCCTGAAGGACCCGAACCTGGTCTTCCAGCGTTTGGATCCTTCCTCCTGAGACCTCCGCCACGGTCTCCGATGCCACGGTCCTCTCCTCCGCTGCCTATTCTCTTTGGGCCAACATTTGAATTTTCTGCTCATGCTTTTTCAGCGTGGCAGGTCGTGGTTCCACCGCTGCTTCAATCTTATCTCAGAGTTTGGCAAACTCCAAGAGTAACTGCTGCTGTCCCATTAAATCCAAAGTGACTGCCCTGGGAGTTTGAGCAATGGCTCCAGGCACCCCCGGTGCAGTAGGGGAGTGCCCTGCCGCTGCACCCCTGTCGGCCCCTTTCCTTCATTTGCTTTCATTCTGGTCCTAACGCTGTCAAACCACAATTATAACAGCTCCAGACGTTCAGTAAGTTTATATTAGCAATTTGTTTTCTCCTATGGATGGTTAATGAGGTGGGGGTAGGGGTAAAAGTCCACCTTGCCGGGGGTATTGCACCGAGCTCACCACAGCAGACCACTTAAACCACTGCCATCTTGGATTTCCAAGAAAATGATTTTAAGACCAGTACAGAACAGCGACATGGACATACAGCACAGGAACAGACCCTTCGGTCCAACTCGTCTATGCTGACTATGTTCTCAAACCCAGCTAGTCCCATCTTCCAGTGATTGACCCAGATACCTCTGAACCTTTCCTATTCATGTACTTTTCCAAATGTCTTTTAAACATTGTCACTGTACATGCATCCACTACATCCTCTGGATACCCATTCCACACACAAACCACTCTCTGTGTGAAAGAAATGGAGCTCTTCATGTCGTTTTAAAATCTTTCTCTTCTCCCCTTCAAACTTTGCTCCCTAATCTTGAAAGCCCCACCCTAGGGAAAGGACACCTGCCTTTCACCTCATCTGTATCCCTCATGATATTATAATCCTCTATAAGGTCACCTCTCAATCTCCTCTGCTCCAGTGAAAGAAATCCCAATCTATCCACCTGGCTGTAGGTATATTCATATCCACTTATGATCTGTTCAATGCTGGTGCAGGCTCAAATGGCCAACTCCTGCTCCCAGTTCTCTGACTCTGTGTCCAGGACAGCATTGGGAGATTGGGAAAGGGGAGGGATAGATATCTTGTTTGTTTTTATTTTTAAAATGCACTTGATTCCCACAAATAAAATTAGCAGGTACAAGTACAGCACATGCAGTATTCCTCCTTGCACCTTCAAGGTTTTGTGTCCTCTTCTTCCGCGTTGGCTCCAGCACATTCGGCTTCCTTCCCCCACACACCCCCTCCCCATCCCCGCCCTGAGCCGTTGATGCTTCCATTGTTAATAAAATCAACAGAGGAATGTATAGGGTAAATAGACAAGGTCTTTTCTCTGCGAGTGTAGAAATATAGAGTAATAGGTTTAGGGTGAGGTGGCCCGACGAGGGTGCGAGGTATTTAAAAGGAACCTAAGGGGCAATTCCTGCAGAAGATGGCGCGTGTAAGGAAAGAGCTGCCAGAGGAAGTAGTAGATGCTGGTATAATTATGACATATTGAAAAGGCATCTGGATAGATTTATGAATAGGAAGGGTTTAGAGGAATATGAGCCAAATGCTGGCAAATGAGACGAGATTCGTTGAGGATATTAGATTAGATTAGATTACTTACAGTGTGGAAACAGGCCCTTCGGCCCAACAAGTCCACACCGCCCCGCCGAAGCGTACCCACCCATACCCCTACCTCTACATCGACCCCCCTTACCTAACACTACGGGCAATTTAGGATGGCCAATTCACCTGACCTGCACATCTTTGGATTGTGGGAGGAAACCGGAGCACCCGGAGGAAACTGGTCAGCATATTCCAGTTGGACCAAAGGACCTGTTTCTGTGCTGTATATCTAGATGACTCTGGTTTGCCAAGCCAGTCTGTTCAATTTCTCTCTGGTTTCATAGCGTCGATGTCTCATTCTAAAGCTCCCCCACCCCCCTGGGGGCACGTTAACCATTTTGTGTCTGATTGGTTTTCAAGAAGCTGCATTGCAGGTTCATCCTGAATTTACACATTATATCTTTGCTTCCATAAATCAGACATGCTCACTCTCAACAGTATCCCAATGTCGTGGAAGATATTAATTTTCAGTTGGAGGTATCCAAAATTCAGAGAGGTGTCAGTTGTAACTGTTTTGCTCTTGGGTCCCTGTCAGATCCTGAATCAGCACTTTCAGGAGAATTAGAATGGAGTGAGAACAGAGGGAGAGGGAGAGAGAGAGTGGGATGGTGCTTTCAGTTTTGTGGAATAACAAAAGAAAACAATGTTCTGCAGAAAGTAGAATTGCTTGTTCTGAAATTCTACCCTGGACTGACAGTGATGACTTTTGTAATCTCTTTTCAGAGTATTTGATCTGAAGATGAAGTTTCAAAATCAACAGATGAAAGACTTATGCCTGAACCATTGACTCTCCTGCTCCTCAGATGCTGCCTAACCTGCAGTTTTCGACTCTGATTCTCCAGCATTTGTGAGTCACTCAATCCATCAGGACTGCAACAATTTTCAACTGTGATCCACTTGGTTCCTGTTTCAGTACGTTTTCAGCATCAGTGGGACTGGAAGAGAGACCCTACTGTTGTAGCAACGCACTGAGTGTGGAGCCTGAAAAAGCTATCTGGCTGAATAGAGGAATTCAAGGCAGGGAGGGGACATACACGCGTTTGTGTGCAACTGTAGCTTCGGCCATGGAGAAACCATGGAAGCGTGGTGAATGCGGGAAAGGCTTTCGTGTCCCATCTGCTCTGGAGACACATCGGCGCAGTCACACCAGGGAGAAGCCATTCTCCTGTCCTGAGTGCGGGAAGGCCTTCAGTGATGCACACAGGGGAGAGGCCCTTCAGCTGCCCTGAGTGCAGGAAGAGCTTCAGCAATTCCTCCGCCCGACTGAGGCACTTGCGGGTTCACACAGGGGAAAGGCCCTTCAGCTGCCTCAGGTGTGGGAAGGCCTTCAATGATTCCTCTGCCCTGATGAGGCACCAGCGGGTGCACACAGGGGAGAGGCCCTTCCGCTGCCCCGATTGGGGGAATGTGTTCACTCGCTCCTCCCACCTCGTGATTCACCAGCGGGTCCACACCGGTGAGAACCCCTTCCTCTGCCCCAAATGTGGGAAGGCCTTCAGCGATTCCTCTGACCTGCTGGCCCACTGGCGGGTCCACACTGGCGAGAGGCCATTCACCTGCTCTGTCTGCGGGAAGTGCTTTACACGCTCTTCCGACCTGCTGAAGCACCAGCAGATCCACACTGGGGAAAGGCCCTTCAGCTGCTCTGTGTGCGGGAAGGGCTTTACCCAGGCCTCCCACCTGCTGGCACACCGGTGGGTCCACTTTGGGGAAAGGTCGTTCACCTGCCTCGAGTGCGGGAAGGGCTTTGCTGTCTCCTCCATTCTACTGACGTACCAGCCGGTCCACACTGGGGAGAGGCCGTTTGCCTGCCCCGAGTGTGGGCAGAGGTTCACAATGTCCTGCAGCTTGAACAAGCACCAGCGGAGGCACCAATGCTCCTAACAATCAGATTTTCCCGTAACGCTGCTGAGGGTCACCCCCAGGACTGAACCTCCTGCCTTTTCTGACAGTGGGGGTCGTGGGAGAGTTGGTAGACTTTTTTGTTTTCTACTGGGGGATTCTGGGGGGAAGGGGAGGTGGTGGCTCAGTGGTTAGCACTGCTGCCTCATAGTGCCAGGGACCCAGATTTGATTCCATCCTCAGGGTGACTGTCTGTGTGGAGTTTCCATGTCATTCCCCCCTGTCTGCGTGCGTTTCCTCTGCCTGTTGCAGTGTCTTCCCAAAGTCCAAACGTGCGCATGTTTGGGCGAATTGGCCATGCTGCTTAGTCCCGTAGTGTTCAGGAATGTGTAGGTGTGGTGCATTAGTTAGGGGTAAGTGCAGAGTGATAGGGTAGGAGAATGTGTCTGGGTGAGTTACTGTTCAAAGGGTCGCTCTGAACTTGTTGGGCAGAAGGGCCCGTTTCCACACTGCAGGGATTCTATGATTCTGTGAACATTGCTTCCAGTGGACGCTGCTGCTCATTGAGCCCAGGACCCAGACAAACCTAAGATCACAAGACCATTGGAGCAGAAGTTAGGCCATTTTGACCCATCGAATCAGCTCCACCATTTGTTAGAGACAAAATAAAAAACTTCAGATGCTGGAATCTAAAATAGACAAACAGGAGGCTGGGCACAACAAGGCAGGCAGCACCAGGAGGTGGAGAAGTCAGCATTTCAGGTATTATCCCTCAGGACTGAAGAAGGGTTCTACCCGAAACGTTGACATCTCCATCAGAAATGATTTATCAGGATGTTGTTAGAACTAGAGGGCATAGGTTTAGAGTGAGAGAGGAAAGATTTAAAAGGGACCTAAAGGGAAAACTTTTCATGCAGAGTGTGGTGCGTGTATGGAATAAGCTGCCAGAGGAAGTGGAGGAGGCTGGTAGAATTACAGAATTTAAAAGACATTTGGTTGGGGACATGAATAGAAAGGGTTAGAGGGATTTTGGCCAAGTGCTGGTAAATGGGACTAGGTTAATTTAGAATATCTGATCAGCGTGGACGAGTTGGATTGAAGGATCTGTTTCCGCGCTGTACCTCTCTATGACTATCAGTTCTGATGTAAGTTTAGAATTGAGTAACTTTGAATAATTCAATCTTGCTGAATTCACCTCCGGGAAGGTTTCAAATGAACCCCTCCAAGCGATATGATTTAACTACGCCGAGTTGGATAAAGTATCCCATCAAGTTCAACATGAATGCGCAGTTGAAAAAGTCAGAAGTCACACAACCCAGGTTACAGTCCAACTGGTTTATTTGAAATCCCAAGCTTTGGGAGCATTGCTCCTTCATCAGTGCTGCTCCTTCATCACTTCACCTGATGAAGGAACAGTGCTTCGAAAGCTCATGAGTTCAAATCAATCTATTGGGATTGTCACCTGGTGTTGTGTGACTTCTGACCTGTCCACCCCCAGCACCTCTGCATCAGAGTTGACGAATGAGATCAGATTTTATTCAGCATGATTTAGTGAGATATTCATCTGGATGTCCTTATGCCTGAAACATCGATTCTCCTCTGCCTCGGGTGCTTCCTGACCTGCTGCTTTTCCAGCACCACACTCTCAACTCTGATATCCAGCATTTGCAGTCCTCACTGTTTCCTTGTTCATGTGGAAACTCAACACTGTCAGAGTTACAAAGAGACGCCATTCATAGAATACTATAGCACAGATACAGGCCCTTCAGCCCAAACCAGTCCATGCTGACCAAAATGTTTGTCAACACTAACCTAATTTCCCTGCATTTGGCCCATATCCTTCTAAAGCTTTCCCATCCATCTGTTTGTTGAAACGCCTTTTCAATGTTGTTAATGTACCTGCTTCAACCACTTCCACTGGCAGCTGTTTCCCCAGGCGAACTACACTCTGTAAATATTTTGCCCCACATCTTTTCTTCCATCTTTCTCCTCTCACCATAAAAACGCATCCTTGCTCTTGAAATCCTGCCCCTAGGGAAGACACAGCCACCATTAAGCCAAATCTACCCCTCATGGTTTGAAAATAGTGCCTCTCAATTTCCTCTGCTCCAGTGGAAAAACATCCCAGCCTATCCAGCCTAAATTCTAATTTGATAATAATGGCAGTGATGATTTTGGCTGTATGTGTGTCAAGGATCTCTCATTTCTAAGCCAATGCTGTGCCTCTTACGTTCACCTGATCTTAAAACGAATGGCACGCCATTCATTTAAAATGTCCATATTTTCTGTGTAAAGTCGGTCCTGGTCAGGAAATAGGCAGTGGTGTCTTATATTCCCGTAGACTTCTTGTGACCAGGTTCATATGCTCTGTTCTGAGATGTCTGAGTAAATCCTCAGAACAAAACTTTAATGCAGCCTTTATTCATGTCTCATTATTAAAAACACTTCCTCCATTTACAGATGTGATTGAGAAGCTTCTCCCAATGAATCTTTGACTGATAACAGCATTTGTCAGGCTTTTGAAATTCACTGCAGCTCTGTCACAGCACAGGGGAGGGCTCTTTCAGACAGAACGCATCATGCAGAACATTCTCCCACATTAGTCGAGCAAAGTTGACGTCTTTTTAAGACATTGTGAAACTTGAAAGGGTTCAGAAAAGATTTGGAAGGATGTTGCCAGGGCTGCAAGGTTTGAGCTACAGGTCGAGGCTGAATACGCCGGTACTATCTTCCCTGAAGCTTCAGAGTCAGCCAGAAACACCTGTTGAATCAGGAAACATCTCTTCCTGCAGCAGCTTCAGACAGACTGCTTGCTAAAACCCAAACCAGGGGAAAAGAATGGGACAACTGCCCTTTCATTGTAGAAGTGTTTTAGAAAATAAAATGTCAAACCCTTTTCCCTGATTGTTGCCTTAGCCAGTATCTGTTAACCATTAGCGAAATCCTTACTCCTAGACGAATGAGAAGCTCTGCCTTTTACAACCCCTCCTGAAAATAAACCAAGAACAACATAATCTTCTTAAAGGAGCAGCAACATCACAACAGAAAGCACCTGAACTGAAACATTTGTATCAAAGGGCTGTACAGTTCGCAGGCCAAGACAACAAGTTTTCAATTTCACCAATCAATTTAAATCAGCCCCATTGGCTACCAAAAACTTATTAAATTTAAATCCTAAAGTTTTGACAACAGGACCAATCCTATCATAAAGAATTGGTGCTTTCAGTCATCTGTGTATTAGAGAAAGCATCATTTAGAAAAATAGAGAAGGGCATTCCTGACAGAGGAATCGGAGGAGGCATCCCCGACAGAAGATGGCTCAGAATATTCCGGAAGACACATAACCTGGTTGTAATCTGAGAGATTAAATTCTATTTTGTGTTATCTGAGTGGGACATGTATTGATTGGAACAGCATATGAGAAGAATCTTGACTTATTCCAGAATACTCATGAGTTAGGACGGATTTATTTAGTTTGTTGGTTTGTTCACAGTGAGAGTTGGTTAAAGAAATTGTTGATTTTAAAGTGTCAGGGATTTACTTTTAGCACTACAGCAGGTTACACCACTTATCACACTGACTTTACACATTAAAGGGCAATGTGCCACTCTTTGGACGTTTCGGTTTGAGATCTTGGAGAGTGGGGGTGGTCGGGGTGGTTGTTCGGGGGGGTGGGGGGGGAGGTCCGGGGTGATCAGTCTTTGCTTTATAACAGTATTGAAGACATTCTCTTGAAAGCAATGGAGTCGATATTAATCCCAGCCTCATGGTGTGGTTGTGGGAGAATCACCTTAATTTGGCTGTTGCCTTCCTGAACATGCCCCTTACCACAACTGTGGTCATTAGCCAATCCTCTATCCATGCTAACATACAGCCTCCAACACCATGGGCTCTTTGCTTACTATTTCATGAGATGTGAATATCATTGACTGTGCCAACAACTCTTCCCAAACTGACCTTGAAAAGGTGGTGCTGAGCTGCCTCTTAAATTGCTTCACAAATGTGATGTGGACTGCAACAATGTTCAGGAGTGAGATCCAGCATTTTGGTAAATAACAAAGAAACAATGCGATATATCTTGCAGTCGGAATCCTGTGTTCACACTTGTCTGTTCTTGGTGGTTGAGGTCATGGCTTGGAAGGTGCTTTTGAAGAACCACCACTCATGCAATCAAGCCAGACTGATAGATTGTGGCCCCAGACTCTGCCATTTTGACTTCCCTCATCAATCTACATTCTTTCCAACGAAGTTTCAGTCTCAAACCGCCACGCAATACCATCTGTTACGGCTTAAAAGATAAGAATACACATGATTTCCAACCGTATCTTGGGTTGTATAAATCTTTGCCTGCCAGAATTATTTTCCAAAAGACTTTAATTAAACTGGGTGACTGCATGAAATGGTTTTTTTGGTCAGACTATATTCCTCATCCTCAAAGGAAACAATGCCAGTAATACCATTGAACTCGTCTTTTTGTTTAAAAAGCACGAGTTCTTGATTTATTTTTACAACTTACTGGCATTCACACCTGCACATTCAATGTCAAACTCAGACAACATAACTGAAATTACAGCATTAATTTTGTTTTTCAACAATCCAACAGATTAATTAATAATACACAGTGAATACCAAGGCTGATTAATGTGAAATTAAATTTGACCGAAAATGTAAAATCGAGATGAGAGATAACAAATGGGAAGGGCAGAAGGCAAGAAATGCAGCATCATAGAAGGTGCTCCTTCAGGGAGTGTATTTTACAAACTACAACTGCTGAATATAAACAAACACTCTGACATGATCCTCCGGTTTTAATGTAAACCATAGCCCCATACAGTAGGTACTATTTAAATAAGTTAATAGATACAAGCCTTGAGCAAATCCAGCCTCCAGCCTGGCCCCCCGCTTCTTGGAGCTCGGAGAGGGGTTCCCACTCATTCATTCAACAGGAGACGGCTCAATTTATTGTAATGGGCATGGAGGGTACAGTGGTCGTGTCTCATATTGAGGAGGAAGCTGTTTCCTCTCATGTAACAGAAGAGGACCTGTTTACGAGAGTTTTTTTTGTGGTGCAGCTGTCGTCTCCCACAGAGCCCTGAGGCTCAGGTTCAAATCCCACTGCTCCAGTGTGTGTCATAACATTACTGACCAAGCCACGTGCCAACTGGCATACGGATAAGAAAATTAGAGAAGTAAACACGTCAAGCTGTTCAATGTTATCACCAATGATATCACTTCGACGCTTCCAATCCCATTGGTAATCCAGGGAGCCCAGCCTCGTTGAACGAAGGTGCTTTTTGAGAAGACTAATCGGGCATTTTTTGCACAATCAAGTTAAGAGAGCGGGGATCACTCGCAAGACTGCGCGGTGGACGACAATTACAATTCTCGGCGGGGAGGCTGAATTATGAATTCACTAATAGCCCACCCTAAGCGATGGTGCAGCGCAGCCCATACCCTGCCTCTGTGGCGCAATTGTTCAGCGCGTTCTGTCCATTTCAAATCCAGGGGAACAGGAAACGTTGGGGCTATGGCGCGGACAGGACAATCCCAATACTCAACTTTCCTGTTAGAACTATTCCATGAGAAAGTTTAGAGCACAACTTTGGGCGTATAGTTGTGGCCGAACACTTAAGGTGTTGGCGTAGAGATCCTTTGGAGCTCCCCGCCCAGGGTGGTAACCTGCTGGCTATGCTTTCTTCGCTGGTGATTTTAAATGACTTCCTGTTGGTTGCATTATCGCTCAAACTTCACAAAACCCGTCTCAATGAAGTCCCGTTTTCTCATGTCTGGGAATTGATTGCCATGCAGGAAACTCGGGTTCTGAACAAACAACGTACCAGATTCACAACGTCAGCTCTGTTTCCCTTTCCACAGATGCTGCTCGACCTGTTGGCTTTCTGCAGTATTCTCTGTGTTTATTAGGCACAAATGCTGCTTTTCATTCAAGAACTTCAATCCCTGTCCACAGGTAACTGACTCTGGTCAGTGGCAATTGGCTCTTCTGATCATTAAACTGCCCATTCCCACCGCATCTTCTCCCATCATGACCAACAGCCCCAGGAAATCTCCAGTTATCCTTCTTTGCTCCAAAGCGAACATTCCCCACCTTGGGAATGTCTCCCCAGAATGGAAATTCCTCATCCCTGGACATGAGGCAAGGCGTACAATTGGAAGAGATTTTGGCAAAATATTGTCAGTTAGGAAATGGAAAAATGTTCAAATGTTCATGAAGCAAAACAGAAATCCCAGTCTCCAGCTTTGTGAACCTTTAGAAACGCTTTGGGAAGCGGATTTAGAGGAGAATGAAAGATGACCTGTCCGATTGAGCAGAGACAGTCCAGACACCGTCCCCTTGTTGAAGAGGCCGGGAGGTTGACTCTGATGTTCTCGGCACATGAACTGATCTGAGACATTGAAAGAATTGTCGTTCCTGCACATCAGGAATTCAAACCCCTTCTCCCCTGCGAGCCAAGGAGAGAACTCGGGAACAGGCAAAACACTGAAAGGCTGGAAGGGCGCCGGCCCCGGAGTAAGATAGCTAGTTCCTCGTGACATGGATGTGTCTGCAGACTGTCCCCGGTATCTCCACAACACATCTCCCAGGCTTGATTATGGAAAAGTAAAACTGATAGACGACAATTGTAATTCTCGGTGGGGAGGCTGAATTATAAAATCACTAAGCGATGGTGCAGCCCTCGACAGCGCCTGTCTCTGTGGCGCAATTGGTCAGCGCGTTCGGCTGTTAACCGAAAGGTTGGTGGTTCGAGCCCACCCAGGGGCGGTGTGCTCGCTGCCCTTCTTTGGCTTCGAAGCTGTGCGCTTTTAATGGGGTCAGGAAAATGTTCCCCAGGCGGAATTCTTCTCCATAAAGGGGTTTCGGAATTGAATTAATGTCTCACGTAAGGGACTGCGTCTGCTGAGAAGACCAGACCAAAAGAGAAACTCGGCAGGTTTGACAGGACCTGTCGGTGGAAACAGAATTTTGAAATGTTGCCTCTGATTCTCTTTCCACAGATGTTGCCTGACCTGCTGAGTTCCTCCTGCAATTTCTAACTGAAAGTTCATTTCATCTTTTGGGGTGAAACACCGAAATATCTGCAAACACCATGTGCCGATATTTAACCCTTTCGAATCACAGTGAAGTGATTGGATTCAAACAAACTCTGCGATGATTCACTCTTTCTCAGCTCCATAGGCAGATAGACCTGGGAAGTCAAGCTGTCAGTGTGGTTCTGTATTCGTGGGCCGAGTGGTTAATGCGATGTACATGAAATCCATTGCGGTTTCCCCACGCAGGTGTGAACCCTGCCGAGTACAAAATGAGAAATGTCGTCGAAAAGAAAGGGAGCTTGCTCCCCGGCTTCATCTTTAAGATTCAAATCAGTGGAGGGGGAAAAATATTTCACTCAAATTGGGACTGGTGGGAATCTGCAACCCACTGCCTGTTCGGGTGGAGCAAGCCGATACCCGCAGAGCTTCTTTTGAGGCTATGAGCAAAGTGTTTGGAAATGAGACTAGAAGAGTGAGGTGCTTGAAATCGTGATCGAAATGAAGCAGGCACCTGAGGACAAGGGTGTTTCCTTTGCCAGTGAAAGATACTGCTTCACAAAGTTGGGCCTCTGGAAGGGAATCAGTGACGGTGATTATCTTTGGTTGTTCACCTTGTGAATGGACCCATTGCTGCGCATGTCCGTGTTAACGTCAGAACTCTGCAGCATGGTGGCGTTAGACACGCACAGGGCCGGGGCGCAATGGATGATGCATCTGACTCCACCTACCTGTTTGAAATGCAGCTCACAGCTTCTTCACACACCCCAATTAATCTTTCTCATTGTCCTGAAGCCGGCATACGGTTTGAATTCCCGATCTGCGGGAATGAGAATCCTTTCACTGTCTCGCGTCAGTAAATGTCCCTGAGAACATCTGAGTCAACTCACAGCGCATTCATATGAGGGGAAGCTGAAATAGCCCCACATGCTGCTCACGGGCACATTTTATTCTCCCCAACTCAACGCCTCAACCACTGCGGCTCCTGGGAGTGGAAAAGAAACAATCACCAAAACCCAGTCTAAGCTCTGTCAATCTTCAGAAAATCAGCAAACGTTCATCCCTTCGGATTTTCTATCCTGGGTTGACAGGGATGGGTTTTGTCACTCTTTTGTAGGACATTGCAAGTGGATGTTTTGCAAAAAAAGCACCACAATGCAATCTGATTAATCAGGACCTGGATGTTTTCGGTCTTTGAATGGAAGTGTTGTGCTCCAGAACTTTGCTGTTCACAGTTTATAATACTTATCTTCCCAGACCCCTGTATCAATTGTCGAAAATGTTTAATTTGTGTCTTGTAATCCTTTCACTGTCTGCTCATGAGGATAGCGTTTCCGTGTTTTACCTAAACTGTCTTGGCCTTGCATACCTCAAGCCTCAAGCTAATTTCACGAGAAACCTTCTCCAGTTCAAAAGCCAACTGTTAATGATGGCTCTGTTTCTTGTCACGTGTCCAATATCAGATCGATGTTGTTAATGTCCCTAATACTCATTCAGATCCAGGTTTCGCTCACAGGGCTAGAACAGAACTGTCACCAAATACATTTACCAATCTACGTTCATTCTATCGATTGTATTAGCATCATCAACACTTCTCATCAAAATAACTCGAGAGACTTTCATCACAATTTTCTGTGAACAGTTCTACATTAGCTTTGATGAATGAACCCCAAATTTCTTGAAGTGGCTCCTTATTTTCGGTCCTGATTATTAATCTCTCTACGCATGGGAATGTATCCTTCCCAGCCGCTCTATCTCTCATCAATGTGTGTAGTTCAATTCGATCTCCCATCAGCCTCCTCTGTCCTGATCAAATCCAGGGGAACAGGAAACGTTGGGGCTATGGTGCGGACAGGATAAGCCCAATACTCACGTTTCCTGTTAGAACTATTCCATGAGAAAGTTTAGAGCACAACTTTGGGCGTGTAGTTGTGGCCGAACACTTAAGGTGTTGGCGTAGAGATCCTTTGGGGCTCCCCGCCCAGGGTGGTAACCTGCTGACTATGCTTTCTTCGCTGGAGATTTTAAATGGCTTCCTGTTGGTTGCATTATCGCTCAAACTTCACAAAACCCGTCTCAATAAAGAGCCGTTTTCTCATGTCTGGGAATTGATTGCCATGCAGGAAACTCGGGTTCTGAACAAACAACTTATCACACTCACAACGTCAGCTCTGTTTCCCTTTCCACAGATGCTGCTCGACCTGTTGGCTTTCTGCAGTATTCTCTGTGTTTATTAGGCACAAGTGCTGCTTTTCATTCAAGAACTTCAATCCCTGTCCTCAGGTAACTGACTCTGGTCAGTGGCAATTGGTTCTTCTGATCATTAATCTGCCCATTCCCACCGCTTCTTCTCCCATCATGACCAACAGCCCCAGGAAATCTCCAGTTATCCTTCTTTGCTCCAAAGCGAACATTCTCAACCTTGGGAATGTCTCCCCAGAATGGAAATTCCTCATCCCTGGACATGAGGCAAGGGAAGAGAATTTGGCAAAATATTGTCAGTTAGGAAATGGAAAAAATGTGCAAATGTTCATGAAGCAAAACATAAATCCCAGTCTCCAGCTTTGTGAACCTTTAGAAACACTTTGGGAAGCGGATTTAGAGGAGAACGAAAGATGACCGGTCCGATTGAGCAGAGACAGTCCAGACACCGTCCCCTTATTGAAGAGGCCGGGAAGTTGACTCTGATGTTCTCGGCACATGAACTGATCTGAGACATTGAAAGAATTGTCGTTCCTGCACATCAGGAATTCAAACCCCTTCTCACTTCCGAGCCATTGAGAGAACTCGGGAACAGGCAAAACACTGAAAGGCTGGAAGGGCGACGGCCCCGCAGTAAGAAAGCTGGTTACTCGTGAATGGATGTGTCTGCAGAGAGTGGGATCAGACTTTTCAGTGTCTCCACAGTAAATGTCCCAGACTGTATTTGTGAAAATTAAGACTGATAGACCACAATTGTAATTCTAGGCGGGGCAGGCTGAATTTTGAATTCACTAATAGCCTCCCCTAAGCGCTGACGTTTGTCGTTGCCTGTATCTGTGGCTCAATTGGCCAGCGCATTCAGGTGTGAACCGAAAAGTTGGTTGTTCGAGCCCACGCAGTGGCGGTGTGTTGGTTGCTCCTCCTTGGCTTGGGTTGTGTGCTTTTAATGGGGTTTATCAAACAATTTCCAGAACAGCTGCTTCTCATTCTGTCTCCCTGCTTCCGTTTGTCCCGTCTACAGGAACCGGGCCCTCTCGACTGGCAGAAAATTAAACCGTTTTCTTTCGAAACTTTTCTCTGACACCGGAGTGACCAGTGACAAGCATTGCCCTCCTCAACATAGGGTACAGAGAACAGGAGAAGACCCCGCAGACCTCCACGAGTGTGTCATCTCAAATGTGCACATTGGGTCAGTATATCAATGTGAAATATTTATGTCGAAGTGTTTTGGGAAGCAGATGAGTAGGCGAGGTGCAGAACAGAGCGCCCTTATACGGAAAGCTGCTAACGAGGACATTGAGTGAATAGGAGAGATGGTTTCCCTTCTGGGTGATGCTCCCATCACGCACCCGCAGACATTCCCACATTCTGTTTTTTCGATTTGCGATTTCGCTCAAAAGCATATAATTTCAACACTCACAAAATTCAAACTTTAACAAATTGCTCATAGATGTACTTTGCGGACACCTGGAAAAAGTTCTTCCAAACGTACCTGGGGAATTTCGGTCTGAGGGCTCTTGAACTTTAAGTCGAAGGACGGGAAGTTTGACTCGAGGCTGCATAATGTGGAGATGTGTTCCCCATGTTAACTGATAGTGGTTGACCATCCCAGTGCTTCCTGATGCAGGGTTGCCCTGACACACAGGGAGGTTTCTTTGATAAACTGTCCCGGGGGCTTCCAGCCGTACCGTGACGTCATAGGGCGAGCCCCCGGTGATGGCCTGCAGCTGCTGTGACGCAATAATGATGCTGGCCCCGGAACATGAATACAAATTAGTTCATGAGTCACGTGGTACTGAATTATTGGATGGAATGTTCTTTCAACTTCACGGATTTATATGTGAGAGGAGGTAAGTGGGCAGGGTTACACCTCGGGTCCACTCTTCCTTCACTCTCAACACCCCACACCCACCTCCCATTGTCCCAAGGCACTTTATCCTTTAACCGCCGAATGTGTAACACCTGCCCATTTACCTGCTCCCTCCTGAATATCACAGGGCTCGAACATACCTTCCAGGTGAAGGAGCACTTTACTTGCAAATTTGCCACAACCTCGTCTCCTGCATTCGCTGCTCACAGTGTGGTTTCCCCAAAGTAGCATGAAGCATAAACTAGGTGACTGTTTCGCAGAACATCTCAATTATGCTCGCAAAAAAGGCCCTGAGCTTCGGGTTGCCCGCCACTTTAACAAGCCTCCCTGTTCCCTGGCCAACATCTCTGTCTCAGGCATGCAGCAGTGTTCCAGCAAAGCTCAGCTCCAGATGGAAGAACAACGCTTCATTTTCCACTTGAAGACCCTACATGCCCCCTGTCTTCAATATCGAGTTCCATGACTTTAGGGCCTGAAATCCGCCATGTCCTATTCTCTCCTATTCACGTAACGTCGTCCTTAGCAGCTTACCCGTCTAAGGGTGCTCTGTTCTGCACCTCGCCTTCTCATCTGCTTCCCAAAAAACTCAACATGAATATTTCGCATTGCTATCCTGGCCCAATGTGCACAGTTGAGGTGACACACTCGTGGAGGTCTGCGTGGTTTTCTCCTGTTCTCTGTTGAGGAGGGCAATGCTTGTGGTCATGTTCAGATGCGCAGATTTACACGGAAAAGGTAAGAGAATGATACGAATTGAGACACGCGTTTACTTACGGTGTAGAACCAGCAGAGCGAAGGTGGGCCGCATGGCCTCCGTCTACGCTGTGACATATGTTATGATTCAGAGTTAAATCACAGTTCGATCAACAGAATGTGGGAATTTAGAAAACAGTTCACATTCACACAGCCTCCATACGTCTGCGAAACACCATATAACACGACAGCAGTGGAGATCTTTGACACCAGTCTCGAAGTTACCTGTCACACGCCAGACGAAAGGGTAAAGGGATCTATGGAAAACACTCCGTGCGGGAAAGTAGAGTGGCGCAGCAGGAGGGTGCTGGGTTCATGTCCCTCGATCGAAACTGTCGTCTGCTATTGCTTCCCTTTGTAACGGGACTCTGTTCTATATCTTGCCTTTGCCTCTGCATCCCAAATCTTCGAGCATCTGAGCTGAATATGTCACTAAACACTGGCCCAATTTAAACAATTGAGGGGAAGTGCTTGTGGAGATTTGAGTTGTTTCCCGCCGGTCTGCTCTGAACTGAATCCTAACACCTCTTCTCTGAAATGGGAATGAGCTGGTGAAGTTGAAACAATTCGAATTCGAATCCCTACAGTGTGGAAACAGGCCCTCCTGCTCAACAAGTCCTTATCAACCCTCTGAAGAGTAAACGACCCAGACTCGACATTTACTTCTGACTGATGCGCCTAACCTACCGACCTCTGGGCACTATGGGGCAGTTTAGCATGGTCAGTCCACCTAACCTGCACATCTTTCGACTGCGGAAGGAAACCGGAGCACGGCAGGAAACCCACCCAGACACGGGGGGATTGAACAAACTCCACTCAAACAAGCCGCACACGGGTAGGATCGAATTCAGGTCCCGTTATGAGACAGCAGGGTTAACCACTAAGCCACAAAGCCACATTATTTGCGGTCGCATTCATTCCCTGCAATAATTCCCCACTCCGGTTCAGACGCGAATGACAGGACGATCAGCATTTCGAATGCAGCATCACCACACAGACACAGTTCCCATGATGAGGACACATATCACCGATTGTGAATCATCTCGGAGAGATACAAGTGACAGAGAGTCACATGGAAATGATGGACTGAACGGCTTCAGGCTGCGGCGGAATGACGTCACGCGTTGATGCCGTCCCTCTCCATGTCTCTGGGACAGAGCGGCTGAGGGAGAAACAATGGCTCATTTTCAACTTCATCTGGGACAGTTGGGGCTCAGATGTTCACTGCTGCCCGTTCGCAGCAAAGAAACAGACGCCCGTGTTAGAAAAGTCTTTCTGCAGGATTGCTGTGTGAAGACGAATTCTGAACACCGTGCAGGCTGCACACAAATACACTCATATGAATTTACCTGAGGGAACAGTTTCCGGTGTCCATTTCTCTCTGTCCCACCAACACAGCATCTTTCTGTCTCTTTGATTACAGACCTTTGTAATGTAGTTAAAACCTGCCCATTTCCTATGCATTAGTGTAACTGACGTCTCCCATCCCAAGTGATTGAGAGAGAGCAGAAGAGCGAATGGGCTCTGCCCTCCCCCAGAACAGTTTGCAAGTAGAAACAAAATGGGTTAATTATCAGCCAGTGGAGAGAGTCCAGTTACTGGGAACGGGACAAACAGCAGCGTCCTGGGCGCAGGGAGACGGATTGAGAAGCAAATGTTGTGGAATCTCTTTGCTGCTTGCGATTCTTGGAGCAACTCAAACGTGTTTCACACTGAGCAAGTCTCAGCTGCTTCAGGGAAGGGCACTTGGAGCGTCCGGGGTCAGGGCAGCTCGCCCCTCGCTGGGCTTGTGGCTCGTTGGTCTAGCGGCTCGTTGGTCTAGTGGTATGATTTGCGCTTCGGGCCTTTAGTTGGGTGGATTTGCGAGAGATCCCAGGTTAAAATCCCGAACGAGCCTTCATTTCTTAAGTTGCCTTGTGCAGAAACGCCGGGGTGATTTTCTCAAAAAGCACATTTATTAAACGAGATCGGACTGTCTGAAGTAGGGATGGGGTCGAGCTCCCAGTCCAGCGAACAGGATAAAAGGAAACACTTGCTCAAAGTCAAAACAAGCATTGCACATCGTTCGCCCGCGCAGTCCGACTTTGAATGAATCCTCCAGCTGTATTATTGCTCAATTGTGAGTGTGAAATTTCATGAAGCGGGGAAGTGAAGTGATTGCAGACAGCGCTGAACAGGTTGACGTTCATGGTGCCGTGTGTGATGATTGTCAGCAATGCAGGTACATTGGAAAGTTGGGACAGTTGTCCTTGGAGAACAGTAGGTTGGAAGCTGGCCTGATTGACGTTTTTCAAGTCATGAGGGTCCAGACACAGGAATAATGTAGTGCAAATGCTCCCACGCCTGAAAGGATCGACAACGTTTCAGCAGAGTTTTAAAATCACGAGGAAAAGAAGTAAAAGTGACATTAGGAAGAACGTTTTCGTCCAGGGAGTGATCAGGGTCAGTAGGTGACGCAGACTTCAAACAATTATGGTCCTGAACCCATAGGACAGACGGATGGGAGTGGAAGACAATAAGAAAGAGAGACACAGAGTGAGCGAGAAAAGGGAGAAAAGTCAGAAAAACAGAGGTTAAGGAAAAACATAGAGAGACTGAGGAAGGGATACAATTCCAGTGGGTCCCAGCTTTCTCTGTGGTTTCATACACTCCCTCCATCCATGAGAGACAGGCCCTGCTCCGAGAATCTACGTCAGTCTGGCTGGTTCAGGGACGGTGAGGGGGTGATGGACGGTGGTTAATCGATCAAAACTGACACTGAGACTCTAACAGTACACACACCCACACACACACACACACACACACACACACACACACACACACACACACACACACACACAAACCCTTTGATCCTCACCTCCTGCAGAGGGAACTATGGCTGACAGGACCTGCTTTAAATACCTTCAGGTCTATGACTTAAAGACCCTTCTGTGCCCAAACCTCAGCTCTTCTCCCGAGAGTATACCTCTCCCAGGGATGGAGCATTACAAGTTGTGAGTTGAGAGGAAGCGGGGATAGTGTGAGAGAAAGCAGCAGCTCAATAGTTTCGTCCAAACTGTCTGTCGGTCTGTCCCTCTCCTCCTTCCCCCACCTCCTCACCTCACACACAGATTACAGACTTAAAATCCACACAGAGACAAAGCTGCAGTTTCAAACCAGCAGCAGCCACAACACACTTTCATATAGACAACAAAATACAGAATTCTGCACCCAAAGGACACAAATTTATTTCACAAGGAAACAAGGATTTTCACAGAGCTGAAAACAACATTGTATATGTCTGGACATGTTTGTAAAAGTCAGTGATTCTGTGTCTCACTCTGACTGTATTGCGCATGCATCTCTGTGTCAACGTCTGTTTTTCTGTGTTGATGTGACTATCTCTGCAAGCAATGGGACACAGATTATGTCAGAGGGAAGTTTGAGTGTGTCTGTCTGTGTATGAATGACAAACTCCAGTGGCACACATTGTCCCGGAAGAGTGTGTGTGAAAATTTCTTTCTAGCTGTCTGTGAATCTGATTTTGTGCCTGTGAGTGTTGGTGTGTGCCCAGTTCTGCCTGCAATGGGGCAAACTTTGATTCATCACGTTTATAATTCAGTCTTTCAAAGTCAGAGTTTCTTTCTCTCTGAGAAGTACAGTAACACAATGCCGCCTTCTGCTGGCCTAACCATGTGACATCACAAGTGTCACATTTCCCTGTTCCGCTGCATCTGTTTCCTGCGGGGTGGGTGGTGGGGGAGATCCATCAGAATTTTATTGAGAACAGCAGCAGCAGCACACAGCTGCCTGAGTCAGGTGTGAACTCAGAAGGTGGGATGACTGAGTAAATCCTTTCCCAGAAAAGCAGCAGGTAACAGCTTCTTACCAGTATGTATTCGTTGGGGTTTCAGAAGGTTTTTTTTGAATGGACAAATCGCTCCCCACATACAGAGAGGGGAATGCCCTCTCCCCAGTGTGAACGGACTCATGTATCAGCATTTCATGTCTGTGTTTAAAGCTTTTCTCTCAATGTGAGCATTTGAAAGGTCTCTCAGTGTTTACCAGTTGGTGTGTCTAGAGGCTGACAACAGAGAATGCCTTGTTACACTCAGGGCCGATGAATGGCCTCTCCCCACTGAGCCCATTCTTGTTTCTCAGCGACGGGTGATTGATGGAATCCCTTCCCACAAACAGTAGATGAATGACTCATCTCCAGTTTGACTGCATCAATGAATTTCCAGCATGTATAGACATTTGTATCCCTTCCCACAGTTTGCACATTTCCATGGTTTCTGTGGTGTAGATCATGTCTCTCCATATTGGATGATCAGCTGATTCCTCACCCAAACACAGGACAGGGTTAATAGACTTATAGAATCCCTACAGTCCATAAGTCCACACCAACCCTCTGGGGATAAAGACATCCAGACCTATTCTCCTACCCCATCACTGAACATTTACCCTTGACTAATGCACCTAACCTACACATCCCTGAAAACAATGTGCAATTTTACATGGTCAATTCACCTAACCTGCCCATCTTTGAATTGGGAGAAGAAACCGGAGTACCCAGATGGAGCTGACGCAGACCCAGAGAGTATGTGCAAACTCCACAGATACAGTCGGCTGAGGCTGGGATTGAGCCACTGTGACGATACAATCTCTCCCTGCTGTGAATGATGGTTGCTATTCAATCTGTGGAACTGGTGCAGGACTTCTCCATTTGTCACTGGGTACACTGATGTTTGCAAACCTTTCCCACAGACAAACATTGACAATCTAATGGTTTTCAAATCCTGATGAATTGACTCACTCTAAGATCCTGATAAGATATTTGCTTGGAATTCTCGCTGATAAATGTGACTCTGTGATTCTCTGTAAAATAAACTTAAATCAGGAAAAATTAGAGATTGAGCAATCGTATTGTTTATGATACTAAAAGGAGTTAAGAATCATAAAAAATCTTATAGTGTGGAAGCAGGCCGTTTGAATCCACACCCATCCTCTGAAGAGCATCCCTCACAGACTCGCCCCATATCCCTGCATTCCCCATGGCTTACCCATCCAGCCTGCACATCCCTGCACATTATGGACAATTTAGCATGGCCAACCCACCTTACCCATATACCATTGAATTGTGGGAGGAAACAGACGCACCGAGAGGAAACCACACAGACATATGAAGAAAGTGCAAACTCCACGCAGTCACCCGAGTCTGGAATCAAACTCAGGTCCCCAGAGCTGAGAGGTAGCAGTGCTAACCATTGGGTCACCATGGAGTTCTTTGAATCCAGCAATTTGTGTGAAAGTCACTCAAATACTGACCGTGAAACATTACTGGACTGTCATGAAAAACTCAACTAGCTGACAAATGTCCTTCAGGGAAAGGGCGCGTTCTGGCCCTCTACAAGACTCAGCCCTCAATGAGAGTAGAGATAGTGAGAGCAGTGGGATACTTACAGACAGTTTCCTCCATCTCCATCACAGGAATAACTGACAGATCCTCAGTTCAAAAAGATCAAGATCAGAGTGTATGAAGAATCATCACCGATAAACTCCGCTCTCAGACACATACTGTCCTCCTTTAGATACATATATTTGTTTCTTTAGAGACCGGGAGAGACAGAGAGTGAGAATTGCAGCTCACTGACCTTCAAGAACCAGCCGCTCCGAAGCCTCTCCTTCTCAGTGCAGGAGAGACAAACGTTCCTCTTGGTTTGAGATTGCTGTGGTGAAATTCTTCCACTCTAACCCCGTGTAAAGGAATTTCCCAGAGTTCAGTACTAACTCGAATACAAACACTTCCTAGCAGGTTGTTCCTAAACCCATCCAGTCCCTCCCTCCAGCTCTGTCTCTCACTTTTCAACTCCACCAGCTCATACACCCGCACTGCGCATGCTCCATAAACAACACAGCGTTGCCTTTTGTTCACTCTGATTGGCTCGGTGTCCCGCCAATTCCAGAATGTCGTCACGAGCTGCCCCACTTTCTATTGGGCAGGACATGCGGTCAGTCAAACAAGAGGTGAAGCATAAAAGAGATATGTGTTCATCTCTGAGCCGGCGTGTGTTTATTGTCCATCCCTCGTTGTCTGGATGGCGGTGAGGAGTCAACCACAATGGAGTCACATGTAAGTCTAACCGGAGAAAGGTGAGCCCAATGGCATCTTACAATAACTGACAGTCCAGATTTTTAATGACTTAACGGAACACCCCTCTCTGGCCTGGTGAGATTTGAACAGCTGTCACAGAACATTAACCAGGGTTAGCAGGGCTAGACTAGTTACATTGAGACAAAACCACTGTCTCCTGAGACAGGAATTTCCAGCTTTGGTCAACAAGAGGACACAATGTTTCAGGGAAACCAGAAGTATCTATTCAGAATTTCCATTATGAACTGACTGGAATAACTTCTGTAAAACTCCCTCACAGGATTTTAGGGAGAATATTTACATATGAAAAGAAGAATCATAATCCATACGTCCGTGTGTGAGTAAGAATAATACTTATTGTTACGTCATGTAGATCAAACTCTGTTAATTAAATTAACAGCCCAGAAAAACTCATCTTGCCTCATAAATTGTTAAAATGTGAGTGACAGAATTCCTAAATTCCAGTATTTAAAGAAAATATTTTCTAACTCTAATAGTGAACACTAAACAAAACTATTCACAAATCCAAAACCCCTTTCTTTAACTACTTACGATCTGACCCTAACTCGACACAACTGAATATGCTATTCTAAAAACATATTTATTAAACGTTACATTAACTTAATCTCAAGGCTACACAGTCTCCTCTTCATTGATGTTTTCACCTTTCTAGCTGCTGATCGTCCTGGGTGCTCTTCTTTTTACTGTATGTTTCACGTGAACAGGTACCTTTGATGGAGAGTGTTTTCAATTTCTCTGAGAGCAAGGTATTAGATCGGCAGTTGCTCTCCGACTAACATTCAAAATGCCGGGTTTATATCCCCCATTGGACACATTAAATTCTTATTTGATTGATTTCCAGGCATCAAAACAATAAAATTCAAATCTCATTGTCTTCTGGTATCCTGGGCATAGCTTAAATTAATTGAATTTGAATTGTTGTCAAAACATCAAACAGAACACAGTTATCCATTTAACAGCCAATTGCTACATTTGAAACAACCCGACCTTTTGCTAGCAGCTGTGGCTGTCCTTTAAGTTGAGAAAAGCACTCTCTATCTTAAACTGACAATACATGCTTTCGACTTCATATCATTGCATAGATCATTTGTTCTGGACGAACACGAAGACTCCAACACCATGATGCAACCATGTAAATGTGGAGAATATGGGAAGAGATTGGAGTTACCCTGTCGAGCTGGAAATTGATTGATACAGTCACACTGGAAATAAGCTTTTGCCTGCTCTACATGTGGAAAGGGATTCACAGTGTATTCCAGCTACCAGAAAAATTTGCTTATCACACTGAGGAGATACCGTTTAGCTGAACCTCCTGTGGAAAGTGTTTCACACAGTCAGTCAACCTCACTGTGCACCAACGAGTTCACACTGGGGACAGGCTGTTTTTGTGTCCTGTATGTGGGAAGGAATTTGCCGGACATCAAACGTGTTGCGACATCAGCGAGTTGACACTGGAGATAAATTATTTACTTGCTCAGAGTTTGCAAAGGGATTCGGAGAATCCCACAGCCCGCTGATACATCAACACATTCATTCTGGTGAGAGTGTGTAAAAGAATTCACTTCTGCCGACACATCAATGAGTTCACACTGGGGAGAGATCATTCACTTGCTCCGAGTGTAATACAAACTTCATTCAGTTTTCTCAGCTCTTCAGTGCAGTTACAACATTGGCATCTACCAAACAATCTGGAAATTTTCCAGATTGCCTGTGCACAAAGTAGCAGTACACATCCAACTCAGGATTAATCGTCCTATCAGTATACTCTCGATTATCGATAAAGCTATGTAACATATCGAATAACATCCTCTCAGCTATGAGCTGCGGTGTGACCAGTTTGGGTACCACCAGGCTCACTCAGGTACTGACCTCATTCCAGCCTTTGGTTAAAACATGGACAAAAAAGTTTAATCCTAGAGGTGAGACGAGATTGACAGCCCTTGACCTCAAGGCTGCATTCGACCCAGTGTGGCATCAAGGTGCTTTGATTAGATTCCAGGATGTAATTTACTACTGCGTACGTTGTTCTCTATATAAATCACAACGATCCTCTGGATTAGGTTCGAGTCTGTAATTCATTCCCGAGTATGTTATTCTATACACAAACTATCCCGAACCCTTCAATTAGATTATAGCCTGTATTACACACTCAGTTTTCTGTTATACTGGATGTAATCATCCTGATTCCCTCGATCAAATTTCCGTCTCTAGATCACTTCTGATTGTGTTATTCTGCCAGTTAACAAACCCTATCTCTTGATTAGATTCCAGTCTATAAAACCCTTCCTTGAATCTAGCTACTTTTCAGAAAATTTCCATGTTTATTAATTTTGAACTTTTTTCAGCGACCAATCTATAATCGCTCAGTCGAATGTAAAATCACGGTCTTCCATGGCATACATTTTACCCAATATGGCATGCGAATGTGATCGCACCCCATTCTTCATGCAGGAGTCCCACGAGCACGCGCAATGCGCGCTTACAGGCACATGGGCTGGAGTTGGGAACATGCGCACTGATGGTCCGGAAGCCGGAAGGGAGAATGATGTCAATTTCTGCCCAACACTGACAGTGATGGTTCCGCGAAACTCCTCTCACAGATTAGATTAGATTACCTACAGTATGGAAACAGGCAATTCGGCCCAACACCACCCCTCCGAAGAGCAACCCGCCCAGACCCATTCCCTTCCATTTACCCCTGGCTAATCCACCTCACACTATGGGCAATTTAGCATGGCCAATTCACCGAACCTGCACTGTTTTGGATTGTGGGAGGAAACCGGAGAACCCGGAGGAAACCCAAGCAGACACGGGGAGAATGTGCAAACTCCAAACAGACAGTGCCTGAGGCGGGAACCACCGCCCGAGCTACCGTGCCGCCCTAATGGGAGGGGGGCATTTACAGGCTTTTCCTCGAGTAATGTTTGAATGTTTGACTGGAGTCATGTGGTGAGTCTTTCTGATCTGTGTCTCATTCACATGATAATTTTGGTGGTTTATAGTTTACTGCGACTGTTAAGCTGCACTCCTCAATCTTACTCATACATGGGACCTGAACGTCTTTAGCATCTATTTGCTATACCTAATTGTACTATTCTGAGTTCCAGACTTCAGACCCTTGGAGTTGGATTCGAGAGTGTAGTGCTGGAAAAGCACAGCAGGTCGGGCAGCATCCGAGGAGCAGGAGAATCAATGTTTCGGGCAAAAGCCCTTCATGAGGAAACCCTGGGGTTCGATGTCAGTTTGAATGAGAATGTTGGGCATTTCCTGAGCTCCTTGAGTTCAGAGGTTTAGAGCTGGAGAAGATGATAGAGATAGCGAGGGACAAGACTCGGAGCAAAGATGGTCATTTTATAATGGATCTGCTGCATCACCAGGAACCTTTGTGCGTCAGCAGGCATAGTAATCATAGATTAAATGAACTTGGTGTGAGGAAGGAGAGAAGCAGCCGTGATCCGGAACGAAAGGAGGTCACTGGACATGAAATGTTGACTGTACTGTCTGTCCATTGATGATACCAGACCTACTGAGGTTCTCCAGCAATTTTTGTTTTTGTTTCTGTTTCAGATTTCCAGCATCCATAGTTATTTGTTTCTTGTTTAGCGATTTGGATGACCTCAGATTTATGGGGAGTAGAATGTTTCAGGCCTTCAGGTGTGTGACAGAAGAATCAAACTCAAGAGGTGACAAAGGCATAGTGTAATTTTCAGAAGCAGATGAACTGAGGTGGGGCAGGGTCAGAAATTATTCCTGAGATTTGAAGAGGTGATCCCAATGAAAGTGTGGGCATGCAGCTGGTAGCTCATCTGAGAGGTAAAGCATTTACCAAGCTTTCAAGCGGCTACTTCAGCCTCACACATTTGGCATGAGGAGAGATGGAAGTGGTGCTGGAGAGTGGTGTTTGCAGTGTGATCTGGACATAATGGATTTGAACTTCTCATTATTTAATTGTGCAAGAGTTCCAAATATTTAGAATTGGGTGTTGGGAAGCTGAAGGCAGTTCGGTAAGGTGTAAAAGGCCGGGGCGGGGTGGTGGGGGGAGGGGTGGTGCGGTTGGGCGGGCGGGATGGTGGGCGGGGGGTGTCAAAGCTTCAATAGAAAGCCAGCAGAACTGAGAACAGACAACACCTAGCTCTGGGAACGGGGAGACCAATAGAGGACAGAGAAATCAGGACCTGAAATCCAAGTTGACACCAGACTACCATGTTATCAGTGCTTTGATTTGCATTGCCAACCTTCCACCTTTACCGAACTTCCCATTTGAGTTGAATGTCACGTACCCTCAATATTCAGGATCCAATCCTTGTCATCCTAAAACCACGTCTCTGTAAGGAGTCTTAGATCACACTTATTTTCTTCAGTCAATTCGTTCACTTTTCTTACAGTGCAGCACACATTCAGTCACAGCCTTTAGTTTCAATTTTTGTGATCATTACAATCCAGCTTTGATTGGTGGTACATTTATTCCCCTTGCCCCTTTCTATTGTTCTCTGACATTCACTTTCCACATTCCTACATTGCTCTCCTGCCTTGGTTTGGAATTGCCCATCATGTCCAGGGATGTGCAGGTTAGATAGGTTAGCCATGGGAAATGCAGAGTTATCATTTCATAGTAATAGAAGCAGGAGTCGGCTATTTGGCCTGTCGGGCCTGCTCCACTATTCATTCAGATGATGGCTGATCTATCCATCATCTCAGCTCCTACTACCTGCATTATTCCATCTACCCTTAATTCCCCTCCATGCAATATCCCATCCAACCGTGTCTTGAATACAATTAATGAAGCTGCCTCAGCTTCTCCCTTGGGCAGAGGATTCCACAGAGTCACACGAATGACAACATGGAAAGAGACCCTTCAGTCCAACTCATCCATGTTGACCAGTTATCCTAAACAGTCTAGTCCCATTTGCTAGCACCTGGCCCATATCCCCGAAGCCCTTCCTTTCCATGTACCCATCCAGATGCCTTTTAAGTGCCGTAATTATACGAGCCTCCATGACTTCCTCAAGCAGCTAATTCCATACCCGCACCATGCTCCGCGTTAAAAAGTTGTCCCTTAAGTCCCTTTTATTTCTTTCCCCTCTCACCGTTAATGTATGCCATCTAGTTCTAGACTCCCTGAATTCAGGGAAAAGATCTTGTATGTTTATCCTCTCAATGCCCCTCATGATTTTATAAACCTCAATCAGGTAACCCCATAGCCTCCAATGTTCTAGGGATAACAGCCCCAATTTATTCAACTTCTCCCGATAGCTCAAATCTTCCAACCCTGACAACATCCTTGTAAATCTTTACTAGCAACACATTTTCAGCCCGTATCCTATCAATGCTAATTTTGCAAACCTCCATAAAGTCACCCCTCAGCCTCCGACGCTCCAGAGAAAACAGCCCCAGCCTGTTCAATGTCAACTATATTTCACGCTGAGCAAGACTCAGCTGGTTCAAGAGGTAGAGCGGGGCCGCACAGGCAGCTGCTGTGTGGCTTGTTGGTCTCGGGCTATGATTTTCACTTTAGGTATCTTTCGACGCAGACGTATGAGAGTTTCGAGGCTCAAATCCTGGACCAGCCCGCGTTTCATGACTTGTGCCAAAGTGCCCGTTTAACTTTCTCAAAAAGCACCTTCGTTAAACGAGGTTGGGCTCCCTGGAGGACCAATGGGACAGATAGCAGGGAAGTGAAATGATTGGAGATAGCATTGAAGACGTTGACGTGAGTGGTGCGGTGTTTGAGGGATGTCAGCGATGAGGGTCGATTGGAAATTTGGGACAGCTCTCTTCGGAGAACAGAAGTTTGAAATCTGGCCCGATTGAAGCTTTCCAAGTCATGCGAAGTCTAGACAGAAAAAGTAATGTCGTCAAAATGCTCCCACGCCTGAAAGAATCGGCAGAATTTTAAAGTCATCAGGAAAGGAACCAAATGTGACATGAGGAAGAACGCTTTCGTACAGGGAGTGGTTGGAGTGAGGAAATCCCTAATTGACACTGACAAAGAGGCAGATTCATTAGACGCAAACGGGAATCCGGTGGTCATGTTTAAAGTAACAATGTACAGAATTACATGGAGAAGGCAAGAGAATGATACGAATAGAGACCCACGTTTACTTACTGTGTCGACCCAGCAGAGCGAAGGTGGGCCGCATGGCGTCTATTCAGAGTGAAATCACAAGAGAATGTGGGAAGTTAGAAAAAGTTTATATTTATACAACCTCCATACGTCTGCGCAACACCATATAAGACGACAGTAGTGGAGATCCTTGACATCAGTCTCGAACGTGCATGCCACGCGCCAGACGAAAGGCTGAAGGGATCTATGGAAAGCCCCGCTGTGCGTAGGAGCAGAGTGGCGCAGCGGAAGCGTGCTGGGCCCATACCCCGAGCTCGAAGCCATTCTCTGCTATTGTTCAGAGTCTCGTTGAGCGACTTTCTTTTGTGATGGTACTCTGTTCAGCATCTTGCCTTTCAAACGACTACCTGAGTGTCTAAACATCTATAACAGCGCTCTGTTCTGTTCCTTGCCATGTCATTTGCTTCCCAAAACTTCGGGTATCTGAGCTCAATATATCACATCGATACACAAGTCAAATTTACACAGTTGCGCTGGCACACTTGTGGAGCTCTGAGTTGTCTTGTCCTGTTCTCTGCCGGTGTGTCCTGATCTCGTGTGAAACCTCTTCTCTCAGATGGCAATGAACCGGTGAAGTTGAAACTCGTGATTTGCTGTTTTAGTCCATTTCCTGCAGTAAAGAAACCAACGTCCGTGTAATAAAAGACTTTCTGCAGGATTGCTGTGTCAGGACAAATTCTGAACAGCAAGCAGGCTGCACAAAAATGCACTCATATCAATTTACCTGAAGGAAGAGTCTCCTGTCCATTTCTCTCTGTCCCGAAAGAACAGCATCTTTCTATCTCTCCATTAACAAGACTTTTGGATCAAGTTCAAAGTTGCCCATTTCCTCCGCATGACTGTAACTGACTTATCCTGCCTCACGTAATAGTGAGAGAGAGCAGAAGAGTGAATGGGCTCTGCCTTTCACCAACACAGTTTGTAAGTAGAAACGAAATGGTTCAATTATCCACCAGTGGAGAGAGCCCGGTCCCTGGGGACGGGACAAACACCAGCGTCCTGGGAGCAGGGAGACATATTGAGAAGCAGATGTTCTTGAAACTCATCGCTGCTTGTGTTTCTGGGAGCAATGTACAATGAATTTCATACTGAGCAAGTCTCAGCTGCTTCAGGAGGTGGCTGCACCCATGGCTGGTCGCTCGTTAGTCTGGGATGTGATTCTAGCTTTGTGTCTTCGAGCATATGCAGTCGTGTGAGAGTTCCCGGGTTCCAATTCTAGGCGAACTATTATTCCCGAAATTGACCTGAGCAAAAATGCCCAACGAATTTTCTCAATAAAGCCGCTTCGTTAAATAAGATCGGACTGCCTGAATTAGGGACGGTGCAGAGCTGCCATTGCAGTGAACACGGCGAAGGGAAACACTTGTTCAAAAGTGAGAACAAGTATTGCAGATTTTTCGCCCGCGCAATCCGAGTCTGAATGAATCCTCCACCTGTATTATGATCAATTCTGAGGGTGATACTTCAGGGAGAGGGGAAGTGAAGTGATTGCAGACGGCGCTGAACAGGTTAACGTGAATGGTACCGTCCTGAGGAATGTCAGCAATGAAGGGAGATTGGAAAGTTTGGGGCTGCTCTCTTTGGTGAACAGAGGGCTGAAAGCTGGTCTGATTCAAGTTTTCCACGTCATGAGGGTTTTAGACAGAGGAAATAATGCAGTGAAAATGCTCCCAGGCCTGAAAGGATCAAGAACGATTTGATAGAGATTTAAAGTCATCAGGAAAATAAGTAAAAGTGACATTAGGAAGACCGTTTTCGCACAGGGAGTGGGGCCAGAAAGTGGCTCTCTGACAGTGACAAAGAGGTAGATTCAATGGACACAAAAGGGAATTCGGTGGGCATGTTCAATGTAACAATGTGCAGATTTACAGGGAGAAGGCGACAGAATGAGACACTTATTTACATATTGTGTTGAGCCAGCAGAGCTAAGGTGGGCTGCATGGCCTCAGTCTGCGCTGTCACACATTTCGTGATTCTGAGTGAAATCGGAGTTGGACCAACAGAACGTAGGAAAATTGACAACGGATATATTCTGCCCAACAGGATACTCCATCACAGCAATGAGGGTGTTTTGACATCATTCTCGAAGGTACATGACGCAATGCAGATTCAAAACCGAGTATCCCTTTGAATCACGGAGTAATTTGTTTACAGTTATTCAGTTGAGGTGAGCGGAGTTGCGCATTGGGAGCCACTCCAGTCGAAGCCGTTTTCTCCTGTGTAATAGTCCCACCAGCACTCCAATTTGCTGTGCTTCCAGTCAGTAGATGCAGATCACTATCCCATACTGATACACAGGCCACGATGACCCAGCTGTGGTGACAAGCTTGTGAATGTCTGAGTGCTCTTCTGTTCTCTGTCGGGCTGCTATGATCCGAATCATCAAACCTCTCTTCTCTGAGATAGGAATAAACTGGCGAAGGTGAAACACATCAGTAGTGGTGTGTTCCATGTGCATGAGGCCCTGCATTAATTCCCCACGCTGTTTCACACAGCAGCATCCTATCGGTGAATTACACTTGGCAAAAAAAACGATTGAAACAAATCAGTGTCCGCCATTGGATTTTACTGACACCGTTTATAAAATTCAGGCTCACCGTTAATGTTGCCCCTTAAGTCCCTTCTATATCTTTCCCCTCCCCTCCCTAAAACTATACGCTCTAGTTCTGGACTCCCCAATCCCAGGGAAAAGAACTTGCCCATTTGCCCTATCCATATCCCTCATGATTTTATAAACTTCTATAAGGTCACCCCGTAGCCTCCGACGCTCCAGAGAAAACAGTCTTATTCAGCCTCGCTTTTTCGCTCAACCCTCCAACCCTGGCAACATCCTTGTAAATCTTTTCTGCACGTTTTCTAGTTTCACAACATCTTTCCGATAGGAAGCAGACCAAAATTACATGCAATATTCCAAACGTGGCCTGACCAATGTTCTGTACAGTGACAACATAAGCTCCCAACATCTATCCTCGATGCTCTGACCGACAAAGGAAAGCACACCAAACGCCTTCTTTACTATCCAATCTGCTTGTGTCTCTACTTTTAAGGAACTATCAACCTGAAAACCAAGGTTTCTTTGCTCAGCAACACTTCCAAGGAACTTACCATGAAATGTAAAAGTCCTGCTCTGATTTGTTTTTCCAAAATTCAGCACCTCATATTTATCTGCATTGACCTCCATCTGCCACTTCTCAGCCCATTGGCCCATCTGATCAAGGTCCCGTTGTAATCTGAGGTAACCTTCTTTACTGTCCCCTACACCTCCAATTTTGGTGTCATCTACAAACTTACTAACTATACCTCCTCTATTTACATACAAATCATTCATATAAATGACAACAAGTAGTGGACCCAACATCGATCCTTGTGATACACCATTGGTCACAGGCCTTCAGTCTGAAAAGCAACCCTCCATCACCACCCTCTGTCTTATTTCTCCTAGCCAGTTCTGTATCCAAATAGCTAGTTGTCCCTGCATGCCATGAGATTAAACCTTGCTCACCAGTCTCCCATGAGGAAACTTGATGAACGCCTTCCTGAAGTCCAGAGAGATCACGTCCATCGCTCGGCACCCATCATTCCACTTTGTATTTCTTCAAAAAACTCAATCATGTTCGTGAGACGTGATTTCCCAAGCATAAAGCCATGCTGACTATCCTTAACCAATTCTTTCCTTTCCAATTACATGTAAATCCTATCTTTCAGGATTCTCTCCAAAAACTTGCCCGTCACGGATGTCTGCCTCACCGGTCTATAGTTCCCTTGCTTTTCCTTACCACCTTTCTTAAATAGTGGCACCACCTTAACCACCCTCTAGCCTTCCGGCACCTCACCTGTGACTATTGATGATACAAATATCTCATTGAGAGGCCTAGCAATCACTTCCCCAGTTTCCCATAGAGTTCTGGGGTACTCCTGATCAGGTCCTTGGGATTTATCCACTTTTCTGCATTTCAAGATATCCAGCAATTTATCATCTGTAATATGGACATTTTTTCAACATTTCACCATCTACTTTCTCACATTCTATATCTTCAATGCTCTTCTCCACAGTAAACACTGATACATAATATCCGTTCAGTATCCACGCCCCCCCCAACCCCCACCCGATGTACAACAGCTCCACACAAAGGCCACCTTGCTGATCTTTGAGGGGCCCTATTCTCTCCCTTGCTATCCTTTTGTCCTTACCGTATTTATAAAAACCCTTTGGGTTTTCCTTAACTCTATTTGCCAAAGCTATCTCATGTCCCCTTTTTGCCCTCATGATTTCTCTCTTAAGTATGCTCATACTGCCTTTATCCTCTAAGGATTCACTCGATCTCTCTGTCGATACCTGACGTATGCATCCTTCTTTATCTTAAGCAAAATCTCAAATTCTCTAGCCATCCAGCATTCCCTACACCTACCAGCCTTTCCTTTCACCCTAACAGGAATATACTGTGTCTGGACTCTTCTTATCTCATATTTGAAGGCTTCCCTTTTTCCAGCAGTCCTTTAACCTGCGAACATCTGCCCCCAATCAGGTTTTGAAAGATCTTGCCTCATACCTGCGTCTTCCTCCAATTTAGAACTTCAACCTTTAGATCTGATATATTATTTTCAATCACTATTGTAATGTTAATAGAATTATGGTTGCCGGCCCTTAGCTTTTGCACCCTCGCCAGTATGTACATCCTGATTGTGAATTAGAAAATTTCCTTGTACACACTTAACAAATTTCTGTATTTGGCGGATAAGTAAATGTGCAGGAGTTATACCTTGGGTCAACTCTTCCTTCATTCCCATCAACCCGAACCCCATTCCCACCCAATGGTACATTACCTTCCAACTGCTGAATGTGTGACACCAGCCCATTTACCTGCTCCCTCACTATCCAAGGACCCAACCTTACTTTCCAAGTGAAGCAGCACTTTACCTGCTCTTCCCACAAACCAATCTACTGCATTTGTTGCTCACAATGTGGTCTCATCTTCATTGGGGGAAACGAAGCATAAACTGGGTGACTGCTGCACAGAACATCTCCGTTCTGCCCGCAAAAAGACCCTGAGCTTCCAGTTGCCTGCCAATTCCACACCCCACACTGTTCCCGGGCCAACATCTCTGTCTCAGGTTTGCTGTAGTGTTCCAGCCATGCCCTGGGCCGTGAGTTTGTGACGCAACGGTCGTGCGTCTGACTCCAGATTAGGAAGCTGTGTGTTCAAATCCCATCAAGCTCCCGATAACCAACGTCTTACACTGCAAATCAAGAAATGAGTACGTTCACTCCGGATATCTGTTGAGCCAAGTCTTCTTTCTGGAAACTTTCGATCACACGTGAAGCTTTGCCGTCAGTTTGATTTGTGAACACTGTGTCAGGGAGGTGGAGTGCCCATTGTTTGGGGAAATGCTCAGCTCCCCCAGTTCATCACGGGATTTGAACACAGCCACCTCTCTCTGGGCAGCTGCCTCGTTTAGTTGGTGACAGCGCGGTGTGAACAACATAATACCAACGCTTTAACAACATAATCCAGAGACTCCCAGCTTTATGTTTCTATCGATCAGGAGAGTGACAGCGAGTTCAGATAGAAATGTTTCCCACCAACAGCAAATCCTTTCCTCTCACTGGACACAGTTAAAATTATCGTTATTCAACAGAAGGAGCGGAAACTACAGTCTGACGGCCCATCTCCACATTAACGGTGAGCCTGAATTTTATAAACGGTGTCAGTAAAATCCAATGCCGGACACTGATTTGGTTCAATCGTTTTTTTTGCCAAGTGTAATTCACCGATTGGATGCTGCTGTGTGAAACAGCGTGGGGAATTAATGCAGGGCCTCCTGCACATGGAGGCTGTATGATTGCAGCATTTAAAATGCATCTGGATATGTATATGAATAGGAAGGTTTTATGGGGATATGCTGGCATATGGGACGAGATTAGGTTAGGATATCTGGGCTGCATGGACAAGTTGGGCCGAAGGGTCTAATCTTCCTCCAGATATTCAAAGGGACAGCCAGTCAGAGGGGGGCAGGGCCACGCCTATCGTTGTTGTGTGGCATGTGTGACAGCTGCAACAAGACGTCGCAACTCCTGTGCTCAATGCTCTGACCAATGAAAGCAAGCATGCCAAAAGCCTTCTTCACCACCCTGCCTACCCACGACTCTATTTTCTAGAAGCTAATAACCCGCAACCCTAGATCGCTCTCAGTTCTGGTCCCCTTGGTGTTCTGACTTCTGACTTCTTCAACTCTGGATTTATGTTGAACTTGATGGGATACTTTGTCCAACTCAGCATTTGTAAACAGTATCGCTCGGAGGGATTCATTTGAAACTTTTGAGGAGGTGAGCTCAACAAGATTGAACTATTCAAAGTTACTTGGACTCTATTTTAAAGTTACATCAGGACCAGTAGTCAGAGACACGTACAGCATGGAAACAGGCACTTCGATCCAACTTGTCCATGCTGACCTGATATCCTAAATTAATCTAGTCCCATTTGACAGCACCTGACCCATATACTCTGGCAGCTCATTTCATATATATACCACCCTCTGCATGAAGAAGTTGTCCATTTAATAGATTTTGCCTCTTAACCGAAACCTCTGCCCTCTAGTTCTGGACTCCCCCATCCCAGGGAAAAGCCCTTGTCTATTAGCCTGTCCATGCCTCTCATGATTTTGTAACCTCTATTAGGTCACTCCTCTGCCTCTGATGATCCAGTGAAAACTGTCCCAGCCTATGCAGCCTCTCCCTGTAGCTCAAATCCTCCAAACCCCTGCAACATTCCCGTAAATCGTTTCTCATAGAGTAGTCAACGTTTCAGTCCTAAAGAAGGGTTAATACCCAAAACGTTGACTACTCCACATTCTGGTGCTGCCTGGCTTGCTGTATTCTCCCAACCTCCTGCTTCGGCATGCAGTATGTAGTGGCTTAGTGTTTGCCACTGCATCCTCATAGTGCCGGGGGCCCAGGTTTGATTGCAGCCTTGGGTGACTGTATGTGAGGAGTTTGCACTTTCTCCCAGCGTCTGCGTGGGTTTTCTCTGGGTGATAATGTTTTCTTCCACACACCAAAGATGTGCATGTCTTTGACCATGCTTCCTTGCCCGTAGAGGTAGGTACATTAGGCAGAGGGAAATGGGTCTGGATGGGTTACTCTTCGGAGGGTCGGTGTGGACTTGTTGGGACAAATGGCCTGTTTTCACACTGAAGCTAATCTCATCTGCGCTACTTTTGTCACTAACGAATGACAGAGTAGACTCGACGGGCCGAATGGCTAAACTTCTGCTCCGATGGTCTTGCGGTCTTCGGTTTCTCTGGATCATTTCATTTGGCAATGAGCAGTACCAGGCTCATTGAGCAGCACTGTTCACTGAAAGCAAAGCTCAAAGTATGGTTGAACTCCTACAATGTGGAAACAGGTCCTTCAGCCCAACACATCTGCACTGATCTTCTGAAGAGTAACCCAGTCAGATCCATTTTCCTACCCTCCCTAAATTGCACACAGACCCCAAAGGGTGGAATTATTCCTGGGTTCCTGGTGCCATGAGGCAGCAGTGCAACTCTGAGCCACCATGGGGTTGTGGTTGTGGGGTGTAGGGGACACAATTGCAGTCCAAAAGAAAACAAAACAACCCATCTACTCTCCCACTGCACCCACTGTCAGGACTGGCAGGATGTTCAGTCCTGGGGGGGTGACCCAAGGCAACGTCAGACCGTGGGTTCTGATTCCTGGGAGCGTTGGTGCCCCTGCTGGTGCTTCCGCAAGTTGCAGGAAAATATGAACCTCTTCCCACACTCGGGCGAGCTGAAGGGCCTCTTCCCAGTGTGGACACGCTGGTGCTTCAGCAGGGCGGAGGAATTGCTGAAGGCCTTCCCGCACTCAGGGCAGCCGAATGGCCTCCCCCCCTCCGACACCGCCCTCCGCCCCCACAACCCTCCCCCTGGGTGGATTGGTTGGTGCTTCAGCAGTGTGGAGGAGCGGGTAAAGCCCTTCCCACACCCCGGGGAAGGGCAACCTCTTCTCCCCGGTGTGGACGGACAAGTTTCTTAGCAAGGCTGAGGAATTGCTGAAGGCCTTTCTGCACTTAGGGCAACTGAGCGACATCTCCTCGATGTGGACCTATCAATGGGCCATCACGTCGGAAGAAAGAGCAAAGCCCTCCCTGAGCTCTGGACAGAAGAACGGCCTCTCCTCAGTGTGGACCCACTGGTGTCTCAGCAGGTGGGAAGAACTGCTGAAGGCCATCTCGCACTTGGGGCCGGAGAACAGCCTTCCCCAGTGTGGACCAACTGGTGCGTCAGCAGGGCAGAGGCCTTCCCGCACTCAGGGGAGCAGAAGGGCTTCTTCCCCTCTGTTTGCCCATTACTGCTTCAGAACCCTTTCAAATTTCACAATATCGTTCTGAGAGGAGGGAGACCAGAATTGCACACAATATTCCAAAAGTGGTCTAACCAATGTCCTGTACAGCCACAACATAACTTCCCAACTCCAATACTCAGTCAGAAGATTGCAAAAGCTTTGAAAACCCACAAAAAACAAACAGGAAAGAATGGAGGGAAAAATCGAATGTTTGAGAGTCAGCTTGGAAGCATCAATGAGAAATCGGCGTACTGGGTTTATTGGGTACCCATTCTCCTTAAATACACTATATACGTATTTCTCTTCTGTTCTTCATAGTTTCTCTGTGGTGCAGTGTGTCGTGGCTGGTTGAAATAATGTCCTGATGCAGCTTCGTTTGTGTGTGTTGGGATGATTGCTTCTGTGGTTAAGTATTTGTTTTGTGTGTGTTGTTTTTCTGTAGATGCTAGTTTGAAGCTCCCCATTGACTGTTTGCTCTACTGTGACATCTAGGAATGGCACTTTGTTGTTGTTCTCCTTCTCTTCAAACCAGGAGCCCCCCTCAGGCCATAGTCTCACGACTTGGAACATCAATATACAGACTTGTCAAAGGCCTCCGTAGAAGGCTAAAACACCAAGTCGAAGATTTACACAACTCTATTTACTCCATCCAAGAATTCCTGAACACCAAAGACACTAAGATCGAAGAGGATGGAATAATGATGTCCTTTGACATAACAGCCCTGTTCAATCCATTAACATCAACGTAGCCAAAGAACACTGAAGACACTACTCGAACAACCAAAGACACAAACACAGCATCAACTTCATCAGCAAAGATACCACTGTCAACTTCATGGAACTGTGCCTTACCACTCACTTCATATTCAGTAACAAGCCCTACAAACAAATCAACGAAACACCCATGGAACCACCAATGTTAGTATTCCTAGCAGAAGCAATAATGCAGAGACTCGAACAAACAGCCCTTTCGATGATCCAACCCAAACTTTGGGTCCCCTACAGCAATGACACTTTTGTCATCAAAAAATGAAACAAATTCGAGGAAACCTACAACACCATCAACAATATCCTGACTGGCATAAAATTCACAAAAGAGGAGAACAACAACAAAGTGCCATTTCTACATGTCACAGTAGAGTGAACAGTCAATGGTAAATTCAAAACAGCGTCTACAGGAAAACAACGCACGCGAACCAAGAACTTAACGACAGAAGCAATCATCCCTACACATGCAAACAAATCTGAATCAGGACACGATTTCAACGAGCCACGACACACAGCTGCACCGAGGAACGACGAAGATCAACAAATAAACGAGCCGAGTATTTTAGAAGCACGGGAAACCTATGAAACCCCTGAAAACTGCTTCTCTGACCAGGAATCGAACCGGGGCCACGGCGGTGAAAACGCCGAATCCTAACCACTAGACCACCAGGGAGACACGAGCAATTGCTGACAGCTCTACCAAAAGTTTCTTCCCTGCCCGGAAATCAAATCTGGGCCACGGTCGTGAGAAGGCGTTCACCAGTGTATCCAACAATGTCATTTCTTGTATCCATTGCTCCTGATGCAGTCTCCTCTACATTGGGGAGACTGGAGACTCCTCGCAGAGTTAAGTCACAGCGCTTGAGGGAACATCTCCAGGACACCCGCACCAATCAACCTCATCGCCCTCTGGCCCAGCAGTTCAAGCCCCTCCCACTCTGCCGAGGACATGCAGGTCCTGGGCATCCTCCATCGCCGCTCCATCACCACCCGATGCCTAGGGGATGAACGCCTCATCTTCTGCTTCAGATAAAGTCAGCCACAAGCCATCAGTGCAGACTTCTACAGTTTCCTCATTTCCCCTTCCCCCCTCCTTACCTCAGTTCCAACCTTCCAGCTCAGCGCTGTCCTTATGACCTGTCCGACCTGCCAATCTCCCTTCTCATCTATCCGCTCCACCCTACTCTCTGACCTGTCACCTCCATCCCCACCCCCATTCACCTATTGTACTCTTTGCTACCTTTGGCCCAGCAACACCCGATTTATCTTTCCACCCTGGAGGCGTCCTGCCTTAATTCCTGATGAAGGCCTTTTACCCGAAACGTCGATTTTACTGTTCCTCGGAAGCTGTCTGACCTGCTGTACTTTTCCAGCACCACTCTGATCTAAACTCTGGTTTCCAGCATCTGCAGTCCTCACTTTTGACTCACCAATAAACTCAGTGTGATGATTTCACATCAACAAACTGACACAAGCAGACACAACGTCGACAGAAACACTAGCACATTACTTTACATTAAAGACATCTGTGAAATGATGTCAAGACAACTCAATCCTCTCAGCATCATGGTCGCCCACAAACCTACCAACACACTTGAACAGCGGCTAATGAACCTGAAATACCCGATACAAACAACCAGCGAACGAATGTTATTTAAAAAATACCACACAAGGAAATATATACATGACCTCTGCCACACAGGTCTCTGAGGCAAGAAATGCTGGGATGAGATAATGAAGATTATTTCAGCCAAGACGAATCGGCACTGACTGGACAGTCATTTAAAATCAACGCAATCAGCCCAGGATGGAAGACCCGAAGGGATGAACAGTTTTCTTATTTCCTGAAGATTTACAAAGCTGAGACTGGGTTTTGGTGCTTGTTCCCTTTCCAGTCCCAGGAGCCGCAGTGGTTGGGACGGTGAGTTGGGGAAAGTGAAATGTGCCCGCGAAAGCGTGTGTGGCTACTTCAGCTTCCCCTCCTCTGACAGCGCTGTGACTTGACTCTGATGTTCTCAGGGACACTTCCCGACGCGAGACAGTGAAAGGATTCTCATTCCCGCAGATCAGGAATTCAAACCATATGCCGGCTTCAGGACAATGCGAAAGATCAATTGGGGTATGCGAAGAAGCTGTGAGCTGCATTTCAAACAGGTAGGTGGAGTCAGATGCGTCAACCATTGCGCCCTGTCACTGTGCGGACCTGACGCCGCCATGCTGCAGAGTTCTGACGTTAACACGGACATGCGCAGCAATGGGAACATTCACAAGAGGAACAGCCAAAGATAATCACCGTCACTGCTTCCCTTCCATAGTCCCAACTTTGTGAAGCACTATCTTTCACTGGCAAATAAAACACATTAATCCTCAGGTGCCGACTTCACTTCGATCACGACTTCACACCCCTAACTGTTCTCGTCTCATTTCCAAATACTTGGCTCATAGCGTCAAAAACTGTTCTGTGGGTATCTGATTGTTCCACCCTGTCAGGCAGTGGGTTGCAGATTCCCGACCAGGCCCAATGTGATTGAAATATTTCAACTCCTCCACTGAGTTGCATCTTTAAAAAAATCGTGGAGCAATCTCCCTGTCCTTTTTACGACATTTCTCAACTGTAGTCGGCAGGGTTCACACCTGGGTGGGGAAAGCGCAATGGATTTCATCTCCATCGCACTCACCAATCGGCCCACCAACACAGAACCACACTGACAGCTTCATTTCCCAGGTCTCTCTGCCTGTGGAGCTGAGAAAGAGGGAATCATTGCAGAGTTTGATTGAATCCAATCACTTCACAAGATTCGAAATGGTTAAATATCTGCAAATGGCGGGTCTGGGTGTTTCATCACGAAAGATGACGTGGACTTAGTCAGCAGATTACCACCCTGGGCGGGGAGCCCCTCAGGATCTCTACGCCAACACGTTAACTGTTCGGCCACAACTACACGCCCAAAGTTGTGGTCTAAACTTTCTCATGGAATACTTCTAACAGGAAAGGTGAGTATTGGGATTGTCCTGCCGCGCCATAACCCCAACGGTTCCTGTTCCCCTGGATTTGATCAGGACAGAGGAGGCTGATGGGAGATCGAATTGAACTACACACATTGATGAGAGATAGAGCGGGTGGGAAGGATCCATTCCCATGCGTAGAGAAATTAATATTCAGGGCCGAAAATAAGGAGCCACTTCAAGAAATTTGGGGTTCATTCAGCAAAGCTAATGTAGAACTGTTCACAGAAAATTGTGATGAAAATCTCTCGAGTTATTTTGATGAGAAGTGTTGATGATGCTAATACAATCGATAGGATGAACGTAGATTGGTAAATGTATTTGGTGACAGTTCTGTTCTAGCCCTGTGAGCGAAACCTGGATCTGAAGGAGTATAAGGGACATTAAAAACATCGATCTGAAATTGGACACGTGACAAGAAACATCCATCATGAACAGTTGGCTTTTGAACTGGAGAAGGTTTCTCGTGAAATTAGCTTGAGGCTTGAGGTATGCAAGGTCAAGATAATTTAGGTAAAACACGGAAACGCTATCCTCATTAGCAGACAGTGAAAGGATTACAAGACACAAATTAAACATTTTCGACAAGTGATACAGGGGACTGGGAAGATAAGTATTATAAACTGTGAACAGCAAAGTTCTGGAGCACAACACTTCCATTCAAAGACCGAAAACATCCAGGTCCTGATTAATCAGATTGCATTGTGGTGCTTTATTTGCAAAACATCCACTTGCAATGTTCAACAAAAGAGTGGCAAAACCCATCCCTGTCAGCCCAGGATAGAAAATCCGAAGGGATGAACGTTTGCTGATTTTCTGAAGATTCACAGAGCTTAGACTGGG
The DNA here is from genome assembly GCF_047496795.1 of Chiloscyllium punctatum. NCBI lineage: Eukaryota > Metazoa > Chordata > Chondrichthyes > Orectolobiformes > Hemiscylliidae > Chiloscyllium > Chiloscyllium punctatum. The sequence goes on along the minus strand of NC_092774.1, from coordinate 62,927,059 downwards.
TTTTGGTGATTGTTTCTTTTCCACTTCCAGGAGCCGCAGTGGTTGAGGCGTTGAGTTGGGGAGAATAAAATGTGCCCGTGAGCAGCATGTGGGGCTATTTCAGCTTCCCCTCATCTGACTGCGCTGTGAGTTGACTCCGATGTTCTCAGGGACATTTACTGACGCGAGACAGTGAAAGGATTCTCATTCCCGCTGATCGGGAATTCAAACCGTATGCCGGCTTCAGGACAATGAGAAGATTAAGTGGGATGTGTGAAGAAGCTGTGAGCTGCATTTCAAACAGGTAGGTGGAGTCAGATGCATCATCCATTGCGCCCCCGGCCCTGTGCGTATCTAACGCCACCATGCTGCAGAGTTCTGACGTTAACACGGACATGCGCAGCAATGGGTTCATTCACAAGGTGAACAACCAAAGATAATCACCGTCACTGATTCCCTTCCACAGGCCCAACTTTGTGAAGCAGTATCTTTCACTGGCAAAGGAAACACCCTTGACCTCAGGTGCCTGCTTCATTTCGATCACGATTTCAAGCACCTCACTGTTCTAGTCTCATTTCCAAACACTTTGCTCATAGCCTCAAAAGAAGCTCTGCGGGTATCGGCTTGCTCCACCCGAACAGGCAGTGGGTTGCAGATTCACACCAGTCCCAATTTGAGTGAAATATTTTTCCCCCTCCACTGATTTGAATCTTAAAGAAGAAGCCGGGGAGCAAGCTCCCTTTCTTTTCGACGACATTTCTCATTTTGTACTCGGAAGGGTTCACACCTGCGTGGGGAAACCGCAATGGATTTCATGTACATCGCATGAACCACTCGGCCCACGAATACAGAACCACACTGACAGCTTGACTTCCCAGGTCTGTCTGCCTGTGGAGCTGAGAACGAGTGAATCATCGCAGAGTTTGTTTGAATCCAATCACTTCACAGTGATTCGAAAGGGTTAAATATCGGCACATGGTGTTTGCAGATATTTCGGTGTTTCACCCCAAAAGATGAAATGAACTTTCAGTTAGAAATTGCAGGAGGAACTCAACAGGTCAGGCAACATCTGTGGAAAGAGAATCAGAGGCAACATTTCAAAATTCGGTTTTCACCGACAGGTACTGTCAAACCTGCCGAGTTTTTCTTTTGGTCTGGTCTTCTCAGCAGACGCAGTTCCTTCCGTGAGACATTAATTCAATTCCGAAACCCTTTTTTGGAGAAGAATTCCCGTTGGGGAACATTGTCCTGACCCCATGCAAAGCGCACAGCTTCGAAGCCAAAGAAGAGCAGCGAACACACCGCCCCTGGCTGGGCTCGAATCACCAACCTTTCGGTTAACAGCCGAACGCGCTGACCAATTGCGCCACAGAGACAGGCGGTATCAGGGACAGCACCATCGCGTAGTGATTTTATAATTCAGCCTCACCGCCGAGAATTACAATTGACGTCTATCAGTTTTACTTTTCCATAATCAAGCCTGGGAGATGTGTTGTGGAGATACCGCGGACAGTCTGCAGACACATCCATGTCACGAGGAACTAGCTTTCTTACTCCGGGGCCGGCGCCCTTCCAGCCTTTCAGTGTTTTGCCTGTTCCCAAGTTCTCTCATTGGCTCGCAGTGGTGAAGGGGTTTGAATTCCTGATGTTCAGGAACGACAATTCTTTCAATGTCTCAGATCAGTTCATGTGCCGAGAACGTCAGAGTCAACCTCCCGGCCTCTTCAACAAGGGGACGGTGTCTGGACTGTCTCTGCTCAATCGGACCGGTCATCTTTCATTCTCCTCTAAATCCGCTTCCCAAAGTGTTTCAAAAGGTTCACAAAGCTGGAGACTGGGATTTCTGTTTTGCTTCATGAACATTTGAACATTTTTTCATTTCCTAACTGACAATATTTTGCCAAAATCTCTTCCAATTGTACGCCTTGCCTCATGTCCAGGGATGAGGAATTTCCATTTTGGGGAGCCATTCCCAAGGTGGAGAATGTTCGCTTTGGAGCAAAGAAGGATAACTGGAGATTTCTTGGGGCTGTTGGTCATGATGGGAGAAGAAGCGGTGGGAATGGGCAGATTAATGATCAGAAGAACCAATTGCCACTGACCAGAGTCAGTTACCAGAGGACAGGGATTGAAGTTCTTGAATGAAAAGCAGCACTTGTGCCTAATAAACACAGAGAATACTGCAGAAAGCCAACGGGTCGAGCAGCATCTGTGGAAAGGTAAACAGAGCTGACGTTGTGAGTCTGGTACGTTGTTTGTTCAGAACCCGAGTTTCCTGCATGGCAATCAATTCCCAGACATGAGAAAACGGGTCTTTATTGAGACGGGTTTTGTGAAGTTTGAGCGATAATGCAACCAACAGGAAGTCATTTAAAATCGCCAGCGAAGAAAGCATAGCCAGCAGGTTACCACCCTGGGCGGGGGAGCCCCAAAGGATCTCTACGCCAACACCTTAAGTGTTCGGCCACAACTACACGCCCAAAGTTGTGCTCTAAACTTTCTCATGGAATAGTTCTAACAGGAAAGGTGAGTATTGGGATTGTCCTGTCCGCGCCATAGCCCCAACGGTTCCTGTTGCCCTGGATTTGATCAGGACAGAGGAGGCTGATGGGAGATCGAATTGAACTAAACACATTGATGAGAGATAGAGCGGCTGGGAAGGATCCATTCCCATGAGTAGAGAGATTAATAATCAGGGCCGAAAATAAGGAGCCACTTCAAGAAATTTGGGGTTCATTCAGCAAAGCTAATGTATGACTGTTCACAGAAAATTGTGACGAAAATCTCTCGAGTTATTTTGATGAGAAGTGTTGATGATGCTAATACAATCGATAGGATGAACGTAGATTGGTCAATGTATTTGGTGACAGTTCTGTTCTAGCCCTGTGAGCGAAACCTGGATCTGAAGGAGTAGAAGGGACATTAACAACATCGATCTGAAATTGGACACGTGACAAGGAACAGAGCCATCATTAACAGTTGGCTTTTGAACTGGAGAAGGTTTCTCGTGAAATTAGCTTGAGGCTTGAGGTATGCAACGTCAAGATAATTTAGGTAAAACACGGAAACGCTATCCTCATTAGCAGACAGTGAAAGGATTACAAGACACAAATTAAACATTTTCGACAAGTGATACAGGGGACTGGGAAGATAAGTATTATAAACTGTGAACAGCAAAGTTCTGGAGCACAACACTTACAATCAAAGACCGAAAACATCCAGGTCCTGATTAATCAGATTGCATTGTGGTGCTTTTTTTGCAAAACATCCACTTGTAATGTCCTACAAAAGAGTGACAAAACCCATCCCTCTCAGCCCAGGATAGAAAATCCGAAGGGATGAACGTTTGCTGATTTTCTGAAGATTCACAGAGCTTAGACTGGGTTTTGGTGATTGTTTCTTTTCCACTCCCAGGAGCCGCAGTGGTTTAGGCGTTGAGTTGGGGAGAATAAAATGTGCCCGTGAGCAGCATGTGGGGCTATTTCAGCTTCCCCTCATCTGACTGCGCTGTGAGTTGACTCAGATGTTCTCAGGGACATTTACTGACCCGAGACAGTGAAAGGATTCTCATTCCCGCAGATCTGGAATTCAAACCGTGTGCCTGCTTCAGAACAATGAGAAAGATTAATTGGAGTGTGTGAAGAAACTTTGAGCTGCATTTCAAACAGGTAGGTGGAGTCAGATGCATCATCCATGGCGCCCCGGCCCTGTGCGTATCTCACGCCACCATGCTGCAGAGTTCTGACGTTAACACGGACATGCGCAGCAATGAGAACATTCACGATGTGAACAACCAAAAATAATCACCGTCACTGATTCCCTTCCACAGGCCCAACTTTGTGAAGCAGTATCTTTCACTGGCAAAGGAAACACCCTTGTCCTCAGGTGCCTGCTTCATTTCGATCACGATTTCAAGCACCTCACTGTTCTAGTCTCATTTCCAAACACTTTGCTCAAAGCCTCAAAAGAAGCTCTGCGGGTATCTGCTTGTTCCACCCGAACAGGCAGTGGGTTGCAGATTCCCACCAGTCCCAATTTGAGTGAAATATTTTTCCCCCTCCACTGATTTGAATCTTAAAGAAGAAGCCGGGGAGCAAGCTCCCTTTCTTTTCGACGACATTTCTCATTTTGTACTCGGAAGGGTTCACACCTGCGTGGGGAAACCGCAATGGATTTCAAGTCGATCGCATTAACCACTCGGCCCACGAATACAGAACCACACTGACAGCTTAACTTCCCAGGTCTGTCTGCCAATGGAGCTGAGAAAGAGTGAATCATCGCAGAGTTTGTTTGAATCCAATCACTTCACAGTGATTCGAAAGGGTTTAATATCTGCACATGATGTTTGCAGATATTTCGGTGTTTCACCCCAAAAGATCAAATGAACTTTCAGTTAGAAATGGCAGGAGGAACTCAGCAGGTCAGGCAACATCTGTGGAAAGAGAATCAGAGGCAACATTTCAAAATTGTGTTTTCTCCGACAGGGACTGTGAAACCTGCCGAGTTTCTCTTTTGGTCTCGTCTTCTCAGCAGACGCAGTCCCTTCCGTTAGACATTAATTCAATTCAGAAACCTCTGTGTGGAGAAGATTTCCGTTTGGGGAACATTTTCCTGACCCCATGAAAAGCGCACAGCTTCGCAGCCAAAGAACGGCAGTGAACACACCGCCCCTGGGTGGGCTCGAACCACTAACTTTTCGGTTAACACCCGAACGCGCTGACCAATTGCGCCACAGAGACAGTCGCAGACCCGGGCTGCACCATCGCTTAATGATTTTATAATTCTGCCTCCCCTCCAGGAATTACAATTGCCGTCTATCAGTTTTACTTTTCCATAATCAAGCCTGGGAGATGTGTTGTGGAGATACCGGGGACAGTCTGCAGACACATCCATGTCACGAGGAACTAGCTTTCTTACTCCGGGGCCGGCGCCCTTCAAGCCTTTCAGTGTTTTGCCTGTTCCCGAGTTCTCTCATTGGCTCGCAGGGGAGAAGGGGTTTGAATTCCTGATGTTCAGGAACGACAATTCTTTCAATGTCTCAGATCAGTTCATGTGCCGAGAACATCAGAGTCAACCTCCCGGCCTCTTCAACAAGGGGACGGTGTCTGGACTGTCTCTGCTCAATCGGAGCGGTCATCTTTCATTCTCCTTTAAATCCACTTCCGAAAGTGTTTCTAAAGGTTCACAAAGCTGGAGACTGGGATTTCTGCTTTGCTTCATGAACATTTGAACATTTTCCATTTCCTAACTGACAATATTTTGCCAAATTCTCTTCCCTTGCCTCATGTCCAGGGATGAGGAATTTCCATTCTGGGAAGACATTCCCAAGGTTGAGAATGTTCGCTTTGGAGCAAAGAAGTATAACTGGAGATTTCCTGGGGCTGTTGGTCATGATGGGAGAAGAAGCGGTGGGAATGGGCAGATTAATGATCAGAAGAACCATTTGCCACTGACCAGAGTCAGTTACCTGAGGAGAGGGATTGAAGTTCTTGAATGAAAAGCAGCACTTGTGCCTAATATACACAGAGAATACTGCAGAAAGCCAACAGGTCGAGCAGCATCTGTGGAAAGGGGAATAGAGCTGACGTTGTGAGTCTGATACGTTGTTTGTTCAGAACCCGAGTTTCCTGCATGGCAATCAATTCCCAGACATGAGAAAACGGGTCTTTATTGAGACGGGTTTTGTGGAGTTTGAGCGATAATGCAACCAACAGGAAGTCATTTAAAATCGCCAGCGAAGAAAGCATAGCCAGCAGGTTACCACCCTGGGCGGGGAGCCCCAAAGGATCTCTACGCCAACACCTTAAGTGTTCGGCCACAACTACACGCCCAAAGTTGTGCTCTAAACTTTCTCATGGAATAGTTCTAACAGGAAAGGTGAGTATTGGGATTGTCCTATCCGCGCCATAGTCCCAACGTTTCCTGTTCCCCTGGATTTGATCAGGACCGAGGAGGCTGATGGGAGATCGAATTGAACTAAACACATTGATGAGAGATAGAGCGGCTGGGAAGGATCCATTCCCATGCGTAGAGAAATTAATAATCAGGGCCGAAAATAAGGAGCCATTTCAAGAAATTTGGGGTTCATTCAGCAAAGCTAATGTATGACTGTTCACAGAAAATTGTGATGAAAGTCTCTCGAGTTATTTTGATGATAAGTGTTGGTGATGCGGATACAATCGATAGGATGAACGTAGATTGGTAAATGTGTTTGGTAACAGTCCTCGTTATAGCATCGCCCTCTTGTTTAATTGATTCGACCCTCCTCATCTCTATGTACAGGAATTGATCCCCAGCGTATGTCGCAACTCTGTAACAAAATGCGTCAAAATTACTTAGTAAATCCTGAGTACCAGATCAAGTCACAATGCAGTGGTTCCATGAGCATTGAAAGTAACATAAAACGTACCATGGCAACGATTACTCTGAGATAATCTGGGTGACGAAGTTTCCTAATTTCTTTCCTCGAAATGAATCACATCTTACTCATTTCAGTGTTCTTTAATATGGACTGGTATTAATTCCCATAGCACTTGACCGTTCTAATTCTGTGATTGAGCCATTTATTGGCCTCGATGCATGAGTAGAATCTGTCAATTTTCAAGTGCCACCGTTAAGCCACACCTACAAACTTGTCTCCCGTTCACTCTCAGCTTTCCCTCATAACCGAGCAACGGGGACAGGAAGAAAACGAACGGGAGTAAAACTCAGTTTGAATATGATTCGATTGCCAGTTGAAAAAAGAGCGAATGTTCTGCACAAAAAGCAAAGTTTCACGGGAACATTGCACAATATGGATGTCAAACTCACGACCTCAGAATAAAAATCTTTTGTTCTACTACTGAGGTATTCGAACATATAGTCAGTGTGTGACCAGTTCTTTTATCAAGGCAAAATAACTTCTTAACATTTACGAAAATAAATACATTTATCAGCAGAAGTCTACAACTCCAATGCTTTCTGTTCAAAACTCAGGAAAATCATTAAGATTCCACTTCCTGTTTGCTTCTTTCTCAACGCTAACATCCACTTTCTTCAGTTTCTCTTATTGAATGTAAAGTTGTTTGTCTTTTGTTTGCCTTTTTTTGAAAGCAAATTCGCTTCAATATTAACAAAACGGACAGGCAAATCTGACACACAAACAGCTACTCGCTACCACATATTCCCAATTCTCACTTTCGGATTTGCAAAGGTCTATAAAATAAAGTAAGCAGTTGAGCACGTTTAGAAAGTAGATGACTGACTTTTATGATTGACTCGCTTGGGCCTTTGCCAACGCTGCTCGCAGGTTTCGTGATCAGGACATAATCTCCCTCAGTTTTGCTGAGCCTGTGCTCGGTTCTTTGGGAGATTAGGACCGGTTTGCAGTCGACCCCGATTTACGTTGCATTGTTGTTTTTCACTGGCAGCAGAAGATTAGAGATTATAGGACCAGAACATTGCTGCTTTTCTATTTTTTCCTGTGTCGTTCCATCTGGGGCTGAGGAAAGCGAATCATTATCGGGAAACCAAGAACATTACGTTTCTAAAGATTCAAGTGCAGCAATTCAATCCGTTATCTGTTCTGTGACTGTGTTTGTCCGAATATTGGTATAAGATGCCTGGGTGTGTCTGTATTCGATATTTCAAGAACAAATAACTGGAGAATATTTTCTTGCAGATTGTGTCCCCAATAACAGGCCGGAAATGTGCAACAAGGAAACAGTTAAGATTATAGGAACATAGGAATATGAGTAGGCCATTTAGCCCCTCAAGTGTGTTCCAACGTTCAAAGAAATCATGGCTGATCAGAGGCCTAACTCCATTTATCTGTCTTTGGCCCATGTCCCTTCATACCTTTCCTGAACAAAAAAAAATCTGTTTCGGATTTAAAGCTGACAAATGATCCTGTACTCACTGCCGTTTATGTAGGATATTTCCAAACATCTGAAAAAATCAATGTGTAGAAGTGCTTCTGAACATGTACCCTGAAAAGTCTGGCCCTAATTGTACAATTTTGCTCCATTTCGACTTACAACTATTTTGGTGAACAGCCGGACTTGCTGACTAAATGCACCAAAGAGTCTGAGATGTAAAAAATCAGTAAGATCACGAAACCCGAGTGTTACCGATTTCCAGCTTCAGACTACAATTACTGAAATAGCAATTGTCCTTTATCAGTGTGACTTTAACAAAATAAAGGTTGGGACATTCATTGTAAACGGTCTGACCACAGACACTGCAGACACACCCATGTCGCAGAAACCACCCCTGTGTGGGGATACAAACAGAGTGGTATGGCAGCCTGTCTGCAATTTCGTTCGTTTCACTTGCATTGTCACTTTTGTCTCGCTTTAGAAACACAAACTCACTAAGCGGAATATAGTCTTTCTCAGCCGTAATCATACGATGGTTTTATAGAACTATCACTGCTTTAAGTATTGGTCGAGTAATTCGGGAACGTGGTTTGGAAGCCGATGGCTCTCACCGTGTTCAAACTTTACCAAATGTCTGCAGAAATCATTAGCCAACATCGGGAAAAAGTGCTTCCAGACATTCCTGAGGAATTTCGGTTTGATAGGCCTTGAACTTCAGTGGAAGGAAGGGAAGCCCCGATGCAGGGGCTGCCTGACCCTCTTTAAAAAACTGTCACCAGAAATTCCAGCCGCAACACGACGTCATAGGACATGCGCAGTGATGGCCTGCAACGATTGTGACGCAATAATGATGCTGGCCCCAGGAACATGAATATGTATTCGGCATGGGTCACGTGATACTGAATCCAAAAAAATAGAAGGTCAGCAAACCAAACATGAGCAAAACCAACGTAGAGTACAAATTCTCATGCAAGGACTGCACAAAACACCACATAGGACAAACAGGAAGACAGCTAACGATCCGTATCCATGAACAACAACTAGTCACGAAACGACACGACCAGCTATCCTTAGTAGCCACACACACAGATGACAAGCAACATTGTTCGACTGGGACAACACTACTCTTATAGGACAAGCCAAACAGAGAACAGCCAGGGAATGCCTAGAGGCATGGCATTCATCCACAGATTAAATCAACAAACACATCGACCTGGACCCAATATACAGGCCACTGCAGCGGACAGCTGGAACTGACAACCGGAAGCGACAGATACAAATCACTATAAATGCCGGAGGAAACATCACAGAAGCGCTTCACAGGAGGCTCCCAAGCACTGAGGATGTCACCTAGACAGGGGACGAAACGTCTGCAACGCAAGTTCCCAGTTCGGCGAACAGAACCACAACAAAGTTTTGTTTGCAGGAACTGAGTGACATAAACAGGATGCTCTCAAATTTCGACAGGAATTACACTTCCGTTCAAGATTTGCGGAAAGCTTTGTAGCTCGGTTGCCGATTGTCGTAGCTCGCCGAGCTGGGAAGTTGATTTGCAGGCGTTACATCCTCTGTCTAGGTGACATCTTCAGTGCGTTGGAGCCACCTGTGAAGCGCTGCTGTACTGTGTCTTCTGGAATTTATTTGGTCCTGTTTCTGCTGCTTTTGTTTGACGGTTCTGGTTGTTCTTTGCAGTGATTGGCATATGTCAATGTGTTTATTGGTGGAGTCCGTGGGTGAGTGCCGTGTTTGTTGATTTCTCTTGGCTGTCCTCTGTTTAGTTGTGCTATGACCGTTGTGCTGTCCTCGTCAATTTTATCGTCCTTGTCATCTGTGTTTGTGTGGGTACCAGAGACAGTGTTTAATGGGTAGATAGTGTTTATGGTTACGGATTGCTAGTTGTCTGCCTGTTTGTCCTGTACTGTATAGTTTTTGTGCAGCCTTTGCATGGAATCTTGTAAACTATATATTTTTTCCACATGATGTGGTTGGGTCTTTTGTTCTGGTGAGTTGTTGTCTGAGCGTGGCTGTCAGTATGTGGGCTGTCATAAATCCGAGTGGTCGGAGATGTCTGGCTATAAGTTATGTGAGGTTTATTATATAAGGTAAAGTGGTGAGTGTGTTGGGTCGTGGCAGATCCTCGTCCCGTTGTTTGTCTGCTTGGCAATTGTGGATGAACTTGCGGTGATATCCGTTCTTGGTGAAGCCTCTGCAGACGTGTTCTTCTTCCCTTCACAGGTCGGTAGTGCTGCAGTGTGTTGTCGCCCTTTTGAACAGCGTCCTAATGCAGCTTCTCTTGTCTGTGTTTTGGTGTTGTCGTTCAGGGTCTGGTCTTGGGATGTGGCTTTTCTATACACTTTTGTAGCACATCCCCCGTTCTGTGTCCTTTCTCCCATAAACCGTCAGCTTCCAGTTTCCTGTCACTTCAACCTCCCACTGTGTTCCCATGACACCATTTCAGTCTCTGATCTGCTGCAGTGCTCTCACAAGGCACAGCGCAACCTGGAAGAGCGAAACATCATTTTCTACGGAGAGAGCGTGCTGCCTTCAGGACCCAACACCGAGTTCAATCATTTTAGAACCTGTCCACCTTCTTCCACGGTCTTTACCCGCCCACACAGCCCATCAGTTCCGAAGACGGATCGTTGGGCTCAAAACATTATCTCTCCTTTCTCTCCACAGATGGACTAGACCTGCTGGTTTTGTTCATTTCAAAATGAATAAAATGTGCAGGGAGACAGAATGAGAAGCACTGTTCTGGAAACTCTTTTGCTGCTTGCAATTCTGAGAACAATGGCGAATGTATTTAACACTGAGCAAGTCTGAGCTGGTTCAGGAGGTGCTGGAGCCAGCGGCCTGTGGCTCGTTGGTCCTGGGGTATGATTCTTGCATTGGGTCTTCTACCGCGCAGTCTTGCGAGAGATCCCGGATTTCTTAACTTGACTTGTGCAAAAATGCCCGATTAAACTTCTCAAAAAGCACCTTCGTTAAACGAGGCTGGGCTCCCTGGAGTCCGAATGGGACAGGAAGCGGGGAAGTGAAATGATCGGAGATAACGTTGAACAGGTTGACGTGAGTGGTCCCGTGTTTGAGGAAGGTCAGCAATGAAGGTAGTTTGGAAAATTGGGACAGCTCCCCTCGGAGAACAGAAGTTTGAAATCCGGCGTGGCAAGTTTTCCAAGTCATGAGGGGTCTAGAGATTGGAAATAATGTCGTGAAATTGTTCCCACGTCTGAAAGGATCAGGAACGATTCGGCAGCGTTTTAAAGTCACGAGGAAAAGAAGTAAAAGTGACATTCGGAAGAACGTTTTCGTACAGGGAGTGGTTAGGGTCAGTAAATCCCTGTCTGACTGTGACAAAGGGGCAGATTCAATGGACACACGGTTGAATTCGATGGTCTTGTTCGACCAACAGAATGTTCAAATCAACACAGCGTCCACACCTCTGGACAGCAGGATATGACATAACAGCCGTGAAGATCTTTGATATGAGTCTGGAACGTGCATGCCAGACGCCTGTCGAAAAGCTGAAGGGTTCTGAAGAAAAGACTGGGTACACCAAATGCAGAGTGGCGCAGCGAAAGTGTGTGGGCCCCACAACCCAGAGACCCGTAGATCGATGCCATCCTCTGTTGCTATTGCGCAAACTATCCTTGAGTAGCTTTCCTTTGAAGTCCAATATCTTGCCTTTGCATCTGCTCCCCAAAACTTCGCGTGTCTGAGTAACATGTGTCAAACTGATACAATCGCCAAATTCACGCAAGCGAAGTGAGTCGCTTCTGGATGTCTGAGTGGTCTTCTCCTGTTCTCCGTCGAGTTCCTCTGAATTGAATCGTAAAACCACTTTTCTGAGATGTCAATCAGCTGATAAAGTTGAAACCCATGCCTTACGTTTTTGTCCATTCCCTGCAGTAATTCACCACGCCGGTTCGGACGTGAATGATAAGACGGTCGGCAAGTCAGAAACCGCATTACGACTCAGACACATTCCCCCACGATTAGGACAGATCACCGATTGGGAATAACTTCAGAGAGAGGGAAGTGACAGAGAATCGCCATGGACCCGATGGGCTGAACGGCTTCTGTCTGCGTGAGAATGATGCTACGTGTTTATGCCGTCCCACTGCCTGTCTCTGGGACAGACAGGCTGAGGGAGCAAAATTGGTTCATTTTTAACCATCCCTTCCGTGTTGGACTGCCTGCAGTTCCTCAGCTCAGGGCCGTGGGGATGACTCTCAGTGAGTGAAGGTTTCACGCGGATTCTCTTCATCTGGGACACTTGGGGCTCAGATGTTAACTGCTGCGCGGTCGTAGCAAAGAAAGCGATGCCCACTTTGCAATAGACTTTCCGTAAGATTGCTGCGTGAAGACGATTTCTGAACACCATGCAGGCTGCACAACAATGTGAATTTACCTGGGCGAAGAGTCCTCGGTGTTCATTTCTCTCTGTCCTGCCAGCACAGCATCTTTTTGTCTCTCCGATAACAGACCTTTGGAGAAAGTTCACAATCAAAGTTGTTCATGTTCCCCGCATTAATGTAACTGACACCTCTCACCCCAAGAGTTTCAGAGAGAGAGAGAGAGAAAGAGGGAGAGAGAGCAGAAAAGCGAATGGACTCTTACCCTCCCCCAACCCTACATTCCCCCACCCCCCTCCCCCCAGAACAACGTGCAAGTAGAAATAAAATGGTTTAATTATCCGCCAGTGGAGATAGTCCAGTTCCTGGGGATGAGACAAACATCAGCCCCCCCGGGAACAGAATGACCAGCAGATGTTCTGGAAAGGCTTTGCTGCTTGCAATTCTTGCAGCAATGTGAAATGTACTTCACACTGAGCAAGTTTCAGCTGGCTCAGAGTCTCCAATGTTCATTGCTGTGTTTGCCGCCAGCTCAGAGAAAGAACAATATGAAGGACGTAGGAGTGAATAACGATCCTCGTGAGAGGGCGAATAACTGTTAATGGAGACTGTTAGTGGCTAACAATACGTCGTGTGTCATAGCAGGCGAGGTGATAAACAGGAGTCTTTTGTGTGGTAGGGGTCAAGGACATGGGGGAGTTCAGGCCCTAAAGTTATAGAACCCGATATTGAAGACCGGAGGGCTGGAAGGGCTCCAAGTGGAAAATGAGATGTTGTTCCTTCATCTGGAGCTAGAACACTGCTGCAAGCCTGAGACAGGGATGTTGGCCAGGGAACAGGGTGATGTGTTAAAGTGGCAGGCAACCGCAAGGTCAGGGCCTTTAGTTTCTGCGGGCAGAAGCGGGATGTTCTGCGAAGCAGTCACCCAGTTTATGCTTCATGCTACGTTGGGGAAACGACACTGTGAGCAGAGAATGCGGTGGAATGAAATAGCAGCAGGGAGACTGGATGAGAAGCAGCTGTTCGGGAAAGTCTTTGCCGCTTGCAATTCTGAGAGCAATCGCAAGTGTATTTCATACTGAGCATGTCTCAGGTCGCTCAAGAGGTCTGGGGCATTACTCGTGTGCGTGCTTTCTGGCTCGTTGGTCTAGGCGTATGATTCTCGCTTTGGGGCTGTTACTGCGCTGATTTGCGAGAGGTCCCGGATTCAAATCCCGGACGAGCCCGCGTTTTTTAACTTGACTTGTGCAAAACTGCCTGATTAACTTTCTCAAAAAGCACCTTCGTGAAACCAGCGTGGGCTGCCTGGAGTACGAATGAGGCAGAAAACAGAGAAATGAAATGGTTGGAGATCGTGTTCAACAAGCGACTTGGATGCTGCCTGAACTGCTGTGCTCTTCCAGCACCACTAATCCACAATCTGGTTTCCAGCATCTGCAGTCATTGTTTTTTTAGCATAGTGTTCAACAGGTTGACGTGAGTGGTGCGGTGTTTGAGGAATGTCAGCAATCAAGGTAGATTGGAAAATTGGGACAGCTCTCCTCGGAGAACCGAACTTTTCCAAGTCATGAGGGACCTAGAAACAGGAAATAATGTTGTGAAAATGCTCCCACGCCTGAAAGGATCCATAACGATTCGGCAGAATTTTAAGTCACGAGGAAAAGAAGTAAAAGTGACATTAGGAAGAACGTTTTGGTACAGGGAGTGGTGAGGGTCAGTAAGTCCCTGTCTGACATTGACAAAGAGGAAGATTCAATGGACCCAAAAGGGAATTCGGTGGGCACGTTCAGATGTACAGATTTACGCTGAGAAGGCGAGACAATGAAACGAATAGAAACACACGTTTACTTGAGTGCAGAACCAGCAGAGGGAAGGTGGGCCGCATGGCCGCCGTCTGCGCTGTGACACATGTTGCGATTCAGTGTGAAATCACAGTTCGACCGACAGAATGTGGGAATTTAGAAAAAAGTTTATATTTACACAGCCTCCATACGTCTGCGAAACAGCATATCACACGACAGCAGTGGAGGTCTTTGACATCAGGCTCGAAGGTGCCTGCCGCGTGCCAGACAAAAACCTGAAGTGTTCTGTGCAACCAGCTCCCCAAGCGGCAGCAGAGTGGCGCAGCAGGAGCGTGCTGGGCCCATAACCCAGAGGTCGATGGATCGAAACCATCCTCTGCTATCGTTCACTGTCACCTTGATCTGCTTTCTTCAGCAAGCTTCCTTTGCATCTACTTGCCGATGTTCATATCGATCCACTCCATTCAAACGGCATGGGTTTTTAGAGGTCTCAGTGGTATTCTGTTCTTGGTCGGTTTCCTCTGAACTGAATCGCAAAACCGGTTCTCTACGATGTTTATGAGCTGGTAAAGCTGAAACTCAGACATCGTCCCCCACTATTAGGACGGATACCACCGATTGTGAATAACCTCAGAGAGAGACAAGTGACAGACAGTCGCCGTGGAATCCATGGGCTGAATGGCTTCCGTCTGCGCGACAATGATGCTACGTGTTGCTGAGGGAGCAAAAATGGTTCATTTTTAACCGTCCCTTCCGTGTTGGACTGCCTGCAGTCCCTCAGCTCAGGGCCGTGGGGATGACTCTCAGTGAGTGAAGGTTTCACGCGGATTCTCTTCATCTGGGACACTTGGGGCTCAGATGTTAACTGCTGCGCGGTCGCAGCAAAGAAAGCGATGCCCACTTTGCAATAGACTTTCCGTAAGATTGCTGCGTGAAGACGATTTCTGAACACCATGCAGGCTGCACAACAATGTGAATTTACCTGGGCGAAGAGTCCTCGGTGTTCATTTCTCTCTGTCCTGCCAGCACAGCATCTTTTTGTCTCTCCGATAACAGACCTTTGGAGAAAGTTCACAATCAAAGTTGTTCATGTTCCCCGCATTAATGTAACTGACACCTCTCACCCCAAGAGTTTCAGAGAGAGAGAGAGAGAGAAAGAGGGAGAGAGAGCAGAAGAGCGAATGGACTCTTACCCTCCCCCAACCCTACATTCCCCCACCCCCCTCCCCCCAGAACAACGTGCAAGTAGAAATAAAATGGTTTAATTATCCGCCAGTGGAGATAGTCCAGTTCCTGGGGATGAGACAAACATCAGCCCCCCACCCCCGGGGACAGAATGACCTGCAGATGTTCTGGAAAGGCTTTGCTGCTTGCAATTCTTGCAGCAATGTGGAATGTACTTCACACTGAGCAAGTTTCAGCTGGCTCAGAGTCTCCAATGTTCATTGCTGTGTTTGCCGCCAGCTCAGAGAAAGAACAATATGAAGGACGTAGGAGTGAATAACGATCCTCGTGAGAGGGCGAATAACTGTTAATGGAGACTGTTAGTGGCTAACAATACGTCGTGTGTCATAGCAGACGAGGTGATAAACAGGAGTCTTTTGTGTGGTAGGGGTCAAGGACATGGGGGAGTTCAGGCCCTATAGTTATAGAACTCGATATTGAAGACCGGAGGGCTGGAAGGGCTCCAAGTGGAAAATGAGATGTTGTTCTTTCATCTGGAGCTAGAACACTGCTGCAAGCCTGAGGCAGGGATGTTGGCCAGGGAACAGGGTGATGTGTTAAAGTGGCAGGCAACCGCAAGGTCAGGGCCTTTAGTTTCTGCGGGCAGAAGCGGGATGTTCTGCGAAGCAGTCACCCAGTTTATGCTTCATGCTACGTTGGGGAAACGACACTGTGAGCAGAGAATGCGGTGGAATGAAATAGCAGCAGGGAGACTGGATGAGAAGCAGCTGTTCGGGAAAGTCTTTGCCGCTTGCAATTCTGAGAGCAATCTCAAGTGTATTTCATACTGAGCATGTCTCAGGTCGCTCAAGAGGTCTGGGGCATTACTTGCGTGCGTGCTTTCTGGCTCGTTGGTCTAGGCGTATGATTCTCGCTTTGGGGCTGTTACTGCGCTGATTTGCGAGAGATCCCGGACGAGCCCGCGTTTTTTAACTTGACTTGTGCAAAACTGTCTGATTAACTTTCTCAAAAAGCACCTTCGTGAAACCAGCGTGGGCTGCCTGGAGTACGAATGAGGCAGAAAACAGAGAAATGAAATGGTTGGAGATCGTGTTCAACAAGCGACTTGGATGCTGCCTGAACTGCTGTGCTCTTCCAGCACCACTAATCCACAATCTGGTTTCCAGCATCTGCAGTCATTGTTTTTTTAGCATAGTGTTCAACAGGTTGACGTGAGTGGTGCGGTGTTTGAGGAATGTCAGCAATCAAGGTAGATTGGAAAATTGGGACAGCTCTCCTCGGAGAACCGAACTTTTCCAAGTCATGAGGGACCTAGAAACAGGAAATAATGTTGTGAAAATGCTCCCACGCCTGAAAGGATCCATAACGATTCGGCAGAATTTTAAGTCACGAGGAAAAGAAGTAAAAGTGACATTAGGAAGAACGTTTTGGTACAGGGAGTGGTGAGGGTCAGTAAGTCCCTGTCTGACATTGACAAAGAGGAAGATTCAATGGACCCAAAAGGGAATTCGGTGGGCACGTTCAGATGTACAGATTTACGCTGAGAAGGCGAGACAATGAAACGAATAGAAACACACGTTTACTTGAGTGCAGAACCAGCAGAGGGAAGGTGGGCCGCATGGCCGCCGTCTGCGCTGTGACACATGTTGCGATTCAGTGTGAAATCACAGTTCGACCGACAGAATGTGGGAATTTAGGAAAAAGTTTATATTTACACAGCCTCCATACGTCTGGGAAACAGCATATCACACGACAGCAGTGGAGGTCTTTGACATCAGGCTCGAAGGTGCCTGCCGCGTGCCAGACAAAAACCTGAAGTGTTCTGTGCAACCAGCTCCCCAAGCGGCAGCAGAGTGGCGCAGCAGGAGCGTGCTGGGCCCATAACCCAGAGGTCGATGGATCGAAACCATCCTCTGCTATCGTTCACTGTCACCTTGATCTGCTTTCTTCAGCAAGCTGCCTTTGCATCTACTTGCCGATGTTCATATCGATCCACTCCATTCAAACGGCATGGGTTTTTAGAGGTCTCAGTGGTATTCTGTTCTTGGTCGGTTTCCTCTGAACTGAATCGCAAAACCGGTTCTCTACGATGTTAATGAGCTGGTAAAGCTGAAACTCAGACATCGTCCCCCACTATTAGGACGGATACCACCGATTGTGAATAACCTCAGAGAGAGACAAGTGACAGACAGTCGCCGTGGAATCCATGGGCTGAATGGCTTCTGTCTGCGCGAGAATGATGCTACGTGTTGCTGAGGGAGCAAAAATGGTTCATTTTTAACCGTCCCTTCCGTGTTGGACTGCCTGCAGTCCCTCAGCTCAGGGCCGTGGGGATGACTCTCAGTGAGTGAAGGTTTCACGCGGATTCTCTTCATCTGGGACACTTGGGGCTCAGATGTTAACTGCTGCGCGGTCGCAGCAAAGAAAGCGATGCCCACTTTGCAATAGACGTTCCATAAGATTGCTGCGTGAAGACGATTTCTGAACACCAAGCAGGCTGCACAACAATGTATATTTTCCTGGGCGAAAAGTCCTCGGTGTTCATTTCTCTCTGTCCTGCCAGCACAGCATCTTTCTGTCTCTCCGATAACAGACCTTTGGAGAAAGTGCACAATCAAAGTTGTTCATGTTCCCCGCATTAATGTAACTGACACCTCTCACCCCAATAGTTTCAGAGAGAGAGAGAGAGAGAAAGAGGGAGAGAGAGCAGAAGAGCGAATGGACTCTTACCCTCCCCCAAACCGACATTCCCCCACCCCCCCTCCCCCCAGAACAACGTGCAAGTAGAAATAAAATGGTTTAATTATCCGCCAGTGGAGATACTCCTGTTCCTGGGGAAGAGACAAACATCAGCCCCCCGGGGACAGAATGACAAGCAGATGTTCTGGAAAGGCTTTGCTGCTTGCAATTCTTGCAGCAATGTGGAATGTACTTCACACTGAGCAAGTTTCAGCTGGCTCAGAGTCTCCAATGTTCATTGCTGTGTTTGCCGCCAGCTCAGAGAAAGAACAATAGGCAGGACGTAGGAGTGAATAACGATCCTCGTGAGAGGGCGAATAACTGTTAATGGAGACTGTTAGTGGCTAACAATACGTCGTGTGTCATAGCAGACGAGGTGATAAGCAGGAGTCTTTCGTGTGGTAGGGGTCAAGGACATGGGGGGGGTTCAGGCCCTATAGTTATAGAACTCGATATTGAAGACCGGAGGGCTGGAAGGGCTCCAAGTGGAAAATGAGATGTTGTTCCTTCATCTGGAGCTAGAACACTGCTGCAAGCCTGAGACAGGGATGTTGGCGAGGGAACAGGGTGATGTGTTAAAGTGGCAGGCAACCGCAAGGTCAGGGCCTTTAGTTTCTGCGGGCAGAAGCGGGATGTTCTGCGAAGCAGTCACCCAGTTTATGCTTCATGCTACGTTGGGGAAACGACACTGTGAGCAGAGAATGCGGTGGAATGAAATAGCAGCAGGGAGACTGGATGAGAAGCAGCTGTTCGGGAAAGTCTTTGCCGCTTGCTCAAATGTATTTCATACTGAGCATGTCTCAGGTCGCTCAAGAGGTCTGGGGCATTACCTGCGTGCGTGCTTTCTGGCTCGTTGGTCTAGGCGTATGATTCGCGTTTAAGGTCAGTTACTGTGCTGATTTGCGAGAGATCCCGGACGAGCCCGTGTTTTTTTTTAACTTGACTTGTGCAAAACTGCCTGATTGACTTTCTCAAAAAGCACCTTCGTGAAACCAGCGTGGGCTGCTTGGAGTACGAATGAGGCAGAAAACAGAGAAATGAAATGGTTGGAGATCGTGTTCAACAAGCTACTTGGATGCTGCCTGAACTGCTGTGCTCTTCCAGCACCACTAATCCAGAATCTGGTTTCCAGCATCTGCAGTCATTGTTTTTACCATAGTGCTCAACAGGTTGACGTGAGTGGTGCGGTGTTTGAGGAATGTCAGCAATCAAGGTAGATTGGAAAATTGGGACAGCTCTCCTCGGAGAACCGAACTTTTCCAAGTCATGAGGGACCTAGAAACAGGAAATAATGTTGTGAAAATGCTCCCACGCCTGAAAGGATCCATAACGATTCGGCAGAATTTTAGAGTCACGAGCAAAAGAAGTAAAAGTGACATTAGGAAGAACGTTTTCGTACAGGGAGTGGTGAGGGTCAGTAAGTCCCTGTCTGACATTGACAAAGAGGAAGATTCAATGGACCCAAAAGGGAATTCGGTGGTCACGTTCAGATGTGCAGATTTCCGCTGAGAAGGCGAGAGAATGAAATGAAACGACTAGAGTCACACGTTTACTTAAGCGTAGAACCAGCAGAGCGAAGGTGGGCCGCAGAGCCTCCGTCTGCGCTGTGACACATGTTGTGATTCAGTGTGAAATCACAGTTCGACCGACAGAATGTGGGAATTTAGAAAAAAGTTTATATTTACACAGCCTCCATACGTCTGCGAAACAGCATATCACACGACAGCAGTGGAGGTCTTTGACATCAGGCTCGAAGGTGCCTGCCGCGTGCCAGACAAAAACCTGAAGTGTTCTGTGCAACCAGCTCCCCAAGCGGCAGCAGAGTGGCGCAGCAGGAGCGTGCTGGGCCCATAACCCAGAGGTCGATGGATCGAAACCATCCTCTGCTATCGTTCACTGTCACCTTGATCTGCTTTCTTCAGCAAGCTGCCTTTGCATCTACTTGCCGATGTTCATATCGATCCACTCCATTCAAACGGCATGGGTTTTAGAGGTCTCAGTGATATTCTGTTCTTGGTCGGTTTCCTCTGAACTGAATCGCAAAACCGGTTCTCTTCGATGCTAATGAGCTGGTAAAGTTGAAACTCAGACATCGTCCCCCACTATTAGGACGGATACCACCGATTGTGAATAACCTCAGAGAGAGACAAGTGACAGACAGTCGCCGTGGAATCCATGGGCTGAATGGCTTCCGTCTGCGCGACAATGATGCTACGTGTTGCTGAGGGAGCAAAAATGGTTCATTTTTAACCGTCCCTTCCGTGTTGGACTGCCTGCAGTCCCTCAGCTCAGGGCCGTGGGGATGACTCTCAGTGAGTGAAGGTTTCACGCGGATTCTCTTCATCTGGGACACTTGGGGCTCAGATGTTAACTGCTGCGCGGTCGCAGCAAAGAAAGCGATGCCCACTTTGCAATAGACTTTCCGTAAGATTGCTGCGTGAAGACGATTTCTGAACACCATGCAGGCTGCACAACAATGTGAATTTACCTGGGCGAAGAGTCCTCGGTGTTCATTTCTCTCTGTCCTGCCAGCACAGCATCTTTTTGTCTCTCCGATAACAGACCTTTGGAGAAAGTTCACAATCAAAGTTGTTCATGTTCCCCGCATTAATGTAACTGACACCTCTCACCCCAAGAGTTTCAGAGAGAGAGAGAGAGAGAAAGAGGGAGAGAGAGCAGAAGAGCGAATGGACTCTTACCCTCCCCCAACCCTACATTCCCCCACCCCCCTCCCCCCAGAACAACGTGCAAGTAGAAATAAAATGGTTTAATTATCCGCCAGTGGAGATAGTCCAGTTCCTGGGGATGAGACAAACATCAGCCCCCCCCCCCGGGGACAGAATGACCTGCAGATGTTCTGGAAAGGCTTTGCTGCTTGCAATTCTTGCAGCAATGTGGAATGTACTTCACACTGAGCAAGTTTCAGCTGGCTCAGAGTCTCCAATGTTCATTGCTGTGTTTGCCGCCAGCTCAGAGAAAGAACAATATGAAGGACGTAGGAGTGAATAACGATCCTCGTGAGAGGGCGAATAACTGTTAATGGAGACTGTTAGTGGCTAACAATACGTCGTGTGTCATAGCAGACGAGGTGATAAACAGGAGTCTTTTGTGTGGTAGGGGTCAAGGACATGGGGGAGTTCAGGCCCTATAGTTATAGAACTCGATATTGAAGACCGGAGGGCTGGAAGGGCTCCAAGTGGAAAATGAGATGTTGTTCTTTCACCTGGAGCTAGAACACTGCTGCAAGCCTGAGGCAGGGATGTTGGCCAGGGAACAGGGTGATGTGTTAAAGTGGCAGGCAACCGCAAGGTCAGGGCCTTTAGTTTCTGCGGGCAGAAGCGGGATGTTCTGCGAAGCAGTCACCCAGTTTATGCTTCATGCTACGTTGGGGAAACGACACTGTGAGCAGAGAATGCGGTGGAATGAAATAGCAGCAGGGAGACTGGATGAGAAGCAGCTGTTCGGGAAAGTCTTTGCCGCTTGCAATTCTGAGAGCAATCTCAAGTGTATTTCATACTGAGCATGTCTCAGGTCGCTCAAGAGGTCTGGGGCATTACTTGCGTGCGTGCTTTCTGGCTCGTTGGTCTAGGCGTATGATTCTCGCTTTGGGGCTGTTACTGCGCTGATTTGCGAGAGATCCCGGACGAGCCCGCGTTTTTTAACTTGACTTGTGCAAAACTGTCTGATTAACTTTCTCAAAAAGCACCTTCGTGAAACCAGCGTGGGCTGCCTGGAGTACGAATGAGGCAGAAAACAGAGAAATGAAATGGTTGGAGATCGTGTTCAACAAGCTACTTGGATGCTGCCTGAACTGCTGTGCTCTTCCAGCACCACTAATCCACAATCTGGTTTCCAGCATCTGCAGTCATTGTTTTTTTAGCATAGTGTTCAACAGGTTGACGTGAGTGGTGCGGTGTTTGAGGAATGTCAGCAATCAAGGTAGATTGGAAAATTGGGACAGCTCTCCTCGGAGAACCGAACTTTTCCAAGTCATGAGGGACCTAGAAACAGGAAATAATGTTGTGAAAATGCTCGCACGCCTGAAAGGATCCATAACGATTCGGCAGAATTTTAAGTCACGAGGTAAAGAAGTAAAAGTGACATTAGGAAGAACGTTTTGGTACAGGGAGTGGTGAGGGTCAGTAAGTCCCTGTCTGACATTGACAAAGAGGAAGATTCAATGGACCCAAAAGGGAATTCGGTGGTCACGTTCAGATGTGCGGATTTCCGCTGAGAAGGCGAGAGAATGAAATGAAACGACTAGAGTCACACGTTTACTTAAGCGTAGAACCAGCAGAGCGAAGGTGGGCCGCAGAGCCTCCGTCTGCGCTGTGACACATGTTGTGATTCAGTGTGAAATCACAGTTCGACCGACAGAATGTGGGAATTTAGAAAAAAGTTTATATTTACACAGCCTCCATACGTCTGCGAAACAGCATATCACACGACAGCAGTGGAGGTCTTTGACATCAGGCTCGAAGGTGCCTGCCGCGTGCCAGACAAAAACCTGAAGTGTTCTGTGCAACCAGCTCCCCAAGCGGCAGCAGAGTGGCGCAGCAGAAGCGTGCTGGGCCCATAACCCAGAGGTCGATGGATCGAAACCATCCTCTGCTATCGTTCACTGTCACCTTGATCTGCTTTCTTCAGCAAGCTGCCTTTGCATCTACTTGCCGATGTTCATATCGATCCACTCCATTCAAACGGCATGGGTTTTAGAGGTCTCAGTGATATTCTGTTCTTGGTCGGTTTCCTCTGAACTGAATCGCAAAACCGGTTCTCTTCGATGCTAATGAGCTGGTAAAGTTGAAACTCAGACATCGTCCCCCACTATTAGGACGGATACCACCGATTGTGAATAACCTCAGAGAGAGACAAGTGACAGACAGTCGCCGTGGAATCCATGGGCTGAATGGCTTCTGTCTGCGCGACAATGATGCTACGTGTTGCTCAGGGAGCAAAAATGGTTCATTTTTAACCGTCCCTTCCGTGTTGGACTGCCTGCAGTCCCTCAGCTCAGGGCCGTGGGGATGACTCTCAGTGAGTGAAGGTTTCACGCGGATTCTCTTCATCTGGGACACTTGGGGCTCAGATGTTAACTGCTGCGCGGTCGCAGCAAAGAAAGCGATGCCCACTTTGCAATAGACTTTCCGTAAGATTGCTGCGTGAAGACGATTTCTGAACACCAAGCAGGCTGCACAACAATGTGAATTTACCTGGGCGAAGAGTCCTCGGTGTTCATTTCTCTCTGTCCTGCCAGCACAGCATCTTTCTGTCTCTCCGATAACAGACCTTTGGAGAAAGTTCACAATCAAAGTTGTTCATGTTCCCCGCATTAATGTAACTGACACCTCTCACCCCAAGAGTTTCAGAGAGAGAGAGAGAGAGAAAGAGGGAGAGAGAGCAGAAGAGCGAATGGACTCTTACCCTCCCCCAAACCGACATTCCCCCACCCCCCCTCCCCCCAGAACAACGTGCAAGTAGAAATAAAATGGTTTAATTATCCGCCAGTGGAGATAGTCCAGTTCCTGGGGATGAGACAAACATCAGCCCCCCCCCCGGGGACAGAATGACAAGCAGATGTTCTGGAAAGGCTTTGCTGCTTGCAATTCTTGCAGCAATGTGGAATGTACTTCACACTGAGCAAGTTTCAGCTGGCTCAGAGTCTCCAATGTTCATTGCTGTGTTTGCCGCCAGCTCAGAGAAAGAACAATAGGCAGGACGTAGGAGTGAATAACGATCCTCGTGAGAGGGCGAATAACTGTTAATGGAGACTGTTAGTGGCTAACAATACGTCGTGTGTCATAGCAGACGAGGTGATAAACAGGAGTCTTTCGTGTGGTAGGGGTCAAGGACATGGGGGGGTTCAGGCCCTATAGTTATAGAACTCGATATTGAAGACCGGAGGGCTGGAAGGGCTCCAAGTGGAAAATGAGATGTTGTTCCTTCATCTGGAGCGAGAACACTGCTGCAAGCCTGAGACAGGGATGTTGGCCAGGGAACAGGGTGATCTGTTAAAGTGGCAGGCAACCGCAAGGTCAGGGCCTTTAGTTTCTGCGGGCAGAAGCGGGATGTTCTGCGAAGCAGTCACCCAGTTTATGCTTCATGCTACGTTGGGGAAACGACACTGTGAGCAGAGAATGCGGTGGAATGAAATAGCAGCAGGGAGACTGGATGAGAAGCAGCTGTTCGGGAAAGTCTTTGCCGCTTGCTCAAATGTATTTCATACTGAGCATGTCTCAGGTCGCTCAAGAGGTCTGGGGCATTACCTGCGTGCGTGCTTTCTGGCTCGTTGGTCTAGGCGTATGATTCTCGCTTAGGGTCTGTTACTGCGCTGATTTGCGAGAGATCCCGGACGAGCCCGTGTTTTTTTTTAACTTGACTTGTGCAAAACTGCCTGATTGACTTTCTCAAAAAGCACCTTCGTGAAACCAGCGTGGGCTGCTTGGAGTACGAATGAGGCAGAAAACAGAGAAATGAAATGGTTGGAGATCGTGTTCAACAAGCTACTTGGATGCTGCCTGAACTGCTGTGCTCTTCCAGCACCACTAATCCAGAATCTGGTTTCCAGCATCTGCAGTCATTGTTTTTACCATAGTGCTCAACAGGTTGACGTGAGTGGTGCGGTGTTTGAGGAATGTCAGCAATCAAGGTAGATTGGAAAATTGGGACAGCTCTCCTCGGAGAACCGAACTTTTCCAAGTCATGAGGGACCTAGAAACAGGAAATAATGTTGTGAAAATGCTCCCACGCCTGAAAGGATCCATAACGATTCGGCAGAATTTTAGAGTCACGAGCAAAAGAAGTAAAAGTGACATTAGGAAGAACGTTTTGGTACAGGGAGTGGTGAGGGTCAGTAAGTCCCTGTCTGACATTGACAAAGAGGAAGATTCAATGGACCCAAAAGGGAATTCGGTGGTCACGTTCAGATGTGCAGATTTCCGCTGAGAAGGCGAGAGAATGAAATGAAACGACTAGAGTCACACGTTTACTTAAGCGTAGAACCAGCAGAGCGAAGGTGGGCCGCAGAGCCTCCGTCTGCGCTGTGACACATGTTGTGATTCAGTGTGAAATCACAGTTCGACCGACAGAATGTGGGAATTTAGAAAAAAGTTTATATTTACACAGCCTCCATACGTCTGCGAAACAGCATATCACACGACAGCAGTGGAGGTCTTTGACATCAGGCTCGAAGGTGCCTGCCGCGTGCCAGACAAAAACCTGAAGTGTTCTGCGCAACGAGCGTCTCCAAGCGGCAGCAGAGTGGCGCAGCGGGAGCGTGCTGGGCCCATAACCCAGAGGTCGATGGATCGAAACCATCCTCTGCTATCGTTCACTGTCACCTTGATCTGCTTTCTTCAGCAAGCTGCCTTTGCATCTACTTGCCGATGTTCATATCGATCCACTCCATTCAAACGGCATGGGTTTTAGAGGTCTCAGTGATATTCTGTTCTTGGTCGGTTTCCTCTGAACTGAATCGCAAAACCGGTTCTCTTCGATGCTAATGAGCTGGTAAAGTTGAAACTCAGACATCGTCCCCCACTATTAGGACGGATACCACCGATTGTGAATAACCTCAGAGAGAGACAAGTGACAGACAGTCGCCGTGGAATCCATGGGCTGAATGGCTTCTGTCTGCGCGACAATGATGCTACGTGTTGCTCAGGGAGCAAAAATGGTTCATTTTTAACCGTCCCTTCCGTGTTGGACTGCCTGCAGTCCCTCAGCTCAGGGCCGTGGGGATGACTCTCAGTGAGTGAAGGTTTCACGCGGATTCTCTTCATCTGGGACACTTGGGGCTCAGATGTTAACTGCTGCGCGGTCGCAGCAAAGAAAGCGATGCCCACTTTGCAATAGACTTTCCGTAAGATTGCTGCGTGAAGACGATTTCTGAACACCAAGCAGGCTGCACAACAATGTGAATTTACCTGGGCGAAGAGTCCTCGGTGTTCATTTCTCTCTGTCCTGCCAGCACAGCATCTTTCTGTCTCTCCGATAACAGACCTTTGGAGAAAGTTCACAATCAAAGTTGTTCATGTTCCCCGCATTAATGTAACTGACACCTCTCACCCCAAGAGTTTCAGAGAGAGAGAGAGAGAGAAAGAGGGAGAGAGAGCAGAAGAGCGAATGGACTCTTACCCTCCCCCAAACCGACATTCCCCCACCCCCCCTCCCCCCAGAACAACGTGCAAGTAGAAATAAAATGGTTTAATTATCCGCCAGTGGAGATACTCCTGTTCCTGGGGAAGAGACAAACATCAGCCCCCCGGGGACAGAATGACAAGCAGATGTTCTGGAAAGGCTTTGCTGCTTGCAATTCTTGCAGCAATGTGGAATGTACTTCACACTGAGCAAGTTTCAGCTGGCTCAGAGTCTCCAATGTTCATTGCTGTGTTTGCCGCCAGCTCAGAGAAAGAACAATAGGCAGGACGTAGGAGTGAATAACGATCCTCGTGAGAGGGCGAATAACTGTTAATGGAGACTGTTAGTGGCTAACAATACGTCGTGTGTCATAGCAGACGAGGTGATAAACAGGAGTCTTTCGTGTGGTAGGGGTCAAGGACATGGGGGGGTTCAGGCCCTATAGTTATAGAACTCGATATTGAAGACCGGAGGGCTGGAAGGGCTCCAAGTGGAAAATGAGATGTTGTTCCTTCATCTGGAGCGAGAACACTGCTGCAAGCCTGAGACAGGGATGTTGGCCAGGGAACAGGGTGATCTGTTAAAGTGGCAGGCAACCGCAAGGTCAGGGCCTTTAGTTTCTGCGGGCAGAAGCGGGATGTTCTGCGAAGCAGTCACCCAGTTTATGCTTCATGCTACGTTGGGGAAACGACACTGTGAGCAGAGAATGCGGTGGAATGAAATAGCAGCAGGGAGACTGGATGAGAAGCAGCTGTTCGGGAAAGTCTTTGCCGCTTGCTCAAATGTATTTCATACTGAGCATGTCTCAGGTCGCTCAAGAGGTCTGGGGCATTACCTGCGTGCGTGCTTTCTGGCTCGTTGGTCTAGGCGTATGATTCTCGCTTAGGGTCTGTTACTGCGCTGATTTGCGAGAGGTCCCGGGTTCAAATCCCGGACGAGCCCGTGTTTTTTTTTAACTTGACTTGTGCAAAACTGCCTGATTGACTTTCTCAAAAAGCACCTTCGTGAAACCAGCGTGGGCTGCTTGGAGTACGAATGAGGCAGAAAACAGAGAAATGAAATGGTTGGAGATCGTGTTCAACAAGCTACTTGGATGCTGCCTGAACTGCTGTGCTCTTCCAGCACCACTAATCCAGAATCTGGTTTCCAGCATCTGCAGTCATTGTTTTTACCATAGTGCTCAACAGGTTGACGTGAGTGGTGCGGTGTTTGAGGAATGTCAGCAATCAAGGTAGATTGGAAAATTGGGACAGCTCTCCTCGGAGAACCGAACTTTTCCAAGTCATGAGGGACCTAGAAACAGGAAATAATGTTGTGAAAATGCTCCCACGCCTGAAATGATCCATAACGATTCGGCAGAATTTTAGAGTCACGAGGAAAAGAAGTAAAAGTGACATTAGGAAGAACGTTTTCGTACAGGGAGTGGTGAGGGTCAGTAAGTCCCTGTCTGACATTGACAAAGAGGAAGATTCAATGGACCCAAAAGGGAATTCGGTGGTCACGTTCAGATGTGCAGATTTCCGCTGAGAAGGCGAGAGAATGAAATGAAACGACTAGAGTCACACGTTTACTTAAGCGTAGAACCAGCAGAGCGAAGGTGGGCCGCAGAGCCTCCGTCTGCGCTGTGACACATGTTGTGATTCAGTGTGAAATCACAGTTCGACCGACAGAATGTGGGAAATTAGAAAAAAGTTTATATTTACACAGCCTCCATACGTCTGCGAAACAGCATATCACACGACAGCAGTGGAGGTCTTTGACATCAGGCTCGAAGGTGCCTGCCGCGTGCCAGACAAAAACCTGAAGTGTTCTGCGCAACGAGCGTCTCCAAGCGGCAGCAGAGTGGCGCAGCGGGAGCGTGCTGGGCCCATAACCCAGAGGTCGATGGATCGAAACCATCCTCTGCTATCGTTCACTGTCACCTTGATCTGCTTTCTTCAGCAAGCTGCCTTTGCATCTACTTGCCGATGTTCATATCGATCCACTCCATTCAAACGGCATGGGTTTTAGAGGTCTCAGTGATATTCTGTTCTTGGTCGGTTTCCTCTGAACTGAATCGCAAAACCGGTTCTCTTCGATGCTAATGAGCTGGTAAAGTTGAAACTCAGACATCGTCCCCCACTATTAGGACGGATACCACCGATTGTGAATAACCTCAGAGAGAGACAAGTGACAGACAGTCGCCGTGGAATCCATGGGCTGAATGGCTTCTGTCTGCGCGACAATGATGCTACGTGTTGCTCAGGGAGCAAAAATGGTTCATTTTTAACCGTCCCTTCCGTGTTGGACTGCCTGCAGTCCCTCAGCTCAGGGCCGTGGGGATGACTCTCAGTGAGTGAAGGTTTCACGCGGATTCTCTTCATCTGGGACACTTGGGGCTCAGATGTTAACTGCTGCGCGGTCGCAGCAAAGAAAGCGATGCCCACTTTGCAATAGACTTTCCGTAAGATTGCTGCGTGAAGACGATTTCTGAACACCAAGCAGGCTGCACAACAATGTGAATTTACCTGGGCGAAGAGTCCTCGGTGTTCATTTCTCTCTGTCCTGCCAGCACAGCATCTTTCTGTCTCTCCGATAACAGACCTTTGGAGAAAGTTCACAATCAAAGTTGTTCATGTTCCCCGCATTAATGTAACTGACACCTCTCACCCCAAGAGTTTCAGAGAGAGAGAGAGAGAGAAAGAGGGAGAGAGAGCAGAAGAGCGAATGGACTCTTACCCTCCCCCAAACCGACATTCCCCCACCCCCCCTCCCCCCAGAACAACGTGCAAGTAGAAATAAAATGGTTTAATTATCCGCCAGTGGAGATACTCCTGTTCCTGGGGAAGAGACAAACATCAGCCCCCCGGGGACAGAATGACAAGCAGATGTTCTGGAAAGGCTTTGCTGCTTGCAATTCTTGCAGCAATGTGGAATGTACTTCACACTGAGCAAGTTTCAGCTGGCTCAGAGTCTCCAATGTTCATTGCTGTGTTTGCTGCCAGCTCAGAGAAAGAACAATAGGCAGGACGTAGGAGTGAATAACGATCCTCGTGAGAGGGCGAATAACTGTTAATGGAGACTGTTAGTGGCTAACAATACGTCGTGTGTCATAGCAGACGAGGTGATAAACAGGAGTCTTTCGTGTGGTAGGGGTCAAGGACATGGGGGGGTTCAGGCCCTATAGTTATAGAACTCGATATTGAAGACCGGAGGGCTGGAAGGGCTCCAAGTGGAAAATGAGATGTTGTTCCTTCATCTGGAGCTAGAACACTGCTGCAAGCCTGAGACAGGGATGTTGGCCAGGGAACAGGGTGATGTGTTAAAGTGGCAGGCAACCGCAAGGTCAGGGCCTTTAGTTTCTGCGGGCAGAAGCGGGATGTTCTGCGAAGCAGTCACCCAGTTTATGCTTCATGCTACGTTGGGGAAACGACACTGTGAGCAGAGAATGCGGTGGAATGAAATAGCAGCAGGGAGACTGGATGAGAAGCAGCTGTTCGGGAAAGTCTTTGCCGCTTGCTCAAATGTATTTCATACTGAGCATGTCTCAGGTCGCTCAAGAGGTCTGGGGCATTACCTGCGTGCGTGCTTTCTGGCTCGTTGGTCTAGGCGTATGATTCTCGCTTAGGGTCTGTTACTGCGCTGATTTGCGAGAGGTCCCGGGTTCAAATCCCGGACGAGCCCGTGTTTTTTTTTAACTTGACTTGTGCAAAACTGCCTGATTGACTTTCTCAAAAAGCACCTTCGTGAAACCAGCGTGGGCTGCTTGGAGTACGAATGAGGCAGAAAACAGAGAAATGAAATGGTTGGAGATCGTGTTCAACAAGCTACTTGGATGCTGCCTGAACTGCTGTGCTCTTCCAGCACCACTAATCCAGAATCTGGTTTCCAGCATCTGCAGTCATTGTTTTTACCATAGTGCTCAACAGGTTGACGTGAGTGGTGCGGTGTTTGAGGAATGTCAGCAATCAAGGTAGATTGGAAAATTGGGACAGCTCTCCTCGGAGAACCGAACTTTTCCAAGTCATGAGGGACCTAGAAACAGGAAATAATGTTGTGAAAATGCTCCCACGCCTGAAATGATCCATAACGATTCGGCAGAATTTTAGAGTCACGAGGAAAAGAAGTAAAAGTGACATTAGGAAGAACGTTTTCGTACAGGGAGTGGTGAGGGTCAGTAAGTCCCTGTCTGACATTGACAAAGAGGAAGATTCAATGGACCCAAAAGGGAATTCGGTGGTCACGTTCAGATGTGCAGATTTCCGCTGAGAAGGCGAGAGAATGAAATGAAACGACTAGAGTCACACGTTTACTTAAGCGTAGAACCAGCAGAGCGAAGGTGGGCCGCAGAGCCTCCGTCTGCGCTGTGACACATGTTGTGATTCAGTGTGAAATCACAGTTCGACCGACAGAATGTGGGAAATTAGAAAAAAGTTTATATTTACACAGCCTCCATACGTCTGCGAAACAGCATATCACACGACAGCAGTGGAGGTCTTTGACATCAGGCTCGAAGGTGCCTGCCGCGTGCCAGACAAAAACCTGAAGTGTTCTGCGCAACGAGCGTCTCCAAGCGGCAGCAGAGTGGCGCAGCGGGAGCGTGCTGGGCCCATAACCTAGAGGTCGATGGATCGAAACCATCCTCTGCTATCGTTCACTGTCACCTTGATCTGCTTTCTTCAGCAAGCTGCCTTTGCATCTACTTGCCGATGTTCATATCGATCCACTCCATTCAAACGGCATGGGTTTTAGAGGTCTCAGTGATATTCTGTTCTTGGTCAGTTTCCTCTGAACTGAATCGCAAAACCGGTTCTCTTAGATGCTAATGAGCTGGTAAAGTTGAAACTCAGACATCGTCCCCCACTATTAGGACGGATACCACCGATTGTGAATAACCTCAGAGAGAGACAAGTGACAGACAGTCGCCGTGGAATCCATGGGCTGAATGGCTTCTGTCTGCGCGACAATGATGCTACGTGTTGCTCAGGGAGCAAAAATGGTTCATTTTTAACCGTCCCTTCCGTGTTGGACTGCCTGCAGTCCCTCAGCTCAGGGCCGTGGGGATGACTCTCAGTGAGTGAAGGTTTCACGCGGATTCTCTTCATCTGGGACACTTGGGGCTCAGATGTTAACTGCTGCGCGGTCGCAGCAAAGAAAGCGATGCCCACTTTGCAATAGACTTTCCGTAAGATTGCTGCGTGAAGACGATTTCTGAACACCAAGCAGGCTGCACAACAATGTGAATTTACCTGGGCGAAGAGTCCTCGGTGTTCATTTCTCTCTGTCCTGCCAGCACAGCATCTTTCTGTCTCTCCGATAACAGACCTTTGGAGAAAGTTCACAATCAAAGTTGTTCATGTTCCCCGCATTAATGTAACTGACACCTCTCACCCCAAGAGTTTCAGAGAGAGAGAGAGAGAGAAAGAGGGAGAGAGAGCAGAAGAGCGAATGGACTCTTACCCTCCCCCAAACCGACATTCCCCCACCCCCCCTCCCCCCAGAACAACGTGCAAGTAGAAATAAAATGGTTTAATTATCCGCCAGTGGAGATACTCCTGTTCCTGGGGAAGAGACAAACATCAGCCCCCCGGGGACAGAATGACAAGCAGATGTTCTGGAAAGGCTTTGCTGCTTGCAATTCTTGCAGCAATGTGGAATCTACTTCACACTGAGCAAGTTTCAGCTGGCTCAGAGTCTCCAATGTTCATTGCTGTGTTTGCCGCCAGCTCAGAGAAAGAACAATAGGCAGGACGTAGGAGTGAATAACGATCCTCGTGAGAGGGCGAATAACTGTTAATGGAGACTGTTAGTGGCTAACAATACGTCGTGTGTCATAGCAGACGAGGTGATAAACAGGAGTCTTTCGTGTGGTAGGGGTCAAGGACATGGGGGGGTTCAGGCCCTATAGTTATAGAACTCGATATTGAAGACCGGAGGGCTGGAAGGGCTCCAAGTGGAAAATGAGATGTTGTTCCTTCATCTGGAGCTAGAACACTGCTGCAAGCCTGAGACAGGGATGTTGGCCAGGGAACAGGGTGATGTGTTAAAGTGGCAGGCAACCGCAAGGTCAGGGCCTTTAGTTTCTGCGGGCAGAAGCGGGATGTTCTGCGAAGCAGTCACCCAGTTTATGCTTCATGCTACGTTGGGGAAACGACACTGTCAGCAGAGAATGCGGTGGAATGAAATAGCAGCAGGGAGACTGGATGAGAAGCAGCTGTTCGGGAAAGTCTTTGCCGCTTGCTCAAATGTATTTCATACTGAGCATGTCTCAGGTCGCTCAAGAGGTCTGGGGCATTACCTGCGTGCGTGCTTTCTGGCTCGTTGGTCTAGGCGTATGATTCTCGCTTAGGGTCTGTTACTGCGCTGATTTGCGAGAGATCCCGGACGAGCCCGTGTTTTTTTTTAACTTGACTTGTGCAAAACTGCCTGATTGACTTTCTCAAAAAGCACCTTCGTGAAACCAGCGTGGGCTGCTTGGAGTACGAATGAGGCAGAAAACAGAGAAATGAAATGGTTGGAGATCGTGTTCAACAAGCTACTTGGATGCTGCCTGAACTGCTGTGCTCTTCCAGCACCACTAATCCAGAATCTGGTTTCCAGCATCTGCAGTCATTGTTTTTACCATAGTGCTCAACAGGTTGACGTGAGTGGTGCGGTGTTTGAGGAATGTCAGCAATCAAGGTAGATTGGAAAATTGGGACAGCTCTCCTCGGAGAACCGAACTTTTCCAAGTCATGAGGGACCTAGAAACAGGAAATAATGTTGTGAAAATGCTCCCACGCCTGAAAGGATCCATAACGATTCGGCAGAATTTTAGAGTCACGAGCAAAAGAAGTAAAAGTGACATTAGGAAGAACGTTTTCGTACAGGGAGTGGTGAGGGTCAGTAAGTCCCTGTCTGACATTGACAAAGAGGAAGATTCAATGGACCCAAAAGGGAATTCGGTGGTCACGTTCAGATGTGCAGATTTCCGCTGAGAAGGCGAGAGAATGAAATGAAACGACTAGAGTCACACGTTTACTTAAGCGTAGAACCAGCAGAGAGAAGGTGGGCCGCAGAGCCTCCGTCTGCGCTGTGACACATGTTGTGATTCAGTGTGAAATCACAGTTCGACCGACAGAATGTGGGAATTTAGAAAAAAGTTTATATTTACACAGCCTCCATACGTCTGCGAAACAGCATATCACACGACAGCAGTGGAGGTCTTTGACATCAGGCTCGAAGGTGCCTGCCGCGTGCCAGACAAAAACCTGAAGTGTTCTGCGCAACGAGCGTCTCCAAGCGGCAGCAGAGTGGCACAGCGGGAGCGTGCTGGGCCCATAACCCAGAGGTCGATGGATCGAAACCATCCTCTGCTATCGTTCACTGTCACCTTGATCTGCTTTCTTCAGCAAGCTGCCTTTGCATCTACTTGCCGATGTTCATATCGATCCACTCCATTCAAACGGCATGGGTTTTAGAGGTCTCAGTGATATTCTGTTCTTGGTCAGTTTCCTCTGAACTGAATCGCAAAACCGGTTCTCTTCGATGCTAATGAGCTGGTAAAGTTGAAACTCAGACATCGTCCCCCACTATTAGGACGGATACCACCGATTGTGAATAACCTCAGAGAGAGACAAGTGACAGACAGTCGCCGTGGAATCCATGGGCTGAATGGCTTCTGTCTGCGCGACAATGATGCTACGTGTTGCTCAGGGAGCAAAAATGGTTCATTTTTAACCGTCCCTTCCGTGTTGGACTGCCTGCAGTCCCTCAGCTCAGGGCCGTGGGGATGACTCTCAGTGAGTGAAGGTTTCACGCGGATTCTCTTCATCTGGGACACTTGGGGCTCAGATGTTAACTGCTGCGCGGTCGCAGCAAAGAAAGCGATGCCCACTTTGCAATAGACTTTCCGTAAGATTGCTGCGTGAAGACGATTTCTGAACACCAAGCAGGCTGCACAACAATGTGAATTTACCTGGGCGAAGAGTCCTCGGTGTTCATTTCTCTCTGTCCTGCCAGCACAGCATCTTTCTGTCTCTCCGATAACAGACCTTTGGAGAAAGTTCACAATCAAAGTTGTTCATGTTCCCCGCATTAATGTAACTGACACCTCTCACCCCAAGAGTTTCAGAGAGAGAGAGAGAGAGAAAGAGGGAGAGAGAGCAGAAGAGCGAATGGACTCCTACCCTCCCCCAAACCGACATTCCCCCACCCCCCCCTCCCCCCAGAACAACGTGCAAGTAGAAATAAAATGGTTTAATTATCCGCCAGTGGAGATACTCCTGTTCCTGGGGAAGAGACAAACATCAGCCCCCCGGGGACAGAATGACAAGCAGATGTTCTGGAAAGGCTTTGCTGCTTGCAATTCTTGCAGCAATGTGGAATCTACTTCACACTGAGCAAGTTTCAGCTGGCTCAGAGTCTCCAATGTTCATTGCTGTGTTTGCCGCCAGCTCAGAGAAAGAACAATAGGCAGGACGTAGGAGTGAATAACGATCCTCGTGAGAGGGCGAATAACTGTTAATGGAGACTGTTAGTGGCTAACAATACGTCGTGTGTCATAGCAGACGAGGTGATAAACAGGAGTCTTTCGTGTGGTAGGGGTCAAGGACATGGGGGGGTTCAGGCCCTATAGTTATAGAACTCGATATTGAAGACCGGAGGGCTGGAAGGGCTCCAAGTGGAAAATGAGATGTTGTTCCTTCATCTGGAGCTAGAACACTGCTGCAAGCCTGAGACAGGGATGTTGGCCAGGGAACAGGGTGATGTGTTAAAGTGGCAGGCAACCGCAAGGTCAGGGCCTTTAGTTTCTGCGGGCAGAAGCGGGATGTTCTGCGAAGCAGTCACCCAGTTTATGCTTCATGCTACGTTGGGGAAACGACACTGTCAGCAGAGAATGCGGTGGAATGAAATAGCAGCAGGGAGACTGGATGAGAAGCAGCTGTTCGGGAAGGTCTTTGCCGCTTGCTCAAATGTATTTCATACTGAGCATGTCTCAGGTCGCTCAAGAGGTCTGGGGCATTACCTGCGTGCGTGCTTTCTGGCTCGTTGGTCTAGGCGTATGATTCTCGCTTAGGGTCTGTTACTGCGCTGATTTGCGAGAGATCCCGGGTTCAAATCCCGGACGAGCCCGTGTTTTTTTTTAACTTGACTTGTGCAAAACTGCCTGATTGACTTTCTCAAAAAGCACCTTCGTGAAACCAGCGTGGGCTGCTTGGAGTACGAATGAGGCAGAAAACAGAGAAATGAAATGGTTGGAGATCGTGTTCAACAAGCTACTTGGATGCTGCCTGAACTGCTGTGCTCTTCCAGCACCACTAATCCAGAATCTGGTTTCCAGCATCTGCAGTCATTGTTTTTACCATAGTGCTCAACAGGTTGACGTGAGTGGTGCGGTGTTTGAGGAATGTCAGCAATCAAGGTAGATTGGAAAATTGGGACAGCTCTCCTCGGAGAACCGAACTTTTCCAAGTCATGAGGGACCTAGAAACAGGAAATAATGTTGTGAAAATGCTCCCACGCCTGAAAGGATCCATAACGATTCGGCAGAATTTTAGAGTCACGAGCAAAAGAAGTAAAAGTGACATTAGGAAGAACGTTTTCGTACAGGGAGTGGTGAGGGTCAGTAAGTCCCTGTCTGACATTGACAAAGAGGAAGATTCAATGGACCCAAAAGGGAATTCGGTGGTCACGTTCAGATGTGCAGATTTCCGCTGAGAAGGCGAGAGAATGAAATGAAACGACTAGAGTCACACGTTTACTTAAGCGTAGAACCAGCAGAGCGAAGGTGGGCCGCAGAGCCTCCGTCTGCGCTGTGACACATGTTGTGATTCAGTGTGAAATCACAGTTCGACCGACAGAATGTGGGAATTTAGAAAAAAGTTTATATTTACACAGCCTCCATACGTCTGCGAAACAGCATATCACACGACAGCAGTGGAGGTCTTTGACATCAGGCTCGAAGGTGCCTGCCGCGTGCCAGACAAAAACCTGAAGTGTTCTGCGCAACGAGCGTCTCCAAGCGGTAGCAGAGTGGCGCAGCGGGAGCGTGCTGGGCCCATAACCCAGAGGTCGATGGATCGAAACCATCCTCTGCTATCGTTCACTGTCACCTTGATCTGCTTTCTTCAGCAAGCTGCCTTTGCATCTACTTGCCGATGTTCATATCGATCCACTCCATTCAAACGGCATGGGTTTTAGAGGTCTCAGTGATATTCTGTTCTTGGTCGGTTTCCTCTGAACTGAATCGCAAAACCGGTTCTCTTCGATGCTAATGAGCTGGTAAAGTTGAAACTCAGACATCGTCCCCCACTATTAGGACGGATACCACCGATTGTGAATAACCTCAGAGAGAGACAAGTGACAGACAGTCGCCGTGGAATCCATGGGCTGAATGGCTTCTGTCTGCGCGACAATGATGCTACGTGTTGCTCAGGGAGCAAAAATGGTTCATTTTTAACCGTCCCTTCCGTGTTGGACTGCCTGCAGTCCCTCAGCTCAGGGCCGTGGGGATGACTCTCAGTGAGTGAAGGTTTCACGCGGATTCTCTTCATCTGGGACACTTGGGGCTCAGATGTTAACTGCTGCGCGGTCGCAGCAAAGAAAGCGATGCCCACTTTGCAATAGACTTTCCGTAAGATTGCTGCGTGAAGACGATTTCTGAACACCAAGCAGGCTGCACAACAATGTGAATTTACCTGGGCGAAGAGTCCTCGGTGTTCATTTCTCTCTGTCCTGCCAGCACAGCATCTTTCTGTCTCTCCGATAACAGACCTTTGGAGAAAGTTCACAATCAAAGTTGTTCATGTTCCCCGCATTAATGTAACTGACACCTCTCACCCCAAGAGTTTCAGAGAGAGAGAGAGAGAGAAAGAGGGAGAGAGAGCAGAAGAGCGAATGGACTCTTACCCTCCCCCAAACCGACATTCCCCCACCCCCCCTCCCCCCAGAACAACGTGCAAGTAGAAATAAAATGGTTTAATTATCCGCCAGTGGAGATACTCCTGTTCCTGGGGAAGAGACAAACATCAGCCCCCCGGGGACAGAATGACAAGCAGATGTTCTGGAAAGGCTTTGCTGCTTGCAATTCTTGCAGCAATGTGGAATGTACTTCACACTGAGCAAGTTTCAGCTGGCTCAGAGTCTCCAATGTTCATTGCTGTGTTTGCCGCCAGCTCAGAGAAAGAACAATAGGCAGGACGTAGGAGTGAATAACGATCCTCGTGAGAGGGCGAATAACTGTTAATGGAGACTGTTAGTGGCTAACAATACGTCGTGTGTCATAGCAGACGAGGTGATAAACAGGAGTCTTTCGTGTGGTAGGGGTCAAGGACATGGGGGGGTTCAGGCCCTATAGTTATAGAACTCGATATTGAAGACCGGAGGGCTGGAAGGGCTCCAAGTGGAAAATGAGATGTTGTTCCTTCATCTGGAGCGAGAACACTGCTGCAAGCCTGAGACAGGGATGTTGGCCAGGGAACAGGGTGATGTGTTAAAGTGGCAGGCAACCGCAAGGTCAGGGCCTTTAGTTTCTGCGGGCAGAAGCGGGATGTTCTGCGAAGCAGTCACCCAGTTTATGCTTCATGCTACGTTGGGGAAACGACACTGTCAGCAGAGAATGCGGTGGAATGAAATAGCAGCAGGGAGACTGGATGAGAAGCAGCTGTTCGGGAAAGTCTTTGCCGCTTGCTCAAATGTATTTCATACTGAGCATGTCTCAGGTCGCTCAAGAGGTCTGGGGCATTACCTGCGTGCGTGCTTTCTGGCTCGTTGGTCTAGGCGTATGATTCTCGCTTAGGGTCTGTTACTGCGCTGATTTGCGAGAGATCCCGGACGAGCCCGTGTTTTTTTTTAACTTGACTTGTGCAAAACTGCCTGATTGACTTTCTCAAAAAGCACCTTCGTGAAACCAGCGTGGGCTGCTTGGAGTACGAATGAGGCAGAAAACAGAGAAATGAAATGGTTGGAGATCGTGTTCA
This sequence comes from Chiloscyllium punctatum, assembly GCF_047496795.1. Taxonomy (NCBI): domain Eukaryota; kingdom Metazoa; phylum Chordata; class Chondrichthyes; order Orectolobiformes; family Hemiscylliidae; genus Chiloscyllium; species Chiloscyllium punctatum. The sequence goes on along the minus strand of NC_092774.1, from coordinate 62,889,065 downwards.
ACAAGCTACTTGGATGCTGCCTGAACTGCTGTGCTCTTCCAGCACCACTAATCCAGAATCTGGTTTCCAGCATCTGCAGTCATTGTTTTTACCATAGTGCTCAACAGGTTGACGTGAGTGGTGCGGTGTTTGAGGAATGTCAGCAATCAAGGTAGATTGGAAAATTGGGACAGCTCTCCTCGGAGAACCGAACTTTTCCAAGTCATGAGGGACCTAGAAACAGGAAATAATGTTGTGAAAATGCTCCCACGCCTGAAAGGATCCATAACGATTCGGCAGAATTTTAGAGTCACGAGCAAAAGAAGTAAAAGTGACATTAGGAAGAACGTTTTCGTACAGGGAGTGGTGAGGGTCAGTAAGTCCCTGTCTGACATTGACAAAGAGGAAGATTCAATGGACCCAAAAGGGAATTCGGTGGTCACGTTCAGATGTGCAGATTTCCGCTGAGAAGGCGAGAGAATGAAATGAAACGACTAGAGTCACACGTTTACTTAAGCGTAGAACCAGCAGAGCGAAGGTGGGCCGCAGAGCCTCCGTCTGCGCTGTGACACATGTTGTGATTCAGTGTGAAATCACAGTTCGACCGACAGAATGTGGGAATTTAGAAAAAAGTTTATATTTACACAGCCTCCATACGTCTGCGAAACAGCATATCACACGACAGCAGTGGAGGTCTTTGACATCAGGCTCGAAGGTGCCTGCCGCGTGCCAGACAAAAACCTGAAGTGTTCTGCGCAACGAGCGTCTCCAAGCGGTAGCAGAGTGGCGCAGCGGGAGCGTGCTGGGCCCATAACCCAGAGGTCGATGGATCGAAACCATCCTCTGCTATCGTTCACTGTCACCTTGATCTGCTTTCTTCAGCAAGCTGCCTTTGCATCTACTTGCCGATGTTCATATCGATCCACTCCATTCAAACGGCATGGGTTTTAGAGGTCTCAGTGATATTCTGTTCTTGGTCGGTTTCCTCTGAACTGAATCGCAAAACCGGTTCTCTTCGATGCTAATGAGCTGGTAAAGTTGAAACTCAGACATCGTCCCCCACTATTAGGACGGATACCACCGATTGTGAATAACCTCAGAGAGAGACAAGTGACAGACAGTCGCCGTGGAATCCATGGGCTGAATGGCTTCTGTCTGCGCGACAATGATGCTACGTGTTGCTCAGGGAGCAAAAATGGTTCATTTTTAACCGTCCCTTCCGTGTTGGACTGCCTGCAGTCCCTCAGCTCAGGGCCGTGGGGATGACTCTCAGTGAGTGAAGGTTTCACGCGGATTCTCTTCATCTGGGACACTTGGGGCTCAGATGTTAACTGCTGCGCGGTCGCAGCAAAGAAAGCGATGCCCACTTTGCAATAGACTTTCCGTAAGATTGCTGCGTGAAGACGATTTCTGAACACCAAGCAGGCTGCACAACAATGTGAATTTACCTGGGCGAAGAGTCCTCGGTGTTCATTTCTCTCTGTCCTGCCAGCACAGCATCTTTCTGTCTCTCCGATAACAGACCTTTGGAGAAAGTTCACAATCAAAGTTGTTCATGTTCCCCGCATTAATGTAACTGACACCTCTCACCCCAAGAGTTTCAGAGAGAGAGAGAGAGAGAAAGAGGGAGAGAGAGCAGAAGAGCGAATGGACTCTTACCCTCCCCCAAACCGACATTCCCCCACCCCCCCTCCCCCCAGAACAACGTGCAAGTAGAAATAAAATGGTTTAATTATCCGCCAGTGGAGATACTCCTGTTCCTGGGGAAGAGACAAACATCAGCCCCCCGGGGACAGAATGACAAGCAGATGTTCTGGAAAGGCTTTGCTGCTTGCAATTCTTGCAGCAATGTGGAATGTACTTCACACTGAGCAAGTTTCAGCTGGCTCAGAGTCTCCAATGTTCATTGCTGTGTTTGCCGCCAGCTCAGAGAAAGAACAATAGGCAGGACGTAGGAGTGAATAACGATCCTCGTGAGAGGGCGAATAACTGTTAATGGAGACTGTTAGTGGCTAACAATACGTCGTGTGTCATAGCAGACGAGGTGATAAACAGGAGTCTTTCGTGTGGTAGGGGTCAAGGACATGGGGGGGTTCAGGCCCTATAGTTATAGAACTCGATATTGAAGACCGGAGGGCTGGAAGGGCTCCAAGTGGAAAATGAGATGTTGTTCCTTCATCTGGAGCGAGAACACTGCTGCAAGCCTGAGACAGGGATGTTGGCCAGGGAACAGGGTGATGTGTTAAAGTGGCAGGCAACCGCAAGGTCAGGGCCTTTAGTTTCTGCGGGCAGAAGCGGGATGTTCTGCGAAGCAGTCACCCAGTTTATGCTTCATGCTACGTTGGGGAAACGACACTGTCAGCAGAGAATGCGGTGGAATGAAATAGCAGCAGGGAGACTGGATGAGAAGCAGCTGTTCGGGAAAGTCTTTGCCGCTTGCTCAAATGTATTTCATACTGAGCATGTCTCAGGTCGCTCAAGAGGTCTGGGGCATTACCTGCGTGCGTGCTTTCTGGCTCGTTGGTCTAGGCGTATGATTCTCGCTTAGGGTCTGTTACTGCGCTGATTTGCGAGAGATCCCGGACGAGCCCGTGTTTTTTTTTAACTTGACTTGTGCAAAACTGCCTGATTGACTTTCTCAAAAAGCACCTTCGTGAAACCAGCGTGGGCTGCTTGGAGTACGAATGAGGCAGAAAACAGAGAAATGAAATGGTTGGAGATCGTGTTCAACAAGCTACTTGGATGCTGCCTGAACTGCTGTGCTCTTCCAGCACCACTAATCCAGAATCTGGTTTCCAGCATCTGCAGTCATTGTTTTTACCATAGTGCTCAACAGGTTGACGTGAGTGGTGCGGTGTTTGAGGAATGTCAGCAATCAAGGTAGATTGGAAAATTGGGACAGCTCTCCTCGGAGAACCGAACTTTTCCAAGTCATGAGGGACCTAGAAACAGGAAATAATGTTGTGAAAATGCTCCCACGCCTGAAAGGATCCATAACGATTCGGCAGAATTTTAGAGTCACGAGCAAAAGAAGTAAAAGTGACATTAGGAAGAACGTTTTCGTACAGGGAGTGGTGAGGGTCAGTAAGTCCCTGTCTGACATTGACAAAGAGGAAGATTCAATGGACCCAAAAGGGAATTCGGTGGTCACGTTCAGATGTGCAGATTTCCGCTGAGAAGGCGAGAGAATGAAATGAAACGACTAGAGTCACACGTTTACTTAAGCGTAGAACCAGCAGAGCGAAGGTGGGCCGCAGAGCCTCCGTCTGCGCTGTGACACATGTTGTGATTCAGTGTGAAATCACAGTTCGACCGACAGAATGTGGCAATTTAGAAAAAAGTTTATATTTACACAGCCTCCATACGTCTGCGAAACAGCATATCACACGACAGCAGTGGAGGTCTTTGACATCAGGCTCGAAGGTGCCTGCCGCGTGCCAGACAAAAACCTGAAGTGTTCTGCGCAACGAGCGTCTCCAAGCGGTAGCAGAGTGGCGCAGCGGGAGCGTGCTGGGCCCATAACCCAGAGGTCGATGGATCGAAACCATCCTCTGCTATCGTTCACTGTCACCTTGATCTGCTTTCTTCAGCAAGCTGCCTTTGCATCTACTTGCCGATGTTCATATCGATCCACTCCATTCAAACGGCATGGGTTTTAGAGGTCTCAGTGATATTCTGTTCTTGGTCGGTTTCCTCTGAACTGAATCGCAAAACCGGTTCTCTTCGATGCTAATGAGCTGGTAAAGTTGAAACTCAGACATCGTCCCCCACTATTAGGACGGATACCACCGATTGTGAATAACCTCAGAGAGAGACAAGTGACAGACAGTCGCCGTGGAATCCATGGGCTGAATGGCTTCTGTCTGCGCGACAATGATGCTACGTGTTGCTCAGGGAGCAAAAATGGTTCATTTTTAACCGTCCCTTCCGTGTTGGACTGCCTGCAGTCCCTCAGCTCAGGGCCGTGGGGATGACTCTCAGTGAGTGAAGGTTTCACGCGGATTCTCTTCATCTGGGACACTTGGGGCTCAGATGTTAACTGCTGCGCGGTCGCAGCAAAGAAAGCGATGCCCACTTTGCAATAGACTTTCCGTAAGATTGCTGCGTGAAGACGATTTCTGAACACCAAGCAGGCTGCACAACAATGTGAATTTACCTGGGCGAAGAGTCCTCGGTGTTCATTTCTCTCTGTCCTGCCAGCACAGCATCTTTCTGTCTCTCCGATAACAGACCTTTGGAGAAAGTTCACAATCAAAGTTGTTCATGTTCCCCGCATTAATGTAACTGACACCTCTCACCCCAAGAGTTTCAGAGAGAGAGAGAGAGAGAAAGAGGGAGAGAGAGCAGAAGAGCGAATGGACTCTTACCCTCCCCCAAACCGACATTCCCCCACCCCCCCTCCCCCCAGAACAACGTGCAAGTAGAAATAAAATGGTTTAATTATCCGCCAGTGGAGATACTCCTGTTCCTGGGGAAGAGACAAACATCAGCCCCCCGGGGACAGAATGACAAGCAGATGTTCTGGAAAGGCTTTGCTGCTTGCAATTCTTGCAGCAATGTGGAATGTACTTCACACTGAGCAAGTTTCAGCTGGCTCAGAGTCTCCAATGTTCATTGCTGTGTTTGCCGCCAGCTCAGAGAAAGAACAATAGGCAGGACGTAGGAGTGAATAACGATCCTCGTGAGAGGGCGAATAACTGTTAATGGAGACTGTTAGTGGCTAACAATACGTCGTGTGTCATAGCAGACGAGGTGATAAACAGGAGTCTTTCGTGTGGTAGGGGTCAAGGACATGGGGGGGTTCAGGCCCTATAGTTATAGAACTCGATATTGAAGACCGGAGGGCTGGAAGGGCTCCAAGTGGAAAATGAGATGTTGTTCCTTCATCTGGAGCTAGAACACTGCTGCAAGCCTGAGACAGGGATGTTGGCCAGGGAACAGGGTGATGTGTTAAAGTGGCAGGCAACCGCAAGGTCAGGGCCTTTAGTTTCTGCGGGCAGAAGCGGGATGTTCTGCGAAGCAGTCACCCAGTTTATGCTTCATGCTACGTTGGGGAAACGACACTGTCAGCAGAGAATGCGGTGGAATGAAATAGCAGCAGGGAGACTGGATGAGAAGCAGCTGTTCGGGAAGGTCTTTGCCGCTTGCTCAAATGTATTTCATACTGAGCATGTCTCAGGTCGCTCAAGAGGTCTGGGGCATTACCTGCGTGCGTGCTTTCTGGCTCGTTGGTCTAGGCGTATGATTCTCGCTTAGGGTCTGTTACTGCGCTGATTTGCGAGAGATCCCGGACGAGCCCGTGTTTTTTTTTAACTTGACTTGTGCAAAACTGCCTGATTGACTTTCTCAAAAAGCACCTTCGTGAAACCAGCGTGGGCTGCTTGGAGTACGAATGAGGCAGAAAACAGAGAAATGAAATGGTTGGAGATCGTGTTCAACAAGCTACTTGGATGCTGCCTGAACTGCTGTGCTCTTCCAGCACCACTAATCCAGAATCTGGTTTCCAGCATCTGCAGTCATTGTTTTTACCATAGTGCTCAACAGGTTGACGTGAGTGGTGCGGTGTTTGAGGAATGTCAGCAATCAAGGTAGATTGGAAAATTGGGACAGCTCTCCTCGGAGAACCGAACTTTTCCAAGTCATGAGGGACCTAGAAACAGGAAATAATGTTGTGAAAATGCTCCCACGCCTGAAAGGATCCATAACGATTCGGCAGAATTTTAGAGTCACGAGCAAAAGAAGTAAAAGTGACATTAGGAAGAACGTTTTCGTACAGGGAGTGGTGAGGGTCAGTAAGTCCCTGTCTGACATTGACAAAGAGGAAGATTCAATGGACCCAAAAGGGAATTCGGTGGTCACGTTCAGATGTGCAGATTTCCGCTGAGAAGGCGAGAGAATGAAATGAAACGACTAGAGTCACACGTTTACTTAAGCGTAGAACCAGCAGAGCGAAGGTGGGCCGCAGAGCCTCCGTCTGCGCTGTGACACATGTTGTGATTCAGTGTGAAATCACAGTTCGACCGACAGAATGTGGCAATTTAGAAAAAAGTTTATATTTACACAGCCTCCATACGTCTGCGAAACAGCATATCACACGACAGCAGTGGAGGTCTTTGACATCAGGCTCGAAGGTGCCTGCCGCGTGCCAGACAAAAACCTGAAGTGTTCTGCGCAACGAGCGTCTCCAAGCGGCAGCAGAGTGGCGCAGCGGGAGCGTGCTGGGCCCATAACCCAGAGGTCGATGGATCGAAACCATCCTCTGCTATCGTTCACTGTCACCTTGATCTGCTTTCTTCAGCAAGCTGCCTTTGCATCTACTTGCCGATGTTCATATCGATCCACTCCATTCAAACGGCATGGGTTTTAGAGGTCTCAGTGATATTCTGTTCTTGGTCGGTTTCCTCTGAACTGAATCGCAAAACCGGTTCTCTTCGATGCTAATGAGCTGGTAAAGTTGAAACTCAGACATCGTCCCCCACTATTAGGACGGATACCACCGATTGTGAATAACCTCAGAGAGAGACAAGTGACAGACAGTCGCCGTGGAATCCATGGGCTGAATGGCTTCTGTCTGCGCGACAATGATGCTACGTGTTGCTCAGGGAGCAAAAATGGTTCATTTTTAACCGTCCCTTCCGTGTTGGACTGCCTGCAGTCCCTCAGCTCAGGGCCGTGGGGATGACTCTCAGTGAGTGAAGGTTTCACGCGGATTCTCTTCATCTGGGACACTTGGGGCTCAGATGTTAACTGCTGCGCGGTCGCAGCAAAGAAAGCGATGCCCACTTTGCAATAGACTTTCCGTAAGATTGCTGCGTGAAGACGATTTCTGAACACCAAGCAGGCTGCACAACAATGTGAATTTACCTGGGCGAAGAGTCCTCGGTGTTCATTTCTCTCTGTCCTGCCAGCACAGCATCTTTCTGTCTCTCCGATAACAGACCTTTGGAGAAAGTTCACAATCAAAGTTGTTCATGTTCCCTGCATTAATGTAACTGACACCTCTCACCGCAAGAGTTTCAGAGAGAGAGAGAGAGAGAAAGAGGGAGAGAGAGCAGAAGAGCGAATGGACTCTTACCCTCCCCGAAACCTACATTCCCCCACCCCCCCTCCCCCCAGAACAACGTGCAAGTAGAAATAAAATGGTTTAATTATCCGCCAGTGGAGATACTCCTGTTCCTGGGGAAGAGACAAACATCAGCCCCCCGGGGACAGAATGACAAGCAGATGTTCTGGAAAGGCTTTGCTGCTTGCAATTCTTGCAGCAATGTGGAATGTACTTCACACTGAGCAAGTTTCAGCTGGCTCAGAGTCTCCAATGTTCATTGCTGTGTTTGCCGCCAGCTCAGAGAAAGAACAATAGGCAGGACGTAGGAGTGAATAACGATCCTCGTGAGAGGGCGAATAACTGTTAATGGAGACTGTTAGTGGCTAACAATACGTCGTGTGTCATAGCAGACGAGGTGATAAACAGGAGTCTTTCGTGTGGTAGGGGTCAAGGACATGGGGGGGTTCAGGCCCTATAGTTATAGAACTCGATATTGAAGACCGGAGGGCTGGAAGGGCTCCAAGTGGAAAATGAGATGTTGTTCCTTCATCTGGAGCGAGAACACTGCTGCAAGCCTGAGACAGGGATGTTGGCCAGGGAACAGGGTGATGTGTTAAAGTGGCAGGCAACCGCAAGGTCAGGGCCTTTAGTTTCTGCGGGCAGAAGCGGGATGTTCTGCGAAGCAGTCACCCAGTTTATGCTTCATGCTACGTTGGGGAAACGACACTGTGAGCAGAGAATGCGGTGGAATGAAATAGCAGCAGGGAGACTGGATGAGAAGCAGCTGTTCGGGAAAGTCTTTGCCGCTTGCTCAAATGTATTTCATACTGAGCATGTCTCAGGTCGCTCAAGAGGTCTGGGGCATTACCTGCGTGCGTGCTTTCTGGCTCGTTGGTCTAGGCGTATGATTCTCGCTTAGGGTCTGTTACTGCGCTGATTTGCGAGAGATCCCGGACGAGCCCGTGTTTTTTTTTTAACTTGACTTGTGCAAAACTGCCTGATTGACTTTCTCAAAAAGCACCTTCGTGAAACCAGCGTGGGCTGCCTGGAGTACGAATGAGGCAGAAAACAGAGAAATGAAATGGTTGGAGATCGTGTTCAACAAGCTACTTGGATGCTGCCTGAACTGCTGTGCTCTTCCAGCACCACTAATCCAGAATCTGGTTTCCAGCATCTGCAGTCATTGTTTTTACCATAGTGCTCAACAGGTTGACGTGAGTGGTGCGGTGTTTGAGGAATGTCAGCAATCAAGGTAGATTGGAAAATTGGGACAGCTCTCCTCGGAGAACCGAACTTTTCCAAGTCATGAGGGACCTAGAAACAGGAAATAATGTTGTGAAAATGCTCCCACGCCTGAAAGGATCCATAACGATTCGGCAGAATTTTAGAGTCACGAGGAAAAGAAGTAAAAGTGACATTAGGAAGAACGTTTTCGTACAGGGAGTGGTGAGGGTCAGTAAGTCCCTGTCTGACATTGACAAAGAGGAAGATTCAATGGACCCAAAAGGGAATTCGGTGGTCACGTTCAGATGTGCAGATTTCCGCTGAGAAGGCGAGAGAATGAAATGAAACGACTAGAGTCACACGTTTACTTAAGCGTAGAACCAGCAGAGCGAAGGTGGGCCGCAGAGCCTCCGTCTGCGCTGTGACACATGTTGTGATTCAGTGTGAAATCACAGTTCGACCGACAGAATGTGGCAATTTAGAAAAAAGTTTATATTTACACAGCCTCCATACGTCTGCGAAACAGCATATCACACGACAGCAGTGGAGGTCTTTGACATCAGGCTCGAAGGTGCCTGCCGCGTGCCAGACAAAAACCTGAAGTGTTCTGCGCAACGAGCGTCTCCAAGCGGTAGCAGAGTGGCGCAGCGGGAGCGTGCTGGGCCCATAACCCAGAGGTCGATGGATCGAAACCATCCTCTGCTATCGTTCACTGTCACCTTGATCTGCTTTCTTCAGCAAGCTGCCTTTGCATCTACTTGCCGATGTTCATATCGATCCACTCCATTCAAACGGCATGGGTTTTAGAGGTCTCAGTGATATTCTGTTCTTGGTCGGTTTCCTCTGAACTGAATCGCAAAACCGGTTCTCTTCGATGCTAATGAGCTGGTAAAGTTGAAACTCAGACATCGTCCCCCACTATTAGGACGGATACCACCGATTGTGAATAACCTCAGAGAGAGACAAGTGACAGACAGTCGCCATGGAATCCATGGGCTGAATGGCTTCTGTCTGCGCGACAATGATGCTACGTGTTGCTGAGGGAGCAAAAATGGTTCATTTTTAACCGTCCCTTCCGTGTTGGACTGCCTGCAGTCCCTCAGCTCAGGGCCGTGGGGATGACTCTCAGTGAGTGAAGGTTTCACGCGGATTCTCTTCATCTGGGACACTTGGGGCTCAGATGTTAACTGCTGCGCGGTCGCAGCAAAGAAAGCGATGCCCACTTTGCAATAGACTTTCCGTAAGATTGCTGCGTGAAGACGATTTCTGAACACCAAGCAGGCTGCACAACAATGTGAATTTACCTGGGCGAAGAGTCCTCGGTGTTCATTTCTCTCTGTCCTGCCAGCACAGCATCTTTCTGTCTCTCCGATAACAGACCTTTGGAGAAAGTTCACAATCAAAGTTGTTCATGTTCCCCGCATTAATGTAACTGACACCTCTCACCCCAAGGGTTTCAGAGCCAGAGAGAGAGAGAAAGAGGGAGAGAGAGCAGAAGAGCGAATGGACTCTTACCCTCCCCCAAACCGACATTCCCCCACCCCCCCCTCCCCCCAGAACAACGTGCAAGTAGAAATAAAATGGTTTAATTATCCGCCAGTGGAGATACTCCTGTTCCTGGGGAAGAGACAAACATCAGCCCCCCGGGGACAGAATGACAAGCAGATGTTCTGGAAAGGCTTTGCTGCTTGCAATTCTTGCAGCAATGTGGAATGTACTTCACACTGAGCAAGTTTCAGCTGGCTCAGAGTCTCCAATGTTCATTGCTGTGTTTGCCGCCAGCTCAGAGAAAGAACAATAGGCAGGACGTAGGAGTGAATAACGATCCTCGTGAGAGGGCGAATAACTGTTAATGGAGACTGTTAGTGGCTAACAATACGTCGTGTGTCATAGCAGACGAGGTGATAAACAGGAGTCTTTCGTGTGGTAGGGGTCAAGGACATGGGGGGGTTCAGGCCCTATAGTTATAGAACTCGATATTGAAGACCGGAGGGCTGGAAGGGCTCCAAGTGGAAAATGAGATGTTGTTCCTTCATCTGGAGCTAGAACACTGCTGCAAGCCTGAGACAGGGATGTTGGCCAGGGAACAGGGTGATGTGTTAAAGTGGCAGGCAACCGCAAGGTCAGGGCCTTTAGTTTCTGCGGGCAGAAGCGGGATGTTCTGCGAAGCAGTCACCCAGTTTATGCTTCATGCTACGTTGGGGAAACGACACTGTCAGCAGAGAATGCGGTGGAATGAAATAGCAGCAGGGAGACTGGATGAGAAGCAGCTGTTCGGGAAGGTCTTTGCCGCTTGCTCAAATGTATTTCATACTGAGCATGTCTCAGGTCGCTCAAGAGGTCTGGGGCATTACCTGCGTGCGTGCTTTCTGGCTCGTTGGTCTAGGCGTATGATTCTCGCTTAGGGTCTGTTACTGCGCTGATTTGCGAGAGATCCCGGACGAGCCCGTGTTTTTTTTTAACTTGACTTGTGCAAAACTGCCTGATTGACTTTCTCAAAAAGCACCTTCGTGAAACCAGCGTGGGCTGCTTGGAGTACGAATGAGGCAGAAAACAGAGAAATGAAATGGTTGGAGATCGTGTTCAACAAGCTACTTGGATGCTGCCTGAACTGCTGTGCTCTTCCAGCACCACTAATCCAGAATCTGGTTTCCAGCATCTGCAGTCATTGTTTTTACCATAGTGCTCAACAGGTTGACGTGAGTGGTGCGGTGTTTGAGGAATGTCAGCAATCAAGGTAGATTGGAAAATTGGGACAGCTCTCCTCGGAGAACCGAACTTTTCCAAGTCATGAGGGACCTAGAAACAGGAAATAATGTTGTGAAAATGCTCCCACGCCTGAAAGGATCCATAACGATTCGGCAGAATTTTAGAGTCACGAGCAAAAGAAGTAAAAGTGACATTAGGAAGAACGTTTTCGTACAGGGAGTGGTGAGGGTCAGTAAGTCCCTGTCTGACATTGACACAGAGGAAGATTCAATGGACCCAAAAGGGAATTCGGTGGTCACGTTCAGATGTGCAGATTTCCGCTGAGAAGGCGAGAGAATGAAATGAAACGACTAGAGTCACACGTTTACTTAAGCGTAGAACCAGCAGAGCGAAGGTGGGCCGCAGAGCCTCCGTCTGCGCTGTGACACATGTTGTGATTCAGTGTGAAATCACAGTTCGACCGACAGAATGTGGGAATTTAGAAAAAAGTTTATATTTACACAGCCTCCATACGTCTGCGAAACAGCATATCACACGACAGCAGTGGAGGTGTTTGACATCAGGCTCGAAGGTGCCTGCCGCGTGCCAGACAAAAACCTGAAGTGTTCTGCGCAACGAGCGTCTCCAAGCGGCAGCAGAGTGGCGCAGCGGGAGCGTGCTGGGCCCATAACCCAGAGGTCGATGGATCGAAACCATCCTCTGCTATCGTTCACTGTCACCTTGATCTGCTTTCTTCAGCAAGCTGCCTTTGCATCTACTTGCCGATGTTCATATCGATCCACTCCATTCAAACGGCATGGGTTTTAGAGGTCTCAGTGATATTCTGTTCTTGGTCAGTTTCCTCTGAACTGAATCGCAAAACCGGTTCTCTTCGATGCTAATGAGCTGGTAAAGTTGAAACTCAGACATCGTCCCCCACTATTAGGACGGATACCACCGATTGTGAATAACCTCAGAGAGAGACAAGTGACAGACAGTCGCCGTGGAATCCATGGGCTGAATGGCTTCTGTCTGCGCGACAATGATGCTACGTGTTGCTGAGGGAGCAAAAATGGTTCATTTTTAACCGTCCCTTCCGTGTTGGACTGCCTGCAGTCCCTCAGCTCAGGGCCGTGGGGATGACTCTCAGTGAGTGAAGGTTTCACGCGGATTCTCTTCATCTGGGACACTTGGGGCTCAGATGTTAACTGCTGCGCGGTCGCAGCAAAGAAAGCGATGCCCACTTTGCAATAGACTTTCCGTAAGATTGCTGCGTGAAGACGATTTCTGAACACCAAGCAGGCTGCACAACAATGTGAATTTACCTGGGCGAAGAGTCCTCGGTGTTCATTTCTCTCTGTCCTGCCAGCACAGCATCTTTCTGTCTCTCCGATAACAGACCTTTGGAGAAAGTTCACAATCAAAGTTGTTCATGTTCCCCGCATTAATGTAACTGACACCTCTCACCCCAAGGGTTTCAGAGCCAGAGAGAGAGAGAAAGAGGGAGAGAGAGCAGAAGAGCGAATGGACTCTTACCCTCCCCCAAACCGACATTCCCCCACCCCCCCCTCCCCCCAGAACAACGTGCAAGTAGAAATAAAATGGTTTAATTATCCGCCAGTGGAGATACTCCTGTTCCTGGGGAAGAGACAAACATCAGCCCCCCGGGGACAGAATGACAAGCAGATGTTCTGGAAAGGCTTTGCTGCTTGCAATTCTTGCAGCAATGTGGAATGTACTTCACACTGAGCAAGTTTCAGCTGGCTCAGAGTCTCCAATGTTCATTGCTGTGTTTGCCGCCAGCTCAGAGAAAGAACAATAGGCAGGACGTAGGAGTGAATAACGATCCTCGTGAGAGGGCGAATAACTGTTAATGGAGACTGTTAGTGGCTAACAATACGTCGTGTGTCATAGCAGACGAGGTGATAAACAGGAGTCTTTCGTGTGGTAGGGGTCAAGGACATGGGGGGGTTCAGGCCCTATAGTTATAGAACTCGATATTGAAGACCGGAGGGCTGGAAGGGCTCCAAGTGGAAAATGAGATGTTGTTCCTTCATCTGGAGCTAGAACACTGCTGCAAGCCTGAGACAGGGATGTTGGCCAGGGAACAGGGTGATGTGTTAAAGTGGCAGGCAACCGCAAGGTCAGGGCCTTTAGTTTCTGCGGGCAGAAGCGGGATGTTCTGCGAAGCAGTCACCCAGTTTATGCTTCATGCTACGTTGGGGAAACGACACTGTCAGCAGAGAATGCGGTGGAATGAAATAGCAGCAGGGAGACTGGATGAGAAGCAGCTGTTCGGGAAGGTCTTTGCCGCTTGCTCAAATGTATTTCATACTGAGCATGTCTCAGGTCGCTCAAGAGGTCTGGGGCATTACCTGCGTGCGTGCTTTCTGGCTCGTTGGTCTAGGCGTATGATTCTCGCTTAGGGTCTGTTACTGCGCTGATTTGCGAGAGATCCCGGACGAGCCCGTGTTTTTTTTTAACTTGACTTGTGCAAAACTGCCTGATTGACTTTCTCAAAAAGCACCTTCGTGAAACCAGCGTGGGCTGCTTGGAGTACGAATGAGGCAGAAAACAGAGAAATGAAATGGTTGGAGATCGTGTTCAACAAGCTACTTGGATGCTGCCTGAACTGCTGTGCTCTTCCAGCACCACTAATCCAGAATCTGGTTTCCAGCATCTGCAGTCATTGTTTTTACCATAGTGCTCAACAGGTTGACGTGAGTGGTGCGGTGTTTGAGGAATGTCAGCAATCAAGGTAGATTGGAAAATTGGGACAGCTCTCCTCGGAGAACCGAACTTTTCCAAGTCATGAGGGACCTAGAAACAGGAAATAATGTTGTGAAAATGCTCCCACGCCTGAAAGGATCCATAACGATTCGGCAGAATTTTAGAGTCACGAGCAAAAGAAGTAAAAGTGACATTAGGAAGAACGTTTTCGTACAGGGAGTGGTGAGGGTCAGTAAGTCCCTGTCTGACATTGACACAGAGGAAGATTCAATGGACCCAAAAGGGAATTCTGTGGTCACGTTCAGATGTGCAGATTTCCGCTGAGAAGGCGAGAGAATGAAATGAAACGACTAGAGTCACACGTTTACTTAAGCGTAGAACCAGCAGAGCGAAGGTGGGCCGCAGAGCCTCCGTCTGCGCTGTGACACATGTTGTGATTCAGTGTGAAATCACAGTTCGACCGACAGAATGTGGGAATTTAGAAAAAAGTTTATATTTACACAGCCTCCATACGTCTGCGAAACAGCATATCACACGACAGCAGTGGAGGTGTTTGACATCAGGCTCGAAGGTGCCTGCCGCGTGCCAGACAAAAACCTGAAGTGTTCTGCGCAACGAGCGTCTCCAAGCGGCAGCAGAGTGGCGCAGCGGGAGCGTGCTGGGCCCATAACCCAGAGGTCGATGGATCGAAACCATCCTCTGCTATCGTTCACTGTCACCTTGATCTGCTTTCTTCAGCAAGCTGCCTTTGCATCTACTTGCCGATGTTCATATCGATCCACTCCATTCAAACGGCATGGGTTTTAGAGGTCTCAGTGATATTCTGTTCTTGGTCAGTTTCCTCTGAACTGAATCGCAAAACCGGTTCTCTTCGATGCTAATGAGCTGGTAAAGTTGAAACTCAGACATCGTCCCCCACTATTAGGACGGATACCACCGATTGTGAATAACCTCAGAGAGAGACAAGTGACAGACAGTCGCCGTGGAATCCATGGGCTGAATGGCTTCTGTCTGCGCGACAATGATGCTACGTGTTGCTCAGGGAGCAAAAATGGTTCATTTTTAACCGTCCCTTCCGTGTTGGACTGCCTGCAGTCCCTCAGCTCAGGGCCGTGGGGATGACTCTCAGTGAGTGAAGGTTTCACGCGGATTCTCTTCATCTGGGACACTTGGGGCTCAGATGTTAACTGCTGCGCGGTCGCAGCAAAGAAAGCGATGCCCACTTTGCAATAGACTTTCCGTAAGATTGCTGCGTGAAGACGATTTCTGAACACCAAGCAGGCTGCACAACAATGTGAATTTACCTGGGCGAAGAGTCCTCGGTGTTCATTTCTCTCTGTCCTGCCAGCACAGCATCTTTCTGTCTCTCCGATAACAGACCTTTGGAGAAAGTTCACAATCAAAGTTGTTCATGTTCCCCGCATTAATGTAACTGACACCTCTCACCCCAAGAGTTTCAGAGAGAGAGAGAGAGACAAAGAGGGAGAGAGAGCAGAAGAGCGAATGGACTCTTACCCTCCCCCAAACCGACATTCCCCCACCCCCCCTCCCCCCAGAACAACGTGCAAGTAGAAATAAAATGGTTTAATTATCCGCCAGTGGAGATACTCCTGTTCCTGGGGAAGAGACAAACATCAGCCCCCCGGGGACAGAATGACAAGCAGATGTTCTGGAAAGGCTTTGCTGCTTGCAATTCTTGCAGCAATGTGGAATGTACTTCACACTGAGCAAGTTTCAGCTGGCTCAGAGTCTCCAATGTTCATTGCTGTGTTTGCCGCCAGCTCAGAGAAAGAACAATAGGCAGGACGTAGGAGTGAATAACGATCCTCGTGAGAGGGCGAATAACTGTTAATGGAGACTGTTAGTGGCTAACAATACGTCGTGTGTCATAGCAGACGAGGTGATAAACAGGAGTCTTTCGTGTGGTAGGGGTCAAGGACATGGGGGGGTTCAGGCCCTATAGTTATAGAACTCGATATTGAAGACCGGAGGGCTGGAAGGGCTCCAAGTGGAAAATGAGATGTTGTTCCTTCATCTGGAGCTAGAACACTGCTGCAAGCCTGAGACAGGGATGTTGGCCAGGGAACAGGGTGATGTGTTAAAGTGGCAGGCAACCGCAAGGTCAGGGCCTTTAGTTTCTGCGGGCAGAAGCGGGATGTTCTGCGAAGCAGTCACCCAGTTTATGCTTCATGCTACGTTGGGGAAACGACACTGTGAGCAGAGAATGCGGTGGAATGAAATAGCAGCAGGGAGACTGGATGAGAAGCAGCTGTTCGGGAAAGTCTTTGCCGCTTGCTCAAATGTATTTCATACTGAGCATGTCTCAGGTCGCTCAAGAGGTCTGGGGCATTACCTGCGTGCGTGCTTTCTGGCTCGTTGGTCTAGGCGTATGATTCTCGCTTAGGGTCTGTTACTGCGCTGATTTGCGAGAGGTCCCGGGTTCAAATCCCGGACGAGCCCGTGTTTTTTTTTTAACTTGACTTGTGCAAAACTGCCTGATTGACTTTCTCAAAAAGCACCTTCGTGAAACCAGCGTGGGCTGCCTGGAGTACGAATGAGGCAGAAAACAGAGAAATGAAATGGTTGGAGATCGTGTTCAACAAGCTACTTGGATGCTGCCTGAACTGCTGTGCTCTTCCAGCACCACTAATCCAGAATCTGGTTTCCAGCATCTGCAGTCATTGTTTTTACCATAGTGCTCAACAGGTTGACGTGAGTGGTGCGGTGTTTGAGGAATGTCAGCAATCAAGGTAGATTGGAAAATTGGGACAGCTCTCCTCGGAGAACCGAACTTTTCCAAGTCATGAGGGACCTAGAAACAGGAAATAATGTTGTGAAAATGCTCCCACGCCTGAAAGGATCCATAACGATTCGGCAGAATTTTAGAGTCACGAGGAAAAGAAGTAAAAGTGACATTAGGAAGAACGTTTTCGTACAGGGAGTGGTGAGGGTCAGTAAGTCCCTGTCTGACATTGACAAAGAGGAAGATTCAATGGACCCAAAAGGGAATTCGGTGGTCACGTTCAGATGTGCAGATTTCCGCTGAGAAGGCGAGAGAATGAAATGAAACGACTAGAGTCACACGTTTACTTAAGCGTAGAACCAGCAGAGCGAAGGTGGGCCGCAGAGCCTCCGTCTGCGCTGTGACACATGTTGTGATTCAGTGTGAAATCACAGTTCGACCGACAGAATGTGGGAATTTAGAAAAAAGTTTATATTTACACAGCCTCCATACGTCTGCGAAACAGCATATCACACGACAGCAGTGGAGGTCTTTGACATCAGGCTCGAAGGTGCCTGCCGCGTGCCAGACAAAAACCTGAAGTGTTCTGCGCAACGAGCGTCTCCAAGCGGCAGCAGAGTGGCGCAGCGGGAGCGTGCTGGGCCCATAACCCAGAGGTCGATGGATCGAAACCATCCTCTGCTATCGTTCACTGTCACCTTGATCTGCTTTCTTCAGCAAGCTGCCTTTGCATCTACTTGCCGATGTTCATATCGATCCACTCCATTCAAACGGCATGGGTTTTAGAGGTCTCAGTGATATTCTGTTCTTGGTCGGTTTCCTCTGAACTGAATCGCAAAACCGGTTCTCTTCGATGCTAATGAGCTGGTAAAGTTGAAACTCAGACATCGTCCCCCACTATTAGGACGGATACCACCGATTGTGAATAACCTCAGAGAGAGACAAGTGACAGACAGTCGCCATGGAATCCATGGGCTGAATGGCTTCTGTCTGCGCGACAATGATGCTACGTGTTGCTGAGGGAGCAAAAATGGTTCATTTTTAACCGTCCCTTCCGTGTTGGACTGCCTGCAGTCCCTCAGCTCAGGGCCGTGGGGATGACTCTCAGTGAGTGAAGGTTTCACGCGGATTCTCTTCATCTGGGACACTTGGGGCTCAGATGTTAACTGCTGCGCGGTCGCAGCAAAGAAAGCGATGCCCACTTTGCAATAGACTTTCCGTAAGATTGCTGCGTGAAGACGATTTCTGAACACCAAGCAGGCTGCACAACAATGTGAATTTACCTGGGCGAAGAGTCCTCGGTGTTCATTTCTCTCTGTCCTGCCAGCACAGCATCTTTCTGTCTCTCCGATAACAGACCTTTGGAGAAAGTTCACAATCAAAGTTGTTCATGTTCCCCGCATTAATGTAACTGACACCTCTCACCCCAAGGGTTTCAGAGCCAGAGAGAGAGAGAAAGAGGGAGAGAGAGCAGAAGAGCGAATGGACTCTTACCCTCCCCCAAACCGACATTCCCCCACCCCCCCCTCCCCCCAGAACAACGTGCAAGTAGAAATAAAATGGTTTAATTATCCGCCAGTGGAGATACTCCTGTTCCTGGGGAAGAGACAAACATCAGCCCCCCGGGGACAGAATGACAAGCAGATGTTCTGGAAAGGCTTTGCTGCTTGCAATTCTTGCAGCAATGTGGAATGTACTTCACACTGAGCAAGTTTCAGCTGGCTCAGAGTCTCCAATGTTCATTGCTGTGTTTGCCGCCAGCTCAGAGAAAGAACAATAGGCAGGACGTAGGAGTGAATAACGATCCTCGTGAGAGGGCGAATAACTGTTAATGGAGACTGTTAGTGGCTAACAATACGTCGTGTGTCATAGCAGACGAGGTGATAAACAGGAGTCTTTCGTGTGGTAGGGGTCAAGGACATGGGGGGGTTCAGGCCCTATAGTTATAGAACTCGATATTGAAGACCGGAGGGCTGGAAGGGCTCCAAGTGGAAAATGAGATGTTGTTCCTTCATCTGGAGCTAGAACACTGCTGCAAGCCTGAGACAGGGATGTTGGCCAGGGAACAGGGTGATGTGTTAAAGTGGCAGGCAACCGCAAGGTCAGGGCCTTTAGTTTCTGCGGGCAGAAGCGGGATGTTCTGCGAAGCAGTCACCCAGTTTATGCTTCATGCTACGTTGGGGAAACGACACTGTCAGCAGAGAATGCGGTGGAATGAAATAGCAGCAGGGAGACTGGATGAGAAGCAGCTGTTCGGGAAGGTCTTTGCCGCTTGCTCAAATGTATTTCATACTGAGCATGTCTCAGGTCGCTCAAGAGGTCTGGGGCATTACCTGCGTGCGTGCTTTCTGGCTCGTTGGTCTAGGCGTATGATTCTCGCTTAGGGTCTGTTACTGCGCTGATTTGCGAGAGATCCCGGACGAGCCCGTGTTTTTTTTTAACTTGACTTGTGCAAAACTGCCTGATTGACTTTCTCAAAAAGCACCTTCGTGAAACCAGCGTGGGCTGCTTGGAGTACGAATGAGGCAGAAAACAGAGAAATGAAATGGTTGGAGATCGTGTTCAACAAGCTACTTGGATGCTGCCTGAACTGCTGTGCTCTTCCAGCACCACTAATCCAGAATCTGGTTTCCAGCATCTGCAGTCATTGTTTTTACCATAGTGCTCAACAGGTTGACGTGAGTGGTGCGGTGTTTGAGGAATGTCAGCAATCAAGGTAGATTGGAAAATTGGGACAGCTCTCCTCGGAGAACCGAACTTTTCCAAGTCATGAGGGACCTAGAAACAGGAAATAATGTTGTGAAAATGCTCCCACGCCTGAAAGGATCCATAACGATTCGGCAGAATTTTAGAGTCACGAGCAAAAGAAGTAAAAGTGACATTAGGAAGAACGTTTTCGTACAGGGAGTGGTGAGGGTCAGTAAGTCCCTGTCTGACATTGACACAGAGGAAGATTCAATGGACCCAAAAGGGAATTCGGTGGTCACGTTCAGATGTGCAGATTTCCGCTGAGAAGGCGAGAGAATGAAATGAAACGACTAGAGTCACACGTTTACTTAAGCGTAGAACCAGCAGAGCGAAGGTGGGCCGCAGAGCCTCCGTCTGCGCTGTGACACATGTTGTGATTCAGTGTGAAATCACAGTTCGACCGACAGAATGTGGGAATTTAGAAAAAAGTTTATATTTACACAGCCTCCATACGTCTGCGAAACAGCATATCACACGACAGCAGTGGAGGTGTTTGACATCAGGCTCGAAGGTGCCTGCCGCGTGCCAGACAAAAACCTGAAGTGTTCTGCGCAACGAGCGTCTCCAAGCGGCAGCAGAGTGGCGCAGCGGGAGCGTGCTGGGCCCATAACCCAGAGGTCGATGGATCGAAACCATCCTCTGCTATCGTTCACTGTCACCTTGATCTGCTTTCTTCAGCAAGCTGCCTTTGCATCTACTTGCCGATGTTCATATCGATCCACTCCATTCAAACGGCATGGGTTTTAGAGGTCTCAGTGATATTCTGTTCTTGGTCAGTTTCCTCTGAACTGAATCGCAAAACCGGTTCTCTTCGATGCTAATGAGCTGGTAAAGTTGAAACTCAGACATCGTCCCCCACTATTAGGACGGATACCACCGATTGTGAATAACCTCAGAGAGAGACAAGTGACAGACAGTCGCCGTGGAATCCATGGGCTGAATGGCTTCTGTCTGCGCGACAATGATGCTACGTGTTGCTCAGGGAGCAAAAATGGTTCATTTTTAACCGTCCCTTCCGTGTTGGACTGCCTGCAGTCCCTCAGCTCAGGGCCGTGGGGATGACTCTCAGTGAGTGAAGGTTTCACGCGGATTCTCTTCATCTGGGACACTTGGGGCTCAGATGTTAACTGCTGCGCGGTCGCAGCAAAGAAAGCGATGCCCACTTTGCAATAGACTTTCCGTAAGATTGCTGCGTGAAGACGATTTCTGAACACCAAGCAGGCTGCACAACAATGTGAATTTACCTGGGCGAAGAGTCCTCGGTGTTCATTTCTCTCTGTCCTGCCAGCACAGCATCTTTCTGTGTCTCCGATAACAGACCTTTGGAGAAAGTTCACAATCAAAGTTGTTCATGTTCCCCGCATTAATGTAACTGACACCTCTCACCCCAAGAGTTTCAGAGAGAGAGAGAGAGAGAAAGAGGGAGAGAGAGCAGAAGAGCGAATGGACTCTTACCCTCCCCCAAACCGACATTCCCCCACCCCCCCTCCCCCCAGAACAACGTGCAAGTAGAAATAAAATGGTTTAATTATCCGCCAGTGGAGATACTCCTGTTCCTGGGGAAGAGACAAACATCAGCCCCCCGGGGACAGAATGACAAGCAGATGTTCTGGAAAGGCTTTGCTGCTTGCAATTCTTGCAGCAATGTGGAATGTACTTCACACTGAGCAAGTTTCAGCTGGCTCAGAGTCTCCAATGTTCATTGCTGTGTTTGCCGCCAGCTCAGAGAAAGAACAATAGGCAGGACGTAGGAGTGAATAACGATCCTCGTGAGAGGGCGAATAACTGTTAATGGAGACTGTTAGTGGCTAACAATACGTCGTGTGTCATAGCAGACGAGGTGATAAACAGGAGTCTTTCGTGTGGTAGGGGTCAAGGACATGGGGGGGTTCAGGCCCTATAGTTATAGAACTCGATATTGAAGACCGGAGGGCTGGAAGGGCTCCAAGTGGAAAATGAGATGTTGTTCCTTCATCTGGAGCTAGAACACTGCTGCAAGCCTGAGACAGGGATGTTGGCCAGGGAACAGGGTGATGTGTTAAAGTGGCAGGCAACCGCAAGGTCAGGGCCTTTAGTTTCTGCGGGCAGAAGCGGGATGTTCTGCGAAGCAGTCACCCAGTTTATGCTTCATGCTACGTTGGGGAAACGACACTGTCAGCAGAGAATGCGGTGGAATGAAATAGCAGCAGGGAGACTGGATGAGAAGCAGCTGTTCGGGAAAGTCTTTGCCGCTTGCTCAAATGTATTTCATACTGAGCATGTCTCAGGTCGCTCAAGAGGTCTGGGGCATTACCTGCGTGCGTGCTTTCTGGCTCGTTGGTCTAGGCGTATGATTCTCGCTTAGGGTCTGTTACTGCGCTGATTTGCGAGAGATCCCGGACGAGCCCGTGTTTTTTTTTAACTTGACTTGTGCAAAACTGCCTGATTGACTTTCTCAAAAAGCACCTTCGTGAAACCAGCGTGGGCTGCTTGGAGTACGAATGAGGCAGAAAACAGAGAAATGAAATGGTTGGAGATCGTGTTCAACAAGCTACTTGGATGCTGCCTGAACTGCTGTGCTCTTCCAGCACCACTAATCCTGAATCTGGTTTCCAGCATCTGCAGTCATTGTTTTTACCATAGTGCTCAACAGGTTGACGTGAGTGGTGCGGTGTTTGAGGAATGTCAGCAATCAAGGTAGATTGGAAAATTGGGACAGCTCTCCTCGGAGAACCGAACTTTTCCAAGTCATGAGGGACCTAGAAACAGGAAATAATGTTGTGAAAATGCTCCCACGCCTGAAAGGATCCATAACGATTCGGCAGAATTTTAGAGTCACGAGCAAAAGAAGTAAAAGTGACATTAGGAAGAACGTTTTCGTACAGGGAGTGGTGAGGGTCAGTAAGTCCCTGTCTGACATTGACAAAGAGGAAGATTCAATGGACCCAAAAGGGAATTCGGTGGTCACGTTCAGATGTGCAGATTTCCGCTGAGAAGGCGAGAGAATGAAATGAAACGACTAGAGTCACACGTTTACTTAAGCGTAGAACCAGCAGAGCGAAGGTGGGCCGCAGAGCCTCCGTCTGCGCTGTGACACATGTTGTGATTCAGTGTGAAATCACAGTTCGACCGACAGAATGTGGGAATTTAGAAAAAAGTTTATATTTACACAGCCTCCATACGTCTGCGAAACAGCATATCACACAGCAGTGGAGGTCTTTGACATCAGGCTCGAAGGTGCCTGCCGCGTGCCAGACAAAAACCTGAAGTGTTCTGCGCAACGAGCGTCTCCAAGCGGTAGCAGAGTGGCGCAGCGGGAGCGTGCTGGGCCCATAACCCAGAGGTCGATGGATCGAAACCATCCTCTGCTATCGTTCACTGTCACCTGGATCTGCTTTCTTCAGCAAGCTGCCTTTGCATCTACTTGCCGATGTTCATATCGATCCACTCCATTCAAACGGCATGGGTTTTAGAGGTCTCAGTGATATTCTGTTCTTGGTCGGTTTCCTCTGAACTGAATCGCAAAACCGGTTCTCTTCGATGCTAATGAGCTGGTAAAGTTGAAACTCAGACATCGTCCCCCACTATTAGGACGGATACCACCGATTGTGAATAACCTCAGAGAGAGACAAGTGACAGACAGTCGCCGTGGAATCCATGGGCTGAATGGCTTCTGTCTGCGCGACAATGATGCTACGTGTTGCTCAGGGAGCAAAAATGGTTCATTTTTAACCGTCCCTTCCGTGTTGGACTGCCTGCAGTCCCTCAGCTCAGGGCCGTGGGGATGACTCTCAGTGAGTGAAGGTTTCACGCGGATTCTCTTCATCTGGGACACTTGGGGCTCAGATGTTAACTGCTGCGCGGTCGCAGCAAAGAAAGCGATGCCCACTTTGCAATAGACTTTCCGTAAGATTGCTGCGTGAAGACGATTTCTGAACACCAAGCAGGCTGCACAACAATGTGAATTTACCTGGGCGAAGAGTCCTCGGTGTTCATTTCTCTCTGTCCTGCCAGCACAGCATCTTTCTGTCTCTCCGATAACAGACCTTTGGAGAAAGTTCACAATCAAAGTTGTTCATGTTCCCCGCATTAATGTAACTGACACCTCTCACCCCAAGAGTTTCAGAGAGAGAGAGAGAGAGAAAGAGGGAGAGAGAGCAGAAGAGCGAATGGACTCTTACCCTCCCCCAAACCGACATTCCCCCACCCCCCCTCCCCCCAGAACAACGTGCAAGTAGAAATAAAATGGTTTAATTATCCGCCAGTGGAGATACTCCTGTTCCTGGGGAAGAGACAAACATCAGCCCCCCGGGGACAGAATGACAAGCAGATGTTCTGGAAAGGCTTTGCTGCTTGCAATTCTTGCAGCAATGTGGAATGTACTTCACACTGAGCAAGTTTCAGCTGGCTCAGAGTCTCCAATGTTCATTGCTGTGTTTGCCGCCAGCTCAGAGAAAGAACAATAGGCAGGACGTAGGAGTGAATAACGATCCTCGTGAGAGGGCGAATAACTGTTAATGGAGACTGTTAGTGGCTAACAATACGTCGTGTGTCATAGCAGACGAGGTGATAAACAGGAGTCTTTCGTGTGGTAGGGGTCAAGGACATGGGGGGGTTCAGGCCCTATAGTTATAGAACTCGATATTGAAGACCGGAGGGCTGGAAGGGCTCCAAGTGGAAAATGAGATGTTGTTCCTTCATTGGAGCTAGAACACTGCTGCAAGCCTGAGACAGGGATGTTGGCCAGGGAACAGGGTGATGTGTTAAAGTGGCAGGCAACCGCAAGGTCAGGGCCTTTAGTTTCTGCGGGCAGAAGCGGGATGTTCTGCGAAGCAGTCACCCAGTTTATGCTTCATGCTACGTTGGGGAAACGACACTGTCAGCAGAGAATGCGGTGGAATGAAATAGCAGCAGGGAGACTGGATGAGAAGCAGCTGTTCGGGAAAGTCTTTGCCGCTTGCTCAAATGTATTTCAAACTGAGCATGTCTCAGGCCGCTCAAGAGGTCTGGGGTATTTCCTGCGTGCGTGCTTTCTGGCTCGTTGGTCTAGGCGTATGATTCTCGCTTAGGGTCTGTTCCTGCGCTGATTTGCGAGAGGTCCCGGGTTCAAATCCCGGACGAGCCCGTGTTTTTTTTTTAACTTGACTTGTGCAAAACTGCCTGATTGACTTTCTCAAAAAGCACCTTCGTGAAACCAGCGTGGGCTGCCTGGAGTACGAATGAGGCAGAAAACAGAGAAATGAAATGGTTGGAGATCGTGTTCAACAAGCTACTTGGATGCTGCCTGAACTGCTGTGCTCTTCCAGCACCACTAATCCAGAATCTGGTTTCCAGCATCTGCAGTCATTGTTTTTACCATAGTGCTCAACAGGTTGACGTGAGTGGTGCGGTGTTTGAGGAATGTCAGCAATCAAGGTAGATTGGAAAATTGGGACAGCTCTCCTCGGAGAACCGAACTTTTCCAAGTCATGAGGGACCTAGAAACAGGAAATAATGTTGTGAAAATGCTCCCACGCCTGAAAGGATCCATAACGATTCGGCAGAATTTTAGAGTCACGAGGAAAAGAAGTAAAAGTGACATTAGGAAGAACGTTTTCGTACAGGGAGTGGTGAGGGTCAGTAAGTCCCTGTCTGACATTGACAAAGAGGAAGATTCAATGGACCCAAAAGGGAATTCGGTGGTCACGTTCAGATGTGCAGATTTCCGCTGAGAAGGCGAGAGAATGAAATGAAACGACTAGAGTCACACGTTTACTTAAGCGTAGAACCAGCAGAGCGAAGGTGGGCCGCAGAGCCTCCGTCTGCGCTGTGACACATGTTGTGATTCAGTGTGAAATCACAGTTCGACCGACAGAATGTGGGAATTTAGAAAAAAGTTTATATTTACACAGCCTCCATACGTCTGCGAAACAGCATATCACACGACAGCAGTGGAGGTCTTTGACATCAGGCTCGAAGGTGCCTGCCGCGTGCCAGACAAAAACCTGAAGTGTTCTGCGCAACGAGCGTCTCCAAGCGGCAGCAGAGTGGCGCAGCGGGAGCGTGCTGGGCCCATAACCCAGAGGTCGATGGATCGAAACCATCCTCTGCTATCGTTCACTGTCACCTTGATCTGCTTTCTTCAGCAAGCTGCCTTTGCATCTACTTGCCGATGTTCATATCGATCCACTCCATTCAAACGGCATGGGTTTTAGAGGTCTCAGTGATATTCTGTTCTTGGTCGGTTTCCTCTGAACTGAATCGCAAAACCGGTTCTCTTCGATGCTAATGAGCTGGTAAAGTTGAAACTCAGACATCGTCCCCCACTATTAGGACGGATACCACCGATTGTGAATAACCTCAGAGAGAGACAAGTGACAGACAGTCGCCGTGGAATCCATGGGCTGAATGGCTTCTGTCTGCGCGACAATGATGCTACGTGTTGCTCAGGGAGCAAAAATGGTTCATTTTTAACCGTCCCTTCCGTGTTGGACTGCCTGCAGTCCCTCAGCTCAGGGCCGTGGGGATGACTCTCAGTGAGTGAAGGTTTCACGCGGATTCTCTTCATCTGGGACACTTGGGGCTCAGATGTTAACTGCTGCGCGGTCGCAGCAAAGAAAGCGATGCCCACTTTGCAATAGACTTTCCGTAAGATTGCTGCGTGAAGACGATTTCTGAACACCAAGCAGGCTGCACAACAATGTGAATTTACCTGGGCGAAGAGTCCTCGGTGTTCATTTCTCTCTGTCCTGCCAGCACAGCATCTTTCTGTCTCTCCGATAACAGACCTTTGGAGAAAGTTCACAATCAAAGTTGTTCATGTTCCCCGCATTAATGTAACTGACACCTCTCACCCCAAGAGTTTCAGAGAGAGAGAGAGAGACAAAGAGGGAGAGAGAGCAGAAGAGCGAATGGACTCTTACCCTCCCCCAAACCTACATTCCCCCACCCCCCCTCCCCCCAGAACAACGTGCAAGTAGAAATAAAATGGTTTAATTATCCGCCAGTGGAGATACTCCTGTTCCTGGGGAAGAGACAAACATCAGCCCCCCGGGGACAGAATGACAAGCAGATGTTCTGGAAAGGCTTTGCTGCTTGCAATCCTTGCAGCAATGTGGAATGTACTTCACACTGAGCAAGTTTCAGCTGGCTCAGAGTCTCCAATGTTCATTGCTGTGTTTGCC
Source organism: Chiloscyllium punctatum (assembly GCF_047496795.1). Classification (NCBI taxonomy): domain Eukaryota; kingdom Metazoa; phylum Chordata; class Chondrichthyes; order Orectolobiformes; family Hemiscylliidae; genus Chiloscyllium; species Chiloscyllium punctatum. Next base: position 62,862,766 of record NC_092774.1, on the reverse strand, counting down.
GCCAGCTCAGAGAAAGAACAATAGGCAGGACGTAGGAGTGAATAACGATCCTCGTGAGAGGGCGAATAACTGTTAATGGAGACTGTTAGTGGCTAACAATACGTCGTGTGTCATAGCAGACGAGGTGATAAACAGGAGTCTTTCGTGTGGTAGGGGTCAAGGACATGGGGGGGTTCAGGCCCTATAGTTATAGAACTCGATATTGAAGACCGGAGGGCTGGAAGGGCTCCAAGTGGAAAATGAGATGTTGTTCCTTCATCTGGAGCTAGAACACTGCTGCAAGCCTGAGACAGGGATGTTGGCCAGGGAACAGGGTGATGTGTTAAAGTGGCAGGCAACCGCAAGGTCAGGGCCTTTAGTTTCTGCGGGCAGAAGCGGGATGTTCTGCGAAGCAGTCACCCAGTTTATGCTTCATGCTACGTTGGGGAAACGACACTGTGAGCAGAGAATGCGGTGGAATGAAATAGCAGCAGGGAGACTGGATGAGAAGCAGCTGTTCGGGAAAGTCTTTGCCGCTTGCTCAAATGTATTTCATACTGAGCATGTCTCAGGTCGCTCAAGAGGTCTGGGGCATTACCTGCGTGCGTGCTTTCTGGCTCGTTGGTCTAGGCGTATGATTCTCGCTTAGGGTCTGTTCCTGCGCTGATTTGCGAGAGGTCCCGGGTTCAAATCCCGGGCGAGCCCGTGTTTTTTTTTAACTTGACTTGTGCAAAACTGCCTGATTGACTTTCTCAAAAAGCACCTTCGTGAAACCAGCGTGGGCTGCCTGGAGTACGAATGAGGCAGAAAACAGAGAAATGAAATGGTTGGAGATCGTGTTCAACAAGCTACTTGGATGCTGCCTGAACTGCTGTGCTCTTCCAGCACCACTAATCCAGAATCTGGTTTCCAGCATCTGCAGTCATTGTTTTTACCATAGTGCTCAACAGGTTGACGTGAGTGGTGCGGTGTTTGAGGAATGTCAGCAATCAAGGTAGATTGGAAAATTGGGACAGCTCTCCTCGGAGAACCGAACTTTTCCAAGTCATGAGGGACCTAGAAACAGGAAATAATGTTGTGAAAATGCTCCCACGCCTGAAAGGATCCATAACGATTCGGCAGAATTTTAGAGTCACGAGGAAAAGAAGTAAAAGTGACATTAGGAAGAACGTTTTCGTACAGGGAGTGGTGAGGGTCAGTAAGTCCCTGTCTGACATTGACAAAGAGGAAGATTCAATGGACCCAAAAGGGAATTCGGTGGTCACGTTCAGATGTGCAGATTTCCGCTGAGAAGGCGAGAGAATGAAATGAAACGACTAGAGTCACACGTTTACTTAAGCGTAGAACCAGCAGAGCGAAGGTGGGCCGCAGAGCCTCCGTCTGCGCTGTGACACATGTTGTGATTCAGTGTGAAATCACAGTTCGACCGACAGAATGTGGGAATTTAGAAAAAAGTTTATATTTACACAGCCTCCATACGTCTGCGAAACAGCATATCACACGACAGCAGTGGAGGTCTTTGACATCAGGCTCGAAGGTGCCTGCCGCGTGCCAGACAAAAACCTGAAGTGTTCTGCGCAACGAGCGTCTCCAAGCGGCAGCAGAGTGGCGCAGCGGGAGCGTGCTGGGCCCATAACCCAGAGGTCGATGGATCGAAACCATCCTCTGCTATCGTTCACTGTCACCTTGATCTGCTTTCTTCAGCAAGCTGCCTTTGCATCTACTTGCCGATGTTCATATCGATCCACTCCATTCAAACGGCATGGGTTTTAGAGGTCTCAGTGATATTCTGTTCTTGGTCGGTTTCCTCTGAACTGAATCGCAAAACCGGTTCTCTTCGATGCTAATGAGCTGGTAAAGTTGAAACTCAGACATCGTCCCCCACTATTAGGACGGATACCACCGATTGTGAATAACCTCAGAGAGAGACAAGTGACAGACAGTCGCCGTGGAATCCATGGGCTGAATGGCTTCTGTCTGCGCGACAATGATGCTACGTGTTGCTCAGGGAGCAAAAATGGTTCATTTTTAACCGTCCCTTCCGTGTTGGACTGCCTGCAGTCCCTCAGCTCAGGGCCGTGGGGATGACTCTCAGTGAGTGAAGGTTTCACGCGGATTCTCTTCATCTGGGACACTTGGGGCTCAGATGTTAACTGCTGCGCGGTCGCAGCAAAGAAAGCGATGCCCACTTTGCAATAGACTTTCCGTAAGATTGCTGCGTGAAGACGATTTCTGAACACCAAGCAGGCTGCACAACAATGTGAATTTACCTGGGCGAAGAGTCCTCGGTGTTCATTTCTCTCTGTCCTGCCAGCACAGCATCTTTCTGTCTCTCCGATAACAGACCTTTGGAGAAAGTTCACAATCAAAGTTGTTCATGTTCCCCGCATTAATGTAACTGACACCTCTCACCCCAAGAGTTTCAGAGAGAGAGAGAGAGACAAAGAGGGAGAGAGAGCAGAAGAGCGAATGGACTCTTACCCTCCCCCAAACCTACATTCCCCCACCCCCCCTCCCCCCAGAACAACGTGCAAGTAGAAATAAAATGGTTTAATTATCCGCCAGTGGAGATACTCCTGTTCCTGGGGAAGAGACAAACATCAGCCCCCCAGGGACAGAATGACAAGCAGATGTTCTGGAAAGGCTTTGCTGCTTGCAATCCTTGCAGCAATGTGGAATGTACTTCACACTGAGCAAGTTTCAGCTGTCTCAGAGTCTCCAATGTTCATTGCTGTGTTTGCCGCCAGCTCAGAGAAAGAACAATAGGCAGGACGTAGGAGTGAATAACGATCCTCGTGAGAGGGCGAATAACTGTTAATGGAGACTGTTAGTGGCTAACAATACGTCGTGTGTCATAGCAGACGAGGTGATAAACAGGAGTCTTTCGTGTGGTAGGGGTCAAGGACATGGGGGGGTTCAGGCCCTATAGTTATAGAACTCGATATTGAAGACCGGAGGGCTGGAAGGGCTCCAAGTGGAAAATGAGATGTTGTTCCTTCATCTGGAGCTAGAACACTGCTGCAAGCCTGAGACAGGGATGTTGGCCAGGGAACAGGGTGATGTGTTAAAGTGGCAGGCAACCGCAAGGTCAGGGCCTTTAGTTTCTGCGGGCAGAAGCGGGATGTTCTGCGAAGCAGTCACCCAGTTTATGCTTCATGCTACGTTGGGGAAACGACACTGTGAGCAGAGAATGCGGTGGAATGAAATAGCAGCAGGGAGACTGGATGAGAAGCAGCTGTTCGGGAAAGTCTTTGCCGCTTGCTCAAATGTATTTCATACTGAGCATGTCTCAGGTCGCTCAAGAGGTCTGGGGCATTACCTGCGTGCGTGCTTTCTGGCTCGTTGGTCTAGGCGTATGATTCTCGCTTAGGGTCTGTTCCTGCACTGATTTGCGAGAGGTCCCGGGTTCAAATCCCGGACGAGCCCGTGTGTTTTTTTTTAACTTGACTTGTGCAAAACTGCCTGATTGACTTTCTCAAAAAGCACCTTCGTGAAACCAGCGTGGGCTGCCTGGAGTACGAATGAGGCAGAAAACAGAGAAATGAAATGGTTGGAGATCGTGTTCAACAAGCGACTTGGATGCTGCCTGAACTGCTGTGCTCTTCCAGCACCACTAATCCAGAATCTGGTTTCCAGCATCTGCAGTCATTGTTTTTACCATAGTGCTCAACAGGTTGACGTGAGTGGTGCGGTGTTTGAGGAATGTCAGCAATCAAGGTAGATTGGAAAATTGGGACAGCTCTCCTCGGAGAACCGAACTTTTCCAAGTCATGAGGGACCTAGAAACAGGAAATAATGTTGTGAAAATGCTCCCACGCCTGAAAGGATCCATAACGATTCGGCAGAATTTTAGAGTCACGAGGAAAAGAAGTAAAAGTGACATTAGGAAGAACGTTTTCGTACAGGGAGTGGTGAGGGTCAGTAAGTCCCTGTCTGACATTGACAAAGAGGAAGATTCAATGGACCCAAAAGGGAATTCGGTGGTCACGTTCAGATGTGCAGATTTCCGCTGAGAAGGCGAGAGAATGAAATGAAACGACTAGAGTCACACGTTTACTTAAGCGTAGAACCAGCAGAGCGAAGGTGGGCCGCAGAGCCTCCGTCTGCGCTGTGACACATGTTGTGATTCAGTGTGAAATCACAGTTCGACCGACAGAATGTGGGAATTTAGAAAAAAGTTTATATTTACACAGCCTCCATACGTCTGCGAAACAGCATATCACACGACAGCAGTGGAGGTCTTTGACATCAGGCTCGAAGGTGCCTGCCGCGTGCCAGACAAAAACCTGAAGTGTTCTGCGCAACGAGCGTCTCCAAGCGGCAGCAGAGTGGCGCAGCGGGAGCGTGCTGGGCCCATAACCCAGAGGTCGATGGATCGAAACCATCCTCTGCTATCGTTCACTGTCACCTTGATCTGCTTTCTTCAGCAAGCTGCCTTTGCATCTACTTGCCGATGTTCATATCGATCCACTCCATTCAAACGGCATGGGTTTTAGAGGTCTCAGTGATATTCTGTTCTTGGTCGGTTTCCTCTGAACTGAATCGCAAAACCGGTTCTCTTCGATGCTAATGAGCTGGTAAAGTTGAAACTCAGACATCGTCCCCCACTATTAGGACGGATACCACCGATTGTGAATAACCTCAGAGAGAGACAAGTGACAGACAGTCGCCGTGGAATCCATGGGCTGAATGGCTTCTGTCTGCGCGACAATGATGCTACGTGTTGCTCAGGGAGCAAAAATGGTTCATTTTTAACCGTCCCTTCCGTGTTGGACTGCCTGCAGTCCCTCAGCTCAGGGCCGTGGGGATGACTCTCAGTGAGTGAAGGTTTCACGCGGATTCTCTTCATCTGGGACACTTGGGGCTCAGATGTTAACTGCTGCGCGGTCGCAGCAAAGAAAGCGATGCCCACTTTGCAATAGACTTTCCGTAAGATTGCTGCGTGAAGACGATTTCTGAACACCAAGCAGGCTGCACAACAATGTGAATTTACCTGGGCGAAGAGTCCTCGGTGTTCATTTCTCTCTGTCCTGCCAGCACAGCATCTTTCTGTCTCTCCGATAACAGACCTTTGGAGAAAGTTCACAATCAAAGTTGTTCATGTTCCCCGCATTAATGTAACTGACACCTCTCACCCCAAGAGTTTCAGAGAGAGAGAGAGAGAGAAAGAGGGAGAGAGAGCAGAAGAGCGAATGGACTCTTACCCTCCCCCAAACCTACATTCCCCCACCCCCCCTCCCCCCAGAACAACGTGCAAGTAGAAATAAAATGGTTTAATTATCCGCCAGTGGAGATACTCCTGTTCCTGGGGAAGAGACAAACATCAGCCCCCCAGGGACAGAATGACAAGCAGATGTTCTGGAAAGGCTTTGCTGCTTGCAATCCTTGCAGCAATGTGGAATGTACTTCACACTGAGCAAGTTTCAGCTGGCTCAGAGTCTCCAATGTTCATTGCTGTGTTTGCCGCCAGCTCAGAGAAAGAACAATAGGCAGGACGTAGGAGTGAATAACGATCCTCGTGAGAGGGCGAATAACTGTTAATGGAGACTGTTAGTGGCTAACAATACGTCGTGTGTCATAGCAGACGAGGTGATAAACAGGAGTCTTTCGTGTGGTAGGGGTCAAGGACATGGGGGGGTTCAGGCCCTATAGTTATAGAACTCGATATTGAAGACCGGAGGGCTGGAAGGGCTCCAAGTGGAAAATGAGATGTTGTTCCTTCATCTGGAGCTAGAACACTGCTGCAAGCCTGAGACAGGGATGTTGGCCAGGGAACAGGGTGATGTGTTAAAGTGGCAGGCAACCGCAAGGTCAGGGCCTTTAGTTTCTGCGGGCAGAAGCGGGATGTTCTGCGAAGCAGTCACCCAGTTTATGCTTCATGCTACGTTGGGGAAACGACACTGTGAGCAGAGAATGCGGTGGAATGAAATAGCAGCAGGGAGACTGGATGAGAAGCAGCTGTTCGGGAAAGTCTTTGCCGCTTGCTCAAATGTATTTCATACTGAGCATGTCTCAGGTCGCTCAAGAGGTCTGGGGCATTACCTGCGTGCGTGCTTTCTGGCTCGTTGGTCTAGGCGTATGATTCTCGCTTAGGGTCTGTTACTGCGCAGATTTGCGAGAGATCCCGGACGAGCCCGTGTTTTTTTTTAACTTGACTTGTGCAAAACTGCCTGATTGACTTTCTCAAAAAGCACCTTCGTGAAACCAGCGTGGGCTGCTTGGAGTACGAATGAGGCAGAAAACAGAGAAATGAAATGGTTGGAGATCGTGTTCAACAAGCTACTTGGTAGCTGCCTGAACTGCTGTGCTCTTCCAGCACCACTAATCCTGAATCTGGTTTCCAGCATCTGCAGTCATTGTTTTTACCATAGTGCTCAACAGGTTGACGTGAGTGGTGCGGTGTTTGAGGAATGTCAGCAATCAAGGTAGATTGGAAAATTGGGACAGCTCTACTCGGAGAACCGAACTTTTCCAAGTCATGAGGGACCTAGAAACAGGAAATAATGTTGTGAAAATGCTCCCACGCCTGAAAGGATCCATAACGATTCGGCAGAATTTTAGAGTCACGAGGAAAAGAAGTAAAAGTGACATTAGGAAGAACGTTTTCGTACAGGGAGTGGTGAGGGTCAGTAAGTCCCTGTCTGACATTGACAAAGAGGAAGATTCAATGGACCCAAAAGGGAATTCGGTGGTCACGTTCAGATGTGCAGATTTCCGCTGAGAAGGCGAGAGAATGAAATGAAACGACTAGAGTCACACGTTTACTTAAGCGTAGAACCAGCAGAGCGAAGGTGGGCCGCAGAGCCTCCGTCTGCGCTGTGACACATGTTGTGATTCAGTGTGAAATCACAGTTCGACCGACAGAATGTGGGAATTTAGAAAAAAGTTTATATTTACACAGCCTCCATACGTCTGCGAAACAGCATATCACACAGCAGTGGAGGTCTTTGACATCAGGCTCGAAGGTGCCTGCCGCGTGCCAGACAAAAACCTGAAGTGTTCTGCGCAACGAGCGTCTCCAAGCGGTAGCAGAGTGGCGCAGCGGGAGCGTGCTGGGCCCATAACCCAGAGGTCGATGGATCGAAACCATCCTCTGCTATCGTTCACTGTCACCTTGATCTGCTTTCTTCAGCAAGCTGCCTTTGCATCTACTTGCCGATGTTCATATCGATCCACTCCATTCAAACGGCATGGTTTTTAGAGGTCTCAGTGATATTCTGTTCTTGGTCGGTTTCCTCTGAACTGAATCGCAAAACCGGTTCTCTTCGATGCTAATGAGCTGGTAAAGTTGAAACTCAGACATCGTCCCCCACTATTAGGACGGATACCACCGATTGTGAATAACCTCAGAGAGAGACAAGTGACAGACAGTCGCCGTGGAATCCATGGGCTGAATGGCTTCTGTCTGCGCGACAATGATGCTACGTGTTGCTCAGGGAGCAAAAATGGTTCATTTTTAACCGTCCCTTCCGTGTTGGACTGCCTGCAGTCCCTCAGCTCAGGGCCGTGGGGATGACTCTCAGTGAGTGAAGGTTTCACGCGGATTCTCTTCATCTGGGACACTTGGGGCTCAGATGTTAACTGCTGCGCAGTCGCAGCAAAGAAAGCGATGCCCACTTTGCAATAGACTTTCCGTAAGATTGCTGCGTGAAGACGATTTCTGAACACCAAGCAGGCTGCACAACAATGTGAATTTACCTGGGCGAAGAGTCCTCGGTGTTCATTTCTCTCTGTCCTGCCAGCACAGCATCTTTCTGTCTCTCCGATAACAGACCTTTGGAGAAAGTTCACAATCAAAGTTGTTCATGTTCCCCGCATTAATGTAACTGACACCTCTCACCCCAAGAGTTTCAGAGAGAGAGAGAGAGAGAAAGAGGGAGAGAGAGCAGAAGAGCGAATGGACTCTTACCCTCCCCCAAACCGACATTCCCCCACCCCCCCTCCCCCCAGAACAACGTGCAAGTAGAAATAAAATGGTTTAATTATCCGCCAGTGGAGATACTCCTGTTCCTGGGGAAGAGACAAACATCAGCCCCCCGGGGACAGAATGACAAGCAGATGTTCTGGAAAGGCTTTGCTGCTTGCAATTCTTGCAGCAATGTGGAATGTACTTCACACTGAGCAAGTTTCAGCTGGCTCAGAGTCTCCAATGTTCATTGCTGTGTTTGCCGCCAGCTCAGAGAAAGAACAATAGGCAGGACGTAGGAGTGAATAACGATCCTCGTGAGAGGGCGAATAACTGTTAATGGAGACTGTTAGTGGCTAACAATACGTCGTGTGTCATAGCAGACGAGGTGATAAACAGGAGTCTTTCGTGTGGTAGGGGTCAAGGACATGGGGGGGTTCAGGCCCTATAGTTATAGAACTCGATATTGAAGACCGGAGGGCTGGAAGGGCTCCAAGTGGAAAATGAGATGTTGTTCCTTCATCTGGAGCTAGAACACTGCTGCAAGCCTGAGACAGGGATGTTGGCCAGGGAACAGGGTGATGTGTTAAAGTGGCAGGCAACCGCAAGGTCAGGGCCTTTAGTTTCTGCGGGCAGAAGCGGGATGTTCTGCGAAGCAGTCACCCAGTTTATGCTTCATGCTACGTTGGGGAAACGACACTGTCAGCAGAGAATGCGGTGGAATGAAATAGCAGCAGGGAGACTGGATGAGAAGCAGCTGTTCGGGAAAGTCTTTGCCGCTTGCTCAAATGTATTTCATACTGAGCATGTCTCAGGTCGCTCAAGAGGTCTGGGGCATTACCTGCGTGCGTGCTTTCTGGCTCGTTGGTCTAGGCGTATGATTCTCGCTTAGGGTCTGTTACTGCGCTGATTTGCGAGAGATCCCGGACGAGCCCGTGTTTTTTTTTAACTTGACTTGTGCAAAACTGCCTGATTGACTTTCTCAAAAAGCACCTTCGTGAAACCAGCGTGGGCTGCTTGGAGTACGAATGAGGCAGAAAACAGAGAAATGAAATGGTTGGAGATCGTGTTCAACAAGCTACTTGGTAGCTGCCTGAACTGCTGTGCTCTTCCAGCACCACTAATCCTGAATCTGGTTTCCAGCATCTGCAGTCATTGTTTTTACCATAGTGCTCAACAGGTTGACGTGAGTGGTGCGGTGTTTGAGGAATGTCAGCAATCAAGGTAGATTGGAAAATTGGGACAGCTCTCCTCGGAGAACCGAACTTTTCCAAGTCATGAGGGACCTAGAAACAGGAAATAATGTTGTGAAAATGCTCCCACGCCTGAAAGGATCCATAACGATTCGGCAGAATTTTAGAGTCACGAGGAAAAGAAGTAAAAGTGACATTAGGAAGAACGTTTTCGTACAGGGAGTGGTGAGGGTCAGTAAGTCCCTGTCTGACATTGACAAAGAGGAAGATTCAATGGACCCAAAAGGGAATTCGGTGGTCACGTTCAGATGTGCAGATTTCCGCTGAGAAGGCGAGAGAATGAAATGAAACGACTAGAGTCACACGTTTACTTAAGCGTAGAACCAGCAGAGCGAAGGTGGGCCGCAGAGCCTCCGTCTGCGCTGTGACACATGTTGTGATTCAGTGTGAAATCACAGTTCGACCGACAGAATGTGGGAATTTAGAAAAAAGTTTATATTTACACAGCCTCCATACGTCTGCGAAACAGCATATCACACAGCAGTGGAGGTCTTTGACATCAGGCTCGAAGGTGCCTGCCGCGTGCCAGACAAAAACCTGAAGTGTTCTGCGCAACGAGCGTCTCCAAGCGGTAGCAGAGTGGCGCAGCCGGAGCGTGCTGGGCCCATAACCCAGAGGTCGATGGATCGAAACCATCCTCTGCTATCGTTCACTGTCACCTTGATCTGCTTTCTTCAGCAAGCTGCCTTTGCATCTACTTGCCGATGTTCATATCGATCCACTCCATTCAAACGGCATGGTTTTTAGAGGTCTCAGTGATATTCTGTTCTTGGTCGGTTTCCTCTGAACTGAATCGCAAAACCGGTTCTCTTCGATGCTAATGAGCTGGTAAAGTTGAAACTCAGACATCGTCCCCCACTATTAGGACGGATACCACCGATTGTGAATAACCTCAGAGAGAGACAAGTGACAGACAGTCGCCGTGGAATCCATGGGCTGAATGGCTTCTGTCTGCGCGACAATGATGCTACGTGTTGCTCAGGGAGCAAAAATGGTTCATTTTTAACCGTCCCTTCCGTGTTGGACTGCCTGCAGTCCCTCAGCTCAGGGCCGTGGGGATGACTCTCAGTGAGTGAAGGTTTCACGCGGATTCTCTTCATCTGGGACACTTGGGGCTCAGATGTTAACTGCTGCGCGGTCGCAGCAAAGAAAGCGATGCCCACTTTGCAATAGACTTTCCGTAAGATTGCTGCGTGAAGACGATTTCTGAACACCAAGCAGGCTGCACAACAATGTGAATTTACCTGGGCGAAGAGTCCTCGGTGTTCATTTCTCTCTGTCCTGCCAGCACAGCATCTTTCTGTCTCTCCGATAACAGACCTTTGGAGAAAGTTCACAATCAAAGTTGTTCATGTTCCCCGCATTAATGTAACTGACACCTCTCACCCCAAGAGTTTCAGAGAGAGAGAGAGAGAGAAAGAGGGAGAGAGAGCAGAAGAGCGAATGGACTCTTACCCTCCCCCAAACCGACATTCCCCCACCCCCCCTCCCCCCAGAACAACGTGCAAGTAGAAATAAAATGGTTTAATTATCCGCCAGTGGAGATACTCCTGTTCCTGGGGAAGAGACAAACATCAGCCCCCCGGGGACAGAATGACAAGCAGATGTTCTGGAAAGGCTTTGCTGCTTGCAATTCTTGCAGCAATGTGGAATGTACTTCACACTGAGCAAGTTTCAGCTGGCTCAGAGTCTCCAATGTTCATTGCTGTGTTTGCCGCCAGCTCAGAGAAAGAACAATAGGCAGGACGTAGGAGTGAATAACGATCCTCGTGAGAGGGCGAATAACTGTTAATGGAGACTGTTAGTGGCTAACAATACGTCGTGTGTCATAGCAGACGAGGTGATAAACAGGAGTCTTTCGTGTGGTAGGGGTCAAGGACATGGGGGGGTTCAGGCCCTATAGTTATAGAACTCGATATTGAAGACCGGAGGGCTGGAAGGGCTCCAAGTGGAAAATGAGATGTTGTTCCTTCATCTGGAGCTAGAACACTGCTGCAAGCCTGAGACAGGGATGTTGGCCAGGGAACAGGGTGATGTGTTAAAGTGGCAGGCAACCGCAAGGTCAGGGCCTTTAGTTTCTGCGGGCAGAAGCGGGATGTTCTGCGAAGCAGTCACCCAGTTTATGCTTCATGCTACGTTGGGGAAACGACACTGTGAGCAGAGAATGCGGTGGAATGAAATAGCAGCAGGGAGACTGGATGAGAAGCAGCTGTTCGGGAAAGTCTTTGCCGCTTGCTCAAATGTATTTCATACTGAGCATGTCTCAGGTCGCTCAAGAGGTCTGGGGCATTACCGGCGTGCGTGCTTTCTGGCTCGTTGGTCTAGGCGTATGATTCTCGCTTAGGGTCTGTTCCTGCGCTGATTTGCGAGAGGTCCCGGGTTCAAATCCCGGACGAGCCCGTGTTTTTTTTTTAACTTGACTTGTGCAAAACTGCCTGATTGACTTTCTCAAAAAGCACCTTCGTGAAACCAGCGTGGGCTGCTTGGAGTACGAATGAGGCAGAAAACAGAGAAATGAAATGGTTGGAGATCGTGTTCAACAAGCTACTTGGTAGCTGCCTGAACTGCTGTGCTCTTCCAGCACCACTAATCCTGAATCTGGTTTCCAGCATCTGCAGTCATTGTTTTTACCATAGTGCTCAACAGGTTGACGTGAGTGGTGCGGTGTTTGAGGAATGTCAGCAATCAAGGTAGATTGGAAAATTGGGACAGCTCTCCTCGGAGAACCGAACTTTTCCAAGTCATGAGGGACCTAGAAACAGGAAATAATGTTGTGAAAATGCTCCCACGCCTGAAAGGATCCATAACGATTCGGCAGAATTTTAGAGTCACGAGGAAAAGAAGTAAAAGTGACATTAGGAAGAACGTTTTCGTACAGGGAGTGGTGAGGGTCAGTAAGTCCCTGTCTGACATTGACAAAGAGGAAGATTCAATGGACCCAAAAGGGAATTCGGTGGTCACGTTCAGATGTGCAGATTTCCGCTGAGAAGGCGAGAGAATGAAATGAAACGACTAGAGTCACACGTTTACTTAAGCGTAGAACCAGCAGAGCGAAGGTGGGCCGCAGAGCCTCCGTCTGCGCTGTGACACATGTTGTGATTCAGTGTGAAATCACAGTTCGACCGACAGAATGTGGGAATTTAGAAAAAAGTTTATATTTACACAGCCTCCATACGTCTGCGAAACAGCATATCACACAGCAGTGGAGGTCTTTGACATCAGGCTCGAAGGTGCCTGCCGCGTGCCAGACAAAAACCTGAAGTGTTCTGCGCAACGAGCGTCTCCAAGCGGTAGCAGAGTGGCGCAGCCGGAGCGTGCTGGGCCCATAACCCAGAGGTCGATGGATCGAAACCATCCTCTGCTATCGTTCACTGTCACCTTGATTTGCTTTCTTCAGCAAGCTGCCTTTGCATCTACTTGCCGATGTTCATATCGATCCACTCCATTCAAACGGCATGGTTTTTAGAGGTCTCAGTGATATTCTGTTCTTGGTCGGTTTCCTCTGAACTGAATCGCAAAACCGGTTCTCTTCGATGCTAATGAGCTGGTAAAGTTGAAACTCAGACATCGTCCCCCACTATTAGGACGGATACCACCGATTGTGAATAACCTCAGAGAGAGACAAGTGACAGACAGTCGCCGTGGAATCCATGGGCTGAATGGCTTCTGTCTGCGCGACAATGATGCTACGTGTTGCTCAGGGAGCAAAAATGGTTCATTTTTAACCGTCCCTTCCGTGTTGGACTGCCTGCAGTCCCTCAGCTCAGGGCCGTGGGGATGACTCTCAGTGAGTGAAGGTTTCACGCGGATTCTCTTCATCTGGGACACTTGGGGCTCAGATGTTAACTGCTGCGCGGTCGCAGCAAAGAAAGCGATGCCCACTTTGCAATAGACTTTCCGTAAGATTGCTGCGTGAAGACGATTTCTGAACACCAAGCAGGCTGCACAACAATGTGAATTTACCTGGGCGAAGAGTCCTCGGTGTTCATTTCTCTCTGTCCTGCCAGCACAGCATCTTTCTGTCTCTCCGATAACAGACCTTTGGAGAAAGTTCACAATCAAAGTTGTTCATGTTCCCCGCATTAATGTAACTGACACCTCTCACCCCAAGAGTTTCAGAGAGAGAGAGAGAGAGAAAGAGGGAGAGAGAGCAGAAGAGCGAATGGACTCTTACCCTCCCCCAAACCGACATTCCCCCACCCCCCCTCCCCCCAGAACAACGTGCAAGTAGAAATAAAATGGTTTAATTATCCGCCAGTGGAGATACTCCTGTTCCTGGGGAAGAGACAAACATCAGCCCCCCGGGGACAGAATGACAAGCAGATGTTCTGGAAAGGCTTTGCTGCTTGCAATTCTTGCAGCAATGTGGAATGTACTTCACACTGAGCAAGTTTCAGCTGGCTCAGAGTCTCCAATGTTCATTGCTGTGTTTGCCGCCAGCTCAGAGAAAGAACAATAGGCAGGACGTAGGAGTGAATAACGATCCTCGTGAGAGGGCGAATAACTGTTAATGGAGACTGTTAGTGGCTAACAATACGTCGTGTGTCATAGCAGACGAGGTGATAAACAGGAGTCTTTCGTGTGGTAGGGGTCAAGGACATGGGGGGGTTCAGGCCCTATAGTTATAGAACTCGATATTGAAGACCGGAGGGCTGGAAGGGCTCCAAGTGGAAAATGAGATGTTGTTCCTTCATCTGGAGCTAGAACACTGCTGCAAGCCTGAGACAGGGATGTTGGCCAGGGAACAGGGTGATCTGTTAAAGTGGCAGGCAACCGCAAGGTCAGGGCCTTTAGTTTCTGCGGGCAGAAGCGGGATGTTCTGCGAAGCAGTCACCCAGTTTATGCTTCATGCTACGTTGGGGAAACGACACTGTGAGCAGAGAATGCGGTGGAATGAAATAGCAGCAGGGAGACTGGATGAGAAGCAGCTGTTCGGGAAAGTCTTTGCCGCTTGCTCAAATGTATTTCATACTGAGCATGTCTCAGGTCGCTCAAGAGGTCTGGGGCATTACCTGCGTGCGTGCTTTCTGGCTCGTTGGTCTAGGCGTATGATTCTCGCTTAGGGTCTGTTCCTGCGCTGATTTGCGAGAGGTCCCGGGTTCAAATCCCGGACGAGCCCGTGTTTTTTTTTTAACTTGACTTGTGCAAAACTGCCTGATTGACTTTCTCAAAAAGCACCTTCGTGAAACCAGCGTGGGCTGCTTGGAGTACGAATGAGGCAGAAAACAGAGAAATGAAATGGTTGGAGATCGTGTTCAACAAGCTACTTGGATGCTGCCTGAACTGCTGTGCTCTTCCAGCACCACTAATCCAGAATCTGGTTTCCAGCATCTGCAGTCATTGTTTTTACCATAGTGCTCAACAGGTTGACGTGAGTGGTGCGGTGTTTGAGGAATGTCAGCAATCAAGGTAGATTGGAAAATTGGGACAGCTCTCCTCGGAGAACCGAACTTTTCCAAGTCATGAGGGACCTAGAAACAGGAAATAATGTTGTGAAAATGCTCCCACGCCTGAAAGGATCCATAACGATTCGGCAGAATTTTAGAGTCACGAGGAAAAGAAGTAAAAGTGACATTAGGAAGAACGTTTTCGTACAGGGAGTGGTGAGGGTCAGTAAGTCCCTGTCTGACATTGACACAGAGGAAGATTCAATGGACCCAAAAGGGAATTCGGTGGTCACGTTCAGATGTGCAGATTTCCGCTGAGAAGGCGAGAGAATGAAATGAAACGACTAGAGTCACACGTTTACTTAAGCGTAGAACCAGCAGAGCGAAGGTGGGCCGCAGAGCCTCCGTCTGCGCTGTGACACATGTTGTGATTCAGTGTGAAATCACAGTTCGACCGACAGAATGTGGGAATTTAGAAAAAAGTTTATATTTACACAGCCTCCATACGTCTGCGAAACAGCATATCACACGACAGCAGTGGAGGTCTTTGACATCAGGCTCGAAGGTGCCTGCCGCGTGCCAGACAAAAACCTGAAGTGTTCTGCGCAACGAGCGTCTCCAAGCGGCAGCAGAGTGGCGCAGCGGGAGCGTGCTGGGCCCATAACCCAGAGATCGATGGATCGAAACCATCCTCTGCTATCGTTCACTGTCACCTTGATCTGCTTTCTTCAGCAAGCTGCCTTTGCATCTACTTGCCGATGTTCATATCGATCCACTCCATTCAAACGGCATGGGTTTTAGAGGTCTCAGTGATATTCTGTTCTTGGTCGGTTTCCTCTGAACTGAATCGCAAAACCGGTTCTCTTCGATGCTAATGAGCTGGTAAAGTTGAAACTCAGACATCGTCCCCCACTATTAGGACGGATACCACCGATTGTGAATAACCTCAGAGAGAGACAAGTGACAGACAGTCGCCGTGGAATCCATGGGCTGAATGACTTCTGTCTGCGCGACAATGATGCTACGTGTTGCTGAGGGAGCAAAAATGGTTCATTTTTAACCGTCCCTTCCGTGTTGGACTGCCTGCAGTCCCTCAGCTCAGGGCCGTGGGGATGACTCTCAGTGAGTGAAGGTTTCACGCGGATTCTCTTCATCTGGGACACTTGGGGCTCAGATGTTAACTGCTGCGCGGTCGCAGCAAAGAAAGCGATGCCCACTTTGCAATAGACTTTCCGTAAGATTGCTGCGTGAAGACGATTTCTGAACACCAAGCAGGCTGCACAACAATGTGAATTTACCTGGGCGAAGAGTCCTCGGTGTTCATTTCTCTCTGTCCTGCCAGCACAGCATCTTTCTGTCTCTCCGATAACAGACCTTTGGAGAAAGTTCACAATCAAAGTTGTTCATGTTCCCCGCATTAATGTAACTGACACCTCTCACCCCAAGAGTTTCAGAGAGAGAGAGAGAGAGAAAGAGGGAGAGAGAGCAGAAGAGCGAATGGACTCTTACCCTCCCCCAAACCTACATTCCCCCACCCCCCCTCCCCCAGAACAACGTGCAAGTAGAAATAAAATGGTTTAATTATCCGCCAGTGGAGATACTCCTGTTCCTGGGGAAGAGACAAACATCAGCCCCCCGGGGACAGAATGACAAGCAGATGTTCTGGAAAGGCTTTGCTGCTTGCAATTCTTGCAGCAATGTGGAATGTACTTCACACTGAGCAAGTTTCAGCTGGCTCAGAGTCTCCAATGTTCATTGCTGTGTTTGCCGCCAGCTCAGAGAAAGAACAATAGGCAGGACGTAGGAGTGAATAACGATCCTCGTGAGAGGGCGAATAACTGTTAATGGAGACTGTTAGTGGCTAACAATACGTCGTGTGTCATAGCAGACGAGGTGATAAACAGGAGTCTTTTGTGTGGTAGGGGTCAAGGACATGGGGGGGTTCAGGCCCTATAGTTATAGAACTCGATATTGAAGACCGGAGGGCTGGAAGGGCTCCAAGTGGAAAATGAGATGTTGTTCCTTCATCTGGAGCGAGAACACTGCTGCAAGCCTGAGACAGGGATGTTGGCCAGGGAACAGGGTGATGTGTTAAAGTGGCAGGCAACCGCAAGGTCAGGGCCTTTAGTTTCTGCGGGCAGAAGCGGGATGTTCTGCGAAGCAGTCACCCAGTTTATGCTTCATGCTACGTTGGGGAAACGACACTGTGAGCAGAGAATGCGGTGGAATGAAATAGCAGCAGGGAGACTGGATGAGAAGCAGCTGTTCGGGAAAGTCTTTGCCGCTTGCTCAAATGTATTTCATACTGAGCATGTCTCAGGTCGCTCAAGAGGTCTGGGGCATTACCTGCGTGCGTGCTTTCTGGCTCGTTGGTCTAGGCGTATGATTCTCGCTTAGGGTCTTTTCCTGCGCTGATTTGCGAGAGGTCCCGGGTTTAAATCCCGGACGAGCCCGTGTTTTTTTTTAACTTGACTTGTGCAAAACTGCCTGATTGACTTTCTCAAAAAGCACCTTCGTGAAACCAGCGTGGGCTGCCTGGAGTACGAATGAGGCAGAAAACAGAGAAATGAAATGGTTGGAGATCGTGTTCAACAAGCTACTTGGATGCTGCCTGAACTGCTGTGCTCTTCCAGCACCACTAATCCAGAATCTGGTTTCCAGCATCTGCAGTCATTGTTTTTACCATAGTGCTCAACAGGTTGACGTGAGTGGTGCGGTGTTTGAGGAATGTCAGCAATCAAGGTAGATTGGAAAATTGGGACAGCTCTCCTCGGAGAACCGAACTTTTCCAAGTCATGAGGGACCTAGAAACAGGAAATAATGTTGTGAAAATGCTCCCACGCCTGAAAGGATCCATAACGATTCGGCAGAATTTTAGAGTCACGAGGAAAAGAAGTAAAAGTGACATTAGGAAGAACGTTTTCGTACAGGGAGTGGTGAGGGTCAGTAAGTCCCTGTCTGACATTGACAAAGAGGAAGATTCAATGGACCCAAAAGGGAATTCGGTGGTCACGTTCAGATGTGCAGATTTCCGCTGAGAAGGCGAGAGAATGAAATGAAACGACTAGAGTCACACGTTTACTTAAGCGTAGAACCAGCAGAGCGAAGGTGGGCCGCAGAGCCTCCGTCTGCGCTGTGACACATGTTGTGATTCAGTGTGAAATCACAGTTCGACCGACAGAATGTGGGAATTTAGAAAAAAGTTTATATTTACACAGCCTCCATACGTCTGCGAAACAGCATATCACACGACAGCAGTGGAGGTCTTTGACATCAGGCTCGAAGGTGCCTGCCGCGTGCCAGACAAAAACCTGAAGTGTTCTGCGCAACGAGCGTCTCCAAGCGGCAGCAGAGTGGCGCAGCGGGAGCGTGCTGGGCCCATAACCCCGAGGTCGATGGATCGAAACCATCCTCTGCTATCGTTCACTGTCACCTTGATCTGCTTTCTTCAGCAAGCTGCCTTTGCATCTACTTGCCGATGTTCATATCGATCCACTCCATTCAAACGGCATGGGTTTTAGAGGTCTCAGTGATATTCTGTTCTTGGTCGGTTTCCTCTGAACTGAATCGCAAAACCGGTTCTCTTCGATGCTAATGAGCTGGTAAAGTTGAAACTCAGACATCGTCCCCCACTATTAGGACGGATACCACCGATTGTGAATAACCTCAGAGAGAGACAAGTGACAGACAGTCGCCGTGGAATCCATGGGCTGAATGGCTTCTGTCTGCGCGACAATGATGCTACGTGTTGCTGAGGGAGCAAAAATGGTTCATTTTTAACCGTCCCTTCCGTGTTGGACTGCCTGCAGTCCCTCAGCTCAGGGCCGTGGGGATGACTCTCAGTGAGTGAAGGTTTCACGCGGATTCTCTTCATCTGGGACACTTGGGGCTCAGATGTTAACTGCTGCGCGGTCGCAGCAAAGAAAGCGATGCCCACTTTGCAATAGACTTTCCGTAAGATTGCTGCGTGAAGACGATTTCTGAACACCAAGCAGGCTGCACAACAATGTGAATTTACCTGGGCGAAGAGTCCTCGGTGTTCATTTCTCTCTGTCCTGCCAGCACAGCATCTTTCTGTCTCTCCGATAACAGACCTTTGGAGAAAGTTCACAATCAAAGTTGTTCATGTTCCCCGCATTAATGTAACTGACACCTCTCACCCCAAGAGTTTCAGAGAGAGAGAGAGAGACAAAGAGGGAGAGAGAGCAGAAGAGCGAATGGACTCTTACCCTCCCCCAAACCTACATTCCCCCACCCCCCCTCCCCCCAGAACAACGTGCAAGTAGAAATAAAATGGTTTAATTATCCGCCAGTGGAGATACTCCTGTTCCTGGGGAAGAGACAAACATCAGCCCCCCGGGGACAGAATGACAAGCAGATGTTCTGGAAAGGCTTTGCTGCTTGCAATTCTTGCAGCAATGTGGAATGTACTTCACACTGAGCAAGTTTCAGCTGGCTCAGAGTCTCCAATGTTCATTGCTGTGTTTGCCGCCAGCTCAGAGAAAGAACAATAGGCAGGACGTAGGAGTGAATAACGATCCTCGTGAGAGGGTGAATAACTGTTAATGGAGACTGTTAGTGGCTAACAATACGTCTTGTGTCATAGCAGACGAGGTGATAAACAGGAGTCTTTCGTGTGGTAGGGGTCAAGGACATGGGGGGGTTCAGGCCCTATAGTTATAGAACTCGATATTGAAGACCGGAGGGCTGGAAGGGCTCCAAGTGGAAAATGAGATGTTGTTCCTTCATCTGGAGCTAGAACACTGCTGCAAGCCTGAGACAGGGATGTTGGCCAGGGAACAGGGTGATGTGTTAAAGTGGCAGGCAACCGCAAGGTCAGGGCCTTTAGTTTCTGCGGGCAGAAGCGGGATGTTCTGCGAAGCAGTCACCCAGTTTATGCTTCATGCTACGTTGGGGAAACGACACTGTGAGCAGAGAATGCGGTGGAATGAAATAGCAGCAGGGAGACTGGATGAGAAGCAGCTGTTCGGGAAAGTCTTTGCCGCTTGCTCAAATGTATTTCATACTGAGCATGTCTCAGGTCGCTCAAGAGGTCTGGGGCATTACCTGCGTGCGTGCTTTCTGGCTCGTTGGTCTAGGCGTATGATTCTCGCGTAGGGTCTGTTACTGCGCTGATTTGCGAGAGGTCCCGGGTTCAAATCCCGGACGAGCCCGTGTTTTTTTTTAACTTGACTTGTGCAAAACTGCCTGATTGACTTTCTCAAAAAGCACCTTCGTGAAACCAGCGTGGGCTGCCTGGAGTACGAATGAGGCAGAAAACAGAGAAATGAAATGGTTGGAGATCGTGTTCAACAAGCTACTTGGATGCTGCCTGAACTGCTGTGCTCTTCCAGCACCACTAATCCAGAATCTGGTTTCCAGCATCTGCAGTCATTGTTTTTACCATAGTGCTCAACAGGTTGACGTGAGTGGTGCGGTGTTTGAGGAATGTCAGCAATCAAGGTAGATTGGAAAATTGGGACAGCTCTCCTCGGAGAACCGAACTTTTCCAAGTCATGAGGGACCTAGAAACAGGAAATAATGTTGTGAAAATGCTCCCACGCCTGAAAGGATCCATAACGATTCGGCAGAATTTTAGAGTCACGAGCAAAAGAAGTAAAAGTGACATTAGGAAGAACGTTTTCGTACAGGGAGTGGTGAGGGTCAGTAAGTCCCTGTCTGACATTGACAAAGAGGAAGATTCAATGGACCCAAAAGGGAATTCGGTGGTCACGTTCAGATGTGCAGATTTCCGCTGAGAAGGCGAGAGAATGAAATGAAACGACTAGAGTCACACGTTTACTTAAGCGTAGAACCAGCAGAGCGAAGGTGGGCCGCAGAGCCTCCGTCTGCGCTGTGACACATGTTGTGATTCAGTGTGAAATCACAGTTCGACCGACAGAATGTGGGAATTTAGAAAAAAGTTTATATTTACACAGCCTCCATACGTCTGCGAAACAGCATATCACACGACAGCAGTGGAGGTCTTTGACATCAGGCTCGAAGGTGCCTGCCGCGTGCCAGACAAAAACCTGAAGTGTTCTGCGCAACGAGCGTCTCCAAGCGGCAGCAGAGTGGCGCAGCGGGAGCGTGCTGGGCCCATAACCCAGAGGTCGATGGATCGAAACCATCCTCTGCTATCGTTCACTGTCACCTTGATCTGCTTTCTTCAGCAAGCTGCCTTTGCATCTACTTGCCGATGTTCATATCGATCCACTCCATTCAAACGGCATGGGTTTTAGAGGTCTCAGTGATATTCTGTTCTTGGTCGGTTTCCTCTGAACTGAATCCCCAAACCGGTTCTCTTCGATGCTAATGAGCTGGTAAAGTTGAAACTCAGACATCGTCCCCCACTATTAGGACGGATACCACCGATTGTGAATAACCTCAGAGAGAGACAAGTGACAGACAGTCGCCGTGGAATCCATGGGCTGAATGGCTTCTGTCTGCGCGACAATGATGCTACGTGTTGCTCAGGGAGCAAAAATGGTTCATTTTTAACCGTCCCTTCCGTGTTGGACTGCCTGCAGTCCCTCAGCTCAGGGCCGTGGGGATGACTCTCAGTGAGTGAAGGTTTCACGCGGATTCTCTTCATCTGGGACACTTGGGGCTCAGATGTTAACTGCTGCGCGGTCGCAGCAAAGAAAGCGATGCCCACTTTGCAATAGACTTTCCGTAAGATTGCTGCGTGAAGACGATTTCTGAACACCAAGCAGGCTGCACAACAATGTGAATTTACCTGGGCGAAGAGTCCTCGGTGTTCATTTCTCTCTGTCCTGCCAGCACAGCATCTTTCTGTCTCTCCGATAACAGACCTTTGGAGAAAGTTCACAATCAAAGTTGTTCATGTTCCCCGCATTAATGTAACTGACACCTCTCACCCCAAGAGTTTCAGAGAGAGAGAGAGAGACAAAGAGGGAGAGAGAGCAGAAGAGCGAATGGACTCTTACCCTCCCCCAAACCTACATTCCCCCACCCCCCCTCCCCCCAGAACAACGTGCAAGTAGAAATAAAATGGTTTAATTATCCGCCAGTGGAGATACTCCTGTTCCTGGGGAAGAGACAAACATCAGCCCCCCGGGGACAGAATGACAAGCAGATGTTCTGGAAAGGCTTTGCTGCTTGCAATTCTTGCAGCAATGTGGAATGTACTTCACACTGAGCAAGTTTCAGCTGGCTCAGAGTCTCCAATGTTCATTGCTGTGTTTGCCGCCAGCTCAGAGAAAGAACAATAGGCAGGACGTAGGAGTGAATAACGATCCTCGTGAGAGGGTGAATAACTGTTAATGGAGACTGTTAGTGGCTAACAATACGTCTTGTGTCATAGCAGACGAGGTGATAAACAGGAGTCTTTCGTGTGGTAGGGGTCAAGGACATGGGGGGGTTCAGGCCCTATAGTTATAGAACTCGATATTGAAGACCGGAGGGCTGGAAGGGCTCCAAGTGGAAAATGAGATGTTGTTCCTTCATCTGGAGCTAGAACACTGCTGCAAGCCTGAGACAGGGATGTTGGCCAGGGAACAGGGTGATGTGTTAAAGTGGCAGGCAACCGCAAGGTCAGGGCCTTTAGTTTCTGCGGGCAGAAGCGGGATGTTCTGCGAAGCAGTCACCCAGTTTATGCTTCATGCTACGTTGGGGAAACGACACTGTGAGCAGAGAATGCGGTGGAATGAAATAGCAGCAGGGAGACTGGATGAGAAGCAGCTGTTCGGGAAAGTCTTTGCCGCTTGCTCAAATGTATTTCATACTGAGCATGTCTCAGGTCGCTCAAGAGGTCTGGGGCATTACCTGCGTGCGTGCTTTCTGGCTCGTTGGTCTAGGCGTATGATTCTCGCGTAGGGTCTGTTACTGCGCTGATTTGCGAGAGGTCCCGGGTTCAAATCCCGGACGAGCCCGTGTTTTTTTTTAACTTGACTTGTGCAAAACTGCCTGATTGACTTTCTCAAAAAGCACCTTCGTGAAACCAGCGTGGGCTGCCTGGAGTACGAATGAGGCAGAAAACAGAGAAATGAAATGGTTGGAGATCGTGTTCAACAAGCTACTTGGATGCTGCCTGAACTGCTGTGCTCTTCCAGCACCACTAATCCAGAATCTGGTTTCCAGCATCTGCAGTCATTGTTTTTACCATAGTGCTCAACAGGTTGACGTGAGTGGTGCGGTGTTTGAGGAATGTCAGCAATCAAGGTAGATTGGAAAATTGGGACAGCTCTCCTCGGAGAACCGAACTTTTCCAAGTCATGAGGGACCTAGAAACAGGAAATAATGTTGTGAAAATGCTCCCACGCCTGAAAGGATCCATAACGATTCGGCAGAATTTTAGAGTCACGAGCAAAAGAAGTAAAAGTGACATTAGGAAGAACGTTTTCGTACAGGGAGTGGTGAGGGTCAGTAAGTCCCTGTCTGACATTGACAAAGAGGAAGATTCAATGGACCCAAAAGGGAATTCGGTGGTCACGTTCAGATGTGCAGATTTCCGCTGAGAAGGCGAGAGAATGAAATGAAACGACTAGAGTCACACGTTTACTTAAGCGTAGAACCAGCAGAGCGAAGGTGGGCCGCAGAGCCTCCGTCTGCGCTGTGACACATGTTGTGATTCAGTGTGAAATCACAGTTCGACCGACAGAATGTGGGAATTTAGAAAAAAGTTTATATTTACACAGCCTCCATACGTCTGCGAAACAGCATATCACACGACAGCAGTGGAGGTCTTTGACATCAGGCTCGAAGGTGCCTGCCGCGTGCCAGACAAAAACCTGAAGTGTTCTGCGCAACGAGCGTCTCCAAGCGGCAGCAGAGTGGCGCAGCGGGAGCGTGCTGGGCCCATAACCCAGAGGTCGATGGATCGAAACCATCCTCTGCTATCGTTCACTGTCACCTTGATCTGCTTTCTTCAGCAAGCTGCCTTTGCATCTACTTGCCGATGTTCATATCGATCCACTCCATTCAAACGGCATGGGTTTTAGAGGTCTCAGTGATATTCTGTTCTTGGTCGGTTTCCTCTGAACTGAATCCCCAAACCGGTTCTCTTCGATGCTAATGAGCTGGTAAAGTTGAAACTCAGACATCGTCCCCCACTATTAGGACGGATACCACCGATTGTGAATAACCTCAGAGAGAGACAAGTGACAGACAGTCGCCGTGGAATCCATGGGCTGAATGGCTTCTGTCTGCGCGACAATGATGCTACGTGTTGCTCAGGGAGCAAAAATGGTTCATTTTTAACCGTCCCTTCCGTGTTGGACTGCCTGCAGTCCCTCAGCTCAGGGCCGTGGGGATGACTCTCAGTGAGTGAAGGTTTCACGCGGATTCTCTTCATCTGGGACACTTGGGGCTCAGATGTTAACTGCTGCGCGGTCGCAGCAAAGAAAGCGATGCCCACTTTGCAATAGACTTTCCGTAAGATTGCTGCGTGAAGACGATTTCTGAACACCAAGCAGGCTGCACAACAATGTGAATTTACCTGGGCGAAGAGTCCTCGGTGTTCATTTCTCTCTGTCCTGCCAGCACAGCATCTTTCTGTCTCTCCGATAACAGACCTTTGGAGAAAGTTCACAATCAAAGTTGTTCATGTTCCCCGCATTAATGTAACTGACACCTCTCACCCCAAGAGTTTCAGAGAGAGAGAGAGAGAGAAAGAGGGAGAGAGAGCAGAAGAGCGAATGGACTCTTACCCTCCCCCAAACCGACATTCCCCCACCCCCCCTCCCCCCAGAACAACGTGCAAGTAGAAATAAAATGGTTTAATTATCCGCCAGTGGAGATACTCCTGTTCCTGGGGAAGAGACAAACATCAGCCCCCCGGGGACAGAATGACAAGCAGATGTTCTGGAAAGGCTTTGCTGCTTGCAATTCTTGCAGCAATGTGGAATGTACTTCACACTGAGCAAGTTTCAGCTGGCTCAGAGTCTCCAATGTTCATTGCTGTGTTTGCCGCCAGCTCAGAGAAAGAACAATAGGCAGGACGTAGGAGTGAATAACGATCCTCGTGAGAGGGCGAATAACTGTTAATGGAGACTGTTAGTGGCTAACAATACGTCGTGTGTCATAGCAGACGAGGTGATAAACAGGAGTCTTTCGTGTGGTAGGGGTCAAGGACATGGGGGGGTTCAGGCCCTATAGTTATAGAACTCGATATTGAAGACCGGAGGGCTGGAAGGGCTCCAAGTGGAAAATGAGATGTTGTTCCTTCATCTGGAGCTAGAACACTGCTGCAAGCCTGAGACAGGGATGTTGGCCAGGGAACAGGGTGATGTGTTAAAGTGGCAGGCAACCGCAAGGTCAGGGCCTTTAGTTTCTGCGGGCAGAAGCGGGATGTTCTGCGAAGCAGTCACCCAGTTTATGCTTCATGCTACGTTGGGGAAACGACACTGTGAGCAGAGAATGCGGTGGAATGAAATAGCAGCAGGGAGACTGGATGAGAAGCAGCTGTTCGGGAAAGTCTTTGCCGCTTGCTCAAATGTATTTCATACTGAGCATGTCTCAGGTCGCTCAAGAGGTCTGGGGCATTACCTGCGTGCGTGCTTTCTGGCTCGTTGGT
The DNA here is from genome assembly GCF_047496795.1 of Chiloscyllium punctatum. Classification (NCBI taxonomy): domain Eukaryota; kingdom Metazoa; phylum Chordata; class Chondrichthyes; order Orectolobiformes; family Hemiscylliidae; genus Chiloscyllium; species Chiloscyllium punctatum. Next base: position 62,837,704 of record NC_092774.1, on the reverse strand, counting down.
CTAGGCGTATGATTCTCGCTTAGGGTCTGTTACTGCGCTGATTTGCGAGAGATCCCGGACGAGCCCGTGTTTTTTTTTAACTTGACTTGTGCAAAACTGCCTGATTGACTTTCTCAAAAAGCACCTTCGTGAAACCAGCGTGGGCTGCTTGGAGTACGAATGAGGCAGAAAACAGAGAAATGAAATGGTTGGAGATCGTGTTCAACAAGCTACTTGGTAGCTGCCTGAACTGCTGTGCTCTTCCAGCACCACTAATCCTGAATCTGGTTTCCAGCATCTGCAGTCATTGTTTTTACCATAGTGCTCAACAGGTTGACGTGAGTGGTGCGGTGTTTGAGGAATGTCAGCAATCAAGGTAGATTGGAAAATTGGGACAGCTCTCCTCGGAGAACCGAACTTTTCCAAGTCATGAGGGACCTAGAAACAGGAAATAATGTTGTGAAAATGCTCCCACGCCTGAAAGGATCCATAACGATTCGGCAGAATTTTAGAGTCACGAGGAAAAGAAGTAAAAGTGACATTAGGAAGAACGTTTTCGTACAGGGAGTGGTGAGGGTCAGTAAGTCCCTGTCTGACATTGACAAAGAGGAAGATTCAATGGACCCAAAAGGGAATTCGGTGGTCACGTTCAGATGTGCAGATTTCCGCTGAGAAGGCGAGAGAATGAAATGAAACGACTAGAGTCACACGTTTACTTAAGCGTAGAACCAGCAGAGCGAAGGTGGGCCGCAGAGCCTCCGTCTGCGCTGTGACACATGTTGTGATTCAGTGTGAAATCACAGTTCGACCGACAGAATGTGGGAATTTAGAAAAAAGTTTATATTTACACAGCCTCCATACGTCTGCGAAACAGCATATCACACAGCAGTGGAGGTCTTTGACATCAGGCTCGAAGGTGCCTGCCGCGTGCCAGACAAAAACCTGAAGTGTTCTGCGCAACGAGCGTCTCCAAGCGGTAGCAGAGTGGCGCAGCGGGAGCGTGCTGGGCCCATAACCCAGAGGTCGATGGATCGAAACCATCCTCTGCTATCGTTCACTGTCACCTTGATCTGCTTTCTTCAGCAAGCTGCCTTTGCATCTACTTGCCGATGTTCATATCGATCCACTCCATTCAAACGGCATGGTTTTTAGAGGTCTCAGTGATATTCTGTTCTTGGTCGGTTTCCTCTGAACTGAATCGCAAAACCGGTTCTCTTCGATGCTAATGAGCTGGTAAAGTTGAAACTCAGACATCGTCCCCCACTATTAGGACGGATACCACCGATTGTGAATAACCTCAGAGAGAGACAAGTGACAGACAGTCGCCGTGGAATCCATGGGCTGAATGGCTTCTGTCTGCGCGACAATGATGCTACGTGTTGCTCAGGGAGCAAAAATGGTTCATTTTTAACCGTCCCTTCCGTGTTGGACTGCCTGCAGTCCCTCAGCTCAGGGCCGTGGGGATGACTCTCAGTGAGTGAAGGTTTCACGCGGATTCTCTTCATCTGGGACACTTGGGGCTCAGATGTTAACTGCTGCGCGGTCGCAGCAAAGAAAGCGATGCCCACTTTGCAATAGACTTTCCGTAAGATTGCTGCGTGAAGACGATTTCTGAACACCAAGCAGGCTGCACAACAATGTGAATTTACCTGGGCGAAGAGTCCTCGGTGTTCATTTCTCTCTGTCCTGCCAGCACAGCATCTTTCTGTCTCTCCGATAACAGACCTTTGGAGAAAGTTCACAATCAAAGTTGTTCATGTTCCCCGCATTAATGTAACTGACACCTCTCACCCCAAGAGTTTCAGAGAGAGAGAGAGAGAGAAAGAGGGAGAGAGAGCAGAAGAGCGAATGGACTCTTACCCTCCCCCAAACCGACATTCCCCCACCCCCCCTCCCCCCAGAACAACGTGCAAGTAGAAATAAAATGGTTTAATTATCCGCCAGTGGAGATACTCCTGTTCCTGGGGAAGAGACAAACATCAGCCCCCCGGGGACAGAATGACAAGCAGATGTTCTGGAAAGGCTTTGCTGCTTGCAATTCTTGCAGCAATGTGGAATGTACTTCACACTGAGCAAGTTTCAGCTGGCTCAGAGTCTCCAATGTTCATTGCTGTGTTTGCCGCCAGCTCAGAGAAAGAACAATAGGCAGGACGTAGGAGTGAATAACGATCCTCGTGAGAGGGCGAATAACTGTTAATGGAGACTGTTAGTGGCTAACAATACGTCGTGTGTCATAGCAGACGAGGTGATAAACAGGAGTCTTTCGTGTGGTAGGGGTCAAGGACATGGGGGGGTTCAGGCCCTATAGTTATAGAACTCGATATTGAAGACCGGAGGGCTGGAAGGGCTCCAAGTGGAAAATGAGATGTTGTTCCTTCATCTGGAGCTAGAACACTGCTGCAAGCCTGAGACAGGGATGTTGGCCAGGGAACAGGGTGATGTGTTAAAGTGGCAGGCAACCGCAAGGTCAGGGCCTTTAGTTTCTGCGGGCAGAAGCGGGATGTTCTGCGAAGCAGTCACCCAGTTTATGCTTCATGCTACGTTGGGGAAACGACACTGTGAGCAGAGAATGCGGTGGAATGAAATAGCAGCAGGGAGACTGGATGAGAAGCAGCTGTTCGGGAAAGTCTTTGCCGCTTGCTCAAATGTATTTCATACTGAGCATGTCTCAGGTCGCTCAAGAGGTCTGGGGCATTACCTGCGTGCGTGCTTTCTGGCTCGTTGGTCTAGGCGTATGATTCTCGCTTAGGGTCTGTTCCTGCGCTGATTTGCGAGAGGTCCCGGGTTCAAATCCCGGACGAGCCCGTGTTTTTTTTTTAACTTGACTTGTGCAAAACTGCCTGATTGACTTTCTCAAAAAGCACCTTCGTGAAACCAGCGTGGGCTGCTTGGAGTACGAATGAGGCAGAAAACAGAGAAATGAAATGGTTGGAGATCGTGTTCAACAAGCTACTTGGTAGCTGCCTGAACTGCTGTGCTCTTCCAGCACCACTAATCCTGAATCTGGTTTCCAGCATCTGCAGTCATTGTTTTTACCATAGTGCTCAACAGGTTGACGTGAGTGGTGCGGTGTTTGAGGAATGTCAGCAATCAAGGTAGATTGGAAAATTGGGACAGCTCTCCTCGGAGAACCGAACTTTTCCAAGTCATGAGGGACCTAGAAACAGGAAATAATGTTGTGAAAATGCTCCCACGCCTGAAAGGATCCATAACGATTCGGCAGAATTTTAGAGTCACGAGGAAAAGAAGTAAAAGTGACATTAGGAAGAACGTTTTCGTACAGGGAGTGGTGAGGGTCAGTAAGTCCCTGTCTGACATTGACAAAGAGGAAGATTCAATGGACCCAAAAGGGAATTCGGTGGTCACGTTCAGATGTGCAGATTTCCGCTGAGAAGGCGAGAGAATGAAATGAAACGACTAGAGTCACACGTTTACTTAAGCGTAGAACCAGCAGAGCGAAGGTGGGCCGCAGAGCCTCCGTCTGCGCTGTGACACATGTTGTGATTCAGTGTGAAATCACAGTTCGACCGACAGAATGTGGGAATTTAGAAAAAAGTTTATATTTACACAGCCTCCATACGTCTGCGAAACAGCATATCACACAGCAGTGGAGGTCTTTGACATCAGGCTCGAAGGTGCCTGCCGCGTGCCAGACAAAAACCTGAAGTGTTCTGCGCAACGAGCGTCTCCAAGCGGTAGCAGAGTGGCGCAGCGGGAGCGTGCTGGGCCCATAACCCAGAGGTCGATGGATCGAAACCATCCTCTGCTATCGTTCACTGTCACCTTGATCTGCTTTCTTCAGCAAGCTGCCTTTGCATCTACTTGCCGATGTTCATATCGATCCACTCCATTCAAACGGCATGGTTTTTAGAGGTCTCAGTGATATTCTGTTCTTGGTCGGTTTCCTCTGAACTGAATCGCAAAACCGGTTCTCTTCGATGCTAATGAGCTGGTAAAGTTGAAACTCAGACATCGTCCCCCACTATTAGGACGGATACCACCGATTGTGAATAACCTCAGAGAGAGACAAGTGACAGACAGTCGCCGTGGAATCCATGGGCTGAATGGCTTCTGTCTGCGCGACAATGATGCTACGTGTTGCTGAGGGAGCAAAAATGGTTCATTTTTAACCGTCCCTTCCGTGTTGGACTGCCTGCAGTCCCTCAGCTCAGGGCCGTGGGGATGACTCTCAGTGAGTGAAGGTTTCACGCGGATTCTCTTCATCTGGGACACTTGGGGCTCAGATGTTAACTGCTGCGCGGTCGCAGCAAAGAAAGCGATGCCCACTTTGCAATAGACTTTCCGTAAGATTGCTGCGTGAAGACGATTTCTGAACACCAAGCAGGCTGCACAACAATGTGAATTTACCTGGGCGAAGAGTCCTCGGTGTTCATTTCTCTCTGTCCTGCCAGCACAGCATCTTTCTGTCTCTCCGATAACAGACCTTTGGAGAAAGTTCACAATCAAAGTTGTTCATGTTCCCCGCATTAATGTAACTGACACCTCTCACCCCAAGAGTTTCAGAGAGAGAGAGAGAGAGAAAGAGGGAGAGAGAGCAGAAGAGCGAATGGACTCTTACCCTCCCCCAAACCGACATTCCCCCACCCCCCCTCCCCCCAGAACAACGTGCAAGTAGAAATAAAATGGTTTAATTATCCGCCAGTGGAGATACTCCTGTTCCTGGGGAAGAGACAAACATCAGCCCCCCGGGGACAGAATGACAAGCAGATGTTCTGGAAAGGCTTTGCTGCTTGCAATTCTTGCAGCAATGTGGAATGTACTTCACACTGAGCAAGTTTCAGCTGGCTCAGAGTCTCCAATGTTCATTGCTGTGTTTGCCGCCAGCTCAGAGAAAGAACAATAGGCAGGACGTAGGAGTGAATAACGATCCTCGTGAGAGGGCGAATAACTGTTAATGGAGACTGTTAGTGGCTAACAATACGTCGTGTGTCATAGCAGACGAGGTGATAAACAGGAGTCTTTCGTGTGGTAGGGGTCAAGGACATGGGGGGGTTCAGGCCCTATAGTTATAGAACTCGATATTGAAGACCGGAGGGCTGGAAGGGCTCCAAGTGGAAAATGAGATGTTGTTCCTTCATCTGGAGCTAGAACACTGCTGCAAGCCTGAGACAGGGATGTTGGCCAGGGAACAGGGTGATGTGTTAAAGTGGCAGGCAACCGCAAGGTCAGGGCCTTTAGTTTCTGCGGGCAGAAGCGGGATGTTCTGCGAAGCAGTCACCCAGTTTATGCTTCATGCTACGTTGGGGAAACGACACTGTGAGCAGAGAATGCGGTGGAATGAAATAGCAGCAGGGAGACTGGATGAGAAGCAGCTGTTCGGGAAAGTCTTTGCCGCTTGCTCAAATGTATTTCATACTGAGCATGTCTCAGGTCGCTCAAGAGGTCTGGGGCATTACCTGCGTGCGTGCTTTCTGGCTCGTTGGTCTAGGCGTATGATTCTCGCTTAGGGTCTGTTCCTGCGCTGATTTGCGAGAGGTCCCGGGTTCAAATCCCGGACGAGCCCGTGTTTTTTTTTTAACTTGACTTGTGCAAAACTGCCTGATTGACTTTCTCAAAAAGCACCTTCGTGAAACCAGCGTGGGCTGCTTGGAGTACGAATGAGGCAGAAAACAGAGAAATGAAATGGTTGGAGATCGTGTTCAACAAGCTACTTGGATGCTGCCTGAACTGCTGTGCTCTTCCAGCACCACTAATCCAGAATCTGGTTTCCAGCATCTGCAGTCATTGTTTTTACCATAGTGCTCAACAGGTTGACGTGAGTGGTGCGGTGTTTGAGGAATGTCAGCAATCAAGGTAGATTGGAAAATTGGGACAGCTCTCCTCGGAGAACCGAACTTTTCCAAGTCATGAGGGACCTAGAAACAGGAAATAATGTTGTGAAAATGCTCCCACGCCTGAAAGGATCCATAACGATTCGGCAGAATTTTAGAGTCACGAGGAAAAGAAGTAAAAGTGACATTAGGAAGAACGTTTTCGTACAGGGAGTGGTGAGGGTCAGTAAGTCCCTGTCTGACATTGACACAGAGGAAGATTCAATGGACCCAAAAGGGAATTCGGTGGTCACGTTCAGATGTGCAGATTTCCGCTGAGAAGGCGAGAGAATGAAATGAAACGACTAGAGTCACACGTTTACTTAAGCGTAGAACCAGCAGAGCGAAGGTGGGCCGCAGAGCCTCCGTCTGCGCTGTGACACATGTTGTGATTCAGTGTGAAATCACAGTTCGACCGACAGAATGTGGGAATTTAGAAAAAAGTTTATATTTACACAGCCTCCATACGTCTGCGAAACAGCATATCACACGACAGCAGTGGAGGTCTTTGACATCAGGCTCGAAGGTGCCTGCCGCGTGCCAGACAAAAACCTGAAGTGTTCTGCGCAACGAGCATCTCCAAGCGGCAGCAGAGTGGCGCAGCGGGAGCGTGCTGGGCCCATAACCCAGAGGTCGATGGATCGAAACCATCCTCTGCTATCGTTCACTGTCACCTTGATCTGCTTTCTTCAGCAAGCTGCCTTTGCATCTACTTGCCGATGTTCATATCGATCCACTCCATTCAAACGGCATGGGTTTTAGAGGTCTCAGTGATATTCTGTTCTTGGTCGGTTTCCTCTGAACTGAATCCCCAAACCGGTTCTCTTCGATGCTAATGAGCTGGTAAAGTTGAAACTCAGACATCGTCCCCCACTATTAGGACGGATACCACCGATTGTGAATAACCTCAGAGAGAGACAAGTGACAGACAGTCGCCGTGGAATCCATGGGCTGAATGGCTTCTGTCTGCGCGACAATGATGCTACGTGTTGCTCAGGGAGCAAAAATGGTTCATTTTTAACCGTCCCTTCCGTGTTGGACTGCCTGCAGTCCCTCAGCTCAGGGCCGTGGGGATGACTCTCAGTGAGTGAAGGTTTCACGCGGATTCTCTTCATCTGGGACACTTGGGGCTCAGATGTTAACTGCTGCGCGGTCGCAGCAAAGAAAGCGATGCCCACTTTGCAATAGACTTTCCGTAAGATTGCTGCGTGAAGACGATTTCTGAACACCAAGCAGGCTGCACAACAATGTGAATTTACCTGGGCGAAGAGTCCTCGGTGTTCATTTCTCTCTGTCCTGCCAGCACAGCATCTTTCTGTCTCTCCGATAACAGACCTTTGGAGAAAGTTCACAATCAAAGTTGTTCATGTTCCCCGCATTAATGTAACTGACACCTCTCACCCCAAGAGTTTCAGAGAGAGAGAGAGAGAGAAAGAGGGAGAGAGAGCAGAAGAGCGAATGGACTCTTACCCTCCCCCAAACCTACATTCCCCCACCCCCCCTCCCCCCAGAACAACGTGCAAGTAGAAATAAAATGGTTTAATTATCCGCCAGTGGAGATACTCCTGTTCCTGGGGAAGAGACAAACATCAGCCCCCCGGGGACAGAATGACAAGCAGATGTTCTGGAAAGGCTTTGCTGCTTGCAATTCTTGCAGCAATGTGGAATGTACTTCACACTGAGCAAGTTTCAGCTGGCTCAGAGTCTCCAATGTTCATTGCTGTGTTTGCCGCCAGCTCAGAGAAAGAACAATAGGCAGGACGTAGGAGTGAATAACGATCCTCGTGAGAGGGTGAATAACTGTTAATGGAGACTGTTAGTGGCTAACAATACGTCTTGTGTCATAGCAGACGAGGTGATAAACAGGAGTCTTTCGTGTGGTAGGGGTCAAGGACATGGGGGGGTTCAGGCCCTATAGTTATAGAACTCGATATTGAAGACCGGAGGGCTGGAAGGGCTCCAAGTGGAAAATGAGATGTTGTTCCTTCATCTGGAGCTAGAACACTGCTGCAAGCCTGAGACAGGGATGTTGGCCAGGGAACAGGGTGATGTGTTAAAGTGGCAGGCAACCGCAAGGTCAGGGCCTTTAGTTTCTGCGGGCAGAAGCGGGATGTTCTGCGAAGCAGTCACCCAGTTTATGCTTCATGCTACGTTGGGGAAACGACACTGTGAGCAGAGAATGCGGTGGAATGAAATAGCAGCAGGGAGACTGGATGAGAAGCAGCTGTTCGGGAAAGTCTTTGCCGCTTGCTCAAATGTATTTCATACTGAGCATGTCTCAGGTCGCTCAAGAGGTCTGGGGCATTACCTGCGTGCGTGCTTTCTGGCTCGTTGGTCTAGGCGTATGATTCTCGCTTAGGGTCTGTTACTGCGCTGATTTGCGAGAGGTTCCGGGTTCAAATCCCGGACGAGCCCGTGTTTTTTTTTAACTTGACTTGTGCAAAACTGCCTGATTGACTTTCTCAAAAAGCACCTTCGTGAAACCAGCGTGGGCTGCTTGGAGTACGAATGAGGCAGAAAACAGAGAAATGAAATGGTTGGAGATCGTGTTCAACAAGCTACTTGGATGCTGCCTGAACTGCTGTGCTCTTCCAGCACCACTAATCCAGAATCTGGTTTCCAGCATCTGCAGTCATTGTTTTTACCATAGTGCTCAACAGGTTGACGTGAGTGGTGCGGTGTTTGAGGAATGTCAGCAATCAAGGTAGATTGGAAAATTGGGACAGCTCTCCTCGGAGAACCGAACTTTTCCAAGTCATGAGGGACCTAGAAACAGGAAATAATGTTGTGAAAATGCTCCCACGCCTGAAAGGATCCATAACGATTCGGCAGAATTTTAGAGTCACGAGGAAAAGAAGTAAAAGTGACATTAGGAAGAACGTTTTCGTACAGGGAGTGGTGAGGGTCAGTAAGTCCCTGTCTGACATTGACAAAGAGGAAGATTCAATGGACCCAAAAGGGAATTCGGTGGTCACGTTCAGATGTGCAGATTTCCGCTGAGAAGGCGAGAGAATGAAATGAAACGACTAGAGTCACACGTTTACTTAAGCGTAGAACCAGCAGAGAGAAGGTGGGCCGCAGAGCCTCCGTCTGCGCTGTGACACATGTTGTGATTCAGTGTGAAATCACAGTTCGACCGACAGAATGTGGGAATTTAGAAAAAAGTTTATATTTACACAGCCTCCATACGTCTGCGAAACAGCATATCACACGACAGCAGTGGAGGTCTTTGACATCAGGCTCGAAGGTGCCTGCCGCGTGCCAGACAAAAACCTGAAGTGTTCTGCGCAACGAGCGTCTCCCAGCGGCAGCAGAGTGGCACAGCGGGAGCGTGCTGGGCCCATAACCCAGAGGTCGATGGATCGAAACCATCCTCTGCTATCGTTCACTGTCACCTTGATCTGCTTTCTTCAGCAAGCTGCCTTTGCATCTACTTGCCGATGTTCATATCGATCCACTCCATTCAAACGGCATGGGTTTTAGAGGTCTCAGTGATATTCTGTTCTTGGTCAGTTTCCTCTGAACTGAATCGCAAAACCGGTTCTCTTCGATGCTAATGAGCTGGTAAAGTTGAAACTCAGACATCGTCCCCCACTATTAGGACGGATACCACCGATTGTGAATAACCTCAGAGAGAGACAAGTGACAGACAGTCGCCGTGGAATCCATGGGCTGAATGGCTTCTGTCTGCGCGACAATGATGCTACGTGTTGCTCAGGGAGCAAAAATGGTTCATTTTTAACCGTCCCTTCCGTGTTGGACTGCCTGCAGTCCCTCAGCTCAGGGCCGTGGGGATGACTCTCAGTGAGTGAAGGTTTCACGCGGATTCTCTTCATCTGGGACACTTGGGGCTCAGATGTTAACTGCTGCGCGGTCGCAGCAAAGAAAGCGATGCCCACTTTGCAATAGACTTTCCGTAAGATTGCTGCGTGAAGACGATTTCTGAACACCAAGCAGGCTGCACAACAATGTGAATTTACCTGGGCGAAGAGTCCTCGGTGTTCATTTCTCTCTGTCCTGCCAGCACAGCATCTTTCTGTCTCTCCGATAACAGACCTTTGGAGAAAGTTCACAATCAAAGTTGTTCATGTTCCCCGCATTAATGTAACTGACACCTCTCACCCCAAGAGTTTCAGAGAGAGAGAGAGAGAGAAAGAGGGAGAGAGAGCAGAAGAGCGAATGGACTCTTACCCTCCCCCAAACCTACATTCCCCCACCCCCCCTCCCCCCAGAACAACGTGCAAGTAGAAATAAAATGGTTTAATTATCCGCCAGTGGAGATACTCCTGTTCCTGGGGAAGAGACAAACATCAGCCCCCCGGGGACAGAATGACAAGCAGATGTTCTGGAAAGGCTTTGCTGCTTGCAATTCTTGCAGCAATGTGGAATGTACTTCACACTGAGCAAGTTTCAGCTGGCTCAGAGTCTCCAATGTTCATTGCTGTGTTTGCCGCCAGCTCAGAGAAAGAACAATAGGCAGGACGTAGGAGTGAATAACGATCCTCGTGAGAGGGCGAATAACTGTTAATGGAGACTGTTAGTGGCTAACAATACGTCGTGTGTCATAGCAGACGAGGTGATAAACAGGAGTCTTTTGTGTGGTAGGGGTCAAGGACATGGGGGGGTTCAGGCCCTATAGTTATAGAACTCGATATTGAAGACCGGAGGGCTGGAAGGGCTCCAAGTGGAAAATGAGATGTTGTTCCTTCATCTGGAGCTAGAACACTACTGCAAGCCTGAGACAGGGATGTTGGCCAGGGAACAGGGTGATGTGTTAAAGTGGCAGGCAACCGCAAGGTCAGGGCCTTTAGTTTCTGCGGGCAGAAGCGGGATGTTCTGCGAAGCAGTCACCCAGTTTATGCTTCATGCTACGTTGGGGAAACGACACTGTGAGCAGAGAATGCGGTGGAATGAAATAGCAGCAGGGAGACTGGATGAGAAGCAGCTGTTCGGGAAAGTCTTTGCCGCTTGCTCAAATGTATTTCATACTGAGCATGTCTCAGGTCGCTCAAGAGGTCTGGGGCATTACCTGCGTGCGTGCTTTCTGGCTCGTTGGTCTAGGCGTATGATTCTCGCTTAGGGTCTGTTCCTGCGCTGATTTGCGAGAGGTCCCGGGTTCAAATCCCGGACGAGCCCGTATTTTTTTTTAACTTGACTTGTGCAAAACTGCCTGATTGACTTTCTCAAAAAGCACCTTCGTGAAACCAGCGTGGGCTGCCTGGAGTACGAATGAGGCAGAAAACAGAGAAATGAAATGGTTGGAGATCGTGTTCAACAAGCTACTTGGATGCTGCCTGAACTGCTGTGCTCTTCCAGCACCACTAATCCAGAATCTGGTTTCCAGCATCTGCAGTCATTGTTTTTACCATAGTGCTCAACAGGTTGACGTGAGTGGTGCGGTGTTTGAGGAATGTCAGCAATCAAGGTAGATTGGAAAATTGGGACAGCTCTCCTCGGAGAACCGAACTTTTCCAAGTCATGAGGGACCTAGAAACAGGAAATAATGTTGTGAAAATGCTCCCACGCCTGAAAGGATCCATAACGATTCGGCAGAATTTTAGAGTCACGAGGAAAAGAAGTAAAAGTGACATTAGGAAGAACGTTTTCGTACAGGGAGTGGTGAGGGTCAGTAAGTCCCTGTCTGACATTGACAAAGAGGAAGATTCAATGGACCCAAAAGGGAATTCGGTGGTCACGTTCAGATGTGCAGATTTCCGCTGAGAAGGCGAGAGAATGAAATGAAACGACTAGAGTCACACGTTTACTTAAGCGTAGAACCAGCAGAGCGAAGGTGGGCCGCAGAGCCTCCGTCTGCGCTGTGACACATGTTGTGATTCAGTGTGAAATCACAGTTCGACCGACAGAATGTGGGAATTTAGAAAAAAGTTTATATTTACACAGCCTCCATACGTCTGCGAAACAGCATATCACACGACAGCAGTGGAGGTCTTTGACATCAGGCTCGAAGGTGCCTGCCGCGTGCCAGACAAAAACCTGAAGTGTTCTGCGCAACGAGCGTCTCCAAGCGGCAGCAGAGTGGCGCAGCGGGAGCGTGCTGGGCCCATAACCCAGAGGTCGATGGATCGAAACCATCCTCTGCTATCGTTCACTGTCACCTTGATCTGCTTTCTTCAGCAAGCTGCCTTTGCATCTACTTGCCGATGTTCATATCGATCCACTCCATTCAAACGGCATGGGTTTTAGAGGTCTCAGTGATATTCTGTTCTTGGTCGGTTTCCTCTGAACTGAATCGCAAAACCGGTTCTCTTCGATGCTAATGAGCTGGTAAAGTTGAAACTCAGACATCGTCCCCCACTATTAGGACGGATACCACCGATTGTGAATAACCTCAGAGAGAGACAAGTGACAGACAGTCGTCGTGGAATCCATGGGCTGAATGGCTTCTGTCTGCGCGACAATGATGCTACGTGTCGCTCAGGGAGCAAAAATGGTTCATTTTTAACCGTCCCTTCCGTGTTGGACTGCCTGCAGTCCCTCAGCTCAGGGCCGTGGGGATGACTCTCAGTGAGTGAAGGTTTCACGCGGATTCTCTTCATCTGGGACACTTGGGGCTCAGATGTTAACTGCTGCGCGGTCGCAGCAAAGAAAGCGATGCCCACTTTGCAATAGACTTTCCGTAAGATTGCTGCGTGAAGACGATTTCTGAACACCAAGCAGGCTGCACAACAATGTGAATTTACCTGGGCGAAGAGTCCTCGGTGTTCATTTCTCTCTGTCCTGCCAGCACAGCATCTTTCTGTCTCTCCGATAACAGACCTTTGGAGAAAGTTCACAATCAAAGTTGTTCATGTTCCCCGCATTAATGTAACTGACACCTCTCACCCCAAGAGTTTCAGAGAGAGAGAGAGAGACAAAGAGGGAGAGAGAGCAGAAGAGCGAATGGACTCTTACCCTCCCCCAAACCTACATTCCCCCACCCCCCCTCCCCCCAGAACAACGTGCAAGTAGAAATAAAATGGTTTAATTATCCGCCAGTGGAGATACTCCTGTTCCTGGGGAAGAGACAAACATCAGCCCCCCGGGGACAGAATGACAAGCAGATGTTCTGGAAAGGCTTTGCTGCTTGCAATTCTTGCAGCAATGTGGAATGTACTTCACACTGAGCAAGTTTCAGCTGGCTCAGAGTCTCCAATGTTCATTGCTGTGTTTGCCGCCAGCTCAGAGAAAGAACAATAGGCAGGACGTAGGAGTGAATAACGATCCTCGTGAGAGGGCGAATAACTGTTAATGGAGACTGTTAGTGGCTAACAATACGTCGTGTGTCATAGCAGACGAGGTGATAAACAGGAGTCTTTTGTGTGGTAGGGGTCAAGGACATGGGGGGGTTCAGGCCCTATAGTTATAGAACTCGATATTGAAGACCGGAGGGCTGGAAGGGCTCCAAGTGGAAAATGAGATGTTGTTCCTTCATCTGGAGCTAGAACACTGCTGCAAGCCTGAGACAGGGATGTTGGCCAGGGAACAGGGTGATGTGTTAAAGTGGCAGGCAACCGCAAGGTCAGGGCCTTTAGTTTCTGCGGGCAGAAGCGGGATGTTCTGCGAAGCAGTCACCCAGTTTATGCTTCATGCTACGTTGGGGAAACGACACTGTGAGCAGAGAATGCGGTGGAATGAAATAGCAGCAGGGAGACTGGATGAGAAGCAGCTGTTCGGGAAAGTCTTTGCCGCTTGCTCAAATGTATTTCATACTGAGCATGTCTCAGGTCGCTCAAGAGGTCTGGGGCATTACCTGCGTGCGTGCTTTCTGGCTCGTTGGTCTAGGCGTATGATTCTCGCTTAGGGTCTGTTCCTGCGCTGATTTGCGAGAGGTCCCGGGTTCAAATCCCGGACGAGCCCGTATTTTTTTTTAACTTGACTTGTGCAAAACTGCCTGATTGACTTTCTCAAAAAGCACCTTCGTGAAACCAGCGTGGGCTGCCTGGAGTACGAATGAGGCAGAAAACAGAGAAATGAAATGGTTGGAGATCGTGTTCAACAAGCTACTTGGATGCTGCCTGAACTGCTGTGCTCTTCCAGCACCACTAATCCAGAATCTGGTTTCCAGCATCTGCAGTCATTGTTTTTACCATAGTGCTCAACAGGTTGACGTGAGTGGTGCGGTGTTTGAGGAATGTCAGCAATCAAGGTAGATTGGAAAATTGGGACAGCTCTCCTCGGAGAACCGAACTTTTCCAAGTCATGAGGGACCTAGAAACAGGAAATAATGTTGTGAAAATGCTCCCACGCCTGAAAGGATCCATAACGATTCGGCAGAATTTTAGAGTCACGAGGAAAAGAAGTAAAAGTGACATTAGGAAGAACGTTTTCGTACAGGGAGTGGTGAGGGTCAGTAAGTCCCTGTCTGACATTGACAAAGAGGAAGATTCAATGGACCCAAAAGGGAATTCGGTGGTCACGTTCAGATGTGCAGATTTCCGCTGAGAAGGCGAGAGAATGAAATGAAACGACTAGAGTCACACGTTTACTTAAGCGTAGAACCAGCAGAGCGAAGGTGGGCCGCAGAGCCTCCGTCTGCGCTGTGACACATGTTGTGATTCAGTGTGAAATCACAGTTCGACCGACAGAATGTGGGAATTTAGAAAAAAGTTTATATTTACACAGCCTCCATACGTCTGCGAAACAGCATATCACACGACAGCAGTGGAGGTCTTTGACATCAGGCTCGAAGGTGCCTGCCGCGTGCCAGACAAAAACCTGAAGTGTTCTGCGCAACGAGCGTCTCCAAGCGGCAGCAGAGTGGCGCAGCGGGAGCGTGCTGGGCCCATAACCCAGAGGTCGATGGATCGAAACCATCCTCTGCTATCGTTCACTGTCACCTTGATCTGCTTTCTTCAGCAAGCTGCCTTTGCATCTACTTGCCGATGTTCATATCGATCCACTCCATTCAAACGGCATGGGTTTTAGAGGTCTCAGTGATATTCTGTTCTTGGTCGGTTTCCTCTGAACTGAATCGCAAAACCGGTTCTCTTCGATGCTAATGAGCTGGTAAAGTTGAAACTCAGACATCGTCCCCCACTATTAGGACGGATACCACCGATTGTGAATAACCTCAGAGAGAGACAAGTGACAGACAGTCGTCGTGGAATCCATGGGCTGAATGGCTTCTGTCTGCGCGACAATGATGCTACGTGTCGCTCAGGGAGCAAAAATGGTTCATTTTTAACCGTCCCTTCCGTGTTGGACTGCCTGCAGTCCCTCAGCTCAGGGCCGTGGGGATGACTCTCAGTGAGTGAAGGTTTCACGCGGATTCTCTTCATCTGGGACACTTGGGGCTCAGATGTTAACTGCTGCGCGGTCGCAGCAAAGAAAGCGATGCCCACTTTGCAATAGACTTTCCGTAAGATTGCTGCGTGAAGACGATTTCTGAACACCAAGCAGGCTGCACAACAATGTGAATTTACCTGGGCGAAGAGTCCTCGGTGTTCATTTCTCTCTGTCCTGCCAGCACAGCATCTTTCTGTCTCTCCGATAACAGACCTTTGGAGAAAGTTCACAATCAAAGTTGTTCATGTTCCCCGCATTAATGTAACTGACACCTCTCACCCCAAGAGTTTCAGAGAGAGAGAGAGAGACAAAGAGGGAGAGAGAGCAGAAGAGCGAATGGACTCTTACCCTCCCCCAAACCTACATTCCCCCACCCCCCCTCCCCCCAGAACAACGTGCAAGTAGAAATAAAATGGTTTAATTATCCGCCAGTGGAGATACTCCTGTTCCTGGGGAAGAGACAAACATCAGCCCCCCGGGGACAGAATGACAAGCAGATGTTCTGGAAAGGCTTTGCTGCTTGCAATTCTTGCAGCAATGTGGAATGTACTTCACACTGAGCAAGTTTCAGCTGGCTCAGAGTCTCCAATGTTCATTGCTGTGTTTGCCGCCAGCTCAGAGAAAGAACAATAGGCAGGACGTAGGAGTGAATAACGATCCTCGTGAGAGGGCGAATAACTGTTAATGGAGACTGTTAGTGGCTAACAATACGTCGTGTGTCATAGCAGACGAGGTGATAAACAGGAGTCATTTGTGTGGTAGGGGTCAAGGACATGGGGGGGTTCAGGCCCTATAGTTATAGAACTCGATATTGAAGACCGGAGGGCTGGAAGGGCTCCAAGTGGAAAATGAGATGTTGTTCCTTCATCTGGAGCTAGAACACTGCTGCAAGCCTGAGACAGGGATGTTGGCCAGGGAACAGGGTGATGTGTTAAAGTGGCAGGCAACCGCAAGGTCAGGGCCTTTAGTTTCTGCGGGCAGAAGCGGGATGTTCTGCGAAGCAGTCACCCAGTTTATGCTTCATGCTACGTTGGGGAAACGACACTGTGAGCAGAGAATGCGGTGGAATGAAATAGCAGCAGGGAGACTGGATGAGAAGCAGCTGTTCGGGAAAGTCTTTGCCGCTTGCTCAAATGTATTTCATACTGAGCATGTCTCAGGTCGCTCAAGAGGTCTGGGGCATTACCTGCGTGCGTGCTTTCTGGCTCGTTGGTCTAGGCGTATGATTCTCGCTTAGGGTCTGTTCCTGCGCTGATTTGCGAGAGATCCCGGACGAGCCCGTGTTTTTTTTTAACTTGACTTGTGCAAAACTGCCTGATTGACTTTCTCAAAAAGCACCTTCGTGAAACCAGCGTGGGCTGCTTGGAGTACGAATGAGGCAGAAAACAGAGAAATGAAATGGTTGGAGATCGTGTTCAACAAGCTACTTGGATGCTGCCTGAACTGCTGTGCTCTTCCAGCACCACTAATCCAGAATCTGGTTTCCAGCATCTGCAGTCATTGTTTTTACCATAGTGCTCAACAGGTTGACGTGAGTGGTGCGGTGTTTGAGGAATGTCAGCAATCAAGGTAGATTGGAAAATTGGGACAGCTCTCCTCGGAGAACCGAACTTTTCCAAGTCATGAGGGACCTAGAAACAGGAAATAATGTTGTGAAAATGCTCCCACGCCTGAAAGGATCCATAACGATTCGGCAGAATTTTAGAGTCACGAGGAAAAGAAGTAAAAGTGACATTAGGAAGAACGTTTTCGTACAGGGAGTGGTGAGGGTCAGTAAGTCCCTGTCTGACATTGACAAAGAGGAAGATTCAATGGACCCAAAAGGGAATTCGGTGGTCACGTTCAGATGTGCAGATTTCCGCTGAGAAGGCGAGAGAATGAAATGAAACGACTAGAGTCACACGTTTACTTAAGCGTAGAACCAGCAGAGAGAAGGTGGGCCGCAGAGCCTCCGTCTGCGCTGTGACACATGTTGTGATTCAGTGTGAAATCACAGTTCGACCGACAGAATGTGGGAATTTAGAAAAAAGTTTATATTTACACAGCCTCCATACGTCTGCGAAACAGCATATCACACGACAGCAGTGGAGGTCTTTGACATCAGGCTCGAAGGTGCCTGCCGCGTGCCAGACAAAAACCTGAAGTGTTCTGCGCAACGAGCGTCTCCCAGCGGCAGCAGAGTGGCACAGCGGGAGCGTGCTGGGCCCATAACCCAGAGGTCGATGGATCGAAACCATCCTCTGCTATCGTTCACTGTCACCTTGATCTGCTTTCTTCAGCAAGCTGCCTTTGCATCTACTTGCCGATGTTCATATCGATCCACTCCATTCAAACGGCATGGGTTTTAGAGGTCTCAGTGATATTCTGTTCTTGGTCAGTTTCCTCTGAACTGAATCGCAAAACCGGTTCTCTTCGATGCTAATGAGCTGGTAAAGTTGAAACTCAGACATCGTCCCCCACTATTAGGACGGATACCACCGATTGTGAATAACCTCAGAGAGAGACAAGTGACAGACAGTCGCCGTGGAATCCATGGGCTGAATGGCTTCTGTCTGCGCGACAATGATGCTACGTGTTGCTCAGGGAGCAAAAATGGTTCATTTTTAACCGTCCCTTCCGTGTTGGACTGCCTGCAGTCCCTCAGCTCAGGGCCGTGGGGATGACTCTCAGTGAGTGAAGGTTTCACGCGGATTCTCTTCATCTGGGACACTTGGGGCTCAGATGTTAACTGCTGCGCGGTCGCAGCAAAGAAAGCGATGCCCACTTTGCAATAGACTTTCCGTAAGATTGCTGCGTGAAGACGATTTCTGAACACCAAGCAGGCTGCACAACAATGTGAATTTACCTGGGCGAAGAGTCCTCGGTGTTCATTTCTCTCTGTCCTGCCAGCACAGCATCTTTCTGTCTCTCCGATAACAGACCTTTGGAGAAAGTTCACAATCAAAGTTGTTCATGTTCCCCGCATTAATGTAACTGACACCTCTCACCCCAAGAGTTTCAGAGAGAGAGAGAGAGACAAAGAGGGAGAGAGAGCAGAAGAGCGAATGGACTCTTACCCTCCCCCAAACCTACATTCCCCCACCCCCCCTCCCCCCAGAACAACGTGCAAGTAGAAATAAAATGGTTTAATTATCCGCCAGTGGAGATACTCCTGTTCCTGGGGAAGAGACAAACATCAGCCCCCCGGGGACAGAATGACAAGCAGATGTTCTGGAAAGGCTTTGCTGCTTGCAATTCTTGCAGCAATGTGGAATGTACTTCACACTGAGCAAGTTTCAGCTGGCTCAGAGTCTCCAATGTTCATTGCTGTGTTTGCCGCCAGCTCAGAGAAAGAACAATAGGCAGGACGTAGGAGTGAATAACGATCCTCGTGAGAGGGCGAATAACTGTTAATGGAGACTGTTAGTGGCTAACAATACGTCGTGTGTCATAGCAGACGAGGTGATAAACAGGAGTCTTTTGTGTGGTAGGGGTCAAGGACATGGGGGGGTTCAGGCCCTATAGTTATAGAACTCGATATTGAAGACCGGAGGGCTGGAAGGGCTCCAAGTGGAAAATGAGATGTTGTTCCTTCATCTGGAGCTAGAACACTACTGCAAGCCTGAGACAGGGATGTTGGCCAGGGAACAGGGTGATGTGTTAAAGTGGCAGGCAACCGCAAGGTCAGGGCCTTTAGTTTCTGCGGGCAGAAGCGGGATGTTCTGCGAAGCAGTCACCCAGTTTATGCTTCATGCTACGTTGGGGAAACGACACTGTGAGCAGAGAATGCGGTGGAATGAAATAGCAGCAGGGAGACTGGATGAGAAGCAGCTGTTCGGGAAAGTCTTTGCCGCTTGCTCAAATGTATTTCATACTGAGCATGTCTCAGGTCGCTCAAGAGGTCTGGGGCATTACCTGCGTGCGTGCTTTCTGGCTCGTTGGTCTAGGCGTATGATTCTCGCTTAGGGTCTGTTCCTGCGCTGATTTGCGAGAGGTCCCGGGTTCAAATCCCGGACGAGCCCGTATTTTTTTTTAACTTGACTTGTGCAAAACTGCCTGATTGACTTTCTCAAAAAGCACCTTCGTGAAACCAGCGTGGGCTGCCTGGAGTACGAATGAGGCAGAAAACAGAGAAATGAAATGGTTGGAGATCGTGTTCAACAAGCTACTTGGATGCTGCCTGAACTGCTGTGCTCTTCCAGCACCACTAATCCAGAATCTGGTTTCCAGCATCTGCAGTCATTGTTTTTACCATAGTGCTCAACAGGTTGACGTGAGTGGTGCGGTGTTTGAGGAATGTCAGCAATCAAGGTAGATTGGAAAATTGGGACAGCTCTCCTCGGAGAACCGAACTTTTCCAAGTCATGAGGGACCTAGAAACAGGAAATAATGTTGTGAAAATGCTCCCACGCCTGAAAGGATCCATAACGATTCGGCAGAATTTTAGAGTCACGAGGAAAAGAAGTAAAAGTGACATTAGGAAGAACGTTTTCGTACAGGGAGTGGTGAGGGTCAGTAAGTCCCTGTCTGACATTGACAAAGAGGAAGATTCAATGGACCCAAAAGGGAATTCGGTGGTCACGTTCAGATGTGCAGATTTCCGCTGAGAAGGCGAGAGAATGAAATGAAACGACTAGAGTCACACGTTTACTTAAGCGTAGAACCAGCAGAGCGAAGGTGGGCCGCAGAGCCTCCGTCTGCGCTGTGACACATGTTGTGATTCAGTGTGAAATCACAGTTCGACCGACAGAATGTGGGAATTTAGAAAAAAGTTTATATTTACACAGCCTCCATACGTCTGCGAAACAGCATATCACACGACAGCAGTGGAGGTCTTTGACATCAGGCTCGAAGGTGCCTGCCGCGTGCCAGACAAAAACCTGAAGTGTTCTGCGCAACGAGCGTCTCCAAGCGGCAGCAGAGTGGCGCAGCGGGAGCGTGCTGGGCCCATAACCCAGAGGTCGATGGATCGAAACCATCCTCTGCTATCGTTCACTGTCACCTTGATCTGCTTTCTTCAGCAAGCTGCCTTTGCATCTACTTGCCGATGTTCATATCGATCCACTCCATTCAAACGGCATGGGTTTTAGAGGTCTCAGTGATATTCTGTTCTTGGTCGGTTTCCTCTGAACTGAATCGCAAAACCGGTTCTCTTCGATGCTAATGAGCTGGTAAAGTTGAAACTCAGACATCGTCCCCCACTATTAGGACGGATACCACCGATTGTGAATAACCTCAGAGAGAGACAAGTGACAGACAGTCGTCGTGGAATCCATGGGCTGAATGGCTTCTGTCTGCGCGACAATGATGCTACGTGTCGCTCAGGGAGCAAAAATGGTTCATTTTTAACCGTCCCTTCCGTGTTGGACTGCCTGCAGTCCCTCAGCTCAGGGCCGTGGGGATGACTCTCAGTGAGTGAAGGTTTCACGCGGATTCTCTTCATCTGGGACACTTGGGGCTCAGATGTTAACTGCTGCGCGGTCGCAGCAAAGAAAGCGATGCCCACTTTGCAATAGACTTTCCGTAAGATTGCTGCGTGAAGACGATTTCTGAACACCAAGCAGGCTGCACAACAATGTGAATTTACCTGGGCGAAGAGTCCTCGGTGTTCATTTCTCTCTGTCCTGCCAGCACAGCATCTTTCTGTCTCTCCGATAACAGACCTTTGGAGAAAGTTCACAATCAAAGTTGTTCATGTTCCCCGCATTAATGTAACTGACACCTCTCACCCCAAGAGTTTCAGAGAGAGAGAGAGAGACAAAGAGGGAGAGAGAGCAGAAGAGCGAATGGACTCTTACCCTCCCCCAAACCTACATTCCCCCACCCCCCCTCCCCCCAGAACAACGTGCAAGTAGAAATAAAATGGTTTAATTATCCGCCAGTGGAGATACTCCTGTTCCTGGGGAAGAGACAAACATCAGCCCCCCGGGGACAGAATGACAAGCAGATGTTCTGGAAAGGCTTTGCTGCTTGCAATTCTTGCAGCAATGTGGAATGTACTTCACACTGAGCAAGTTTCAGCTGGCTCAGAGTCTCCAATGTTCATTGCTGTGTTTGCCGCCAGCTCAGAGAAAGAACAATAGGCAGGACGTAGGAGTGAATAACGATCCTCGTGAGAGGGCGAATAACTGTTAATGGAGACTGTTAGTGGCTAACAATACGTCGTGTGTCATAGCAGACGAGGTGATAAACAGGAGTCTTTTGTGTGGTAGGGGTCAAGGACATGGGGGGGTTCAGGCCCTATAGTTATAGAACTCGATATTGAAGACCGGAGGGCTGGAAGGGCTCCAAGTGGAAAATGAGATGTTGTTCCTTCATCTGGAGCTAGAACACTGCTGCAAGCCTGAGACAGGGATGTTGGCCAGGGAACAGGGTGATGTGTTAAAGTGGCAGGCAACCGCAAGGTCAGGGCCTTTAGTTTCTGCGGGCAGAAGCGGGATGTTCTGCGAAGCAGTCACCCAGTTTATGCTTCATGCTACGTTGGGGAAACGACACTGTGAGCAGAGAATGCGGTGGAATGAAATAGCAGCAGGGAGACTGGATGAGAAGCAGCTGTTCGGGAAAGTCTTTGCCGCTTGCTCAAATGTATTTCATACTGAGCATGTCTCAGGTCGCTCAAGAGGTCTGGGGCATTACCTGCGTGCGTGCTTTCTGGCTCGTTGGTCTAGGCGTATGATTCTCGCTTAGGGTCTGTTCCTGCGCTGATTTGCGAGAGGTCCCGGGTTCAAATCCCGGACGAGCCCGTATTTTTTTTTAACTTGACTTGTGCAAAACTGCCTGATTGACTTTCTCAAAAAGCACCTTCGTGAAACCAGCGTGGGCTGCCTGGAGTACGAATGAGGCAGAAAACAGAGAAATGAAATGGTTGGAGATCGTGTTCAACAAGCTACTTGGATGCTGCCTGAACTGCTGTGCTCTTCCAGCACCACTAATCCAGAATCTGGTTTCCAGCATCTGCAGTCATTGTTTTTACCATAGTGCTCAACAGGTTGACGTGAGTGGTGCGGTGTTTGAGGAATGTCAGCAATCAAGGTAGATTGGAAAATTGGGACAGCTCTCCTCGGAGAACCGAACTTTTCCAAGTCATGAGGGACCTAGAAACAGGAAATAATGTTGTGAAAATGCTCCCACGCCTGAAAGGATCCATAACGATTCGGCAGAATTTTAGAGTCACGAGGAAAAGAAGTAAAAGTGACATTAGGAAGAACGTTTTCGTACAGGGAGTGGTGAGGGTCAGTAAGTCCCTGTCTGACATTGACAAAGAGGAAGATTCAATGGACCCAAAAGGGAATTCGGTGGTCACGTTCAGATGTGCAGATTTCCGCTGAGAAGGCGAGAGAATGAAATGAAACGACTAGAGTCACACGTTTACTTAAGCGTAGAACCAGCAGAGCGAAGGTGGGCCGCAGAGCCTCCGTCTGCGCTGTGACACATGTTGTGATTCAGTGTGAAATCACAGTTCGACCGACAGAATGTGGGAATTTAGAAAAAAGTTTATATTTACACAGCCTCCATACGTCTGCGAAACAGCATATCACACGACAGCAGTGGAGGTCTTTGACATCAGGCTCGAAGGTGCCTGCCGCGTGCCAGACAAAAACCTGAAGTGTTCTGCGCAACGAGCGTCTCCAAGCGGCAGCAGAGTGGCGCAGCGGGAGCGTGCTGGGCCCATAACCCAGAGGTCGATGGATCGAAACCATCCTCTGCTATCGTTCACTGTCACCTTGATCTGCTTTCTTCAGCAAGCTGCCTTTGCATCTACTTGCCGATGTTCATATCGATCCACTCCATTCAAACGGCATGGGTTTTAGAGGTCTCAGTGATATTCTGTTCTTGGTCGGTTTCCTCTGAACTGAATCGCAAAACCGGTTCTCTTCGATGCTAATGAGCTGGTAAAGTTGAAACTCAGACATCGTCCCCCACTATTAGGACGGATACCACCGATTGTGAATAACCTCAGAGAGAGACAAGTGACAGACAGTCGTCGTGGAATCCATGGGCTGAATGGCTTCTGTCTGCGCGACAATGATGCTACGTGTCGCTCAGGGAGCAAAAATGGTTCATTTTTAACCGTCCCTTCCGTGTTGGACTGCCTGCAGTCCCTCAGCTCAGGGCCGTGGGGATGACTCTCAGTGAGTGAAGGTTTCACGCGGATTCTCTTCATCTGGGACACTTGGGGCTCAGATGTTAACTGCTGCGCGGTCGCAGCAAAGAAAGCGATGCCCACTTTGCAATAGACTTTCCGTAAGATTGCTGCGTGAAGACGATTTCTGAACACCAAGCAGGCTGCACAACAATGTGAATTTACCTGGGCGAAGAGTCCTCGGTGTTCATTTCTCTCTGTCCTGCCAGCACAGCATCTTTCTGTCTCTCCGATAACAGACCTTTGGAGAAAGTTCACAATCAAAGTTGTTCATGTTCCCCGCATTAATGTAACTGACACCTCTCACCCCAAGAGTTTCAGAGAGAGAGAGAGAGACAAAGAGGGAGAGAGAGCAGAAGAGCGAATGGACTCTTACCCTCCCCCAAACCTACATTCCCCCACCCCCCCTCCCCCCAGAACAACGTGCAAGTAGAAATAAAATGGTTTAATTATCCGCCAGTGGAGATACTCCTGTTCCTGGGGAAGAGACAAACATCAGCCCCCCGGGGACAGAATGACAAGCAGATGTTCTGGAAAGGCTTTGCTGCTTGCAATTCTTGCAGCAATGTGGAATGTACTTCACACTGAGCAAGTTTCAGCTGGCTCAGAGTCTCCAATGTTCATTGCTGTGTTTGCCGCCAGCTCAGAGAAAGAACAATAGGCAGGACGTAGGAGTGAATAACGATCCTCGTGAGAGGGCGAATAACTGTTAATGGAGACTGTTAGTGGCTAACAATACGTCGTGTGTCATAGCAGACGAGGTGATAAACAGGAGTCTTTTGTGTGGTAGGGGTCAAGGACATGGGGGGGTTCAGGCCCTATAGTTATAGAACTCGATATTGAAGACCGGAGGGCTGGAAGGGCTCCAAGTGGAAAATGAGATGTTGTTCCTTCATCTGGAGCTAGAACACTGCTGCAAGCCTGAGACAGGGATGTTGGCCAGGGAACAGGGTGATGTGTTAAAGTGGCAGGCAACCGCAAGGTCAGGGCCTTTAGTTTCTGCGGGCAGAAGCGGGATGTTCTGCGAAGCAGTCACCCAGTTTATGCTTCATGCTACGTTGGGGAAACGACACTGTGAGCAGAGAATGCGGTGGAATGAAATAGCAGCAGGGAGACTGGATGAGAAGCAGCTGTTCGGGAAAGTCTTTGCCGCTTGCTCAAATGTATTTCATACTGAGCATGTCTCAGGTCGCTCAAGAGGTCTGGGGCATTACCTGCGTGCGTGCTTTCTGGCTCGTTGGTCTAGGCGTATGATTCTCGCTTAGGGTCTGTTCCTGCGCTGATTTGCGAGAGATCCCGGACGAGCCCGTGTTTTTTTTTAACTTGACTTGTGCAAAACTGCCTGATTGACTTTCTCAAAAAGCACCTTCGTGAAACCAGCGTGGGCTGCTTGGAGTACGAATGAGGCAGAAAACAGAGAAATGAAATGGTTGGAGATCGTGTTCAACAAGCTACTTGGATGCTGCCTGAACTGCTGTGCTCTTCCAGCACCACTAATCCAGAATCTGGTTTCCAGCATCTGCAGTCATTGTTTTTACCATAGTGCTCAACAGGTTGACGTGAGTGGTGCGGTGTTTGAGGAATGTCAGCAATCAAGGTAGATTGGAAAATTGGGACAGCTCTCCTCGGAGAACCGAACTTTTCCAAGTCATGAGGGACCTAGAAACAGGAAATAATGTTGTGAAAATGCTCCCACGCCTGAAAGGATCCATAACGATTCGGCAGAATTTTAGAGTCACGAGGAAAAGAAGTAAAAGTGACATTAGGAAGAACGTTTTCGTACAGGGAGTGGTGAGGGTCAGTAAGTCCCTGTCTGACATTGACAAAGAGGAAGATTCAATGGACCCAAAAGGGAATTCGGTGGTCACGTTCAGATGTGCAGATTTCCGCTGAGAAGGCGAGAGAATGAAATGAAACGACTAGAGTCACACGTTTACTTAAGCGTAGAACCAGCAGAGAGAAGGTGGGCCGCAGAGCCTCCGTCTGCGCTGTGACACATGTTGTGATTCAGTGTGAAATCACAGTTCGACCGACAGAATGTGGGAATTTAGAAAAAAGTTTATATTTACACAGCCTCCATACGTCTGCGAAACAGCATATCACACGACAGCAGTGGAGGTCTTTGACATCAGGCTCGAAGGTGCCTGCCGCGTGCCAGACAAAAACCTGAAGTGTTCTGCGCAACGAGCGTCTCCCAGCGGCAGCAGAGTGGCACAGCGGGAGCGTGCTGGGCCCATAACCCAGAGGTCGATGGATCGAAACCATCCTCTGCTATCGTTCACTGTCACCTTGATCTGCTTTCTTCAGCAAGCTGCCTTTGCATCTACTTGCCGATGTTCATATCGATCCACTCCATTCAAACGGCATGGGTTTTAGAGGTCTCAGTGATATTCTGTTCTTGGTCAGTTTCCTCTGAACTGAATCGCAAAACCGGTTCTCTTCGATGCTAATGAGCTGGTAAAGTTGAAACTCAGACATCGTCCCCCACTATTAGGACGGATACCACCGATTGTGAATAACCTCAGAGAGAGACAAGTGACAGACAGTCGCCGTGGAATCCATGGGCTGAATGGCTTCTGTCTGCGCGACAATGATGCTACGTGTTGCTCAGGGAGCAAAAATGGTTCATTTTTAACCGTCCCTTCCGTGTTGGACTGCCTGCAGTCCCTCAGCTCAGGGCCGTGGGGATGACTCTCAGTGAGTGAAGGTTTCACGCGGATTCTCTTCATCTGGGACACTTGGGGCTCAGATGTTAACTGCTGCGCGGTCGCAGCAAAGAAAGCGATGCCCACTTTGCAATAGACTTTCCGTAAGATTGCTGCGTGAAGACGATTTCTGAACACCAAGCAGGCTGCACAACAATGTGAATTTACCTGGGCGAAGAGTCCTCGGTGTTCATTTCTCTCTGTCCTGCCAGCACAGCATCTTTCTGTCTCTCCGATAACAGACCTTTGGAGAAAGTTCACAATCAAAGTTGTTCATGTTCCCCGCATTAATGTAACTGACACCTCTCACCCCAAGAGTTTCAGAGAGAGAGAGAGAGAGAAAGAGGGAGAGAGAGCAGAAGAGCGAATGGACTCCTACCCTCCCCCAAACCGACATTCCCCCACCCCCCCTCCCCCCAGAACAACGTGCAAGTAGAAATAAAATGGTTTAATTATCCGCCAGTGGAGATACTCCTGTTCCTGGGGAAGAGACAAACATCAGCCCCCCGGGGACAGAATGACAAGCAGATGTTCTGGAAAGGCTTTGCTGCTTGCAATTCTTGCAGCAATGTGGAATCTACTTCACACTGAGCAAGTTTCAGCTGGCTCAGAGTCTCCAATGTTCATTGCTGTGTTTGCCGCCAGCTCAGAGAAAGAACAATAGGCAGGACGTAGGAGTGAATAACGATCCTCGTGAGAGGGCGAATAACTGTTAATGGAGACTGTTAGTGGCTAACAATACGTCGTGTGTCATAGCAGACGAGGTGATAAACAGGAGTCTTTCGTGTGGTAGGGGTCAAGGACATGGGGGGGTTCAGGCCCTATAGTTATAGAACTCGATATTGAAGACCGGAGGGCTGGAAGGGCTCCAAGTGGAAAATGAGATGTTGTTCCTTCATCTGGAGCTAGAACACTGCTGCAAGCCTGAGACAGGGATGTTGGCCAGGGAACAGGGTGATGTGTTAAAGTGGCAGGCAACCGCAAGGTCAGGGCCTTTAGTTTCTGCGGGCAGAAGCGGGATGTTCTGCGAAGCAGTCACCCAGTTTATGCTTCATGCTACGTTGGGGAAACGACACTGTCAGCAGAGAATGCGGTGGAATGAAATAGCAGCAGGGAGACTGGATGAGAAGCAGCTGTTCGGGAAGGTCTTTGCCGCTTGCTCAAATGTATTTCATACTGAGCATGTCTCAGGTCGCTCAAGAGGTCTGGGGCATTACCTGCGTGCGTGCTTTCTGGCTCGTTGGTCTAGGCGTATGATTCTCGCTTAGGGTCTGTTACTGCGCTGATTTGCGAGAGATCCCGGGTTCAAATCCCGGACGAGCCCGTGTTTTTTTTTAACTTGACTTGTGCAAAACTGCCTGATTGACTTTCTCAAAAAGCACCTTCGTGAAACCAGCGTGGGCTGCTTGGAGTACGAATGAGGCAGAAAACAGAGAAATGAAATGGTTGGAGATCGTGTTCAACAAGCTACTTGGATGCTGCCTGAACTGCTGTGCTCTTCCAGCACCACTAATCCAGAATCTGGTTTCCAGCATCTGCAGTCATTGTTTTTACCATAGTGCTCAACAGGTTGACGTGAGTGGTGCGGTGTTTGAGGAATGTCAGCAATCAAGGTAGATTGGAAAATTGGGACAGCTCTCCTCGGAGAACCGAACTTTTCCAAGTCATGAGGGACCTAGAAACAGGAAATAATGTTGTGAAAATGCTCCCACGCCTGAAAGGATCCATAACGATTCGGCAGAATTTTAGAGTCACGAGCAAAAGAAGTAAAAGTGACATTAGGAAGAACGTTTTCGTACAGGGAGTGGTGAGGGTCAGTAAGTCCCTGTCTGACATTGACAAAGAGGAAGATTCAATGGACCCAAAAGGGAATTCGGTGGTCACGTTCAGATGTGCAGATTTCCGCTGAGAAGGCGAGAGAATGAAATGAAACGACTAGAGTCACACGTTTACTTAAGCGTAGAACCAGCAGAGCGAAGGTGGGCCGCAGAGCCTCCGTCTGCGCTGTGACACATGTTGTGATTCAGTGTGAAATCACAGTTCGACCGACAGAATGTGGGAATTTAGAAAAAAGTTTATATTTACACAGCCTCCATACGTCTGCGAAACAGCATATCACACGACAGCAGTGGAGGTCTTTGACATCAGGCTCGAAGGTGCCTGCCGCGTGCCAGACAAAAACCTGAAGTGTTCTGCGCAACGAGCGTCTCCAAGCGGTAGCAGAGTGGCGCAGCGGGAGCGTGCTGGGCCCATAACCCAGAGGTCGATGGATCGAAACCATCCTCTGCTATCGTTCACTGTCACCTTGATCTGCTTTCTTCAGCAAGCTGCCTTTGCATCTACTTGCCGATGTTCATATCGATCCACTCCATTCAAACGGCATGGGTTTTAGAGGTCTCAGTGATATTCTGTTCTTGGTCGGTTTCCTCTGAACTGAATCGCAAAACCGGTTCTCTTCGATGCTAATGAGCTGGTAAAGTTGAAACTCAGACATCGTCCCCCACTATTAGGACGGATACCACCGATTGTGAATAACCTCAGAGAGAGACAAGTGACAGACAGTCGCCGTGGAATCCATGGGCTGAATGGCTTCTGTCTGCGCGACAATGATGCTACGTGTTGCTCAGGGAGCAAAAATGGTTCATTTTTAACCGTCCCTTCCGTGTTGGACTGCCTGCAGTCCCTCAGCTCAGGGCCGTGGGGATGACTCTCAGTGAGTGAAGGTTTCACGCGGATTCTCTTCATCTGGGACACTTGGGGCTCAGATGTTAACTGCTGCGCGGTCGCAGCAAAGAAAGCGATGCCCACTTTGCAATAGACTTTCCGTAAGATTGCTGCGTGAAGACGATTTCTGAACACCAAGCAGGCTGCACAACAATGTGAATTTACCTGGGCGAAGAGTCCTCGGTGTTCATTTCTCTCTGTCCTGCCAGCACAGCATCTTTCTGTCTCTCCGATAACAGACCTTTGGAGAAAGTTCACAATCAAAGTTGTTCATGTTCCCCGCATTAATGTAACTGACACCTCTCACCCCAAGAGTTTCAGAGAGAGAGAGAGAGACAAAGAGGGAGAGAGAGCAGAAGAGCGAATGGACTCTTACCCTCCCCCAAACCTACATTCCCCCACCCCCCCTCCCCCCAGAACAACGTGCAAGTAGAAATAAAATGGTTTAATTATCCGCCAGTGGAGATACTCCTGTTCCTGGGGAAGAGACAAACATCAGCCCCCCGGGGACAGAATGACAAGCAGATGTTCTGGAAAGGCTTTGCTGCTTGCAATTCTTGCAGCAATGTGGAATGTACTTCACACTGAGCAAGTTTCAGCTGGCTCAGAGTCTCCAATGTTCATTGCTGTGTTTGCCGCCAGCTCAGAGAAAGAACAATAGGCAGGACGTAGGAGTGAATAACGATCCTCGTGAGAGGGCGAATAACTGTTAATGGAGACTGTTAGTGGCTAACAATACGTCGTGTGTCATAGCAGACGAGGTGATAAACAGGAGTCTTTCGTGTGGTAGGGGTCAAGGACATGGGGGG
Organism: Chiloscyllium punctatum; assembly: GCF_047496795.1. Classification (NCBI taxonomy): domain Eukaryota; kingdom Metazoa; phylum Chordata; class Chondrichthyes; order Orectolobiformes; family Hemiscylliidae; genus Chiloscyllium; species Chiloscyllium punctatum. Next base: position 62,808,249 of record NC_092774.1, on the reverse strand, counting down.
GTTCAGGACCTATAGTTATAGAACTCGATATTGAAGACCGGAGGGCTGGAAGGGCTCCAAGTGGAAAATGAGATGTTGTTCCTTCATCTGGAGCGAGAACACTGCTGCAAGCCTGAGACAGGGATGTTGGCCAGGGAACAGGGTGATGTGTTAAAGTGGCAGGCAACCGCAAGGTCAGGGCCTTTAGTTTCTGCGGGCAGAAGCGGGATGTTCTGCGAAGCAGTCACCCAGTTTATGCTTCATGCTACGTTGGGGAAACGACACTGTCAGCAGAGAATGCGGTGGAATGAAATAGCAGCAGGGAGACTGGATGAGAAGCAGCTGTTCGGGAAAGTCTTTGCCGCTTGCTCAAATGTATTTCATACTGAGCATGTCTCAGGTCGCTCAAGAGGTCTGGGGCATTACCTGCGTGCGTGCTTTCTGGCTCGTTGGTCTAGGCGTATGATTCTCGCTTAGGGTCTGTTACTGCGCTGATTTGCGAGAGATCCCGGACGAGCCCGTGTTTTTTTTTAACTTGACTTGTGCAAAACTGCCTGATTGACTTTCTCAAAAAGCACCTTCGTGAAACCAGCGTGGGCTGCTTGGAGTACGAATGAGGCAGAAAACAGAGAAATGAAATGGTTGGAGATCGTGTTCAACAAGCTACTTGGATGCTGCCTGAACTGCTGTGCTCTTCCAGCACCACTAATCCAGAATCTGGTTTCCAGCATCTGCAGTCATTGTTTTTACCATAGTGCTCAACAGGTTGACGTGAGTGGTGCGGTGTTTGAGGAATGTCAGCAATCAAGGTAGATTGGAAAATTGGGACAGCTCTCCTCGGAGAACCGAACTTTTCCAAGTCATGAGGGACCTAGAAACAGGAAATAATGTTGTGAAAATGCTCCCACGCCTGAAAGGATCCATAACGATTCGGCAGAATTTTAGAGTCACGAGCAAAAGAAGTAAAAGTGACATTAGGAAGAACGTTTTCGTACAGGGAGTGGTGAGGGTCAGTAAGTCCCTGTCTGACATTGACAAAGAGGAAGATTCAATGGACCCAAAAGGGAATTCGGTGGTCACGTTCAGATGTGCAGATTTCCGCTGAGAAGGCGAGAGAATGAAATGAAACGACTAGAGTCACACGTTTACTTAAGCGTAGAACCAGCAGAGCGAAGGTGGGCCGCAGAGCCTCCGTCTGCGCTGTGACACATGTTGTGATTCAGTGTGAAATCACAGTTCGACCGACAGAATGTGGGAATTTAGAAAAAAGTTTATATTTACACAGCCTCCATACGTCTGCGAAACAGCATATCACACGACAGCAGTGGAGGTCTTTGACATCAGGCTCGAAGGTGCCTGCCGCGTGCCAGACAAAAACCTGAAGTGTTCTGCGCAACGAGCGTCTCCAAGCGGTAGCAGAGTGGCGCAGTGGGAGCGTGCTGGGCCCATAACCCAGAGGTCGGTGGATCGAAACCATCCTCTGCTATCGTTCACTGTCACCTTGATCTGCTTTCTTCAGCAAGCTGCCTTTGCATCTACTTGCCGATGTTCATATCGATCCACTCCATTCAAACGGCATGGGTTTTAGAGGTCTCAGTGATATTCTGTTCTTGGTCGGTTTCCTCTGAACTGAATCGCAAAACCGGTTCTCTTCGATGCTAATGAGCTGGTAAAGTTGAAACTCAGACATCGTCCCCCACTATTAGGACGGATACCACCGATTGTGAATAACCTCAGAGAGAGACAAGTGACAGACAGTCGCCGTGGAATCCATGGGCTGAATGGCTTCTGTCTGCGCGACAATGATGCTACGTGTTGCTCAGGGAGCAAAAATGGTTCATTTTTAACCGTCCCTTCCGTGTTGGACTGCCTGCAGTCCCTCAGCTCAGGGCCGTGGGGATGACTCTCAGTGAGTGAAGGTTTCACGCGGATTCTCTTCATCTGGGACACTTGGGGCTCAGATGTTAACTGCTGCGCGGTCGCAGCAAAGAAAGCGATGCCCACTTTGCAATAGACTTTCCGTAAGATTGCTGCGTGAAGACGATTTCTGAACACCAAGCAGGCTGCACAACAATGTGAATTTACCTGGGCGAAGAGTCCTCGGTGTTCATTTCTCTCTGTCCTGCCAGCACAGCATCTTTCTGTCTCTCCGATAACAGACCTTTGGAGAAAGTTCACAATCAAAGTTGTTCATGTTCCCCGCATTAATGTAACTGACACCTCTCACCCCAAGAGTTTCAGAGAGAGAGAGAGAGAGAAAGAGGGAGAGAGAGCAGAAGAGCGAATGGACTCTTACCCTCCCCCAAACCGACATTCCCCCACCCCCCCTCCCCCCAGAACAACGTGCAAGTAGAAATAAAATGGTTTAATTATCCGCCAGTGGAGATACTCCTGTTCCTGGGGAAGAGACAAACATCAGCCCCCCGGGGACAGAATGACAAGCAGATGTTCTGGAAAGGCTTTGCTGCTTGCAATTCTTGCAGCAATGTGGAATGTACTTCACACTGAGCAAGTTTCAGCTGGCTCAGAGTCTCCAATGTTCATTGCTGTGTTTGCCGCCAGCTCAGAGAAAGAACAATAGGCAGGACGTAGGAGTGAATAACGATCCTCGTGAGAGGGCGAATAACTGTTAATGGAGACTGTTAGTGGCTAACAATACGTCGTGTGTCATAGCAGACGAGGTGATAAACAGGAGTCTTTCGTGTGGTAGGGGTCAAGGACATGGGGGGGTTCAGGCCCTATAGTTATAGAACTCGATATTGAAGACCGGAGGGCTGGAAGGGCTCCAAGTGGAAAATGAGATGTTGTTCCTTCATCTGGAGCGAGAACACTGCTGCAAGCCTGAGACAGGGATGTTGGCCAGGGAACAGGGTGATGTGTTAAAGTGGCAGGCAACCGCAAGGTCAGGGCCTTTAGTTTCTGCGGGCAGAAGCGGGATGTTCTGCGAAGCAGTCACCCAGTTTATGCTTCATGCTACGTTGGGGAAACGACACTGTCAGCAGAGAATGCGGTGGAATGAAATAGCAGCAGGGAGACTGGATGAGAAGCAGCTGTTCGGGAAAGTCTTTGCCGCTTGCTCAAATGTATTTCATACTGAGCATGTCTCAGGTCGCTCAAGAGGTCTGGGGCATTACCTGCGTGCGTGCTTTCTGGCTCGTTGGTCTAGGCGTATGATTCTCGCTTAGGGTCTGTTACTGCGCTGATTTGCGAGAGATCCCGGACGAGCCCGTGTTTTTTTTTAACTTGACTTGTGCAAAACTGCCTGATTGACTTTCTCAAAAAGCACCTTCGTGAAACCAGCGTGGGCTGCTTGGAGTACGAATGAGGCAGAAAACAGAGAAATGAAATGGTTGGAGATCGTGTTCAACAAGCTACTTGGATGCTGCCTGAACTGCTGTGCTCTTCCAGCACCACTAATCCAGAATCTGGTTTCCAGCATCTGCAGTCATTGTTTTTACCATAGTGCTCAACAGGTTGACGTGAGTGGTGCGGTGTTTGAGGAATGTCAGCAATCAAGGTAGATTGGAAAATTGGGACAGCTCTCCTCGGAGAACCGAACTTTTCCAAGTCATGAGGGACCTAGAAACAGGAAATAATGTTGTGAAAATGCTCCCACGCCTGAAAGGATCCATAACGATTCGGCAGAATTTTAGAGTCACGAGCAAAAGAAGTAAAAGTGACATTAGGAAGAACGTTTTCGTACAGGGAGTGGTGAGGGTCAGTAAGTCCCTGTCTGACATTGACAAAGAGGAAGATTCAATGGACCCAAAAGGGAATTCGGTGGTCACGTTCAGATGTGCAGATTTCCGCTGAGAAGGCGAGAGAATGAAATGAAACGACTAGAGTCACACGTTTACTTAAGCGTAGAACCAGCAGAGCGAAGGTGGGCCGCAGAGCCTCCGTCTGCGCTGTGACACATGTTGTGATTCAGTGTGAAATCACAGTTCGACCGACAGAATGTGGGAATTTAGAAAAAAGTTTATATTTACACAGCCTCCATACGTCTGCGAAACAGCATATCACACGACAGCAGTGGAGGTCTTTGACATCAGGCTCGAAGGTGCCTGCCGCGTGCCAGACAAAAACCTGAAGTGTTCTGCGCAACGAGCGTCTCCAAGCGGTAGCAGAGTGGCGCAGCGGGAGCGTGCTGGGCCCATCACCCAGAGGTCGATGGATCGAAACCATCCTCTGCTATCGTTCACTGTCACCTTGATCTGCTTTCTTCAGCAAGCTGCCTTTGCATCTACTTGCCGATGTTCATATCGATCCACTCCATTCAAACGGCATGGGTTTTAGAGGTCTCAGTGATATTCTGTTCTTGGTCGGTTTCCTCTGAACTGAATCGCAAAACCGGTTCTCTTCGATGCTAATGAGCTGGTAAAGTTGAAACTCAGACATCGTCCCCCACTATTAGGACGGATACCACCGATTGTGAATAACCTCAGAGAGAGACAAGTGACAGACAGTCGCCGTGGAATCCATGGGCTGAATGGCTTCTGTCTGCGCGACAATGATGCTACGTGTTGCTCAGGGAGCAAAAATGGTTCATTTTTAACCGTCCCTTCCGTGTTGGACTGCCTGCAGTCCCTCAGCTCAGGGCCGTGGGGATGACTCTCAGTGAGTGAAGGTTTCACGCGGATTCTCTTCATCTGGGACACTTGGGGCTCAGATGTTAACTGCTGCGCGGTCGCAGCAAAGAAAGCGATGCCCACTTTGCAATAGACTTTCCGTAAGATTGCTGCGTGAAGACGATTTCTGAACACCAAGCAGGCTGCACAACAATGTGAATTTACCTGGGCGAAGAGTCCTCGGTGTTCATTTCTCTCTGTCCTGCCAGCACAGCATCTTTCTGTCTCTCCGATAACAGACCTTTGGAGAAAGTTCACAATCAAAGTTGTTCATGTTCCCCGCATTAATGTAACTGACACCTCTCACCCCAAGAGTTTCAGAGAGAGAGAGAGAGAGAAAGAGGGAGAGAGAGCAGAAGAGCGAATGGACTCTTACCCTCCCCCAAACCGACATTCCCCCACCCCCCCTCCCCCCAGAACAACGTGCAAGTAGAAATAAAATGGTTTAATTATCCGCCAGTGGAGATACTCCTGTTCCTGGGGAAGAGACAAACATCAGCCCCCCGGGGACAGAATGACAAGCAGATGTTCTGGAAAGGCTTTGCTGCTTGCAATTCTTGCAGCAATGTGGAATGTACTTCACACTGAGCAAGTTTCAGCTGGCTCAGAGTCTCCAATGTTCATTGCTGTGTTTGCCGCCAGCTCAGAGAAAGAACAATAGGCAGGACGTAGGAGTGAATAACGATCCTCGTGAGAGGGCGAATAACTGTTAATGGAGACTGTTAGTGGCTAACAATACGTCGTGTGTCATAGCAGACGAGGTGATAAACAGGAGTCTTTCGTGTGGTAGGGGTCAAGGACATGGGGGGGTTCAGGCCCTATAGTTATAGAACTCGATATTGAAGACCGGAGGGCTGGAAGGGCTCCAAGTGGAAAATGAGATGTTGTTCCTTCATCTGGAGCTAGAACACTGCTGCAAGCCTGAGACAGGGATGTTGGCCAGGGAACAGGGTGATGTGTTAAAGTGGCAGGCAACCGCAAGGTCAGGGCCTTTAGTTTCTGCGGGCAGAAGCGGGATGTTCTGCGAAGCAGTCACCCAGTTTATGCTTCATGCTACGTTGGGGAAACGACACTGTCAGCAGAGAATGCGGTGGAATGAAATAGCAGCAGGGAGACTGGATGAGAAGCAGCTGTTCGGGAAGGTCTTTGCCGCTTGCTCAAATGTATTTCATACTGAGCATGTCTCAGGTCGCTCAAGAGGTCTGGGGCATTACCTGCGTGCGTGCTTTCTGGCTCGTTGGTCTAGGCGTATGATTCTCGCTTAGGGTCTGTTCCTGCGCTGATTTGCGAGAGATCCCGGACGAGCCCGTGTTTTTTTTTTAACTTGACTTGTGCAAAACTGCCTGATTGACTTTCTCAAAAAGCACCTTCGTGAAACCAGCGTGGGCTGCCTGGAGTACGAATGAGGCAGAAAACAGAGAAATGAAATGGTTGGAGATCGTGTTCAACAAGCTACTTGGATGCTGCCTGAACTGCTGTGCTCTTCCAGCACCACTAATCCAGAATCTGGTTTCCAGCATCTGCAGTCATTGTTTTTACCATAGTGCTCAACAGGTTGACGTGAGTGGTGCGGTGTTTGAGGAATGTCAGCAATCAAGGTAGATTGGAAAATTGGGACAGCTCTCCTCGGAGAACCGAACTTTTCCAAGTCATGAGGGACCTAGAAACAGGAAATAATGTTGTGAAAATGCTCCCACGCCTGAAAGGATCCATAACGATTCGGCAGAATTTTAGAGTCACGAGGAAAAGAAGTAAAAGTGACATTAGGAAGAACGTTTTCGTACAGGGAGTGGTGAGGGTCAGTAAGTCCCTGTCTGACATTGACAAAGAGGAAGATTCAATGGACCCAAAAGGGAATTCGGTGGTCACGTTCAGATGTGCAGATTTCCGCTGAGAAGGCGAGAGAATGAAATGAAACGACTAGAGTCACACGTTTACTTAAGCGTAGAACCAGCAGAGCGAAGGTGGGCCGCATGGCCTCCGTCTGCGCTGTGACACATGTTGTGATTCAGTGTGAAATCACAGTTCGACCGACAGAATGTGGGAATTTAGAAAAAAGTTTATATTTACACAGCCTCCATACGTCTGCGAAACAGCATATCACACAGCAGTGGAGGTCTTTGACATCAGGCTCGAAGGTGCCTGCCGCGTGCCAGACAAAAACCTGAAGTGTTCTGCGCAACGAGCGTCTCCAAGCGGTAGCAGGGTGGCGCAGCAGGAGCGTGCTGGGCCCATAACCCAGAGGTCGATGGATCTAAACCATCCTCTGCTATCGTTCACTGTCACCTTGATCTGCTTTCTTCAGCAAGCTGCCTTTGCATCTACTTGCCGATGTTCATATCGATCCACTCCATTCAAACGGCATGGGTTTTAGAGGTCTCAGTGATATTCTGTTCTTGGTCGGTTTCCTCTGAACTGAATCGCAAAACCGGTTCTCTTCGATGCTAATGAGCTGGTAAAGTTGAAACTCAGACATCGTCCCCCACTATTAGGACGGATACCACCGATTGTGAATAACCTCAGAGAGAGACAAGTGACAGACAGTCGCCGTGGAATCCATGGGCTGAATGGCTTCTGTCTGCGCGACAATGATGCTACGTGTTGCTCAGGGAGCAAAAATGGTTCATTTTTAACCGTCCCTTCCGTGTTGGACTGCCTGCAGTCCCTCAGCTCAGGGCCGTGGGGATGACTCTCAGTGAGTGAAGGTTTCACGCGGATTCTCTTCATCTGGGACACTTGGGGCTCAGATGTTAACTGCTGCGCGGTCGCAGCAAAGAAAGCGATGCCCACTTTGCAATAGACTTTCCGTAAGATTGCTGCGTGAAGACGATTTCTGAACACCAAGCAGGCTGCACAACAATGTGAATTTACCTGGGCGAAGAGTCCTCGGTGTTCATTTCTCTCTGTCCTGCCAGCACAGCATCTTTCTGTCTCTCCGATAACAGACCTTTGGAGAAAGTTCACAATCAAAGTTGTTCATGTTCCCCGCATTAATGTAACTGACACCTCTCACCCCAAGAGTTTCAGAGAGAGAGAGAGAGAGAAAGAGGGAGAGAGAGCAGAAGAGCGAATGGACTCTTACCCTCCCCCAAACCGACATTCCCCCACCCCCCCTCCCCCCAGAACAACGTGCAAGTAGAAATAAAATGGTTAAATTATCCGCCAGTGGAGATACTCCTGTTCCTGGGGAAGAGACAAACATCAGCCCCCCGGGGACAGAATGACAAGCAGATGTTCTGGAAAGGCTTTGCTGCTTGCAATTCTTGCAGCAATGTGGAATCTACTTCACACTGAGCAAGTTTCAGCTGGCTCAGAGTCTCCAATGTTCATTGCTGTGTTTGCCGCCAGCTCAGAGAAAGAACAATAGGCAGGACGTAGGAGTGAATAACGATCCTCGTGAGAGGGCGAATAACTGTTAATGGAGACTGTTAGTGGCTAACAATACGTCGTGTGTCATAGCAGACGAGGTGATAAACAGGAGTCTTTCGTGTGGTAGGGGTCAAGGACATGGGGGGGTTCAGGCCCTATAGTTATAGAACTCGATATTGAAGACCGGAGGGCTGGAAGGGCTCCAAGTGGAAAATGAGATGTTGTTCCTTCATCTGGAGCTAGAACACTGCTGCAAGCCTGAGACAGGGATGTTGGCCAGGGAACAGGGTGATGTGTTAAAGTGGCAGGCAACCGCAAGGTCAGGGCCTTTAGTTTCTGCGGGCAGAAGCGGGATGTTCTGCGAAGCAGTCACCCAGTTTATGCTTCATGCTACGTTGGGGAAACGACACTGTGAGCAGAGAATGCGGTGGAATGAAATAGCAGCAGGGAGACTGGATGAGAAGCAGCTGTTCGGGAAAGTCTTTGCCGCTTGCTCAAATGTATTTCATACTGAGCATGTCTCAGGTCGCTCAAGAGGTCTGGGGCATTACCTGCGTGCGTGCTTTCTGGCTCGTTGGTCTAGGCGTATGATTCTCGCTTAGGGTCTGTTACTGCGCTGATTTGCGAGAGGTCCCGGGTTCAAATCCCGGACGAGCCCGTGTTTTTTTTTTTAACTTGACTTGTGCAAAACTGCCTGATTGACTTTCTCAAAAAGCACCTTCGTGAAACCAGCGTGGGCTGCTTGGAGTACGAATGAGGCAGAAAACAGAGAAATGAAATGGTTGGAGATCGTGTTCAACAAGCTACTTGGATGCTGCCTGAACTGCTGTGCTCTTCCAGCACCACTAATCCAGAATCTGGTTTCCAGCATCTGCAGTCATTGTTTTTACCATAGTGCTCAACAGGTTGACGTGAGTGGTGCGGTGTTTGAGGAATGTCAGCAATCAAGGTAGATTGGAAAATTGGGACAGCTCTCCTCGGAGAACCGAACTTTTCCAAGTCATGAGGGACCTAGAAACAGGAAATAATGTTGTGAAAATGCTCCCACGCCTGAAAGGATCCATAACGATTCGGCAGAATTTTAGAGTCACGAGGAAAAGAAGTAAAAGTGACATTAGGAAGAACGTTTTCGTACAGGGAGTGGTGAGGGTCAGTAAGTCCCTGTCTGACATTGACAAAGAGGAAGATTCAATGGACCCAAAAGGGAATTCGGTGGTCACGTTCAGATGTGCAGATTTCCGCTGAGAAGGCGAGAGAATGAAATGAAACGACTAGAGTCACACGTTTACTTAAGCGTAGAACCAGCAGAGCGAAGGTGGGCCGCAGAGCCTCCGTCTGCGCTGTGACACATGTTGTGATTCAGTGTGAAATCACAGTTCGACCGACAGAATGTGGGAATTTAGAAAAAAGTTTATATTTACACAGCCTCCATACGTCTGCGAAACAGCATATCACACGACAGCAGTGGAGGTCTTTGACATCAGGCTCGAAGGTGCCTGCCGCGTGCCAGACAAAAACCTGAAGTGTTCTGCGCAACGAGCGTCTCCAAGCGGCAGCAGAGTGGCGCAGCGGGAGCGTGCTGGGCCCATAACCCAGAGGTCGATGGATCGAAACCATCCTCTGCTATCGTTCACTGTCACCTTGATCTGCTTTCTTCAGCAAGCTGCCTTTGCATCTACTTGCCGATGTTCATATCGATCCACTCCATTCAAACGGCATGGGTTTTAGAGGTCTCAGTGATATTCTGTTCTTGGTCGGTTTCCTCTGAACTGAATCGCAAAACCGGTTCTCTTCGATGCTAATGAGCTGGTAAAGTTGAAACTCAGACATCGTCCCCCACTATTAGGACGGATACCACCGATTGTGAATAACCTCAGAGAGAGACAAGTGACAGACAGTCGTCGTGGAACCCATGGGCTGAATGGCTTCTGTCTGCGCGACAATGATGCTACGTGTTGCTCAGGGAGCAAAAATGGTTCATTTTTAACCGTCCCTTCCGTGTTGGACTGCCTGCAGTCCCTCAGCTCAGGGCCGTGGGGATGACTCTCAGTGAGTGAAGGTTTCACGCGGATTCTCTTCATCTGGGACACTTGGGGCTCAGATGTTAACTGCTGCGCGGTCGCAGCAAAGAAAGCGATGCCCACTTTGCAATAGACTTTCCGTAAGATTGCTGCGTGAAGACGATTTCTGAACACCAAGCAGGCTGCACAACAATGTGAATTTACCTGGGCGAAGAGTCCTCGGTGTTCATTTCTCTCTGTCCTGCCAGCACAGCATCTTTCTGTCTCTCCGATAACAGACCTTTGGAGAAAGTTCACAATCAAAGTTGTTCATGTTCCCCGCATTAATGTAACTGACACCTCTCACCCCAAGAGTTTCAGAGAGAGAGAGAGAGAGAAAGAGGGAGAGAGAGCAGAAGAGCGAATGGACTCTTACCCTCCCCCAAACCTACATTCCCCCACCCCCCCTCCCCCCAGAACAACGTGCAAGTAGAAATAAAATGGTTTAATTATCCGCCAGTGGAGATACTCCTGTTCCTGGGGAAGAGACAAACATCAGCCCCCCGGGGACAGAATGACAAGCAGATGTTCTGGAAAGGCTTTGCTGCTTGCAATTCTTGCAGCAATGTGGAATGTACTTCACACTGAGCAAGTTTCAGCTGGCTCAGAGTCTCCAATGTTCATTGCTGTGTTTGCCGCCAGCTCAGAGAAAGAACAATAGGCAGGACGTAGGAGTGAATAACGATCCTCGTGAGAGGGCGAATAACTGTTAATGGAGACTGTTAGTGGCTAACAATACGTCGTGTGTCATAGCAGACGAGGTGATAAACAGGAGTCTTTCGTGTGGTAGGGGTCAAGGACATGGGGGGGTTCAGGCCCTATAGTTATAGAACTCGATATTGAAGACCGGAGGGCTGGAAGGGCTCCAAGTGGAAAATGAGATGTTGTTCCTTCATTGGAGCTAGAACACTGCTGCAAGCCTGAGACAGGGATGTTGGCCAGGGAACAGGGTGATGTGTTAAAGTGGCAGGCAACCGCAAGGTCAGGGCCTTTAGTTTCTGCGGGCAGAAGCGGGATGTTCTGCGAAGCAGTCACCCAGTTTATGCTTCATGCTACGTTGGGGAAACGACACTGTGAGCAGAGAATGCGGTGGAATGAAATAGCAGCAGGGAGACTGGATGAGAAGCAGCTGTTCGGGAAAGTCTTTGCCGCTTGCTCAAATGTATTTCATACTGAGCATGTCTCAGTTCGCTCAAGAGGTCTGGGGCATTACCTGCGTGCGTGCTTTCTGGCTCGTTGGTCTAGGCGTATGATTCTCGCTTAGGGTCTGTTCCTGCGCTGATTTGCGAGAGGTCCCGGGTTCAAATCCCGGACGAGCCCGTGTTTTTTTTTAACTTGACTTGTGCAAAACTGCCTGATTGACTTTCTCAAAAAGCACCTTCGTGAAACCAGCGTGGGCTGCCTGGAGTACGAATGAGGCAGAAAACAGAGAAATGAAATGGTTGGAGATCGTGTTCAACAAGCTACTTGGATGCTGCCTGAACTGCTGTGCTCTTCCAGCACCACTAATCCAGAATCTGGTTTCCAGCATCTGCAGTCATTGTTTTTACCATAGTGCTCAACAGGTTGACGTGAGTGGTGCGGTGTTTGAGGAATGTCAGCAATCAAGGTAGATTGGAAAATTGGGACAGCTCTCCTCGGAGAACCGAACTTTTCCAAGTCATGAGGGACCTAGAAACAGGAAATAATGTTGTGAAAATGCTCCCACGCCTGAAAGGATCCATAACGATTCGGCAGAATTTTAGAGTCACGAGGAAAAGAAGTAAAAGTGACATTAGGAAGAACGTTTTCGTACAGGGAGTGGTGAGGGTCAGTAAGTCCCTGTCTGACATTGACAAAGAGGAAGATTCAATGGACCCAAAAGGGAATTCGGTGGTCACGTTCAGATGTGCAGATTTCCGCTGAGAAGGCGAGAGAATGAAATGAAACGACTAGAGTCACACGTTTACTTAAGCGTAGAACCAGCAGAGCGAAGGTGGGCCGCAGAGCCTCCGTCTGCGCTGTGACACATGTTGTGATTCAGTGTGAAATCACAGTTCGACCGACAGAATGTGGGAATTTAGAAAAAAGTTTATATTTACACAGCCTCCATACGTCTGCGAAACAGCATATCACACGACAGCAGTGGAGGTCTTTGACATCAGGCTCGAAGGTGCCTGCCGCGTGCCAGACAAAAACCTGAAGTGTTCTGCGCAACGAGCGTCTCCAAGCGGCAGCAGAGTGGCGCAGCGGGAGCGTGCTGGGCCCATAACCCAGAGGTCGATGGATCGAAACCATCCTCTGCTATCGTTCACTGTCACCTTGATCTGCTTTCTTCAGCAAGCTGCCTTTGCATCTACTTGCCGATGTTCATATCGATCCACTCCATTCAAACGGCATGGGTTTTAGAGGTCTCAGTGATATTCTGTTCTTGGTCGGTTTCCTCTGAACTGAATCGCAAAACCGGTTCTCTTCGATGCTAATGAGCTGGTAAAGTTGAAACTCAGACATCGTCCCCCACTATTAGGACGGATACCACCGATTGTGAATAACCTCAGAGAGAGACAAGTGACAGACAGTCGCCGTGGAATCCATGGGCTGAATGGCTTCTGTCTGCGCGACAATGATGCTACGTGTTGCTCAGGGAGCAAAAATGGTTCATTTTTAACCGTCCCTTCCGTGTTGGACTGCCTGCAGTCCCTCAGCTCAGGGCCGTGGGGATGACTCTCAGTGAGTGAAGGTTTCACGCGGATTCTCTTCATCTGGGACACTTGGGGCTCAGATGTTAACTGCTGCGCGGTCGCAGCAAAGAAAGCGATGCCCACTTTGCAATAGACTTTCCGTAAGATTGCTGCGTGAAGACGATTTCTGAACACCAAGCAGGCTGCACAACAATGTGAATTTACCTGGGCGAAGAGTCCTCGGTGTTCATTTCTCTCTGTCCTGCCAGCACAGCATCTTTCTGTCTCTCCGATAACAGACCTTTGGAGAAAGTTCACAATCAAAGTTGTTCATGTTCCCCGCATTAATGTAACTGACACCTCTCACCCCAAGAGTTTCAGAGAGAGAGAGAGAGACAAAGAGGGAGAGAGAGCAGAAGAGCGAATGGACTCTTACCCTCCCCCAAACCTACATTCCCCCACCCCCCCTCCCCCCAGAACAACGTGCAAGTAGAAATAAAATGGTTTAATTATCCGCCAGTGGAGATACTCCTGTTCCTGGGGAAGAGACAAACATCAGCCCCCCGGGGACAGAATGACAAGCAGATGTTCTGGAAAGGCTTTGCTGCTTGCAATCCTTGCAGCAATGTGGAATGTACTTCACACTGAGCAAGTTTCAGCTGGCTCAGAGTCTCCAATGTTCATTGCTGTGTTTGCCGCCAGCTCAGAGAAAGAACAATAGGCAGGACGTAGGAGTGAATAACGATCCTCGTGAGAGGGCGAATAACTGTTAATGGAGACTGTTAGTGGCTAACAATACGTCGTGTGTCATAGCAGACGAGGTGATAAACAGGAGTCTTTCGTGTGGTAGGGGTCAAGGACATGGGGGGGTTCAGGCCCTATAGTTATAGAACTCGATATTGAAGACCGGAGGGCTGGAAGGGCTCCAAGTGGAAAATGAGATGTTGTTCCTTCATCTGGAGCTAGAACACTGCTGCAAGCCTGAGACAGGGATGTTGGCCAGGGAACAGGGTGATGTGTTAAAGTGGCAGGCAACCGCAAGGTCAGGGCCTTTAGTTTCTGCGGGCAGAAGCGGGATGTTCTGCGAAGCAGTCACCCAGTTTATGCTTCATGCTACGTTGGGGAAACGACACTGTGAGCAGAGAATGCGGTGGAATGAAATAGCAGCAGGGAGACTGGATGAGAAGCAGCTGTTCGGGAAAGTCTTTGCCGCTTGCTCAAATGTATTTCATACTGAGCATGTCTCAGGTCGCTCAAGAGGTCTGGGGCATTACCTGCGTGCGTGCTTTCTGGCTCGTTGGTCTAGGCGTATGATTCTCGCTTAGGGTCTGTTCCTGCGCTGATTTGCGAGAGGTCCCGGGTTCAAATCCCGGACGAGCCCGTGTTTTTTTTTAACTTGACTTGTGCAAAACTGCCTGATTGACTTTCTCAAAAAGCACCTTCGTGAAACCAGCGTGGGCTGCCTGGAGTACGAATGAGGCAGAAAACAGAGAAATGAAATGGTTGGAGATCGTGTTCAACAAGCTACTTGGATGCTGCCTGAACTGCTGTGCTCTTCCAGCACCACTAATCCAGAATCTGGTTTCCAGCATCTGCAGTCATTGTTTTTACCATAGTGCTCAACAGGTTGACGTGAGTGGTGCGGTGTTTGAGGAATGTCAGCAATCAAGGTAGATTGGAAAATTGGGACAGCTCTCCTCGGAGAACCGAACTTTTCCAAGTCATGAGGGACCTAGAAACAGGAAATAATGTTGTGAAAATGCTCCCACGCCTGAAAGGATCCATAACGATTCGGCAGAATTTTAGAGTCACGAGCAAAAGAAGTAAAAGTGACATTAGGAAGAACGTTTTCGTACAGGGAGTGGTGAGGGTCAGTAAGTCCCTGTCTGACATTGACAAAGAGGAAGATTCAATGGACCCAAAAGGGAATTCGGTGGTCACGTTCAGATGTGCAGATTTCCGCTGAGAAGGCGAGAGAATGAAATGAAACGACTAGAGTCACACGTTTACTTAAGCGTAGAACCAGCAGAGCGAAGGTGGGCCGCAGAGCCTCCGTCTGCGCTGTGACACATGTTGTGATTCAGTGTGAAATCACAGTTCGACCGACAGAATGTGGGAATTTAGAAAAAAGTTTATATTTACACAGCCTCCATACGTCTGCGAAACAGCATATCACACGACAGCAGTGGAGGTCTTTGACATCAGGCTCGAAGGTGCCTGCCGCGTGCCAGACAAAAACCTGAAGTGTTCTGCGCAACGAGCGTCTCCCAGCGGCAGCAGAGTGGCGCAGCGGGAGCGTGCTGGGCCCATAACCCAGAGGTCGATGGATCGAAACCATCCTCTGCTATCGTTCACTGTCACCTTGATCTGCTTTCTTCAGCAAGCTGCCTTTGCATCTACTTGCCGATGTTCATATCGATCCACTCCATTCAAACGGCATGGGTTTTAGAGGTCTCAGTGATATTCTGTTCTTGGTCGGTTTCCTCTGAACTGAATCGCAAAACCGGTTCTCTTCGATGCTAATGAGCTGGTAAAGTTGAAACTCAGACATCGTCCCCCACTATTAGGACGGATACCACCGATTGTGAATAACCTCAGAGAGAGACAAGTGACAGACAGTCGCCGTGGAATCCATGGGCTGAATGGCTTCTGTCTGCGCGACAATGATGCTACGTGTTGCTCAGGGAGCAAAAATGGTTCATTTTTAACCGTCCCTTCCGTGTTGGACTGCCTGCAGTCCCTCAGCTCAGGGCCGTGGGGATGACTCTCAGTGAGTGAAGGTTTCACGCGGATTCTCTTCATCTGGGACACTTGGGGCTCAGATGTTAACTGCTGCGCGGTCGCAGCAAAGAAAGCGATGCCCACTTTGCAATAGACTTTCCGTAAGATTGCTGCGTGAAGACGATTTCTGAACACCAAGCAGGCTGCACAACAATGTGAATTTACCTGGGCGAAGAGTCCTCGGTGTTCATTTCTCTCTGTCCTGCCAGCACAGCATCTTTCTGTCTCTCCGATAACAGACCTTTGGAGAAAGTTCACAATCAAAGTTGTTCATGTTCCCCGCATTAATGTAACTGACACCTCTCACCCCAAGAGTTTCAGAGAGAGAGAGAGAGAGAAAGAGGGAGAGAGAGCAGAAGAGCGAATGGACTCTTACCCTCCCCCAAACCGACATTCCCCCACCCCCCCTCCCCCCAGAACAACGTGCAAGTAGAAATAAAATGGTTTAATTATCCGCCAGTGGAGATACTCCTGTTCCTGGGGAAGAGACAAACATCAGCCCCCCGGGGACAGAATGACAAGCAGATGTTCTGGAAAGGCTTTGCTGCTTGCAATTCTTGCAGCAATGTGGAATGTACTTCACACTGAGCAAGTTTCAGCTGGCTCAGAGTCTCCAATGTTCATTGCTGTGTTTGCCGCCAGCTCAGAGAAAGAACAATAGGCAGGACGTAGGAGTGAATAACGATCCTCGTGAGAGGGCGAATAACTGTTAATGGAGACTGTTAGTGGCTAACAATACGTCGTGTGTCATAGCAGACGAGGTGATAAACAGGAGTCTTTCGTGTGGTAGGGGTCAAGGACATGGGGGGGTTCAGGCCCTATAGTTATAGAACTCGATATTGAAGACCGGAGGGCTGGAAGGGCTCCAAGTGGAAAATGAGATGTTGTTCCTTCATCTGGAGCTAGAACACTGCTGCAAGCCTGAGACAGGGATGTTGGCCAGGGAACAGGGTGATGTGTTAAAGTGGCAGGCAACCGCAAGGTCAGGGCCTTTAGTTTCTGCGGGCAGAAGCGGGATGTTCTGCGAAGCAGTCACCCAGTTTATGCTTCATGCTACGTTGGGGAAACGACACTGTGAGCAGAGAATGCGGTGGAATGAAATAGCAGCAGGGAGACTGGATGAGAAGCAGCTGTTCGGGAAAGTCTTTGCCGCTTGCTCAAATGTATTTCATACTGAGCATGTCTCAGGTCGCTCAAGAGGTCTGGGGCATTACCTGCGTGCGTGCTTTCTGGCTCGTTGGTCTAGGCGTATGATTCTCGCTTAGGGTCTGTTACTGCGCTGATTTGCGAGAGATCCCGGACGAGCCCGTGTTTTTTTTTAACTTGACTTGTGCAAAACTGCCTGATTGACTTTCTCAAAAAGCACCTTCGTGAAACCAGCGTGGGCTGCTTGGAGTACGAATGAGGCAGAAAACAGAGAAATGAAATGGTTGGAGATCGTGTTCAACAAGCTACTTGGTAGCTGCCTGAACTGCTGTGCTCTTCCAGCACCACTAATCCTGAATCTGGTTTCCAGCATCTGCAGTCATTGTTTTTACCATAGTGCTCAACAGGTTGACGTGAGTGGTGCGGTGTTTGAGGAATGTCAGCAATCAAGGTAGATTGGAAAATTGGGACAGCTCTCCTCGGAGAACCGAACTTTTCCAAGTCATGAGGGACCTAGAAACAGGAAATAATGTTGTGAAAATGCTCCCACGCCTGAAAGGATCCATAACGATTCGGCAGAATTTTAGAGTCACGAGGAAAAGAAGTAAAAGTGACATTAGGAAGAACGTTTTCGTACAGGGAGTGGTGAGGGTCAGTAAGTCCCTGTCTGACATTGACAAAGAGGAAGATTCAATGGACCCAAAAGGGAATTCGGTGGTCACGTTCAGATGTGCAGATTTCCGCTGAGAAGGCGAGAGAATGAAATGAAACGACTAGAGTCACACGTTTACTTAAGCGTAGAACCAGCAGAGCGAAGGTGGGCCGCAGAGCCTCCGTCTGCGCTGTGACACATGTTGTGATTCAGTGTGAAATCACAGTTCGACCGACAGAATGTGGGAATTTAGAAAAAAGTTTATATTTACACAGCCTCCATACGTCTGCGAAACAGCATATCACACAGCAGTGGAGGTCTTTGACATCAGGCTCGAAGGTGCCTGCCGCGTGCCAGACAAAAACCTGAAGTGTTCTGCGCAACGAGCGTCTCCAAGCGGTAGCAGAGTGGCGCAGCGGGAGCGTGCTGGGCCCATAACCCAGAGGTCGATGGATCGAAACCATCCTCTGCTATCGTTCACTGTCACCTTGATCTGCTTTCTTCAGCAAGCTGCCTTTGCATCTACTTGCCGATGTTCATATCGATCCACTCCATTCAAACGGCATGGTTTTTAGAGGTCTCAGTGATATTCTGTTCTTGGTCGGTTTCCTCTGAACTGAATCGCAAAACCGGTTCTCTTCGATGCTAATGAGCTGGTAAAGTTGAAACTCAGACATCGTCCCCCACTATTAGGACGGATACCACCGATTGTGAATAACCTCAGAGAGAGACAAGTGACAGACAGTCGCCGTGGAATCCATGGGCTGAATGGCTTCTGTCTGCGCGACAATGATGCTACGTGTTGCTCAGGGAGCAAAAATGGTTCATTTTTAACCGTCCCTTCCGTGTTGGACTGCCTGCAGTCCCTCAGCTCAGGGCCGTGGGGATGACTCTCAGTGAGTGAAGGTTTCACGCGGATTCTCTTCATCTGGGACACTTGGGGCTCAGATGTTAACTGCTGCGCAGTCGCAGCAAAGAAAGCGATGCCCACTTTGCAATAGACTTTCCGTAAGATTGCTGCGTGAAGACGATTTCTGAACACCAAGCAGGCTGCACAACAATGTGAATTTACCTGGGCGAAGAGTCCTCGGTGTTCATTTCTCTCTGTCCTGCCAGCACAGCATCTTTCTGTCTCTCCGATAACAGACCTTTGGAGAAAGTTCACAATCAAAGTTGTTCATGTTCCCCGCATTAATGTAACTGACACCTCTCACCCCAAGAGTTTCAGAGAGAGAGAGAGAGAGAAAGAGGGAGAGAGAGCAGAAGAGCGAATGGACTCTTACCCTCCCCCAAACCGACATTCCCCCACCCCCCCTCCCCCCAGAACAACGTGCAAGTAGAAATAAAATGGTTTAATTATCCGCCAGTGGAGATACTCCTGTTCCTGGGGAAGAGACAAACATCAGCCCCCCGGGGACAGAATGACAAGCAGATGTTCTGGAAAGGCTTTGCTGCTTGCAATTCTTGCAGCAATGTGGAATGTACTTCACACTGAGCAAGTTTCAGCTGGCTCAGAGTCTCCAATGTTCATTGCTGTGTTTGCCGCCAGCTCAGAGAAAGAACAATAGGCAGGACGTAGGAGTGAATAACGATCCTCGTGAGAGGGCGAATAACTGTTAATGGAGACTGTTAGTGGCTAACAATACGTCGTGTGTCATAGCAGACGAGGTGATAAACAGGAGTCTTTCGTGTGGTAGGGGTCAAGGACATGGGGGGGTTCAGGCCCTATAGTTATAGAACTCGATATTGAAGACCGGAGGGCTGGAAGGGCTCCAAGTGGAAAATGAGATGTTGTTCCTTCATCTGGAGCTAGAACACTGCTGCAAGCCTGAGACAGGGATGTTGGCCAGGGAACAGGGTGATGTGTTAAAGTGGCAGGCAACCGCAAGGTCAGGGCCTTTAGTTTCTGCGGGCAGAAGCGGGATGTTCTGCGAAGCAGTCACCCAGTTTATGCTTCATGCTACGTTGGGGAAACGACACTGTGAGCAGAGAATGCGGTGGAATGAAATAGCAGCAGGGAGACTGGATGAGAAGCAGCTGTTCGGGAAAGTCTTTGCCGCTTGCTCAAATGTATTTCATACTGAGCATGTCTCAGGTCGCTCAAGAGGTCTGGGGCATTACCTGCGTGCGTGCTTTCTGGCTCGTTGGTCTAGGCGTATGATTCTCGCTTAGGGTCTGTTACTGCGCTGATTTGCGAGAGATCCCGGACGAGCCCGTGTTTTTTTTTAACTTGACTTGTGCAAAACTGCCTGATTGACTTTCTCAAAAAGCACCTTCGTGAAACCAGCGTGGGCTGCTTGGAGTACGAATGAGGCAGAAAACAGAGAAATGAAATGGTTGGAGATCGTGTTCAACAAGCTACTTGGTAGCTGCCTGAACTGCTGTGCTCTTCCAGCACCACTAATCCTGAATCTGGTTTCCAGCATCTGCAGTCATTGTTTTTACCATAGTGCTCAACAGGTTGACGTGAGTGGTGCGGTGTTTGAGGAATGTCAGCAATCAAGGTAGATTGGAAAATTGGGACAGCTCTCCTCGGAGAACCGAACTTTTCCAAGTCATGAGGGACCTAGAAACAGGAAATAATGTTGTGAAAATGCTCCCACGCCTGAAAGGATCCATAACGATTCGGCAGAATTTTAGAGTCACGAGGAAAAGAAGTAAAAGTGACATTAGGAAGAACGTTTTCGTACAGGGAGTGGTGAGGGTCAGTAAGTCCCTGTCTGACATTGACAAAGAGGAAGATTCAATGGACCCAAAAGGGAATTCGGTGGTCACGTTCAGATGTGCAGATTTCCGCTGAGAAGGCGAGAGAATGAAATGAAACGACTAGAGTCACACGTTTACTTAAGCGTAGAACCAGCAGAGCGAAGGTGGGCCGCAGAGCCTCCGTCTGCGCTGTGACACATGTTGTGATTCAGTGTGAAATCACAGTTCGACCGACAGAATGTGGGAATTTAGAAAAAAGTTTATATTTACACAGCCTCCATACGTCTGCGAAACAGCATATCACACAGCAGTGGAGGTCTTTGACATCAGGCTCGAAGGTGCCTGCCGCGTGCCAGACAAAAACCTGAAGTGTTCTGCGCAACGAGCGTCTCCAAGCGGTAGCAGAGTGGCGCAGCGGGAGCGTGCTGGGCCCATAACCCAGAGGTCGATGGATCGAAACCATCCTCTGCTATCGTTCACTGTCACCTTGATCTGCTTTCTTCAGCAAGCTGCCTTTGCATCTACTTGCCGATGTTCATATCGATCCACTCCATTCAAACGGCATGGTTTTTAGAGGTCTCAGTGATATTCTGTTCTTGGTCGGTTTCCTCTGAACTGAATCGCAAAACCGGTTCTCTTCGATGCTAATGAGCTGGTAAAGTTGAAACTCAGACATCGTCCCCCACTATTAGGACGGATACCACCGATTGTGAATAACCTCAGAGAGAGACAAGTGACAGACAGTCGCCGTGGAATCCATGGACTGAATGGCTTCTGTCTGCGCGACAATGATGCTACGTGTTGCTCAGGGAGCAAAAATGGTTCATTTTTAACCGTCCCTTCCGTGTTGGACTGCCTGCAGTCCCTCAGCTCAGGGCCGTGGGGATGACTCTCAGTGAGTGAAGGTTTCACGCGGATTCTCTTCATCTGGGACACTTGGGGCTCAGATGTTAACTGCTGCGCGGTCGCAGCAAAGAAAGCGATGCCCACTTTGCAATAGACTTTCCGTAAGATTGCTGCGTGAAGACGATTTCTGAACACCAAGCAGGCTGCACAACAATGTGAATTTACCTGGGCGAAGAGTCCTCGGTGTTCATTTCTCTCTGTCCTGCCAGCACAGCATCTTTCTGTCTCTCCGATAACAGACCTTTGGAGAAAGTTCACAATCAAAGTTGTTCATGTTCCCCGCATTAATGTAACTGACACCTCTCACCCCAAGAGTTTCAGAGAGAGAGAGAGAGAGAAAGAGGGAGAGAGAGCAGAAGAGCGAATGGACTCTTACCCTCCCCCAAACCGACATTCCCCCACCCCCCCTCCCCCCAGAACAACGTGCAAGTAGAAATAAAATGGTTTAATTATCCGCCAGTGGAGATACTCCTGTTCCTGGGGAAGAGACAAACATCAGCCCCCCGGGGACAGAATGACAAGCAGATGTTCTGGAAAGGCTTTGCTGCTTGCAATTCTTGCAGCAATGTGGAATGTACTTCACACTGAGCAAGTTTCAGCTGGCTCAGAGTCTCCAATGTTCATTGCTGTGTTTGCCGCCAGCTCAGAGAAAGAACAATAGGCAGGACGTAGGAGTGAATAACGATCCTCGTGAGAGGGCGAATAACTGTTAATGGAGACTGTTAGTGGCTAACAATACGTCGTGTGTCATAGCAGACGAGGTGATAAACAGGAGTCTTTCGTGTGGTAGGGGTCAAGGACATGGGGGGGTTCAGGCCCTATAGTTATAGAACTCGATATTGAAGACCGGAGGGCTGGAAGGGCTCCAAGTGGAAAATGAGATGTTGTTCCTTCATCTGGAGCTAGAACACTGCTGCAAGCCTGAGACAGGGATGTTGGCCAGGGAACAGGGTGATGTGTTAAAGTGGCAGGCAACCGCAAGGTCAGGGCCTTTAGTTTCTGCGGGCAGAAGCGGGATGTTCTGCGAAGCAGTCACCCAGTTTATGCTTCATGCTACGTTGGGGAAACGACACTGTGAGCAGAGAATGCGGTGGAATGAAATAGCAGCAGGGAGACTGGATGAGAAGCAGCTGTTCGGGAAAGTCTTTGCCGCTTGCTCAAATGTATTTCATACTGAGCATGTCTCAGGTCGCTCAAGAGGTCTGGGGCATTACCTGCGTGCGTGCTTTCTGGCTCGTTGGTCTAGGCGTATGATTCTCGCTTAGGGTCTGTTCCTGCGCTGATTTGCGAGAGGTCCCGGGTTCAAATCCCGGACGAGCCCGTGTTTTTTTTTTAACTTGACTTGTGCAAAACTGCCTGATTGACTTTCTCAAAAAGCACCTTCGTGAAACCAGCGTGGGCTGCTTGGAGTACGAATGAGGCAGAAAACAGAGAAATGAAATGGTTGGAGATCGTGTTCAACAAGCTACTTGGATGCTGCCTGAACTGCTGTGCTCTTCCAGCACCACTAATCCAGAATCTGGTTTCCAGCATCTGCAGTCATTGTTTTTACCATAGTGCTCAACAGGTTGACGTGAGTGGTGCGGTGTTTGAGGAATGTCAGCAATCAAGGTAGATTGGAAAATTGGGACAGCTCTCCTCGGAGAACCGAACTTTTCCAAGTCATGAGGGACCTAGAAACAGGAAATAATGTTGTGAAAATGCTCCCACGCCTGAAAGGATCCATAACGATTCGGCAGAATTTTAGAGTCACGAGGAAAAGAAGTAAAAGTGACATTAGGAAGAACGTTTTCGTACAGGGAGTGGTGAGGGTCAGTAAGTCCCTGTCTGACATTGACAAAGAGGAAGATTCAATGGACCCAAAAGGGAATTCGGTGGTCACGTTCAGATGTGCAGATTTCCGCTGAGAAGGCGAGAGAATGAAATGAAACGACTAGAGTCACACGTTTACTTAAGCGTAGAACCAGCAGAGCGAAGGTGGGCCGCAGAGCCTCCGTCTGCGCTGTGACACATGTTGTGATTCAGTGTGAAATCACAGTTCGACCGACAGAATGTGGGAATTTAGAAAAAAGTTTATATTTACACAGCCTCCATACGTCTGCGAAACAGCATATCACACGACAGCAGTGGAGGTCTTTGACATCAGGCTCGAAGGTGCCTGCCGCGTGCCAGACAAAAACCTGAAGTGTTCTGCGCAACGAGCGTCTCCAAGCGGCAGCAGAGTGGCGCAGCGGGAGCGTGCTGGGCCCATAACCCCGAGGTCGATGGATCGAAACCATCCTCTGCTATCGTTCACTGTCACCTTGATCTGCTTTCTTCAGCAAGCTGCCTTTGCATCTACTTGCCGATGTTCATATCGATCCACTCCATTCAAACGGCGTGGGTTTTAGAGGTCTCAGTGATATTCTGTTCTTGGTCGGTTTCCTCTGAACTGAATCGCAAAACCGGTTCTCTTCGATGCTAATGAGCTGGTAAAGTTGAAACTCAGACATCGTCCCCCACTATTAGGACGGATACCACCGATTGTGAATAACCTCAGAGAGAGACAAGTGACAGACAGTCGCCGTGGAATCCATGGGCTGAATGGCTTCTGTCTGCGCGACAATGATGCTACGTGTTGCTGAGGGAGCAAAAATGGTTCATTTTTAACCGTCCCTTCCGTGTTGGACTGCCTGCAGTCCCTCAGCTCAGGGCCGTGGGGATGACTCTCAGTGAGTGAAGGTTTCACGCGGATTCTCTTCATCTGGGACACTTGGGGCTCAGATGTTAACTGCTGCGCGGTCGCAGCAAAGAAAGCGATGCCCACTTTGCAATAGACTTTCCGTAAGATTGCTGCGTGAAGACGATTTCTGAACACCAAGCAGGCTGCACAACAATGTGAATTTACCTGGGCGAAGAGTCCTCGGTGTTCATTTCTCTCTGTCCTGCCAGCACAGCATCTTTCTGTCTCTCCGATAACAGACCTTTGGAGAAAGTTCACAATCAAAGTTGTTCATGTTCCCCGCATTAATGTAACTGACACCTCTCACCCCAAGAGTTTCAGAGAGAGAGAGAGAGACAAAGAGGGAGAGAGAGCAGAAGAGCGAATGGACTCTTACCCTCCCCCAAACCTACATTCCCCCACCCCCCCTCCCCCCAGAACAACGTGCAAGTAGAAATAAAATGGTTTAATTATCCGCCAGTGGAGATACTCCTGTTCCTGGGGAAGAGACAAACATCAGCCCCCCGGGGACAGAATGACAAGCAGATGTTCTGGAAAGGCTTTGCTGCTTGCAATTCTTGCAGCAATGTGGAATGTACTTCACACTGAGCAAGTTTCAGCTGGCTCAGAGTCTCCAATGTTCATTGCTGTGTTTGCCGCCAGCTCAGAGAAAGAACAATAGGCAGGACGTAGGAGTGAATAACGATCCTCGTGAGAGGGTGAATAACTGTTAATGGAGACTGTTAGTGGCTAACAATACGTCTTGTGTCATAGCAGACGAGGTGATAAACAGGAGTCTTTCGTGTGGTAGGGGTCAAGGACATGGGGGGGTTCAGGCCCTATAGTTATAGAACTCGATATTGAAGACCGGAGGGCTGGAAGGGCTCCAAGTGGAAAATGAGATGTTGTTCCTTCATCTGGAGCTAGAACACTGCTGCAAGCCTGAGACAGGGATGTTGGCCAGGGAACAGGGTGATGTGTTAAAGTGGCAGGCAACCGCAAGGTCAGGGCCTTTAGTTTCTGCGGGCAGAAGCGGGATGTTCTGCGAAGCAGTCACCCAGTTTATGCTTCATGCTACGTTGGGGAAACGACACTGTGAGCAGAGAATGCGGTGGAATGAAATAGCAGCAGGGAGACTGGATGAGAAGCAGCTGTTCGGGAAAGTCTTTGCCGCTTGCTCAAATGTATTTCATACTGAGCATGTCTCAGGTCGCTCAAGAGGTCTGGGGCATTACCTGCGTGCGTGCTTTCTGGCTCGTTGGTCTAGGCGTATGATTCTCGCGTAGGGTCTGTTACTGCGCTGATTTGCGAGAGGTTCCGGGTTCAAATCCCGGACGAGCCCGTGTTTTTTTTTAACTTGACTTGTGCAAAACTGCCTGATTGACTTTCTCAAAAAGCACCTTCGTGAAACCAGCGTGGGCTGCCTGGAGTACGAATGAGGCAGAAAACAGAGAAATGAAATGGTTGGAGATCGTGTTCAACAAGCTACTTGGATGCTGCCTGAACTGCTGTGCTCTTCCAGCACCACTAATCCAGAATCTGGTTTCCAGCATCTGCAGTCATTGTTTTTACCATAGTGCTCAACAGGTTGACGTGAGTGGTGCGGTGTTTGAGGAATGTCAGCAATCAAGGTAGATTGGAAAATTGGGACAGCTCTCCTCGGAGAACCGAACTTTTCCAAGTCATGAGGGACCTAGAAACAGGAAATAATGTTGTGAAAATGCTCCCACGCCTGAAAGGATCCATAACGATTCGGCAGAATTTTAGAGTCACGAGCAAAAGAAGTAAAAGTGACATTAGGAAGAACGTTTTCGTACAGGGAGTGGTGAGGGTCAGTAAGTCCCTGTCTGACATTGACAAAGAGGAAGATTCAATGGACCCAAAAGGGAATTCGGTGGTCACGTTCAGATGTGCAGATTTCCGCTGAGAAGGCGAGAGAATGAAATGAAACGACTAGAGTCACACGTTTACTTAAGCGTAGAACCAGCAGAGCGAAGGTGGGCCGCAGAGCCTCCGTCTGCGCTGTGACACATGTTGTGATTCAGTGTGAAATCACAGTTCGACCGACAGAATGTGGGAATTTAGAAAAAAGTTTATATTTACACAGCCTCCATACGTCTGCGAAACAGCATATCACACGACAGCAGTGGAGGTCTTTGACATCAGGCTCGAAGGTGCCTGCCGCGTGCCAGACAAAAACCTGAAGTGTTCTGCGCAACGAGCGTCTCCAAGCGGCAGCAGAGTGGCGCAGCGGGAGCGTGCTGGGCCCATAACCCAGAGGTCGATGGATCGAAACCATCCTCTGCTATCGTTCACTGTCACCTTGATCTGCTTTCTTCAGCAAGCTGCCTTTGCATCTACTTGCCGATGTTCATATCGATCCACTCCATTCAAACGGCATGGGTTTTAGAGGTCTCAGTGATATTCTGTTCTTGGTCGGTTTCCTCTGAACTGAATCCCCAAACCGGTTCTCTTCGATGCTAATGAGCTGGTAAAGTTGAAACTCAGACATCGTCCCCCACTATTAGGACGGATACCACCGATTGTGAATAACCTCAGAGAGAGACAAGTGACAGACAGTCGCCGTGGAATCCATGGGCTGAATGGCTTCTGTCTGCGCGACAATGATGCTACGTGTTGCTCAGGGAGCAAAAATGGTTCATTTTTAACCGTCCCTTCCGTGTTGGACTGCCTGCAGTCCCTCAGCTCAGGGCCGTGGGGATGACTCTCAGTGAGTGAAGGTTTCACGCGGATTCTCTTCATCTGGGACACTTGGGGCTCAGATGTTAACTGCTGCGCGGTCGCAGCAAAGAAAGCGATGCCCACTTTGCAATAGACTTTCCGTAAGATTGCTGCGTGAATACGATTTCTGAACACCAAGCAGGCTGCACAACAATGTGAATTTACCTGGGCGAAGAGTCCTCGGTGTTCATTTCTCTCTGTCCTGCCAGCACAGCATCTTTCTGTCTCTCCGATAACAGACCTTTGGAGAAAGTTCACAATCAAAGTTGTTCATGTTCCCCGCATTAATGTAACTGACACCTCTCACCCCAAGAGTTTCAGAGAGAGAGAGAGAGACAAAGAGGGAGAGAGAGCAGAAGAGCGAATGGACTCTTACCCTCCCCCAAACCTACATTCCCCCACCCCCCCTCCCCCCAGAACAACGTGCAAGTAGAAATAAAATGGTTTAATTATCCGCCAGTGGAGATACTCCTGTTCCTGGGGAAGAGACAAACATCAGCCCCCCGGGGACAGAATGACAAGCAGATGTTCTGGAAAGGCTTTGCTGCTTGCAATTCTTGCAGCAATGTGGAATGTACTTCACACTGAGCAAGTTTCAGCTGGCTCAGAGTCTCCAATGTTCATTGCTGTGTTTGCCGCCAGCTCAGAGAAAGAACAATAGGCAGGACGTAGGAGTGAATAACGATCCTCGTGAGAGGGCGAATAACTGTTAATGGAGACTGTTAGTGGCTAACAATACGTCGTGTGTCATAGCAGACGAGGTGATAAACAGGAGTCTTTCGTGTGGTAGGGGTCAAGGACATGGGGGGGTTCAGGCCCTATTGTTATAGAACTCGATATTGAAGACCGGAGGGCTGGAAGGGCTCCAAGTGGAAAATGAGATGTTGTTCCTTCATCTGGAGCTAGAACACTACTGCAAGCCTGAGACAGGGATGTTGGCCAGGGAACAGGGTGATGTGTTAAAGTGGCAGGCAACCGCAAGGTCAGGGCCTTTAGTTTCTGCGGGCAGAAGCGGGATGTTCTGCGAAGCAGTCACCCAGTTTATGCTTCATGCTACGTTGGGGAAACGACACTGTGAGCAGAGAATGCGGTGGAATGAAATAGCAGCAGGGAGACTGGATGAGAAGCAGCTGTTCGGGAAAGTCTTTGCCGCTTGCTCAAATGTATTTCATACTGAGCATGTCTCAGGTCGCTCAAGAGGTCTGGGGCATTACCTGCGTGCGTGCTTTCTGGCTCGTTGGTCTAGGCGTATGATTCTCGCTTAGGGTCTGTTACTGCGCTGATTTGCGAGAGGTTCCGGGTTCAAATCCCGGACGAGCCCGTGTTTTTTTTTAACTTGACTTGTGCAAAACTGCCTGATTGACTTTCTCAAAAAGCACCTTCGTGAAACCAGCGTGGGCTGCCTGGAGTACGAATGAGGCAGAAAACAGAGAAATGAAATGGTTGGAGATCGTGTTCAACAAGCTACTTGGATGCTGCCTGAACTGCTGTGCTCTTCCAGCACCACTAATCCAGAATCTGGTTTCCAGCATCTGCAGTCATTGTTTTTACCATAGTGCTCAACAGGTTGACGTGAGTGGTGCGGTGTTTGAGGAATGTCAGCAATCAAGGTAGATTGGAAAATTGGGACAGCTCTCCTCGGAGAACCGAACTTTTCGAAGTCATGAGGGACCTAGAAACAGGAAATAATGTTGTGAAAATGCTCCCACGCCTGAAAGGATCCATAACGATTCGGCAGAATTTTAGAGTCACGAGCAAAAGAAGTAAAAGTGACATTAGGAAGAACGTTTTCGTACAGGGAGTGGTGAGGGTCAGTAAGTCCCTGTCTGACATTGACAAAGAGGAAGATTCAATGGACCCAAAAGGGAATTCGGTGGTCACGTTCAGATGTGCAGATTTCCGCTGAGAAGGCGAGAGAATGAAATGAAACGACTAGAGTCACACGTTTACTTAAGCGTAGAACCAGCAGAGCGAAGGTGGGCCGCAGAGCCTCCGTCTGCGCTGTGACACATGTTGTGATTCAGTGTGAAATCACAGTTCGACCGACAGAATGTGGGAATTTAGAAAAAAGTTTATATTTACACAGCCTCCATTCGTCTGCGAAACAGCATATCACACGACAGCAGTGGAGGTCTTTGACATCAGGCTCGAAGGTGCCTGCCGCGTGCCAGACAAAAACCTGAAGTGTTCTGCGCAACGAGCGTCTCCAAGCGGCAGCCGAGTGGCGCAGCGGGAGCGTGCTGGGCCCATAACCCAGAGGTCGATGGATCGAAACCATCCTCTGCTATCGTTCACTGTCACCTTGATCTGCTTTCTTCAGCAAGCTGCCTTTGCATCTACTTGCCGATGTTCATATCGATCCACTCCATTCAAACGGCATGGGTTTTAGAGGTCTCAGTGATATTCTGTTCTTGGTCGGTTTCCTCTGAACTGAATCCCCAAAACGGTTCTCTTCGATGCTAATGAGCTGGTAAAGTTGAAACTCAGACATCGTCCCCCACTATTAGGACGGATACCACCGATTGTGAATAACCTCAGAGAGAGACAAGTGACAGACAGTCGCCGTGGAATCCATGGGCTGAATGGCTTCTGTCTGCGCGACAATGATGCTACGTGTTGCTCAGGGAGCAAAAATGGTTCATTTTTAACCGTCCCTTCCGTGTTGGACTGCCTGCAGTCCCTCAGCTCAGGGCCGTGGGGATGACTCTCAGTGAGTGAAGGTTTCACGCGGATTCTCTTCATCTGGGACACTTGGGGCTCAGATGTTAACTGCTGCGCGGTCGCAGCAAAGAAAGCGATGCCCACTTTGCAATAGACTTTCCGTAAGATTGCTGCGTGAAGACGATTTCTGAACACCAAGCAGG
Organism: Chiloscyllium punctatum; assembly: GCF_047496795.1. Taxonomy (NCBI): domain Eukaryota; kingdom Metazoa; phylum Chordata; class Chondrichthyes; order Orectolobiformes; family Hemiscylliidae; genus Chiloscyllium; species Chiloscyllium punctatum. The sequence goes on along the minus strand of NC_092774.1, from coordinate 62,779,055 downwards.
CTGCACAACAATGTGAATTTACCTGGGCGAAGAGTCCTCGGTGTTCATTTCTCTCTGTCCTGCCAGCACAGCATCTTTCTGTCTCTCCGATAACAGACCTTTGGAGAAAGTTCACAATCAAAGTTGTTCATGTTCCCCGCATTAATGTAACTGACACCTCTCACCCCAAGAGTTTCAGAGAGAGAGAGAGAGAGAAAGAGGGAGAGAGAGCAGAAGAGCGAATGGACTCTTACCCTCCCCCAAACCTACATTCCCCCACCCCCCCTCCCCCCAGAACAACGTGCAAGTAGAAATAAAATGGTTTAATTATCCGCCAGTGGAGATACTCCTGTTCCTGGGGAAGAGACAAACATCAGCCCCCCGGGGACAGAATGACAAGCAGATGTTCTGGAAAGGCTTTGCTGCTTGCAATTCTTGCAGCAATGTGGAATGTACTTCACACTGAGCAAGTTTCAGCTGGCTCAGAGTCTCCAATGTTCATTGCTGTGTTTGCCGCCAGCTCAGAGAAAGAACAATAGGCAGGACGTAGGAGTGAATAACGATCCTCGTGAGAGGGCGAATAACTGTTAATGGAGACTGTTAGTGGCTAACAATACGTCGTGTGTCATAGCAGACGAGGTGATAAACAGGAGTCTTTTGTGTGGTAGGGGTCAAGGACATGGGGGGGTTCAGGCCCTATAGTTATAGAACTCGATATTGAAGACCGGAGGGCTGGAAGGGCTCCAAGTGGAAAATGAGATGTTGTTCCTTCATCTGGAGCTAGAACACTACTGCAAGCCTGAGACAGGGATGTTGGCCAGGGAACAGGGTGATGTGTTAAAGTGGCAGGCAACCGCAAGGTCAGGGCATTTAGTTTCTGCGGGCAGAAGCGGGATGTTCTGCGAAGCAGTCACCCAGTTTATGCTTCATGCTACGTTGGGGAAACGACACTGTGAGCAGAGAATGCGGTGGAATGAAATAGCAGCAGGGAGACTGGATGAGAAGCAGCTGTTCGGGAAAGTCTTTGCCGCTTGCTCAAATGTATTTCATACTGAGCATGTCTCAGGTCGCTCAAGAGGTCTGGGGCATTACCTGCGTGCGTGCTTTCTGGCTCGTTGGTCTAGGCGTATGATTCTCGCTTAGGGTCTGTTCCTGCGCTGATTTGCGAGAGGTCCCGGGTTCAAATCCCGGACGAGCCCGTATTTTTTTTTAACTTGACTTGTGCAAAACTGCCTGATTGACTTTCTCAAAAAGCACCTTCGTGAAACCAGCGTGGGCTGCCTGGAGTACGAATGAGGCAGAAAACAGAGAAATGAAATGGTTGGAGATCGTGTTCAACAAGCTACTTGGATGCTGCCTGAACTGCTGTGCTCTTCCAGCACCACTAATCCAGAATCTGGTTTCCAGCATCTGCAGTCATTGTTTTTACCATAGTGCTCAACAGGTTGACGTGAGTGGTGCGGTGTTTGAGGAATGTCAGCAATCAAGGTAGATTGGAAAATTGGGACAGCTCTCCTCGGAGAACCGAACTTTTCCAAGTCATGAGGGACCTAGAAACAGGAAATAATGTTGTGAAAATGCTCCCACGCCTGAAAGGATCCATAACGATTCGGCAGAATTTTAGAGTCACGAGGAAAAGAAGTAAAAGTGACATTAGGAAGAACGTTTTCGTACAGGGAGTGGTGAGGGTCAGTAAGTCCCTGTCTGACATTGACAAAGAGGAAGATTCAATGGACCCAAAAGGGAATTCGGTGGTCACGTTCAGATGTGCAGATTTCCGCTGAGAAGGCGAGAGAATGAAATGAAACGACTAGAGTCACACGTTTACTTAAGCGTAGAACCAGCAGAGCGAAGGTGGGCCGCAGAGCCTCCGTCTGCGCTGTGACACATGTTGTGATTCAGTGTGAAATCACAGTTCGACCGACAGAATGTGGGAATTTAGAAAAAAGTTTATATTTACACAGCCTCCATACGTCTGCGAAACAGCATATCACACGACAGCAGTGGAGGTCTTTGACATCAGGCTCGAAGGTGCCTGCCGCGTGCCAGACAAAAACCTGAAGTGTTCTGCGCAACGAGCGTCTCCAAGCGGCAGCAGAGTGGCGCAGCGGGAGCGTGCTGGGCCCATAACCCAGAGGTCGATGGATCGAAACCATCCTCTGCTATCGTTCACTGTCACCTTGATCTGCTTTCTTCAGCAAGCTGCCTTTGCATCTACTTGCCGATGTTCATATCGATCCACTCCATTCAAACGGCATGGGTTTTAGAGGTCTCAGTGATATTCTGTTCTTGGTCGGTTTCCTCTGAACTGAATCGCAAAACCGGTTCTCTTCGATGCTAATGAGCTGGTAAAGTTGAAACTCAGACATCGTCCCCCACTATTAGGACGGATACCACCGATTGTGAATAACCTCAGAGAGAGACAAGTGACAGACAGTCGCCGTGGAATCCATGGGCTGAATGGCTTCTGTCTGCGCGACAATGATGCTACGTGTCGCTCAGGGAGCAAAAATGGTTCATTTTTAACCGTCCCTTCCGTGTTGGACTGCCTGCAGTCCCTCAGCTCAGGGCCGTGGGGATGACTCTCAGTGAGTGAAGGTTTCACGCGGATTCTCTTCATCTGGGACACTTGGGGCTCAGATGTTAACTGCTGCGCGGTCGCAGCAAAGAAAGCGATGCCCACTTTGCAATAGACTTTCCGTAAGATTGCTGCGTGAAGACGATTTCTGAACACCAAGCAGGCTGCACAACAATGTGAATTTACCTGGGCGAAGAGTCCTCGGTGTTCATTTCTCTCTGTCCTGCCAGCACAGCATCTTTCTGTCTCTCCGATAACAGACCTTTGGAGAAAGTTCACAATCAAAGATGTTCATGTTCCCCGCATTAATGTAACTGACACCTCTCACCCCAAGAGTTTCAGAGAGAGAGAGAGAGACAAAGAGGGAGAGAGAGCAGAAGAGCGAATGGACTCTTACCCTCCCCCAAACCTACATTCCCCCACCCCCCCTCCCCCCAGAACAACGTGCAAGTAGAAATAAAATGGTTTAATTATCCGCCAGTGGAGATACTCCTGTTCCTGGGGAAGAGACAAACATCAGCCCCCCGGGGACAGAATGACAAGCAGATGTTCTGGAAAGGCTTTGCTGCTTGCAATTCTTGCAGCAATGTGGAATGTACTTCACACTGAGCAAGTTTCAGCTGGCTCAGAGTCTCCAATGTTCATTGCTGTGTTTGCCGCCAGCTCAGAGAAAGAACAATAGGCAGGACGTAGGAGTGAATAACGATCCTCGTGAGAGGGCGAATAACTGTTAATGGAGACTGTTAGTGGCTAACAATACGTCGTGTGTCATAGCAGACGAGGTGATAAACAGGAGTCTTTTGTGTGGTAGGGGTCAAGGACATGGGGGGGTTCAGGCCCTATAGTTATAGAACTCGATATTGAAGACCGGAGGGCTGGAAGGGCTCCAAGTGGAAAATGAGATGTTGTTCCTTCATCTGGAGCTAGAACACTGCTGCAAGCCTGAGACAGGGATGTTGGCCAGGGAACAGGGTGATGTGTTAAAGTGGCAGGCAACCGCAAGGTCAGGGCCTTTAGTTTCTGCGGGCAGAAGCGGGATGTTCTGCGAAGCAGTCACCCAGTTTATGCTTCATGCTACGTTGGGGAAACGACACTGTGAGCAGAGAATGCGGTGGAATGAAATAGCAGCAGGGAGACTGGATGAGAAGCAGCTGTTCGGGAAAGTCTTTGCCGCTTGCTCAAATGTATTTCATACTGAGCATGTCTCAGGTCGCTCAAGAGGTCTGGGGCATTACCTGCGTGCGTGCTTTCTGGCTCGTTGGTCTAGGCGTATGATTCTCGCTTAGGGTCTGTTCCTGCGCTGATTTGCGAGAGGTCCCGGGTTCAAATCCCGGACGAGCCCGTGTTTTTTTTTAACTTGACTTGTGCAAAACTGCCTGATTGACTTTCTCAAAAAGCACCTTCGTGAAACCAGCGTGGGCTGCCTGGAGTACGAATGAGGCAGAAAACAGAGAAATGAAATGGTTGGAGATCGTGTTCAACAAGCTACTTGGATGCTGCCTGAACTGCTGTGCTCTTCCAGCACCACTAATCCAGAATCTGGTTTCCAGCATCTGCAGTCATTGTTTTTACCATAGTGCTCAACAGGTTGACGTGAGTGGTGCGGTGTTTGAGGAATGTCAGCAATCAAGGTAGATTGGAAAATTGGGACAGCTCTCCTCGGAGAACCGAACTTTTCCAAGTCATGAGGGACCTAGAAACAGGAAATAATGTTGTGAAAATGCTCCCACGCCTGAAAGGATCCATAACGATTCGGCAGAATTTTAGAGTCACGAGGAAAAGAAGTAAAAGTGACATTAGGAAGAACGTTTTCGTACAGGGAGTGGTGAGGGTCAGTAAGTCCCTGTCTGACATTGACAAAGAGGAAGATTCAATGGACCCAAAAGGGAATTCGGTGGTCACGTTCAGATGTGCAGATTTCCGCTGAGAAGGCGAGAGAATGAAATGAAACGACTAGAGTCACACGTTTACTTAAGCGTAGAACCAGCAGAGCGAAGGTGGGCCGCAGAGCCTCCGTCTGCGCTGTGACACATGTTGTGATTCAGTGTGAAATCACAGTTCGACCGACAGAATGTGGGAATTTAGAAAAAAGTTTATATTTACACAGCCTCCATACGTCTGCGAAACAGCATATCACACGACAGCAGTGGAGGTCTTTGACATCAGGCTCGAAGGTGCCTGCCGCGTGCCAGACAAAAACCTGAAGTGTTCTGCGCAACGAGCGTCTCCAAGCGGCAGCAGAGTGGCGCAGCGGGAGCGTGCTGGGCCCATAACCCAGAGGTCGATGGATCGAAACCATCCTCTGCTATCGTTCACTGTCACCTTGATCTGCTTTCTTCAGCAAGCTGCCTTTGCATCTACTTGCCGATGTTCATATCGATCCACTCCATTCAAACGACATGGGTTTTAGAGGTCTCAGTGATATTCTGTTCTTGGTCGGTTTCCTCTGAACTGAATCGCAAAACCGGTTCTCTTCGATGCTAATGAGCTGGTAAAGTTGAAACTCAGACATCGTCCCCCACTATTAGGACGGATACCACCGATTGTGAATAACCTCAGAGAGAGACAAGTGACAGACAGTCGCCGTGGAATCCATGGGCTGAATGGCTTCTGTCTGCGCGACAATGATGCTACGTGTTGCTCAGGGAGCAAAAATGGTTCATTTTTAACCGTCCCTTCCGTGTTGGACTGCCTGCAGTCCCTCAGCTCAGGGCCGTGGGGATGACTCTCAGTGAGTGAAGGTTTCACGCGGATTCTCTTCATCTGGGACACTTGGGGCTCAGATGTTAACTGCTGCGCGGTCGCAGCAAAGAAAGCGATGCCCACTTTGTAATAGACTTTCCGTAAGATTGCTGCGTGAAGACGATTTCTGAACACCAAGCAGGCTGCACAACAATGTGAATTTACCTGGGCGAAGAGTCCTCGGTGTTCATTTCTCTCTGTCCTGCCAGCACAGCATCTTTCTGTCTCTCCGATAACAGACCTTTGGAGAAAGTTCACAATCAAAGTTGTTCATGTTCCCCGCATTAATGTAACTGACACCTCTCACCCCAAGAGTTTCAGAGAGAGAGAGAGAGACAAAGAGGGAGAGAGAGCAGAAGAGCGAATGGACTCTTACCCTCCCCCAAACCTACATTCCCCCACCCCCCCTCCCCCCAGAACAACGTGCAAGTAGAAATAAAATGGTTTAATTATCCGCCAGTGGAGATACTCCTGTTCCTGGGGAAGAGACAAACATCAGCCCCCCGGGGACAGAATGACAAGCAGATGTTCTGGAAAGGCTTTGCTGCTTGCAATTCTTGCAGCAATGTGGAATGTACTTCACACTGAGCAAGTTTCAGCTGGCTCAGAGTCTCCAATGTTCATTGCTGTGTTTGCCGCCAGCTCAGAGAAAGAACAATAGGCAGGACGTAGGAGTGAATAACGATCCTCGTGAGAGGGCGAATAACTGTTAATGGAGACTGTTAGTGGCTAACAATACGTCGTGTGTCATAGCAGACGAGGTGATAAACAGGAGTCTTTCGTGTGGTAGGGGTCAAGGACATGGGGGGGTTCAGGCCCTATAGTTATAGAACTCGATATTGAAGACCGGAGGGCTGGAAGGGCTCCAAGTGGAAAATGAGATGTTGTTCCTTCATCTGGAGCTAGAACACTGCTGCAAGCCTGAGACAGGGATGTTGGCCAGGGAACAGGGTGATGTGTTAAAGTGGCAGGCAACCGCAAGGTCAGGGCCTTTAGTTTCTGCGGGCAGAAGCGGGATGTTCTGCGAAGCAGTCACCCAGTTTATGCTTCATGCTACGTTGGGGAAACGACACTGTGAGCAGAGAATGCGGTGGAATGAAATAGCAGCAGGGAGACTGGATGAGAAGCAGCTGTTCGGGAAAGTCTTTGCCGCTTGCTCAAATGTATTTCATACTGAGCATGTCTCAGGTCGCTCAAGAGGTCTGGGGCATTACCTGCGTGCGTGCTTTCTGGCTCGTTGGTCTAGGCGTATGATTCTCGCTTAGGGTCTGTTCCTGCGCTGATTTGCGAGAGGTCCCGGGTTCAAATCCCGGACGAGCCCGTGTTTTTTTTTAACTTGACTTGTGCAAAACTGCCTGATTGACTTTCTCAAAAAGCACCTTCGTGAAACCAGCGTGGGCTGCCTGGAGTACGAATGAGGCAGAAAACAGAGAAATGAAATGGTTGGAGATCGTGTTCAACAAGCTACTTGGATGCTGCCTGAACTGCTGTGCTCTTCCAGCACCACTAATCCAGAATCTGGTTTCCAGCATCTGCAGTCATTGTTTTTACCATAGTGCTCAACAGGTTGACGTGAGTGGTGCGGTGTTTGAGGAATGTCAGCAATCAAGGTAGATTGGAAAATTGGGACAGCTCTCCTCGGAGAACCGAACTTTTCCAAGTCATGAGGGACCTAGAAACAGGAAATAATGTTGTGAAAATGCTCCCACGCCTGAAAGGATCCATAACGATTCGGCAGAATTTTAGAGTCACGAGGAAAAGAAGTAAAAGTGACATTAGGAAGAACGTTTTCGTACAGGGAGTGGTGAGGGTCAGTAAGTCCCTGTCTGACATTGACAAAGAGGAAGATTCAATGGACCCAAAAGGGAATTCGGTGGTCACGTTCAGATGTGCAGATTTCCGCTGAGAAGGCGAGAGAATGAAATGAAACGACTAGAGTCACACGTTTACTTAAGCGTAGAACCAGCAGAGCGAAGGTGGGCCGCAGAGCCTCCGTCTGCGCTGTGACACATGTTGTGATTCAGTGTGAAATCACAGTTCGACCGACAGAATGTGGGAATTTAGAAAAAAGTTTATATTTACACAGCCTCCATACGTCTGCGAAACAGCATATCACACGACAGCAGTGGAGGTCTTTGACATCAGGCTCGAAGGTGCCTGCCGCGTGCCAGACAAAAACCTGAAGTGTTCTGCGCAACGAGCGTCTCCAAGCGGCAGCAGAGTGGCGCAGCGGGAGCGTGCTGGGCCCATAACCCAGAGGTCGATGGATCGAAACCATCCTCTGCTATCGTTCACTGTCACCTTGATCTGCTTTCTTCAGCAAGCTGCCTTTGCATCTACTTGCCGATGTTCATATCGATCCACTCCATTCAAACGGCATGGGTTTTAGAGGTCTCAGTGATATTCTGTTCTTGGTCGGTTTCCTCTGAACTGAATCGCAAAACCGGTTCTCTTCGATGCTAATGAGCTGGTAAAGTTGAAACTCAGACATCGTCCCCCACTATTAGGACGGATACCACCGATTGTGAATAACCTCAGAGAGAGACAAGTGACAGACAGTCGCCGTGGAATCCATGGGCTGAATGGCTTCTGTCTGCGCGACAATGATGCTACGTGTTGCTCAGGGAGCAAAAATGGTTCATTTTTAACCGTCCCTTCCGTGTTGGACTGCCTGCAGTCCCTCAGCTCAGGGCCGTGGGGATGACTCTCAGTGAGTGAAGGTTTCACGCGGATTCTCTTCATCTGGGACACTTGGGGCTCAGATGTTAACTGCTGCGCGGTCGCAGCAAAGAAAGCGATGCCCACTTTGTAATAGACTTTCCGTAAGATTGCTGCGTGAAGACGATTTCTGAACACCAAGCAGGCTGCACAACAATGTGAATTTACCTGGGCGAAGAGTCCTCGGTGTTCATTTCTCTCTGTCCTGCCAGCACAGCATCTTTCTGTCTCTCCGATAACAGACCTTTGGAGAAAGTTCACAATCAAAGTTGTTCATGTTCCCCGCATTAATGTAACTGACACCTCTCACCCCAAGAGTTTCAGAGAGAGAGAGAGAGACAAAGAGGGAGAGAGAGCAGAAGAGCGAATGGACTCTTACCCTCCCCCAAACCTACATTCCCCCACCCCCCCTCCCCCCAGAACAACGTGCAAGTAGAAATAAAATGGTTTAATTATCCGCCAGTGGAGATACTCCTGTTCCTGGGGAAGAGACAAACATCAGCCCCCCGGGGACAGAATGACAAGCAGATGTTCTGGAAAGGCTTTGCTGCTTGCAATTCTTGCAGCAATGTGGAATGTACTTCACACTGAGCAAGTTTCAGCTGGCTCAGAGTCTCCAATGTTCATTGCTGTGTTTGCCGCCAGCTCAGAGAAAGAACAATAGGCAGGACGTAGGAGTGAATAACGATCCTCGTGAGAGGGCGAATAACTGTTAATGGAGACTGTTAGTGGCTAACAATACGTCGTGTGTCATAGCAGACGAGGTGATAAACAGGAGTCTTTCGTGTGGTAGGGGTCAAGGACATGGGGGGGTTCAGGCCCTATAGTTATAGAACTCGATATTGAAGACCGGAGGGCTGGAAGGGCTCCAAGTGGAAAATGAGATGTTGTTCCTTCATCTGGAGCTAGAACACTGCTGCAAGCCTGAGACAGGGATGTTGGCCAGGGAACAGGGTGATGTGTTAAAGTGGCAGGCAACCGCAAGGTCAGGGCCTTTAGTTTCTGCGGGCAGAAGCGGGATGTTCTGCGAAGCAGTCACCCAGTTTATGCTTCATGCTACGTTGGGGAAACGACACTGTGAGCAGAGAATGCGGTGGAATGAAATAGCAGCAGGGAGACTGGATGAGAAGCAGCTGTTCGGGAAAGTCTTTGCCGCTTGCTCAAATGTATTTCATACTGAGCATGTCTCAGGTCGCTCAAGAGGTCTGGGGCATTACCTGCGTGCGTGCTTTCTGGCTCGTTGGTCTAGGCGTATGATTCTCGCTTAGGGTCTGTTCCTGCGCTGCTTTGCGAGAGGTCCCGGGTTCAAATCCCGGACGAGCCCGTGTTTTTTTTTAACTTGACTTGTGCAAAACTGCCTGATTGACTTTCTCAAAAAGCACCTTCGTGAAACCAGCGTGGGCTGCCTGGAGTACGAATGAGGCAGAAAACAGAGAAATGAAATGGTTGGAGATCGTGTTCAACAAGCTACTTGGATGCTGCCTGAACTGCTGTGCTCTTCCAGCACCACTAATCCAGAATCTGGTTTCCAGCATCTGCAGTCATTGTTTTTACCATAGTGCTCAACAGGTTGACGTGAGTGGTGCGGTGTTTGAGGAATGTCAGCAATCAAGGTAGATTGGAAAATTGGGACAGCTCTCCTCGGAGAACCGAACTTTTCCAAGTCATGAGGGACCTAGAAACAGGAAATAATGTTGTGAAAATGCTCCCACGCCTGAAAGGATCCATAACGATTCGGCAGAATTTTAGAGTCACGAGGAAAAGAAGTAAAAGTGACATTAGGAAGAACGTTTTCGTACAGGGAGTGGTGAGGGTCAGTAAGTCCCTGTCTGACATTGACAAAGAGGAAGATTCAATGGACCCAAAAGGGAATTCGGTGGTCACGTTCAGATGTGCAGATTTCCGCTGAGAAGGCGAGAGAATGAAATGAAACGACTAGAGTCACACGTTTACTTAAGCGTAGAACCAGCAGAGCGAATGTGGGCCGCAGAGCCTCCGTCTGCGCTGTGACACATGTTGTGATTCAGTGTGAAATCACAGTTCGACCGACAGAATGTGGGAATTTAGAAAAAAGTTTATATTTACACAGCCTCCATACGTCTGCGAAACAGCATATCACACGACAGCAGTGGAGGTCTTTGACATCAGGCTCGAAGGTGCCTGCCGCGTGCCAGACAAAAACCTGAAGTGTTCTGCGCAACGAGCGTCTCCAAGCGGCAGCAGAGTGGCGCAGCGGGAGCGTGCTGGGCCCATAACCCAGAGGTCGATGGATCGAAACCATCCTCTGCTATCGTTCACTGTCACCTTGATCTGCTTTCTTCAGCAAGCTGCCTTTGCATCTACTTGCCGATGTTCATATCGATCCACTCCATTCAAACGGCATGGGTTTTAGAGGTCTCAGTGATATTCTGTTCTTGGTCGGTTTCCTCTGAACTGAATCGCAAAACCGGTTCTCTTCGATGCTAATGAGCTGGTAAAGTTGAAACTCAGACATCGTCCCCCACTATTAGGACGGATACCACCGATTGTGAATAACCTCAGAGAGAGACAAGTGACAGACAGTCGCCGTGGAATCCATGGGCTGAATGGCTTCTGTCTGCGCGACAATGATGCTACGTGTTGCTCAGGGAGCAAAAATGGTTCATTTTTAACCGTCCCTTCCGTGTTGGACTGCCTGCAGTCCCTCAGCTCAGGGCCGTGGGGATGACTCTCAGTGAGTGAAGGTTTCACGCGGATTCTCTTCATCTGGGACACTTGGGGCTCAGATGTTAACTGCTGCGCGGTCGCAGCAAAGAAAGCGATGCCCACTTTGTAATAGACTTTCCGTAAGATTGCTGCGTGAAGACGATTTCTGAACACCAAGCAGGCTGCACAACAATGTGAATTTACCTGGGCGAAGAGTCCTCGGTGTTCATTTCTCTCTGTCCTGCCAGCACAGCATCTTTCTGTCTCTCCGATAACAGACCTTTGGAGAAAGTTCACAATCAAAGTTGTTCATGTTCCCCGCATTAATGTAACTGACACCTCTCACCCCAAGAGTTTCAGAGAGAGAGAGAGAGACAAAGAGGGAGAGAGAGCAGAAGAGCGAATGGACTCTTACCCTCCCCCAAACCTACATTCCCCCACCCCCCCTCCCCCCAGAACAACGTGCAAGTAGAAATAAAATGGTTTAATTATCCGCCAGTGGAGATACTCCTGTTCCTGGGGAAGAGACAAACATCAGCCCCCCGGGGACAGAATGACAAGCAGATGTTCTGGAAAGGCTTTGCTGCTTGCAATTCTTGCAGCAATGTGGAATGTACTTCACACTGAGCAAGTTTCAGCTGGCTCAGAGTCTCCAATGTTCATTGCTGTGTTTGCCGCCAGCTCAGAGAAAGAACAATAGGCAGGACGTAGGAGTGAATAACGATCCTCGTGAGAGGGCGAATAACTGTTAATGGAGACTGTTAGTGGCTAACAATACGTCGTGTGTCATAGCAGACGAGGTGATAAACAGGAGTCTTTCGTGTGGTAGGGGTCAAGGACATGGGGGGGTTCAGGCCCTATAGTTATAGAACTCGATATTGAAGACCGGAGGGCTGGAAGGGCTCCAAGTGGAAAATGAGATGTTGTTCCTTCATCTGGAGCTAGAACACTGCTGCAAGCCTGAGACAGGGATGTTGGCCAGGGAACAGGGTGATGTGTTAAAGTGGCAGGCAACCGCAAGGTCAGGGCCTTTAGTTTCTGTGGGCAGAAGCGGGATGTTCTGCGAAGCAGTCACCCAGTTTATGCTTCATGCTACGTTGGGGAAACGACACTGTGAGCAGAGAATGCGGTGGAATGAAATAGCAGCAGGGAGACTGGATGAGAAGCAGCTGTTCGGGAAAGTCTTTGCCGCTTGCTCAAATGTATTTCATACTGAGCATGTCTCAGGTCGCTCAAGAGGTCTGGGGCATTACCTGCGTGCGTGCTTTCTGGCTCGTTGGTCTAGGCGTATGATTCTCGCTTAGGGTCTGTTCCTGCGCTGATTTGCGAGAGGTCCCGGGTTCAAATCCCGGACGAGCCCGTGTTTTTTTTTAACTTGACTTGTGCAAAACTGCCTGATTGACTTTCTCAAAAAGCACCTTCGTGAAACCAGCGTGGGCTGCCTGGAGTACGAATGAGGCAGAAAACAGAGAAATGAAATGGTTGGAGATCGTGTTCAACAAGCTACTTGGATGCTGCCTGAACTGCTGTGCTCTTCCAGCACCACTAATCCAGAATCTGGTTTCCAGCATCTGCAGTCATTGTTTTTACCATAGTGCTCAACAGGTTGACGTGAGTGGTGCGGTGTTTGAGGAATGTCAGCAATCAAGGTAGATTGGAAAATTGGGACAGCTCTCCTCGGAGAACCGAACTTTTCCAAGTCATGAGGGACCTAGAAACAGGAAATAATGTTGTGAAAATGCTCCCACGCCTGAAAGGATCCATAACGATTCGGCAGAATTTTAGAGTCACGAGGAAAAGAAGTAAAAGTGACATTAGGAAGAACGTTTTCGTACAGGGAGTGGTGAGGGTCAGTAAGTCCCTGTCTGACATTGACAAAGAGGAAGATTCAATGGACCCAAAAGGGAATTCGGTGGTCACGTTCAGATGTGCAGATTTCCGCTGAGAAGGCGAGAGAATGAAATGAAACGACGAGAGTCACACGTTTACTTAAGCGTAGAACCAGCAGAGCGAAGGTGGGCCGCAGAGCCTCCGTCTGCGCTGTGACACATGTTGTGATTCAGTGTGAAATCACAGTTCGACCGACAGAATGTGGGAATTTAGAAAAAAGTTTATATTTACACAGCCTCCATACGTCTGCGAAACAGCATATCACACGACAGCAGTGGAGGTCTTTGACATCAGGCTCGAAGGTGCCTGCCGTGTGCCAGACAAAAACCTGAAGTGTTCTGCGCAACGAGCGTCTCCACGCGGCAGCAGAGTGGCGCAGCGGGAGCGTGCTGGGCCCATAACCCAGAGGTCGATGGATCGAAACCATCCTCTGCTATCGTTCACTGTCACCTTGACCTGCTTTCTTCAGCAAGCTGCCTTTGCATCTACTTGCCGATGTTCATATCGATCCACTCCATTCAAACGGCATGGGTTTTAGAGGTCTCAGTGATATTCTGTTCTTGGTCGGTTTCCTCTGAACTGAATCGCAAAACCGGTTCTCTTCGATGCTAATGAGCTGGTAAAGTTGAAACTCAGACATCGTCCCCCACTATTAGGACGGATACCACCGATTGTGAATAACCTCAGAGAGAGACAAGTGACAGACAGTCGCCGTGGAATCCATGGGCTGAATGGCTTCTGTCTGCGCGACAATGATGCTACGTGTTGCTCAGGGAGCAAAAATGGTTCATTTTTAACCGCCCCTTCCGTGTTGGACTGCCTGCAGTCCCTCAGCTCAGGGCCGTGGGGATGACTCTCAGTGAGTGAAGGTTTCACGCGGATTCTCTTCATCTGGGACACTTGGGGCTCAGATGTTAACTGCTGCGCGGTCGCAGCAAAGAAAGCGATGCCCACTTTGCAATAGACTTTCCGTAAGATTGCTGCGTGAAGACGATTTCTGAACACCAAGCAGGCTGCACAACAATGTGAATTTACCTGGGCGAAGAGTCCTCGGTGTTCATTTCTCTCTGTCCTGCCAGCACAGCATCTTTCTGTCTCTCCGATAACAGACCTTTGGAGAAAGTTCACAATCAAAGTTGTTCATGTTCCCCGCATTAATGTAACTGACACCTCTCACCCCAAGAGTTTCAGAGAGAGAGAGAGAGACAAAGAGGGAGAGAGAGCAGAAGAGCGAATGGACTCTTACCCTCCCCCAAACCTACATTCCCCCACCCCCCCTCCCCCCAGAACAACGTGCAAGTAGAAATAAAATGGTTTAATTATCCGCCAGTGGAGATACTCCTGTTCCTGGGGAAGAGACAAACATCAGCCCCCCGGGGACAGAATGACAAGCAGATGTTCTGGAAAGGCTTTGCTGCTTGCAATTCTTGCAGCAATGTGGAATGTACTTCACACTGAGCAAGTTTCAGCTGGCTCAGAGTCTCCAATGTTCATTGCTGTGTTTGCCGCCAGCTCAGAGAAAGAACAATAGGCAGGACGTAGGAGTGAATAACGATCCTCGTGAGAGGGCGAATAACTGTTAATGGAGACTGTTAGTGGCTAACAATACGTCGTGTGTCATAGCAGACGAGGTGATAAACAGGAGTCTTTCGTGTGGTAGGGGTCAAGGACATGGGGGGGTTCAGGCCCTATAGTTATAGAACTCGATATTGAAGACCGGAGGGCTGGAAGGGCTCCAAGTGGAAAATGAGATGTTGTTCCTTCATCTGGAGCTAGAACACTGCTGCAAGCCTGAGACAGGGATGTTGGCCAGGGAACAGGGTGATGTGTTAAAGTGGCAGGCAACCGCAAGGTCAGGGCCTTTAGTTTCTGCGGGCAGAAGCGGGATGTTCTGCGAAGCAGTCACCCAGTTTATGCTTCATGCTACGTTGGGGAAACGACACTGTGAGCAGAGAATGCGGTGGAATGAAATAGCAGCAGGGAGACTGGATGAGAAGCAGCTGTTCGGGAAAGTCTTTGCCGCTTGCTCAAATGTATTTCATACTGAGCATGTCTCAGGTCGCTCAAGAGGTCTGGGGCATTACCTGCGTGCGTGCTTTCTGGCTCGTTGGTCTAGGCGTATGATTCTCGCTTAGGGTCTGTTCCTGCGCTGATTTGCGAGAGGTCCCGGGTTCAAATCCCGGACGAGCCCGTGTTTTTTTTTAACTTGTCTTGTGCAAAACTGCCTGATTGACTTTCTCAAAAAGCACCTTCGTGAAACCAGCGTGGGCTGCCTGGAGTACGAATGAGGCAGAAAACAGAGAAATGAAATGGTTGGAGATCGTGTTCAACAAGCTACTTGGATGCTGCCTGAACTGCTGTGCTCTTCCAGCACCACTAATCCAGAATCTGGTTTCCAGCATCTGCAGTCATTGTTTTTACCATAGTGCTCAACAGGTTGACGTGAGTGGTGCGGTGTTTGAGGAATGTCAGCAATCAAGGTAGATTGGAAAATTGGGACAGCTCTCCTCGGAGAACCGAACTTTTCCAAGTCATGAGGGACCTAGAAACAGGAAATAATGTTGTGAAAATGCTCCCACGCCTGAAAGGATCCATAACGATTCGGCAGAATTTTAGAGTCACGAGGAAAAGAAGTAAAAGTGACATTAGGAAGAACGTTTTCGTACAGGGAGTGGTGAGGGTCAGTAAGTCCCTGTCTGACATTGACAAAGAGGAAGATTCAATGGACCCAAAAGGGAATTCGGTGGTCACGTTCAGATGTGCAGATTTCCGCTGAGAAGGCGAGAGAATGAAATGAAACGACTAGAGTCACACGTTTACTTAAGCGTAGAACCAGCAGAGCGAAGGTGGGCCGCAGAGCCTCCGTCTGCGCTGTGACACATGTTGTGATTCAGTGTGAAATCACAGTTCGACCGACAGAATGTGGGAATTTAGAAAAAAGTTTATATTTACACAGCCTCCATACGTCTGCGAAACAGCATATCACACGACAGCAGTGGAGGTCTTTGACATCAGGCTCGAAGGTGCCTGCCGCGTGCCAGACAAAAACCTGAAGTGTTCTGCGCAACGAGCATCTCCAAGCGGCAGCAGAGTGGCGCAGCGGGAGCGTGCTGGGCCCATAACCCAGAGGTCGATGGATCGAAACCATCCTCTGCTATCGTTCACTGTCACCTTGACCTGCTTTCTTCAACAAGCTGCCTTTGCATCTACTTGCCGATGTTCATATCGATCCACTCCATTCAAACGGCATGGGTTTTAGAGGTCTCAGTGATATTCTGTTCTTGGTCGGTTTCCTCTGAACTGAATCGCAAAACCGGTTCTCTTCGATGCTAATGAGCTGGTAAAGTTGAAACTCAGACATCGTCCCCCACTATTAGGACGGATACCACCGATTGTGAATAACCTCAGAGAGAGACAAGTGACAGACAGTCGCCGTGGAATCCATGGGCTGAATGGCTTCTGTCTGCGCGACAATGATGCTACGTGTTGCTCAGGGAGCAAAAATGGTTCATTTTTAACCGCCCCTTCCGTGTTGGACTGCCTGCAGTCCCTCAGCTCAGGGCCGTGGGGATGACTCTCAGTGAGTGAAGGTTTCACGCGGATTCTCTTCATCTGGGACACTTGGGGCTCAGATGTTAACTGCTGCGCGGTCGCAGCAAAGAAAGCGATGCCCACTTTGCAATAGACTTTCCGTAAGATTGCTGCGTGAAGACGATTTCTGAACACCAAGCAGGCTGCACAACAATGTGAATTTACCTGGGCGAAGAGTCCTCGGTGTTCATTTCTCTCTGTCCTGCCAGCACAGCATCTTTCTGTCTCTCCGATAACAGACCTTTGGAGAAAGTTCACAATCAAAGTTGTTCATGTTCCCCGCATTAATGTAACTGACACCTCTCACCCCAAGAGTTTCAGAGAGAGAGAGAGAGACAAAGAGGGAGAGAGAGCAGAAGAGCGAATGGACTCTTACCCTCCCCCAAACCTACATTCCCCCACCCCCCCTCCCCCCAGAACAACGTGCAAGTAGAAATAAAATGGTTTAATTATCCGCCAGTGGAGATACTCCTGTTCCTGGGGAAGAGACAAACATCAGCCCCCCAGGGACAGAATGACAAGCAGATGTTCTGGAAAGGCTTTGCTGCTTGCAATCCTTGCAGCAATGTGGAATGTACTTCACACTGAGCAAGTTTCAGCTGTCTCAGAGTCTCCAATGTTCATTGCTGTGTTTGCCGCCAGCTCAGAGAAAGAACAATAGGCAGGACGTAGGAGTGAATAACGATCCTCGTGAGAGGGCGAATAACTGTTAATGGAGACTGTTAGTGGCTAACAATACGTCGTGTGTCATAGCAGACGAGGTGATAAACAGGAGTCTTTCGTGTGGTAGGGGTCAAGGACATGGGGGGGTTCAGGCCCTATAGTTATAGAACTCGATATTGAAGACCGGAGGGCTGGAAGGGCTCCAAGTGGAAAATGAGATGTTGTTCCTTCATCTGGAGCTAGAACACTGCTGCAAGCCTGAGACAGGGATGTTGGCCAGGGAACAGGGTGATGTGTTAAAGTGGCAGGCAACCGCAAGGTCAGGGCCTTTAGTTTCTGCGGGCAGAAGCGGGATGTTCTGCGAAGCAGTCACCCAGTTTATGCTTCATGCTACGTTGGGGAAACGACACTGTGAGCAGAGAATGCGGTGGAATGAAATAGCAGCAGGGAGACTGGATGAGAAGCAGCTGTTCGGGAAAGTCTTTGCCGCTTGCTCAAATGTATTTCATACTGAGCATGTCTCAGGTCGCTCAAGAGGTCTGGGGCATTACCTGCGCGCGTGCTTTCTGGCTCGTTGGTCTAGGCGTATGATTCTCGCTTAGGGTCTGTTCCTGCGCTGATTTGCGAGAGGTCCCGGGTTCAAATCCCGGACGAGCCCGTGTTTTTTTTTAACTTGACTTGTGCAAAACTGCCTGATTGACTTTCTCAAAAAGCACCTTCGTGAAACCAGCGTGGGCTGCTTGGAGTACGAATGAGGCAGAAAACAGAGAAATGAAATGGTTGGAGATCGTGTTCAACAAGCTACTTGGATGCTGCCTGAACTGCTGTGCTCTTCCAGCACCACTAATCCAGAATCTGGTTTCCAGCATCTGCAGTCATTGTTTTTACCATAGTGCTCAACAGGTTGACGTGAGTGGTGCGGTGTTTGAGGAATGTCAGCAATCAAGGTAGATTGGAAAATTGGGACAGCTCTCCTCGGAGAACCGAACTTTTCCAAGTCATGAGGGACCTAGAAACAGGAAATAATGTTGTGAAAATGCTCCCACGCCTGAAAGGATCCATAACGATTCGGCAGAATTTTAGAGTCACGAGGAAAAGAAGTAAAAGTGACATTAGGAAGAACGTTTTCGTACAGGGAGTGGTGAGGGTCAGTAAGTCCCTGTCTGACATTGACAAAGAGGAAGATTCAATGGACCCAAAAGGGAATTCGGTGGTCACGTTCAGATGTGCAGATTTCCGCTGAGAAGGCGAGAGAATGAAATGAAACGACTAGAGTCACACGTTTACTTAAGCGTAGAACCAGCAGAGCGAAGGTGGGCCGCAGAGCCTCCGTCTGCGCTGTGACACATGTTGTGATTCAGTGTGAAATCACAGTTCGACCGACAGAATGTGGGAATTTAGAAAAAAGTTTATATTTACACAGCCTCCATACGTCTGCGAAACAGCATATCACACGACAGCAGTGGAGGTCTTTGACATCAGGCTCGAAGGTGCCTGCCGCGTGCCAGACAAAAACCTGAAGTGTTCTGCGCAACGAGCGTCTCCAAGCGGCAGCAGAGTGGCGCAGCGGGAGCGTGCTGGGCCCATAACCCAGAGGTCGATGGATCGAAACCATCCTCTGCTGTCGTTCACTGTCACCTTGATCTGCTTTCTTCAGCAAGCTGCCTTTGCATCTACTTGCCGATGTTCATATCGATCCACTCCATTCAAACGGCATGGGTTTTAGAGGTCTCAGTGATATTCTGTTCTTGGTCGGTTTCCTCTGAACTGAATCGCAAAACCGGTTCTCTTCGATGCTAATGAGCTGGTAAAGTTGAAACTCAGACATCGTCCCCCACTATTAGGACGGATACCACCGATTGTGAATAACCTCAGAGAGAGACAAGTGACAGACAGTCGCCGTGGAATCCATGGGCTGAATGGCTTCTGTCTGCGCGACAATGATGCTACGTGTTGCTCAGGGAGCAAAAATGGTTCATTTTTAACCGTCCCTTCCGTGTTGGACTGCCTGCAGTCCCTCAGCTCAGGGCCGTGGGGATGACTCTCAGTGAGTGAAGGTTTCACGCGGATTCTCTTCATCTGGGACACTTGGGGCTCAGATGTTAACTGCTGCGCGGTCGCAGCAAAGAAAGCGATGCCCACTTTGCAATAGACTTTCCGTAAGATTGCTGCGTGAAGACGATTTCTGAACACCAAGCAGGCTGCACAACAATGTGAATTTACCTGGGCGAAGAGTCCTCGGTGTTCATTTCTCTCTGTCCTGCCAGCACAGCATCTTTCTGTCTCTCCGATAACAGACCTTTGGAGAAAGTTCACAATCAAAGTTGTTCATGTTCCCCGCATTAATGTAACTGACACCTCTCACCCCAAGAGTTTCAGAGAGAGAGAGAGAGACAAAGAGGGAGAGAGAGCAGAAGAGCGAATGGACTCTTACCCTCCCCCAAACCGACATTCCCCCACCCCCCCTCCCCCCAGAACAACGTGCAAGTAGAAATAAAATGGTTTAATTATCCGCCAGTGGAGATACTCCTGTTCCTGGGGAAGAGACAAACATCAGCCCCCCGGGGACAGAATGACAAGCAGATGTTCTGGAAAGGCTTTGCTGCTTGCAATTCTTGCAGCAATGTGGAATGTACTTCACACTGAGCAAGTTTCAGCTGGCTCAGAGTCTCCAATGTTCATTGCTGTGTTTGCCGCCAGCTCAGAGAAAGAACAATAGGCAGGACGTAGGAGTGAATAACGATCCTCGTGAGAGGGCGAATAACTGTTAATGGAGACTGTTAGTGGCTAACAATACGTCGTGTGTCATAGCAGACGAGGTGATAAACAGGAGTCTTTTGTGTGGTAGGGGTCAAGGACATGGGGGGGTTCAGGCCCTATAGTTATAGAACTCGATATTGAAGACCGGAGGGCTGGAAGGGCTCCAAGTGGAAAATGAGATGTTGTTCCTTCATCTGGAGCTAGAACACTGCTGCAAGCCTGAGACAGGGATGTTGGCCAGGGAACAGGGTGATGTGTTAAAGTGGCAGGCAACCGCAAGGTCAGGGCCTTTAGTTTCTGCGGGCAGAAGCGGGATGTTCTGCGAAGCAGTCACCCAGTTTATGCTTCATGCTACGTTGGGGAAACGACACTGTGAGCAGAGAATGCGGTGGAATGAAATAGCAGCAGGGAGACTGGATGAGAAGCAGCTGTTCGGGAAAGTCTTTGCCGCTTGCTCAAATGTATTTCATACTGAGCATGTCTCAGGTCGCTCAAGAGGTCTGGGGCATTACCTGCGTGCGTGCTTTCTGGCTCGTTGGTCTAGGCGTATGATTCTCGCTTAGGGTCTGTTACTGCGCTGATTTGCGAGAGGTCCCGGGTTCAAATCCCGGACGAGCCCGTGTTTTTTTTTAACTTGACTTGTGCAAAACTGCCTGATTGACTTTCTCAAAAAGCACCTTCGTGAAACCAGCGTGGGCTGCTTGGAGTACGAATGAGGCAGAAAACAGAGAAATGAAATGGTTGGAGATCGTGTTCAACAAGCTACTTGGATGCTGCCTGAACTGCTGTGCTCTTCCAGCACCACTAATCCAGAATCTGGTTTCCAGCATCTGCAGTCATTGTTTTTACCATAGTGCTCAACAGGTTGACGTGAGTGGTGCGGTGTTTGAGGAATGTCAGCAATCAAGGTAGATTGGAAAATTGGGACAGCTCTCCTCGGAGAACCGAACTTTTCCAAGTCATGAGGGACCTAGAAACAGGAAATAATGTTGTGAAAATGCTCCCACGCCTGAAAGGATCCATAACGATTCGGCAGAATTTTAGAGTCACGAGGAAAAGAAGTAAAAGTGACATTAGGAAGAACGTTTTCGTACAGGGAGTGGTGAGGGTCAGTAAGTCCCTGTCTGACATTGACAAAGAGGAAGATTCAATGGACCCAAAAGGGAATTCGGTGGTCACGTTCAGATGTGCAGATTTCCGCTGAGAAGGCGAGAGAATGAAATGAAACGACTAGAGTCACACGTTTACTTAAGCGTAGAACCAGCAGAGCGAAGGTGGGCCGCAGAGCCTCCGTCTGCGCTGTGACACATGTTGTGATTCAGTGTGAAATCACAGTTCGACCGACAGAATGTGGGAATTTAGAAAAAAGTTTATATTTACACAGCCTCCATACGTCTGCGAAACAGCATATCACACGACAGCAGTGGAGGTCTTTGACATCAGGCTCGAAGGTGCCTGCCGCGTGCCAGACAAAAACCTGAAGTGTTCTGCGCAACGAGCGTCTCCAAGCGGCAGCAGAGTGGCGCAGCGGGAGCGTGCTGGGCCCATAACCCAGAGGTCGATGGATCGAAACCATCCTCTGCTATCGTTCACTGTCACCTTGATCTGCTTTCTTCAGCAAGCTGCCTTTGCATCTACTTGCCGATGTTCATATCGATCCACTCCATTCAAACGGCATGGGTTTTAGAGGTCTCAGTGATATTCTGTTCTTGGTCGGTTTCCTCTGAACTGAATCGCAAAACCGGTTCTCTTCGATGCTAATGAGCTGGTAAAGTTGAAACTCAGACATCGTCCCCCACTATTAGGACGGATACCACCGATTGTGAATAACCTCAGAGAGAGACAAGTGACAGACAGTCGCCGTGGAATCCATGGGCTGAATGGCTTCTGTCTGCGCGACAATGATGCTACGTGTTGCTCAGGGAGCAAAAATGGTTCATTTTTAACCGTCCCTTCCGTGTTGGACTGCCTGCAGTCCCTCAGCTCAGGGCCGTGGGGATGACTCTCAGTGAGTGAAGGTTTCACGCGGATTCTCTTCATCTGGGACACTTGGGGCTCAGATGTTAACTGCTGCGCGGTCGCAGCAAAGAAAGCGATGCCCACTTTGCAATAGACTTTCCGTAAGATTGCTGCGTGAAGACGATTTCTGAACACCAAGCAGGCTGCACAACAATGTGAATTTACCTGGGCGAAGAGTCCTCGGTGTTCATTTCTCTCTGTCCTGCCAGCACAGCATCTTTCTGTCTCTCCGATAACAGACCTTTGGAGAAAGTTCACAATCAAAGTTGTTCATGTTCCCCGCATTAATGTAACTGACACCTCTCACCCCAAGAGTTTCAGAGAGAGAGAGAGAGAGAAAGAGGGAGAGAGAGCAGAAGAGCGAATGGACTCTTACCCTCCCCCAAACCTACATTCCCCCACCCCCCCTCCCCCCAGAACAACGTGCAAGTAGAAATAAAATGGTTTAATTATCCGCCAGTGGAGATACTCCTGTTCCTGGGGAAGAGACAAACATCAGCCCCCCGGGGACAGAATGACAAGCAGATGTTCTGGAAAGGCTTTGCTGCTTGCAATTCTTGCAGCAATGTGGAATGTACTTCACACTGAGCAAGTTTCAGCTGGCTCAGAGTCTCCAATGTTCATTGCTGTGTTTGCCGCCAGCTCAGAGAAAGAACAATAGGCAGGACGTAGGAGTGAATAACGATCCTCGTGAGAGGGCGAATAACTGTTAATGGAGACTGTTAGTGGCTAACAATACGTCTTGTGTCATAGCAGACGAGGTGATAAACAGGAGTCTTTCGTGTGGTAGGGGTCAAGGACATGGGGGGGTTCAGGCCCTATAGTTATAGAACTCGATATTGAAGACCGGAGGGCTGGAAGGGCTCCAAGTGGAAAATGAGATGTTGTTCCTTCATCTGGAGCTAGAACACTGCTGCAAGCCTGAGACAGGGATGTTGGCCAGGGAACAGGGTGATGTGTTAAAGTGGCAGGCAACCGCAAGGTCAGGGCCTTTAGTTTCTGCGGGCAGAAGCGGGATGTTCTGCGAAGCAGTCACCCAGTTTATGCTTCATGCTACGTTGGGGAAACGACACTGTGAGCAGAGAATGCGGTGGAATGAAATAGCAGCAGGGAGACTGGATGAGAAGCAGCTGTTCGGGAAAGTCTTTGCCGCTTGCTCAAATGTATTTCATACTGAGCATGTCTCAGGTCGCTCAAGAGGTCTGGGGCATTACCTGCGTGCGTGCTTTCTGGCTCGTTGGTCTAGGCGTATGATTCTCGCTTAGGGTCTGTTACTGCGCTGATTTGCGAGAGGTCCCGGGTTCAAATCCCGGACGAGCCCGTGTTTTTTTTTAACTTGACTTGTGCAAAACTGCCTGATTGACTTTCTCAAAAAGCACCTTCGTGAAACCAGCGTGGGCTGCCTGGAGTACGAATGAGGCAGAAAACAGAGAAATGAAATGGTTGGAGATCGTGTTCAACAAGCTACTTGGATGCTGCCTGAACTGCTGTGCTCTTCCAGCACCACTAATCCAGAATCTGGTTTCCAGCATCTGCAGTCATTGTTTTTACCATAGTGCTCAACAGGTTGACGTGAGTGGTGCGGTGTTTGAGGAATGTCAGCAATCAAGGTAGATTGGAAAATTGGGACAGCTCTCCTCGGAGAACCGAACTTTTCCAAGTCATGAGGGACCTAGAAACAGGAAATAATGTTGTGAAAATGCTCCCACGCCTGAAAGGATCCATAACGATTCGGCAGAATTTTAGAGTCACGAGCAAAAGAAGTAAAAGTGACATTAGGAAGAACGTTTTCGTACAGGGAGTGGTGAGGGTCAGTAAGTCCCTGTCTGACATTGACAAAGAGGAAGATTCAATGGACCCAAAAGGGAATTCGGTGGTCACGTTCAGATGTGCAGATTTCCGCTGAGAAGGCGAGAGAATGAAATGAAACGACTAGAGTCACACGTTTACTTAAGCGTAGAACCAGCAGAGCGAAGGTGGGCCGCAGAGCCTCCGTCTGCGCTGTGACACATGTTGTGATTCAGTGTGAAATCACAGTTCGACCGACAGAATGTGGGAATTTAGAAAAAAGTTTATATTTACACAGCCTCCATACGTCTGCGAAACAGCATATCACACGACAGCAGTGGAGGTCTTTGACATCAGGCTCGAAGGTGCCTGCCGCGTGCCAGACAAAAACCTGAAGTGTTCTGCGCAACGAGCGTCTCCAAGCGGCAGCAGAGTGGCGCAGCGGGAGCGTGCTGGGCCCATAACCCAGAGGTCGATGGATCGAAACCATCCTCTGCTATCGTTCACTGTCACCTTGATCTGCTTTCTTCAGCAAGCTGCCTTTGCATCTACTTGCCGATGTTCATATCGATCCACTCCATTCAAACGGCATGGGTTTTAGAGGTCTCAGTGATATTCTGTTCTTGGTCGGTTTCCTCTGAACTGAATCCCCAAACCGGTTCTCTTCGATGCTAATGAGCTGGTAAAGTTGAAACTCAGACATCGTCCCCCACTATTAGGACGGATACCACCGATTGTGAATAACCTCAGAGAGAGACAAGTGACAGACAGTCGCCGTGGAATCCATGGGCTGAATGGCTTCTGTCTGCGCGACAATGATGCTACGTGTTGCTCAGGGAGCAAAAATGGTTCATTTTTAACCGTCCCTTCCGTGTTGGACTGCCTGCAGTCCCTCAGCTCAGGGCCGTGGGGATGACTCTCAGTGAGTGAAGGTTTCACGCGGATTCTCTTCATCTGGGACACTTGGGGCTCAGATGTTAACTGCTGCGCGGTCGCAGCAAAGAAAGCGATGCCCACTTTGCAATAGACTTTCCGTAAGATTGCTGCGTGAAGACGATTTCTGAACACCAAGCAGGCTGCACAACAATGTGAATTTACCTGGGCGAAGAGTCCTCGGTGTTCATTTCTCTCTGTCCTGCCAGCACAGCATCTTTCTGTCTCTCCGATAACAGACCTTTGGAGAAAGTTCACAATCAAAGTTGTTCATGTTCCCCGCATTAATGTAACTGACACCTCTCACCCCAAGAGTTTCAGAGAGAGAGAGAGAGAGAAAGAGGGAGAGAGAGCAGAAGAGCGAATGGACTCTTACCCTCCCCCAAACCTACATTCCCCCACCCCCCCTCCCCCCAGAACAACGTGCAAGTAGAAATAAAATGGTTTAATTATCCGCCAGTGGAGATACTCCTGTTCCTGGGGAAGAGACAAACATCAGCCCCCCGGGGACAGAATGACAAGCAGATGTTCTGGAAAGGCTTTGCTGCTTGCAATTCTTGCAGCAATGTGGAATGTACTTCACACTGAGCAAGTTTCAGCTGGCTCAGAGTCTCCAATGTTCATTGCTGTGTTTGCCGCCAGCTCAGAGAAAGAACAATAGGCAGGACGTAGGAGTGAATAACGATCCTCGTGAGAGGGCGAATAACTGTTAATGGAGACTGTTAGTGGCTAACAATACGTCGTGTGTCATAGCAGACGAGGTGATAAACAGGAGTCTTTCGTGTGGTAGGGGTCAAGGACATGGGGGGGTTCAGGCCCTATAGTTATAGAACTCGATATTGAAGACCGGAGGGCTGGAAGGGCTCCAAGTGGAAAATGAGATGTTGTTCCTTCATCTGGAGCTGGAACACTACTGCAAGCCTGAGACAGGGATGTTGGCCAGGGAACAGGGTGATGTGTTAAAGTGGCAGGCAACCGCAAGGTCAGGGCCTTTAGTTTCTGCGGGCAGAAGCGGGATGTTCTGCGAAGCAGTCACCCAGTTTATGCTTCATGCTACGTTGGGGAAACGACACTGTGAGCAGAGAATGCGGTGGAATGAAATAGCAGCAGGGAGACTGGATGAGAAGCAGCTGTTCGGGAAAGTCTTTGCCGCTTGCTCAAATGTATTTCATACTGAGCATGTCTCAGGTCGCTCAAGAGGTCTGGGGCATTACCTGCGTGCGTGCTTTCTGGCTCGTTGGTCTAGGCGTATGATTCTCGCTTAGGGTCTGTTCCTGCGCTGATTTGCGAGAGGTCCCGGGTTCAAATCCCGGACGAGCCCGTGTTTTTTTTTAACTTGACTTGTGCAAAACTGCCTGATTGACTTTCTCAAAAAGCACCTTCGTGAAACCAGCGTGGGCTGCCTGGAGTACGAATGAGGCAGAAAACAGAGAAATGAAATGGTTGGAGATCGTGTTCAACAAGCTACTTGGATGCTGCCTGAACTGCTGTGCTCTTCCAGCACCACTAATCCAGAATCTGGTTTCCAGCATCTGCAGTCATTGTTTTTACCATAGTGCTCAACAGGTTGACGTGAGTGGTGCGGTGTTTGAGGAATGTCAGCAATCAAGGTAGATTGGAAAATTGGGACAGCTCTCCTCGGAGAACCGAACTTTTCCAAGTCATGAGGGACCTAGAAACAGGAAATAATGTTGTGAAAATGCTCCCACGCCTGAAAGGATCCATAACGATTCGGCAGAATTTTAGAGTCACGAGGAAAAGAAGTAAAAGTGACATTAGGAAGAACGTTTTCGTACAGGGAGTGGTGAGGGTCAGTAAGTCCCTGTCTGACATTGACAAAGAGGAAGATTCAATGGACCCAAAAGGGAATTCGGTGGTCACGTTCAGATGTGCAGATTTCCGCTGAGAAGGCGAGAGAATGAAATGAAACGACTAGAGTCACACGTTTACTTAAGCGTAGAACCAGCAGAGCGAAGGTGGGCCGCAGAGCCTCCGTCTGCGCTGTGACACATGTTGTGATTCAGTGTGAAATCACAGTTCGACCGACAGAATGTGGGAATTTAGAAAAAAGTTTATATTTACACAGCCTCCATACGTCTGCGAAACAGCATATCACACGACAGCAGTGGAGGTCTTTGACATCAGGCTCGAAGGTGCCTGCCGCGTGCCAGACAAAAACCTGAAGTGTTCTGCGCAACGAGCGTCTCCAAGCGGCAGCAGAGTGGCGCAGCGGGAGCGTGCTGGGCCCATAACCCAGAGGTCGATGGATCGAAACCATCCTCTGCTATCGTTCACTGTCACCTTGACCTGCTTTCTTTAGCAAGCTGCCTTTGCATCTACTTGTCGATGTTCATATCGATCCACTCCATTCAAACGGCATGGCTTTTAGAGGTCTCAGTGATATTCTGTTCTTGGTCGGTTTCCTCTGAACTGAATCGCAAAACCGGTTCTCTTCGATGCTAATGAGCTGGTAAAGTTGAAACTCAGACATCGTCCCCCACTATTAGGACGGATACCACCGATTGTGAATAACCTCAGAGAGAGACAAGTGACAGACAGTCGCCGTGGAATCCATGGGCTGAATGGCTTCTGTCTGCGCGACAATGATGCTACGTGTTGCTCAGGGAGCAAAAATGGTTCATTTTTAACCGCCCCTTCCGTGTTGGACTGCCTGCAGTCCCTCAGCTCAGGGCCGTGGGGATGACTCTCAGTGAGTGAAGGTTTCACGCGGATTCTCTTCATCTGGGACACTTGGGGCTCAGATGTTAACTGCTGCGCGGTCGCAGCAAAGAAAGCGATGCCCACTTTGCAATAGACTTTCCGTAAGATTGCTGCGTGAAGACGATTTCTGAACACCAAGCAGGCTGCACAACAATGTGAATTTACCTGGGCGAAGAGTCCTCGGTGTTCATTTCTCTCTGTCCTGCCAGCACAGCATCTTTCTGTCTCTCCGATAACAGACCTTTGGAGAAAGTTCACAATCAAAGTTGTTCATGTTCCCCGCATTAATGTAACTGACACCTCTCACCCCAAGAGTTTCAGAGAGAGAGAGAGAGACAAAGAGGGAGAGAGAGCAGAAGAGCGAATGGACTCTTACCCTCCCCCAAACCTACATTCCCCCACCCCCCCTCCCCCCAGAACAACGTGCAAGTAGAAATAAAATGGTTTAATTATCCGCCAGTGGAGATACTCCTGTTCCTGGGGAAGAGACAAACATCAGCCCCCCGGGGACAGAATGACAAGCAGATGTTCTGGAAAGGCTTTGCTGCTTGCAATTCTTGCAGCAATGTGGAATGTACTTCACACTGAGCAAGTTTCAGCTGGCTCAGAGTCTCCAATGTTCATTGCTGTGTTTGCCGCCAGCTCAGAGAAAGAACAATAGGCAGGACGTAGGAGTGAATAACGATCCTCGTGAGAGGGCGAATAACTGTTAATGGAGACTGTTAGTGGCTAACAATACGTCGTGTGTCATAGCAGACGAGGTGATAAACAGGAGTCTTTTGTGTGGTAGGGGTCAAGGACATGGGGGGGTTCAGGCCCTATAGTTATAGAACTCGATATTGAAGACCGGAGGGCTGGAAGGGCTCCAAGTGGAAAATGAGATGTTGTTCCTTCATCTGGAGCTAGAACACTGCTGCAAGCCTGAGACAGGGATGTTGGCCAGGGAACAGGGTGATGTGTTAAAGTGGCAGGCAACCGCAAGGTCAGGGCCTTTAGTTTCTGCGGGCAGAAGCGGGATGTTCTGCGAAGCAGTCACCCAGTTTATGCTTCATGCTACGTTGGGGAAACGACACTGTGAGCAGAGAATGCGGTGGAATGAAATAGCAGCAGGGAGACTGGATGAGAAGCAGCTGTTCGGGAAAGTCTTTGCCGCTTGCTCAAATGTATTTCATACTGAGCATGTCTCAGGTCGCTCAAGAGGTCTGGGGCATTACCTGCGTGCGTGCTTTCTGGCTCGTTGGTCTAGGCGTATGATTCTCGCTTAGGGTCTGTTACTGCGCTGATTTGCGAGAGGTCCCGGGTTCAAATCCCGGACGAGCCCGTGTTTTTTTTTAACTTGACTTGTGCAAAACTGCCTGATTGACTTTCTCAAAAAGCACCTTCGTGAAACCAGCGTGGGCTGCTTGGAGTACGAATGAGGCAGAAAACAGAGAAATGAAATGGTTGGAGATCGTGTTCAACAAGCTACTTGGATGCTGCCTGAACTGCTGTGCTCTTCCAGCACCACTAATCCAGAATCTGGTTTCCAGCATCTGCAGTCATTGTTTTTACCATAGTGCTCAACAGGTTGACGTGAGTGGTGCGGTGTTTGAGGAATGTCAGCAATCAAGGTAGATTGGAAAATTGGGACAGCTCTCCTCGGAGAACCGAACTTTTCCAAGTCATGAGGGACCTAGAAACAGGAAATAATGTTGTGAAAATGCTCCCACGCCTGAAAGGATCCATAACGATTCGGCAGAATTTTAGAGTCACGAGGAAAAGAAGTAAAAGTGACATTAGGAAGAACGTTTTCGTACAGGGAGTGGTGAGGGTCAGTAAGTCCCTGTCTGACATTGACAAAGAGGAAGATTCAATGGACCCAAAAGGGAATTCGGTGGTCACGTTCAGATGTGCAGATTTCCGCTGAGAAGGCGAGAGAATGAAATGAAACGACTAGAGTCACACGTTTACTTAAGCGTAGAACCAGCAGAGCGAAGGTGGGCCGCAGAGCCTCCGTCTGCGCTGTGACACATGTTGTGATTCAGTGTGAAATCACAGTTCGACCGACAGAATGTGGGAATTTAGAAAAAAGTTTATATTTACACAGCCTCCATACGTCTGCGAAACAGCATATCACACGACAGCAGTGGAGGTCTTTGACATCAGGCTCGAAGGTGCCTGCCGCGTGCCAGACAAAAACCTGAAGTGTTCTGCGCAACGAGCGTCTCCAAGCGGCAGCAGAGTGGCGCAGCGGGAGCGTGCTGGGCCCATAACCCAGAGGTCGATGGATCGAAACCATCCTCTGCTATCGTTCACTGTCACCTTGATCTGCTTTCTTCAGCAAGCTGCCTTTGCATCTACTTGCCGATGTTCATATCGATCCACTCCATTCAAACGGCATGGGTTTTAGAGGTCTCAGTGATATTCTGTTCTTGGTCGGTTTCCTCTGAACTGAATCGCAAAACCGGTTCTCTTCGATGCTAATGAGCTGGTAAAGTTGAAACTCAGACATCGTCCCCCACTATTAGGACGGATACCACCGATTGTGAATAACCTCAGAGAGAGACAAGTGACAGACAGTCGCCGTGGAATCCATGGGCTGAATGGCTTCTGTCTGCGCGACAATGATGCTACGTGTTGCTCAGGGAGCAAAAATGGTTCATTTTTAACCGTCCCTTCCGTGTTGGACTGCCTGCAGTCCCTCAGCTCAGGGCCGTGGGGATGACTCTCAGTGAGTGAAGGTTTCACGCGGATTCTCTTCATCTGGGACACTTGGGGCTCAGATGTTAACTGCTGCGCGGTCGCAGCAAAGAAAGCGATGCCCACTTTGCAATAGACTTTCCGTAAGATTGCTGCGTGAAGACGATTTCTGAACACCAAGCAGGCTGCACAACAATGTGAATTTACCTGGGCGAAGAGTCCTCGGTGTTCATTTCTCTCTGTCCTGCCAGCACAGCATCTTTCTGTCTCTCCGATAACAGACCTTTGGAGAAAGTTCACAATCAAAGTTGTTCATGTTCCCCGCATTAATGTAACTGACACCTCTCACCCCAAGAGTTTCAGAGAGAGAGAGAGAGAGAAAGAGGGAGAGAGAGCAGAAGAGCGAATGGACTCTTACCCTCCCCCAAACCTACATTCCCCCACCCCCCCTCCCCCCAGAACAACGTGCAAGTAGAAATAAAATGGTTTAATTATCCGCCAGTGGAGATACTCCTGTTCCTGGGGAAGAGACAAACATCAGCCCCCCGGGGACAGAATGACAAGCAGATGTTCTGGAAAGGCTTTGCTGCTTGCAATTCTTGCAGCAATGTGGAATGTACTTCACACTGAGCAAGTTTCAGCTGGCTCAGAGTCTCCAATGTTCATTGCTGTGTTTGCCGCCAGCTCAGAGAAAGAACAATAGGCAGGACGTAGGAGTGAATAACGATCCTCGTGAGAGGGCGAATAACTGTTAATGGAGACTGTTAGTGGCTAACAATACGTCTTGTGTCATAGCAGACGAGGTGATAAACAGGAGTCTTTCGTGTGGTAGGGGTCAAGGACATGGGGGGGTTCAGGCCCTATAGTTATAGAACTCGATATTGAAGACCGGAGGGCTGGAAGGGCTCCAAGTGGAAAATGAGATGTTGTTCCTTCATCTGGAGCTAGAACACTGCTGCAAGCCTGAGACAGGGATGTTGGCCAGGGAACAGGGTGATGTGTTAAAGTGGCAGGCAACCGCAAGGTCAGGGCCTTTAGTTTCTGCGGGCAGAAGCGGGATGTTCTGCGAAGCAGTCACCCAGTTTATGCTTCATGCTACGTTGGGGAAACGACACTGTGAGCAGAGAATGCGGTGGAATGAAATAGCAGCAGGGAGACTGGATGAGAAGCAGCTGTTCGGGAAAGTCTTTGCCGCTTGCTCAAATGTATTTCATACTGAGCATGTCTCAGGTCGCTCAAGAGGTCTGGGGCATTACCTGCGTGCGTGCTTTCTGGCTCGTTGGTCTAGGCGTATGATTCTCGCTTAGGGTCTGTTACTGCGCTGATTTGCGAGAGGTCCCGGGTTCAAATCCCGGACGAGCCCGTGTTTTTTTTTAACTTGACTTGTGCAAAACTGCCTGATTGACTTTCTCAAAAAGCACCTTCGTGAAACCAGCGTGGGCTGCCTGGAGTACGAATGAGGCAGAAAACAGTGAAATGAAATGGTTGGAGATCGTGTTCAACAAGCTACTTGGATGCTGCCTGAACTGCTGTGCTCTTCCAGCACCACTAATCCAGAATCTGGTTTCCAGCATCTGCAGTCATTGTTTTTACCATAGTGCTCAACAGGTTGACGTGAGTGGTGCGGTGTTTGAGGAATGTCAGCAATCAAGGTAGATTGGAAAATTGGGACAGCTCTCCTCGGAGAACCGAACTTTTCCAAGTCATGAGGGACCTAGAAACAGGAAATAATGTTGTGAAAATGCTCCCACGCCTGAAAGGATCCATAACGATTCGGCAGAATTTTAGAGTCACGAGCAAAAGAAGTAAAAGTGACATTAGGAAGAACGTTTTCGTACAGGGAGTGGTGAGGGTCAGTAAGTCCCTGTCTGACATTGACAAAGAGGAAGATTCAATGGACCCAAAAGGGAATTCGGTGGTCACGTTCAGATGTGCAGATTTCCGCTGAGAAGGCGAGAGAATGAAATGAAACGACTAGAGTCACACGTTTACTTAAGCGTAGAACCAGCAGAGCGAAGGTGGGCCGCAGAGCCTCCGTCTGCGCTGTGACACATGTTGTGATTCAGTGTGAAATCACAGTTCGACCGACAGAATGTGGGAATTTAGAAAAAAGTTTATATTTACACAGCCTCCATACGTCTGCGAAACAGCATATCACACGACAGCAGTGGAGGTCTTTGACATCAGGCTCGAAGGTGCCTGCCGCGTGCCAGACAAAAACCTGAAGTGTTCTGCGCAACGAGCGTCTCCAAGCGGCAGCAGAGTGGCGCAGCGGGAGCGTGCTGGGCCCATAACCCAGAGGTCGATGGATCGAAACCATCCTCTGCTATCGTTCACTGTCACCTTGATCTGCTTTCTTCAGCAAGCTGCCTTTGCATCTACTTGCCGATGTTCATATCGATCCACTCCATTCAAACGGCATGGGTTTTAGAGGTCTCAGTGATATTCTGTTCTTGGTCGGTTTCCTCTGAACTGAATCCCCAAACCGGTTCTCTTCGATGCTAATGAGCTGGTAAAGTTGAAACTCAGACATCGTCCCCCACTATTAGGACGGATACCACCGATTGTGAATAACCTCAGAGAGAGACAAGTGACAGACAGTCGCCGTGGAATCCATGGGCTGAATGGCTTCTGTCTGCGCGACAATGATGCTACGTGTTGCTCAGGGAGCAAAAATGGTTCATTTTTAACCGTCCCTTCCGTGTTGGACTGCCTGCAGTCCCTCAGCTCAGGGCCGTGGGGATGACTCTCAGTGAGTGAAGGTTTCACGCGGATTCTCTTCATCTGGGACACTTGGGGCTCAGATGTTAACTGCTGCGCGGTCGCAGCAAAGAAAGCGATGCCCACTTTGCAATAGACTTTCCGTAAGATTGCTGCGTGAAGACGATTTCTGAACACCAAGCAGGCTGCACAACAATGTGAATTTACCTGGGCGAAGAGTCCTCGGTGTTCATTTCTCTCTGTCCTGCCAGCACAGCATCTTTCTGTCTCTCCGATAACAGACCTTTGGAGAAAGTTCACAATCAAAGTTGTTCATGTTCCCCGCATTAATGTAACTGACACCTCTCACCCCAAGAGTTTCAGAGAGAGAGAGAGAGAGAAAGAGGGAGAGAGAGCAGAAGAGCGAATGGACTCTTACCCTCCCCCAAACCGACATTCCCCCACCCCCCCTCCCCCCAGAACAACGTGCAAGTAGAAATAAAATGGTTTAATTATCCGCCAGTGGAGATACTCCTGTTCCTGGGGAAGAGACAAACATCAGCCCCCCGGGGACAGAATGACAAGCAGATGTTCTGGAAAGGCTTTGCTGCTTGCAATTCTTGCAGCAATGTGGAATGTACTTCACACTGAGCAAGTTTCAGCTGGCTCAGAGTCTCCAATGTTCATTGCTGTGTTTGCCGCCAGCTCAGAGAAAGAACAATAGGCAGGACGTAGGAGTGAATAACGATCCTCGTGAGAGGGCGAATAACTGTTAATGGAGACTGTTAGTGGCTAACAATACGTCGTGTGTCATAGCAGACGAGGTGATAAACAGGAGTCTTTTGTGTGGTAGGGGTCAAGGACATGGGGGGGTTCAGGCCCTATAGTTATAGAACTCGATATTGAAGACCGGAGGGCTGGAAGGGCTCCAAGTGGAAAATGAGATGTTGTTCCTTCATCTGGAGCTAGAACACTGCTGCAAGCCTGAGACAGGGATGTTGGCCAGGGAACAGGGTGATGTGTTAAAGTGGCAGGCAACCGCAAGGTCAGGGCCTTTAGTTTCTGCGGGCAGAAGCGGGATGTTCTGCGAAGCAGTCACCCAGTTTATGCTTCATGCTACGTTGGGGAAACGACACTGTGAGCAGAGAATGCGGTGGAATGAAATAGCAGCAGGGAGACTGGATGAGAAGCAGCTGTTCGGGAAAGTCTTTGCCGCTTGCTCAAATGTATTTCATACTGAGCATGTCTCAGGTCGCTCAAGAGGTCTGGGGCATTACCTGCGTGCGTGCTTTCTGGCTCGTTGGTCTAGGCGTATGATTCTCGCTTAGGGTCTGTTCCTGCGCTGATTTGCGAGAGGTCCCGGGTTCAAATCCCGGACGAGCCCGTGTTTTTTTTTAACTTGACTTGTGCAAAACTGCCTGATTGACTTTCTCAAAAAGCACCTTCGTGAAACCAGCGTGGGCTGCCTGGAGTACGAATGAGGCAGAAAACAGAGAAATGAAATGGTTGGAGATCGTGTTCAACAAGCTACTTGGATGCTGCCTGAACTGCTGTGCTCTTCCAGCACCACTAATCCAGAATCTGGTTTCCAGCATCTGCAGTCATTGTTTTTACCATAGTGCTCAACAGGTTGACGTGAGTGGTGCGGTGTTTGAGGAATGTCAGCAATCAAGGTAGATTGGAAAATTGGGACAGCTCTCCTCGGAGAACCGAACTTTTCCAAGTCATGAGGGACCTAG
This sequence comes from Chiloscyllium punctatum, assembly GCF_047496795.1. Classification (NCBI taxonomy): domain Eukaryota; kingdom Metazoa; phylum Chordata; class Chondrichthyes; order Orectolobiformes; family Hemiscylliidae; genus Chiloscyllium; species Chiloscyllium punctatum. The sequence continues at coordinate 62,744,870 of NC_092774.1, read as the reverse complement.
AAACAGGAAATAATGTTGTGAAAATGCTCCCACGCCTGAAAGGATCCATAACGATTCGGCAGAATTTTAGAGTCACGAGGAAAAGAAGTAAAAGTGACATTAGGAAGAACGTTTTCGTACAGGGAGTGGTGAGGGTCAGTAAGTCCCTGTCTGACATTGACAAAGAGGAAGATTCAATGGACCCAAAAGGGAATTCGGTGGTCACGTTCAGATGTGCAGATTTCCGCTGAGAAGGCGAGAGAATGAAATGAAACGACTAGAGTCACACGTTTACTTAAGCGTAGAACCAGCAGAGCGAAGGTGGGCCGCAGAGCCTCCGTCTGCGCTGTGACACATGTTGTGATTCAGTGTGAAATCACAGTTCGACCGACAGAATGTGGGAATTTAGAAAAAAGTTTATATTTACACAGCCTCCATACGTCTGCGAAACAGCATATCACACGACAGCAGTGGAGGTCTTTGACATCAGGCTCGAAGGTGCCTGCCGCGTGCCAGACAAAAACCTGAAGTGTTCTGCGCAACGAGCGTCTCCAAGCGGCAGCAGAGTGGCGCAGCGGGAGCGTGCTGGGCCCATAACCCAGAGGTCGATGGATCGAAACCATCCTCTGCTATCGTTCACTGTCACCTTGATCTGCTTTCTTCAGCAAGCTGCCTTTGCATCTACTTGCCGATGCTCATATCGATCCACTCCATTCAAACGGCATGGGTTTTAGAGGTCTCAGTGATATTCTGTTCTTGGTCGGTTTCCTCTGAACTGAATCGCAAAACCGGTTCTCTTCGATGCTAATGAGCTGGTAAAGTTGAAACTCAGACATCGTCCCCCACTATTAGGACGGATACCACCGATTGTGAATAACCTCAGAGAGAGACAAGTGACAGACAGTCGCCGTGGAATCCATGGGCTGAATGGCTTCTGTCTGCGCGACAATGATGCTACGTGTTGCTCAGGGAGCAAAAATGGTTCATTTTTAACCGTCCCTTCCGTGTTGGACTGCCTGCAGTCCCTCAGCTCAGGGCCGTGGGGATGACTCTCAGTGAGTGAAGGTTTCACGCGGATTCTCTTCATCTGGGACACTTGGGGCTCAGATGTTAACTGCTGCGCGGTCGCAGCAAAGAAAGCGATGCCCACTTTGTAATAGACTTTCCGTAAGATTGCTGCGTGAAGACGATTTCTGAACACCAAGCAGGCTGCACAACAATGTGAATTTACCTGGGCGAAGAGTCCTCGGTGTTCATTTCTCTCTGTCCTGCCAGCACAGCATCTTTCTGTCTCTCCGATAACAGACCTTTGGAGAAAGTTCACAATCAAAGTTGTTCATGTTCCCCGCATTAATGTAACTGACACCTCTCACCCCAAGAGTTTCAGAGAGAGAGAGAGAGACAAAGAGGGAGAGAGAGCAGAAGAGCGAATGGACTCTTACCCTCCCCCAAACCTACATTCCCCCACCCCCCCTCCCCCCAGAACAACGTGCAAGTAGAAATAAAATGGTTTAATTATCCGCCAGTGGAGATACTCCTGTTCCTGGGGAAGAGACAAACATCAGCCCCCCGGGGACAGAATGACAAGCAGATGTTCTGGAAAGGCTTTGCTGCTTGCAATTCTTGCAGCAATGTGGAATGTACTTCACACTGAGCAAGTTTCAGCTGGCTCAGAGTCTCCAATGTTCATTGCTGTGTTTGCCGCCAGCTCAGAGAAAGAACAATAGGCAGGACGTAGGAGTGAATAACGATCCTCGTGAGAGGGCGAATAACTGTTAATGGAGACTGTTAGTGGCTAACAATACGTCGTGTGTCATAGCAGACGAGGTGATAAACAGGAGTCTTTCGTGTGGTAGGGGTCAAGGACATGGGGGGGTTCAGGCCCTATAGTTATAGAACTCGATATTGAAGACCGGAGGGCTGGAAGGGCTCCAAGTGGAAAATGAGATGTTGTTCCTTCATCTGGAGCTAGAACACTGCTGCAAGCCTGAGACAGGGATGTTGGCCAGGGAACAGGGTGATGTGTTAAAGTGGCAGGCAACCGCAAGGTCAGGGCCTTTAGTTTCTGCGGGCAGAAGCGGGATGTTCTGCGAAGCAGTCACCCAGTTTATGCTTCATGCTACGTTGGGGAAACGACACTGTGAGCAGAGAATGCGGTGGAATGAAATAGCAGCAGGGAGACTGGATGAGAAGCAGCTGTTCGGGAAAGTCTTTGCCGCTTGCTCAAATGTATTTCATACTGAGCATGTCTCAGGTCGCTCAAGAGGTCTGGGGCATTACCTGCGTGCGTGCTTTCTGGCTCGTTGGTCTAGGCGTATGATTCTCGCTTAGGGTCTGTTACTGCGCTGATTTGCGAGAGGTCCCGGGTTCAAATCCCGGACGAGCCCGTGTTTTTTTTTAACTTGACTTGTGCAAAACTGCCTGATTGACTTTCTCAAAAAGCACCTTCGTGAAACCAGCGTGGGCTGCTTGGAGTACGAATGAGGCAGAAAACAGAGAAATGAAATGGTTGGAGATCGTGTTCAACAAGCTACTTGGATGCTGCCTGAACTGCTGTGCTCTTCCAGCACCACTAATCCAGAATCTGGTTTCCAGCATCTGCAGTCATTGTTTTTACCATAGTGCTCAACAGGTTGACGTGAGTGGTGCGGTGTTTGAGGAATGTCAGCAATCAAGGTAGATTGGAAAATTGGGACAGCTCTCCTCGGAGAACCGAACTTTTCCAAGTCATGAGGGACCTAGAAACAGGAAATAATGTTGTGAAAATGCTCCCACGCCTGAAAGGATCCATAACGATTCGGCAGAATTTTAGAGTCACGAGGAAAAGAAGTAAAAGTGACATTAGGAAGAACGTTTTCGTACAGGGAGTGGTGAGGGTCAGTAAGTCCCTGTCTGACATTGACAAAGAGGAAGATTCAATGGACCCAAAAGGGAATTCGGTGGTCACGTTCAGATGTGCAGATTTCCGCTGAGAAGGCGAGAGAATGAAATGAAACGACTAGAGTCACACGTTTACTTAAGCGTAGAACCAGCAGAGCGAAGGTGGGCCGCAGAGCCTCCGTCTGCGCTGTGACACATGTTGTGATTCAGTGTGAAATCACAGTTCGACCGACAGAATGTGGGAATTTAGAAAAAAGTTTATATTTACACAGCCTCCATACGTCTGCGAAACAGCATATCACACGACAGCAGTGGAGGTCTTTGACATCAGGCTCGAAGGTGCCTGCCGCGTGCCAGACAAAAACCTGAAGTGTTCTGCGCAACGAGCGTCTCCAAGCGGCAGCAGAGTGGCGCAGCGGGAGCGTGCTGGGCCCATAACCCAGAGGTCGATGGATCGAAACCATCCTCTGCTATCGTTCACTGTCACCTTGACCTGCTTTCTTCAGCAAGCTGCCTTTGCATCTACTTGCCGATGTTCATATCGATCCACTCCATTCAAACGGCATGGGTTTTAGAGGTCTCAGTGATATTCTGTTCTTGGTCGGTTTCCTCTGAACTGAATCGCAAAACCGGTTCTCTTCGATGCTAATGAGCTGGTAAAGTTGAAACTCAGACATCGTCCCCCACTATTAGGACGGATACCACCGATTGTGAATAACCTCAGAGAGAGACAAGTGACAGACAGTCGCCGTGGAATCCATGGGCTGAATGGCTTCTGTCTGCGCGACAATGATGCTACGTGTTGCTCAGGGAGCAAAAATGGTTCATTTTTAACCGTCCCTTCCGTGTTGGACTGCCTGCAGTCCCTCAGCTCAGGGCCGTGGGGATGACTCTCAGTGAGTGAAGGTTTCACGCGGATTCTCTTCATCTGGGACACTTGGGGCTCAGATGTTAACTGCTGCGCGGTCGCAGCAAAGAAAGCGATGCCCACTTTGCAATAGACTTTCCGTAAGATTGCTGCGTGAAGACGATTTCTGAACACCAAGCAGGCTGCACAACAATGTGAATTTACCTGGGCGAAGAGTCCTCGGTGTTCATTTCTCTCTGTCCTGCCAGCACAGCATCTTTCTGTCTCTCCGATAACAGACCTTTGGAGAAAGTTCACAATCAAAGTTGTTCATGTTCCCCGCATTAATGTAACTGACACCTCTCACCCCAAGAGTTTCAGAGAGAGAGAGAGAGACAAAGAGGGAGAGAGAGCAGAAGAGCGAATGGACTCTTACCCTCCCCCAAACCTACATTCCCCCACCCCCCCTCCCCCCAGAACAACGTGCAAGTAGAAATAAAATGGTTTAATTATCCGCCAGTGGAGATACTCCTGTTCCTGGGGAAGAGACAAACATCAGCCCCCCGGGGACAGAATGACAAGCAGATGTTCTGGAAAGGCTTTGCTGCTTGCAATTCTTGCAGCAATGTGGAATGTACTTCACACTGAGCAAGTTTCAGCTGGCTCAGAGTCTCCAATGTTCATTGCTGTGTTTGCCGCCAGCTCAGAGAAAGAACAATAGGCAGGACGTAGGAGTGAATAACGATCCTCGTGAGAGGGCGAATAACTGTTAATGGAGACTGTTAGTGGCTAACAATACGTCGTGTGTCATAGCAGACGAGGTGATAAACAGGAGTCTTTCGTGTGGTAGGGGTCAAGGACATGGGGGGGTTCAGGCCCTATAGTTATAGAACTCGATATTGGAGACCGGAGGGCTGGAAGGGCTCCAAGTGGAAAATGAGATGTTGTTCCTTCATCTGGAGCTAGAACACTGCTGCAAGCCTGAGACAGGGATGTTGGCCAGGGAACAGGGTGATGTGTTAAAGTGGCAGGCAACCGCAAGGTCAGGGCCTTTAGTTTCTGCGGGCAGAAGCGGGATGTTCTGCGAAGCAGTCACCCAGTTTATGCTTCATGCTACGTTGGGGAAACGACACTGTGAGCAGAGAATGCGGTGGAATGAAATAGCAGCAGGGAGACTGGATGAGAAGCAGCTGTTCGGGAAAGTCTTTGCCGCTTGCTCAAATGTATTTCATACTGAGCATGTCTCAGGTCGCTCAAGAGGTCTGGGGCATTACCTGCGTGCGTGCTTTCTGGCTCGTTGGTCTAGGCGTATGATTCTCGCTTAGGGTCTGTTCCTGCGCTGATTTGCGAGAGGTCCCGGGTTCAAATCCCGGACGAGCCCGTGTTTTTTTTTTAACTTGACTTGTGCAAAACTGCCTGATTGACTTTCTCAAAAAGCACCTTCGTGAAACCAGCGTGGGCTGCCTGGAGTACGAATGAGGCAGAAAACAGAGAAATGAAATGGTTGGAGATCGTGTTCAACAAGCTACTTGGATGCTGCCTGAACTGCTGTGCTCTTCCAGCACCACTAATCCAGAATCTGGTTTCCAGCATCTGCAGTCATTGTTTTTACCATAGTGCTCAACAGGTTGACGTGAGTGGTGCGGTGTTTGAGGAATGTCAGCAATCAAGGTAGATTGGAAAATTGGGACAGCTCTCCTCGGAGAACCGAACTTTTCCAAGTCATGAGGGACCTAGAAACAGGAAATAATGTTGTGAAAATGCTCCCACGCCTGAAAGGATCCATAACGATTCGGCAGAATTTTAGAGTCACGAGGAAAAGAAGTAAAAGTGACATTAGGAAGAACGTTTTCGTACAGGGAGTGGTGAGGGTCAGTAAGTCCCTGTCTGACATTGACAAAGAGGAAGATTCAATGGACCCAAAAGGGAATTCGGTGGTCACGTTCAGATGTGCAGATTTCCGCTGAGAAGGCGAGAGAATGAAATGAAACGACTAGAGTCACACGTTTACTTAAGCGTAGAACCAGCAGAGCGAAGGTGGGCCGCAGAGCCTCCGTCTGCGCTGTGACACATGTTGTGATTCAGTGTGAAATCACAGTTCGACCGACAGAATGTGGGAATTTAGAAAAAAGTTTATATTTACACAGCCTCCATACGTCTGCGAAACAGCATATCACACGACAGCAGTGGAGGTCTTTGACATCAGGCTCGAAGGTGCCTGCCGCGTGCCAGACAAAAACCTGAAGTGTTCCGCGCAACGAGCGTCTCCAAGCGGCAGCAGAGTGGCGCAGCGGGAGCGTGCTGGGCCCATAACCCAGAGGTCGATGGATCGAAACCATCCTCTGCTATCGTTCACTGTCACCTTGATCTGCTTTCTTCAGCAAGCTGCCTTTGCATCTACTTGCCGATGTTCATATCGATCCACTCCATTCAAACGGCATGGGTTTTAGAGGTCTCAGTGATATTCTGTTCTTGGTCGGTTTCCTCTGAACTGAATCGCAAAACCGGTTCTCTTCGATGCTAATGAGCTGGTAAAGTTGAAACTCAGACATCGTCCCCCACTATTAGGACGGATACCACCGATTGTGAATAACCTCAGAGAGAGACAAGTGACAGACAGTCGCCGTGGAATCCATGGGCTGAATGGCTTCTGTCTGCGCGACAATGATGCTACGTGTTGCTCAGGGAGCAAAAATGGTTCATTTTTAACCGTCCCTTCCGTGTTGGACTGCCTGCAGTCCCTCAGCTCAGGGCCGTGGGGATGACTCTCAGTGAGTGAAGGTTTCACGCGGATTCTCTTCATCTGGGACACTTGGGGCTCAGATGTTAACTGCTGCGCGGTCGCAGCAAAGAAAGCGATGCCCACTTTGTAATAGACTTTCCGTAAGATTGCTGCGTGAAGACGATTTCTGAACACCAAGCAGGCTGCACAACAATGTGAATTTACCTGGGCGAAGAGTCCTCGGTGTTCATTTCTCTCTGTCCTGCCAGCACAGCATCTTTCTGTCTCTCCGATAACAGACCTTTGGAGAAAGTTCACAATCAAAGTTGTTCATGTTCCCCGCATTAATGTAACTGACACCTCTCACCCCAAGAGTTTCAGAGAGAGAGAGAGAGACAAAGAGGGAGAGAGAGCAGAAGAGCGAATGGACTCTTACCCTCCCCCAAACCTACATTCCCCCACCCCCCCTCCCCCCAGAACAACGTGCAAGTAGAAATAAAATGGTTTAATTATCCGCCAGTGGAGATACTCCTGTTCCTGGGGAAGAGACAAACATCAGCCCCCCGGGGACAGAATGACAAGCAGATGTTCTGGAAAGGCTTTGCTGCTTGCAATTCTTGCAGCAATGTGGAATGTACTTCACACTGAGCAAGTTTCAGCTGGCTCAGAGTCTCCAATGTTCATTGCTGTGTTTGCCGCCAGCTCAGAGAAAGAACAATAGGCAGGACGTAGGAGTGAATAACGATCCTCGTGAGAGGGCGAATAACTGTTAATGGAGACTGTTAGTGGCTAACAATACGTCGTGTGTCATAGCAGACGAGGTGATAAACAGGAGTCTTTCGTGTGGTAGGGGTCAAGGACATGGGGGGGTTCAGGCCCTATAGTTATAGAACTCGATATTGAAGACCGGAGGGCTGGAAGGGCTCCAAGTGGAAAATGAGATGTTGTTCCTTCATCTGGAGCTAGAACACTGCTGCAAGCCTGAGACAGGGATGTTGGCCAGGGAACAGGGTGATGTGTTAAAGTGGCAGGCAACCGCAAGGTCAGGGCCTTTAGTTTCTGCGGGCAGAAGCGGGATGTTCTGCGAAGCAGTCACCCAGTTTATGCTTCATGCTACGTTGGGGAAACGACACTGTGAGCAGAGAATGCGGTGGAATGAAATAGCAGCAGGGAGACTGGATGAGAAGCAGCTGTTCGGGAAAGTCTTTGCCGCTTGCTCAAATGTATTTCATACTGAGCATGTCTCAGGTCGCTCAAGAGGTCTGGGGCATTACCTGCGTGCGTGCTTTCTGGCTCGTTGGTCTAGGCGTATGATTCTCGCTTAGGGTCTGTTCCTGCGCTGATTTGCGAGAGGTCCCGGGTTCAAATCCCGGACGAGCCCGTGTTTTTTTTTAACTTGACTTGTGCAAAACTGCCTGATTGACTTTCTCAAAAAGCACCTTCGTGAAACCAGCGTGGGCTGCCTGGAGTACGAATGAGGCAGAAAACAGAGAAATGAAATGGTTGGAGATCGTGTTCAACAAGCTACTTGGATGCTGCCTGAACTGCTGTGCTCTTCCAGCACCACTAATCCAGAATCTGGTTTCCAGCATCTGCAGTCATTGTTTTTACCATAGTGCTCAACAGGTTGACGTGAGTGGTGCGGTGTTTGAGGAATGTCAGCAATCAAGGTAGATTGGAAAATTGGGACAGCTCTCCTCGGAGAACCGAACTTTTCCAAGTCATGAGGGACCTAGAAACAGGAAATAATGTTGTGAAAATGCTCCCACGCCTGAAAGGATCCATAACGATTCGGCAGAATTTTAGAGTCACGAGGAAAAGAAGTAAAAGTGACATTAGGAAGAACGTTTTCGTACAGGGAGTGGTGAGGGTCAGTAAGTCCCTGTCTGACATTGACAAAGAGGAAGATTCAATGGACCCAAAAGGGAATTCGGTGGTCACGTTCAGATGTGCAGATTTCCGCTGAGAAGGCGAGAGAATGAAATGAAACGACTAGAGTCACACGTTTACTTAAGCGTAGAACCAGCAGAGCGAAGGTGGGCCGCAGAGCCTCCGTCTGCGCTGTGACACATGTTGTGATTCAGTGTGAAATCACAGTTCGACCGACAGAATGTGGGAATTTAGAAAAAAGTTTATATTTACACAGCCTCCATACGTCTGCGAAACAGCATATCACACGACAGCAGTGGAGGTCTTTGACATCAGGCTCGAAGGTGCCTGCCGCGTGCCAGACAAAAACCTGAAGTGTTCTGCGCAACGAGCGTCTCCAAGCGGCAGCAGAGTGGCGCAGCGGGAGCGTGCTGGGCCCATAACCCAGAGGTCGATGGATCGAAACCATCCTCTGCTATCGTTCACTGTCACCTTGACCTGCTTTCTTCAGCAAGCTGCCTTTGCATCTACTTGCCGATGTTCATATCGATCCACTCCATTCAAACGGCATGGGTTTTAGAGGTCTCAGTGATATTCTGTTCTTGGTCGGTTTCCTCTGAACTGAATCGCAAAACCGGTTCTCTTCGATGCTAATGAGCTGGTAAAGTTGAAACTCAGACATCGTCCCCCACTATTAGGACGGATACCACCGATTGTGAATAACCTCAGAGAGAGACAAGTGACAGACAGTCGCCGTGGAATCCATGGGCTGAATGGCTTCTGTCTGCGCGACAATGATGCTACGTGTTGCTCAGGGAGCAAAAATGGTTCATTTTTAACCGTCCCTTCCGTGTTGGACTGCCTGCAGTCCCTCAGCTCAGGGCCGTGGGGATGACTCTCAGTGAGTGAAGGTTTCACGCGGATTCTCTTCATCTGGGACACTTGGGGCTCAGATGTTAACTGCTGCGCGATCGCAGCAAAGAAAGCGATGCCCACTTTGCAATAGACTTTCCGTAAGATTGCTGCGTGAAGACGATTTCTGAACACCAAGCAGGCTGCACAACAATGTGAATTTACCTGGGCGAAGAGTCCTCGGTGTTCATTTCTCTCTGTCCTGCCAGCACAGCATCTTTCTGTCTCTCCGATAACAGACCTTTGGAGAAAGTTCACAATCAAAGTTGTTCATGTTCCCCGCATTAATGTAACTGACACCTCTCACCCCAAGAGTTTCAGAGAGAGAGAGAGAGACAAAGAGGGAGAGAGAGCAGAAGAGCGAATGGACTCTTACCCTCCCCCAAACCTACATTCCCCCACCCCCCCTCCCCCCAGAACAACGTGCAAGTAGAAATAAAATGGTTTAATTATCCGCCAGTGGAGATACTCCTGTTCCTGGGGAAGAGACAAACATCAGCCCCCCGGGGACAGAATGACAAGCAGATGTTCTGGAAAGGCTTTGCTGCTTGCAATTCTTGCAGCAATGTGGAATGTACTTCACACTGAGCAAGTTTCAGCTGGCTCAGAGTCTCCAATGTTCATTGCTGTGTTTGCCGCCAGCTCAGAGAAAGAACAATAGGCAGGACGTAGGAGTGAATAACGATCCTCGTGAGAGGGCGAATAACTGTTAATGGAGACTGTTAGTGGCTAACAATACGTCGTGTGTCATAGCAGACGAGGTGATAAACAGGAGTCTTTCGTGTGGTAGGGGTCAAGGACATGGGGGGGTTCAGGCCCTATAGTTATAGAACTCGATATTGAAGACCGGAGGGCTGGAAGGGCTCCAAGTGGAAAATGAGATGTTGTTCCTTCATCTGGAGCTAGAACACTGCTGCAAGCCTGAGACAGGGATGTTGGCCAGGGAACAGGGTGATGTGTTAAAGTGGCAGGCAACCGCAAGGTCAGGGCCTTTAGTTTCTGCGGGCAGAAGCGGGATGTTCTGCGAAGCAGTCACCCAGTTTATGCTTCATGCTACGTTGGGGAAACGACACTGTGAGCAGAGAATGCGGTGGAATGAAATAGCAGCAGGGAGACTGGATGAGAAGCAGCTGTTCGGGAAAGTCTTTGCCGCTTGCTCAAATGTATTTCATACTGAGCATGTCTCAGGTCGCTCAAGAGGTCTGGGGCATTACCTGCGTGCGTGCTTTCTGGCTCGTTGGTCTAGGCGTATGATTCTCGCTTAGGGTCTGTTCCTGCGCTGATTTGCGAGAGGTCCCGGGTTCAAATCCCGGACGAGCCCGTGTTTTTTTTTTAACTTGACTTGTGCAAAACTGCCTGATTGACTTTCTCAAAAAGCACCTTCGTGAAACCAGCGTGGGCTGCCTGGAGTACGAATGAGGCAGAAAACAGAGAAATGAAATGGTTGGAGATCGTGTTCAACAAGCTACTTGGATGCTGCCTGAACTGCTGTGCTCTTCCAGCACCACTAATCCAGAATCTGGTTTCCAGCATCTGCAGTCATTGTTTTTACCATAGTGCTCAACAGGTTGACGTGAGTGGTGCGGTGTTTGAGGAATGTCAGCAATCAAGGTAGATTGGAAAATTGGGACAGCTCTCCTCGGAGAACCGAACTTTTCCAAGTCATGAGGGACCTAGAAACAGGAAATAATGTTGTGAAAATGCTCCCACGCCTGAAAGGATCCATAACGATTCGGCAGAATTTTAGAGTCACGAGCAAAAGAAGTAAAAGTGACATTAGGAAGAACGTTTTCGTACAGGGAGTGGTGAGGGTCAGTAAGTCCCTGTCTGACATTGACAAAGAGGAAGATTCAATGGACCCAAAAGGGAATTCGGTGGTCACGTTCAGATGTGCAGATTTCCGCTGAGAAGGCGAGAGAATGAAATGAAACGACTAGAGTCACACGTTTACTTAAGCGTAGAACCAGCAGAGCGAAGGTGGGCCGCAGAGCCTCCGTCTGCGCTGTGACACATGTTGTGATTCAGTGTGAAATCACAGTTCGACCGACAGAATGTGGGAATTTAGAAAAAAGTTTATATTTACACAGCCTCCATACGTCTGCGAAACAGCATATCACACGACAGCAGTGGAGGTCTTTGACATCAGGCTCGAAGGTGCCTGCCGCGTGCCAGACAAAAACCTGAAGTGTTCTGCGCAACGAGCGTCTCCAAGCGGCAGCAGAGTGGCGCAGCGGGAGCGTGCTGGGCCCATAACCCAGAGGTCGATGGATCGAAACCATCCTCTGCTATCGTTCACTGTCACCTTGATCTGCTTTCTTCAGCAAGCTGCCTTTGCATCTACTTGCCGATGTTCATATCGATCCACTCCATTCAAACGGCATGGGTTTTAGAGGTCTCAGTGATATTCTGTTCTTGGTCGGTTTCCTCTGAACTGAATCGCAAAACCGGTTCTCTTCGATGCTAATGAGCTGGTAAAGTTGAAACTCAGACATCGTCCCCCACTATTAGGACGGATACCACCGATTGTGAATAACCTCAGAGAGAGACAAGTGACAGACAGTCGCCGTGGAATCCATGGGCTGAATGGCTTCTGTCTGCGCGACAATGATGCTACGTGTTGCTCAGGGAGCAAAAATGGTTCATTTTTAACCGTCCCTTCCGTGTTGGACTGCCTGCAGTCCCTCAGCTCAGGGCCGTGGGGATGACTCTCAGTGAGTGAAGGTTTCACGCGGATTCTCTTCATCTGGGACACTTGGGGCTCAGATGTTAACTGCTGCGCGGTCGCAGCAAAGAAAGCGATGCCCACTTTGCAATAGACTTTCCGTAAGATTGCTGCGTGAAGACGATTTCTGAACACCAAGCAGGCTGCACAACAATGTGAATTTACCTGGGCGAAGAGTCCTCGGTGTTCATTTCTCTCTGTCCTGCCAGCACAGCATCTTTCTGTCTCTCCGATAACAGACCTTTGGAGAAAGTTCACAATCAAAGTTGTTCATGTTCCCCGCATTAATGTAACTGACACCTCTCACCCCAAGAGTTTCAGAGAGAGAGAGAGAGACAAAGAGGGAGGGAGAGCAGAAGAGCGAATGGACTCTTACCCTCCCCCAAACCTACATTCCCCCACCCCCCCTCCCCCCAGAACAACGTGCAAGTAGAAATAAAATGGTTTAATTATCCGCCAGTGGAGATACTCCTGTTCCTGGGGAAGAGACAAACATCAGCCCCCCGGGGACAGAATGACAAGCAGATGTTCTGGAAAGGCTTTGCTGCTTGCAATCCTTGCAGCAATGTGGAATGTACTTCACACTGAGCAAGTTTCAGCTGGCTCAGAGTCTCCAATGTTCATTGCTGTGTTTGCCGCCAGCTCAGAGAAAGAACAATAGGCAGGACGTAGGAGTGAATAACGATCCTCGTGAGAGGGCGAATAACTGTTAATGGAGACTGTTAGTGGCTAACAATACGTCGTGTGTCATAGCAGACGAGGTGATAAACAGGAGTCTTTCGTGTGGTAGGGGTCAAGGACATGGGGGGGTTCAGGCCCTATAGTTATAGAACTCGATATTGAAGACCGGAGGGCTGGAAGGGCTCCAAGTGGAAAATGAGATGTTGTTCCTTCATCTGGAGCTAGAACACTGCTGCAAGCCTGAGACAGGGATGTTGGCCAGGGAACAGGGTGATGTGTTAAAGTGGCAGGCAACCGCAAGGTCAGGGCCTTTAGTTTCTGCGGGCAGAAGCGGGATGTTCTGCGAAGCAGTCACCCAGTTTATGCTTCATGCTACGTTGGGGAAACGACACTGTGAGCAGAGAATGCGGTGGAATGAAATAGCAGCAGGGAGACTGGATGAGAAGCAGCTGTTCGGGAAAGTCTTTGCCGCTTGCTCAAATGTATTTCATACTGAGCATGTCTCAGGTCGCTCAAGAGGTCTGGGGCATTACCTGCGTGCGTGCTTTCTGGCTCGTTGGTCTAGGCGTATGATTCTCGCTTAGGGTCTGTTCCTGCGCTGATTTGCGAGAGATCCCGGACGAGCCCGTGTTTTTTTTTAACTTGACTTGTGCAAAACTGCCTGATTGACTTTCTCAAAAAGCACCTTCGTGAAACCAGCGTGGGCTGCCTGGAGTACGAATGAGGCAGAAAACAGAGAAATGAAATGGTTGGAGATCGTGTTCAACAAGCTACTTGGATGCTGCCTGAACTGCTGTGCTCTTCCAGCACCACTAATCCAGAATCTGGTTTCCAGCATCTGCAGTCATTGTTTTTACCATAGTGCTCAACAGGTTGACGTGAGTGGTGCGGTGTTTGAGGAATGTCAGCAATCAAGGTAGATTGGAAAATTGGGACAGCTCTCCTCGGAGAACCGAACTTTTCCAAGTCATGAGGGACCTAGAAACAGGAAATAATGTTGTGAAAATGCTCCCACGCCTGAAAGGATCCATAACGATTCGGCAGAATTTTAGAGTCACGAGGAAAAGAAGTAAAAGTGACATTAGGAAGAACGTTTTCGTACAGGGAGTGGTGAGGGTCAGTAAGTCCCTGTCTGACATTGACAAAGAGGAAGATTCAATGGACCCAAAAGGGAATTCGGTGGTCACGTTCAGATGTGCAGATTTCCGCTGAGAAGGCGAGAGAATGAAATGAAACGACTAGAGTCACACGTTTACTTAAGCGTAGAACCAGCAGAGCGAAGGTGGGCCGCAGAGCCTCCGTCTGCGCTGTGACACATGTTGTGATTCAGTGTGAAATCACAGTTCGACCGACAGAATGTGGGAATTTAGAAAAAAGTTTATATTTACACAGCCTCCATACGTCTGCGAAACAGCATATCACACGACAGCAGTGGAGGTCTTTGACATCAGGCTCGAAGGTGCCTGCCGCGTGCCAGACAAAAACCTGAAGTGTTCTGCGCAACGAGCGTCTCCAAGCGGCAGCAGAGTGGCGCAGCGGGAGCGTGCTGGGCCCATAACCCAGAGGTCGATGGATCGAAACCATCCTCTGCTATCGTTCACTGTCACCTTGATCTGCTTTCTTCAGCAAGCTGCCTTTGCATCTACTTGCCGATGTTCATATCGATCCACTCCATTCAAACGGCATGGGTTTTAGAGGTCTCAGTGATATTCTGTTCTTGGTCGGTTTCCTCTGAACTGAATCGCAAAACCGGTTCTCTTCGATGCTAATGAGCTGGTAAAGTTGAAACTCAGACATCGTCCCCCACTATTAGGACGGATACCACCGATTGTGAATAACCTCAGAGAGAGACAAGTGACAGACAGTCGCCGTGGAATCCATGGGCTGAATGGCTTCTGTCTGCGCGACAATGATGCTACGTGTTGCTCAGGGAGCAAAAATGGTTCATTTTTAACCGTCCCTTCCGTGTTGGACTGCCTGCAGTCCCTCAGCTCAGGGCCGTGGGGATGACTCTCAGTGAGTGAAGGTTTCACGCGGATTCTCTTCATCTGGGACACTTGGGGCTCAGATGTTAACTGCTGCGCGGTCGCAGCAAAGAAAGCGATGCCCACTTTGCAATAGACTTTCCGTAAGATTGCTGCGTGAAGACGATTTCTGAACACCAAGCAGGCTGCACAACAATGTGAATTTACCTGGGCGAAGAGTCCTCGGTGTTCATTTCTCTCTGTCCTGCCAGCACAGCATCTTTCTGTCTCTCCGATAACAGACCTTTGGAGAAAGTTCACAATCAAAGTTGTTCATGTTCCCCGCATTAATGTAACTGACACCTCTCACCCCAAGAGTTTCAGAGAGAGAGAGAGAGACAAAGAGGGAGAGAGAGCAGAAGAGCGAATGGACTCTTACCCTCCCCCAAACCTACATTCCCCCACCCCCCCTCCCCCCAGAACAACGTGCAAGTAGAAATAAAATGGTTTAATTATCCGCCAGTGGAGATACTCCTGTTCCTGGGGAAGAGACAAACATCAGCCCCCCGGGGACAGAATGACAAGCAGATGTTCTGGAAAGGCTTTGCTGCTTGCAATTCTTGCAGCAATGTGGAATGTACTTCACACTGAGCAAGTTTCAGCTGGCTCAGAGTCTCCAATGTTCATTGCTGTGTTTGCCGCCAGCTCAGAGAAAGAACAATAGGCAGGACGTAGGAGTGAATAACGATCCTCGTGAGAGGGCGAATAACTGTTAATGGAGACTGTTAGTGGCTAACAATACGTCGTGTGTCATAGCAGACGAGGTGATAAACAGGAGTCTTTCGTGTGGTAGGGGTCAAGGACGTGGGGGGGTTCAGGCCCTATAGTTATAGAACTCGATATTGAAGACCGGAGGGCTGGAAGGGCTCCAAGTGGAAAATGAGATGTTGTTCCTTCATCTGGAGCTAGAACACTGCTGCAAGCCTGAGACAGGGATGTTGGCCAGGGAACAGGGTGATGTCTTAAAGTGGCAGGCAACCGCAAGGTCAGGGCCTTTAGTTTCTGCGGGCAGAAGCGGGATGTTCTGCGAAGCAGTCACCCAGTTTATGCTTCATGCTACGTTGGGGAAACGACACTGTGAGCAGAGAATGCGGTGGAATGAAATAGCAGCAGGGAGACTGGATGAGAAGCAGCTGTTCGGGAAAGTCTTTGCCGCTTGCTCAAATGTATTTCATACTGAGCATGTCTCAGGTCGCTCAAGAGGTCTGGGGCATTACCTGCGTGCGTGCTTTCTGGCTCGTTGGTCTAGGCGTATGATTCTCGCTTAGGGTCTGTTCCTGCGCTGATTTGCGAGAGGTCCCGGGTTCAAATCCCGGACGAGCCCGTGTTTTTTTTTAACTTGACTTGTGCAAAACTGCCTGATTGACTTTCTCAAAAAGCACCTTCGTGAAACCAGCGTGGGCTGCCTGGAGTACGAATGAGGCAGAAAACAGAGAAATGAAATGGTTGGAGATCGTGTTCAACAAGCTACTTGGATGCTGCCTGAACTGCTGTGCTCTTCC
The DNA here is from genome assembly GCF_047496795.1 of Chiloscyllium punctatum. NCBI lineage: Eukaryota > Metazoa > Chordata > Chondrichthyes > Orectolobiformes > Hemiscylliidae > Chiloscyllium > Chiloscyllium punctatum. The sequence goes on along the minus strand of NC_092774.1, from coordinate 62,728,732 downwards.
AGCACCACTAATCCAGAATCTGGTTTCCAGCATCTGCAGTCATTGTTTTTACCATAGTGCTCAACAGGTTGACGTGAGTGGTGCGGTGTTTGAGGAATGTCAGCAATCAAGGTAGATTGGAAAATTGGGACAGCTCTCCTCGGAGAACCGAACTTTTCCAAGTCATGAGGGACCTAGAAACAGGAAATAATGTTGTGAAAATGCTCCCACGCCTGAAAGGATCCATAACGATTCGGCAGAATTTTAGAGTCACGAGGAAAAGAAGTAAAAGTGACATTAGGAAGAACGTTTTCGTACAGGGAGTGGTGAGGGTCAGTAAGTCCCTGTCTGACATTGACAAAGAGGAAGATTCAATGGACCCAAAAGGGAATTCGGTGGTCACGTTCAGATGTGCAGATTTCCGCTGAGAAGGCGAGAGAATGAAATGAAACGACTAGAGTCACACGTTTACTTAAGCGTAGAACCAGCAGAGCGAAGGTGGGCCGCAGAGCCTCCGTCTGCGCTGTGACACATGTTGTGATTCAGTGTGAAATCACAGTTCGACCGACAGAATGTGGGAATTTAGAAAAAAGTTTATATTTACACAGCCTCCATACGTCTGCGAAACAGCATATCACACGACAGCAGTGGAGGTCTTTGACATCAGGCTCGAAGGTGCCTGCCGCGTGCCAGACAAAAACCTGAAGTGTTCTGCGCAACGAGCGTCTCCAAGCGGCAGCAGAGTGGCGCAGCGGGAGCGTGCTGGGCCCATAACCCAGAGGTCGATGGATCGAAAGCAGATCACTGTCACCTTGATCTGCTTTCTTCAGCAAGCTGCCTTTGCATCTACTTGCCGATGTTCATATCGATCCACTCCATTCAAACGGCATGCGTTTTAGAGGTCTCAGTGATATTCTGTTCTTGGTCGGTTTCCTCTGAACTGAATCGCAAAACCGGTTCTCTCCGATGCTAATGAGCTGGTAAAGTTGAAACTCAGACATCGTCCCCCACTATTAGGACGGATACCACCGATTGTGAATAACCTCAGAGAGAGACAAGTGACAGACAGTCGCCGTGGAATCCATGGGCTGAATGGCTTCTGTCTGCGCGACAATGATGCTACGTGTTGCTCAGGGAGCAAAAATGGTTCATTTTTAACCGTCCCTTCCGTGTTGGACTGCCTGCAGTCCCTCAGCTCAGGGCCGTGGGGATGACTCTCAGTGAGTGAAGGTTTCACGCGGATTCTCTTCATCTGGGACACTTGGGGCTCAGATGTTAACTGCTGCGCGGTCGCAGCAAAGAAAGCGATGCCCACTTTGCAATAGACTTTCCGTAAGATTGCTGCGTGAAGACGATTTCTGAACACCAAGCAGGCTGCACAACAATGTGAATTTACCTGGGCGAAGAGTCCTCGGTGTTCATTTCTCTCTGTCCTGCCAGCACAGCATCTTTCTGTCTCTCCGATAACAGACCTTTGGAGAAAGTTCACAATCAAAGTTGTTCATGTTCCCCGCATTAATGTAACTGACACCTCTCACCCCAAGAGTTTCAGAGAGAGAGAGAGAGAGAGAAAGAGGGAGAGAGAGCAGAAGAGCGAATGGACTCTTACACTCCCCCAAACCTACATTCCCCCACCCCCCCCCCACCCCCCAGAACAACGTGCAAGTAGAAATAAAATGGTTTAATTATCCGCCAGTGGAGATACTCCTGTTCCTGGGGAAGAGACAAACATCAGCCCCCCGGGGACAGAATGACAAGCAGATGTTCTGGAAAGGCTTTGCTGCTTGCAATTCTTGCAGCAATGTGGAATCTACTTCACACTGAGCAAGTTTCAGCTGGCTCAGAGTCTCCAATGTTCATTGCTGTGTTTACCGCCAGCTCAGAGAAAGAACAATAGGCAGGACGCAGGAGTGAATAACGATCCTCGTGAGAGGGCGAATAACTGTTAATGGAGACTGTTAGTGGCTAACAATACGTCGTGTGTCATAGCAGACGAGGTGATAAACAGGAGTCTTTCGTGTGGTAGGGGTCAAGGACATGGGGGGGGTTCAGGCCCTATAGTTATAGAACTCGATATTGAAGACCGGAGGGCTGGAAGGGCTCCAAGTGGAAAATGAGATGTTGTTCCTTCATCTGGAGCGAGAACACTGCTGCAAGCCTGAGACAGGGATGTTGGCCAGGGAACAGGGTGATGTGTTAAAGTGGCAGGCAACCGCAAGGTCAGGGCCTTTAGTTTCTGCGGGCAGAAGCGGGATGTTCTGCGAAGCAGTCACCCAGTTTATGCTTCATGCTACGTTGGGGAAACGACACTGTGAGCAGAGAATGCGGTGGAATGAAATAGCAGCAGGGAGACTGGATGAGAAGCAGCTGTTCGGGAAAGTCTTTGCCGCTTGCTCAAATGTATTTCATACTGAGCATGTCTCAGGTCGCTCAAGAGGTCTGGGGCATTACCTGCGTGCGTGCTTTCTGGCTCGTTGGTCTAGGCGTATGATTCTCGCTTAGGGTCTGTTCCTGCGCTGATTTGCGAGAGGTCCCGGGTTCAAATCCCGGACGAGCCCGTGTTTTTTTTTTAACTTGACTTGTGCAAAACTGCCTGATTGACTTTCTCAAAAAGCACCTTCGTGAAACCAGCGTGGGCTGCCTGGAGTACGAATGAGGCAGAAAACAGAGAAATGAAATGGTTGGAGATCGTGTTCAACAAGCTACTTGGATGCTGCCTGAACTGCTGTGCTCTTCCAGCACCACTAATCCAGAATCTGGTTTCCAGCATCTGCAGTCATTGTTTTTACCATAGTGCTCAACAGGTTGACGTGAGTGGTGCGGTGTTTGAGGAATGTCAGCAATCAAGGTAGATTGGAAAATTGGGACAGCTCTCCTCGGAGAACCGAACTTTTCCAAGTCATGAGGGACCTAGAAACAGGAAATAATGTTGTGAAAATGCTCCCACGCCTGAAAGGATCCATAACGATTCGGCAGAATTTTAGAGTCACGAGCAAAAGAAGTAAAAGTGACATTAGGAAGAACGTTTTCGTACAGGGAGTGGTGAGGGTCAGTAAGTCCCTGTCTGACATTGACAAAGAGGAAGATTCAATGGACCCAAAAGGGAATTCGGTGGTCACGTTCAGATGTGCAGATTTCCGCTGAGAAGGCGAGAGAATGAAATGAAACGACTAGAGTCACACGTTTACTTAAGCGTAGAACCAGCAGAGCGAAGGTGGGCCGCAGAGCCTCCGTCTGCGCTGTGACACATGTTGTGATTCAGTGTGAAATCACAGTTCGACCGACAGAATGTGGGAATTTAGAAAAAAGTTTATATTTACACAGCCTCCATACGTCTGCGAAACAGCATATCACACGACAGCAGTGGAGGTCTTTGACATCAGGCTCGAAGGTGCCTGCCGCGTGCCAGACAAAAACCTGAAGTGTTCTGCGCAACGAGCGTCTCCAAGCGGCAGCAGAGTGGCGCAGCGGGAGCGTGCTGGGCCCGTAACCCAGAGGTCGATGGATCGAAACCATCCTCTGCTATCGTTCACTGTCACCTTGATCTGCTTTCTTCAGCAAGCTGCCTTTGCATCTACTTGCCGATGTTCATATCGATCCACTCCATTCAAATGGCATGGGTTTTAGAGGTCTCAGTGATATTCTGTTCTTGGTCGGTTTCCTCTGAACTGAATCGCAAAACCGGTTCTCTTCGATGCTAATGAGCTGGTAAAGTTGAAACTCAGACATCGTCCCCCACTATTAGGACGGATACCACCGATTGTGAATAACCTCAGAGAGAGACAAGTGACAGACAGTCGCCGTGGAATCCATGGGCTGAATGGCTTCTGTCTGCGCGACAATGATGCTACGTGTTGCTCAGGGAGCAAAAATGGTTCATTTTTAACCGTCCCTTCCGTGTTGGACTGCCTGCAGTCCCTCAGCTCAGGGCCGTGGGGATGACTCTCAGTGAGTGAAGGTTTCACGCGGATTCTCTTCATCTGGGACACTTGGGGCTCAGATGTTAACTGCTGCGCGGTCGCAGCAAAGAAAGCGATGCCCACTTTGCAATAGACTTTCCGTAAGATTGCTGCGTGAAGACGATTTCTGAACACCAAGCAGGCTGCACAACAATGTGAATTTACCTGGGCGAAGAGTCCTCGGTGTTCATTTCTCTCTGTCCTGCCAGCACAGCATCTTTCTGTCTCTCCGATAACAGACCTTTGGAGAAAGTTCACAATCAAAGTTGTTCATGTTCCCCGCATTAATGTAACTGACACCTCTCACCCCAAGAGTTTCAGAGAGAGAGAGAGAGACAAAGAGGGAGAGAGAGCAGAAGAGCGAATGGACTCTTACCCTCCCCCAAACCTACATTCCCCCACCCCCCCTCCCCCCAGAACAACGTGCAAGTAGAAATAAAATGGTTTAATTATCCGCCAGTGGAGATACTCCTGTTCCTGGGGAAGAGACAAACATCAGCCCCCCGGGGACAGAATGACAAGCAGATGTTCTGGAAAGGCTTTGCTGCTTGCAATTCTTGCAGCAATGTGGAATGTACTTCACACTGAGCAAGTTTCAGCTGGCTCAGAGTCTCCAATGTTCATTGCTGTGTTTGCCGCCAGCTCAGAGAAAGAACAATAGGCAGGACGTAGGAGTGAATAACGATCCTCGTGAGAGGGCGAATAACTGTTAATGGAGACTGTTAGTGGCTAACAATACGTCGTGTGTCATAGCAGACGAGGTGATAAACAGGAGTCTTTCGTGTGGTAGGGGTCAAGGACGTGGGGGGGTTCAGGCCCTATAGTTATAGAACTCGATATTGAAGACCGGAGGGCTGGAAGGGCTCCAAGTGGAAAATGAGATGTTGTTCCTTCATCTGGAGCGAGAACACTGCTGCAAGCCTGAGACAGGGATGTTGGCCAGGGAACAGGGTGATGTCTTAAAGTGGCAGGCAACCGCAAGGTCAGGGCCTTTAGTTTCTGCGGGCAGAAGCGGGATGTTCTGCGAAGCAGTCACCCAGTTTATGCTTCATGCTACGTTGGGGAAACGACACTGTGAGCAGAGAATGCGGTGGAATGAAATAGCAGCAGGGAGACTGGATGAGAAGCAGCTGTTCGGGAAAGTCTTTGCCGCTTGCTCAAATGTATTTCATACTGAGCATGTCTCAGGTCGCTCAAGAGGTCTGGGGCATTACCTGCGTGCGTGCTTTCTGGCTCGTTGGTCTAGGCGTATGATTCTCGCTTAGGGTCTGTTCCTGCGCTGATTTGCGAGAGGTCCCGGGTTCAAATCCCGGACGAGCCCGTGTTTTTTTTTAACTTGACTTGTGCAAAACTGCCTGATTGACTTTCTCAAAAAGCACCTTCGTGAAACCAGCGTGGGCTGCCTGGAGTACGAATGAGGCAGAAAACAGAGAAATGAAATGGTTGGAGATCGTGTTCAACAAGCTACTTGGATGCTGCCTGAACTGCTGTGCTCTTCCAGCACCACTAATCCAGAATCTGGTTTCCAGCATCTGCAGTCATTGTTTTTACCATAGTGCTCAACAGGTTGACGTGAGTGGTGCGGTGTTTGAGGAATGTCAGCAATCAAGGTAGATTGGAAAATTGGGACAGCTCTCCTCGGAGAACCGAACTTTTCCAAGTCATGAGGGACCTAGAAACAGGAAATAATGTTGTGAAAATGCTCCCACGCCTGAAAGGATCCATAACGATTCGGCAGAATTTTAGAGTCACGAGCAAAAGAAGTAAAAGTGACATTAGGAAGAACGTTTTCGTACAGGGAGTGGTGAGGGTCAGTAAGTCCCTGTCTGACATTGACAAAGAGGAAGATTCAATGGACCCAAAAGGGAATTCGGTGGTCACGTTCAGATGTGCAGATTTCCGCTGAGAAGGCGAGAGAATGAAATGAAACGACTAGAGTCACACGTTTACTTAAGCGTAGAACCAGCAGAGCGAAGGTGGGCCGCAGAGCCTCCGTCTGCGCTGTGACACATGTTGTGATTCAGTGTGAAATCACAGTTCGACCGACAGAATGTGGGAATTTAGAAAAAAGTTTATATTTACACAGCCTCCATACGTCTGCGAAACAGCATATCACACGACAGCAGTGGAGGTCTTTGACATCAGGCTCGAAGGTGCCTGCCGCGTGCCAGACAAAAACCTGAAGTGTTCTGCGCAACGAGCGTCTCCAAGCGGCAGCAGAGTGGCGCAGCGGGAGCGTGCTGGGCCCATAACCCAGAGGTCGATGGATCGAAACCATCCTCTGCTATCGTTCACTGTCACCTTGATCTGCTTTCTTCAGCAAGCTGCCTTTGCATCTACTTGCCGATGTTCATATCGATCCACTCCATTCAAACGGCATGGGTTTTAGAGGTCTCAGTGATATTCTGTTCTTGGTCGGTTTCCTCTGAACTGAATCGCAAAACCGGTTCTCTTCGATGCTAATGAGCTGGGAAAGTTGAAACTCAGACATCGTCCCCCACTATTAGGACCGATACCACCGATTGTGAATAACCTCAGAGAGAGACAAGTGACAGACAGTCGCCGTGGAATCCATGGGCTGAATGGCTTCTGTCTGCGCGACAATGATGCTACGTGTTGCTCAGGGAGCAAAAATGGTTCATTTTTAACCGTCCCTTCCGTGTTGGACTGCCTGCAGTCCCTCAGCTCAGGGCCGTGGGGATGACTCTCAGTGAGTGAAGGTTTCACGCGGATTCTCTTCATCTGGGACACTTGGGGCTCAGATGTTAACTGCTGCGCGGTCGCAGCAAAGAAAGCGATGCCCACTTTGCAATAGACTTTCCGTAAGATTGCTGTGTGAAGACGATTTCTGAACACCAAGCAGGCTGCACAACAATGTGAATTTACCTGGGCGAAGAGTCCTCGGTGTTCATTTCTCTCTGTCCTGCCAGCACAGCATCTTTCTGTCTCTCCGATAACAGACCTTTGGAGAAAGTTCACAATCAAAGTTGTTCATGTTCCCCGCATTAATGTAACTGACACCTCTCACCCCAAGAGTTTTAGAGAGAGAGAGAGAGAGAGAAAGAGGGAGAGAGAGCAGAAGAGCGAATGGACTCTTACACTCCCCCAAACCTACATTCCCCCACCCCCCCCCACCCCCCAGAACAACGTGCAAGTAGAAATAAAATGGTTTAATTATCCGCCAGTGGAGATACTCCTGTTCCTGGGGAAGAGACAAACATCAGCCCCCCGGGGACAGAATGACAAGCAGATGTTCTGGAAAGGCTTTGCTGCTTGCAATTCTTGCAGCAATGTGGAATCTACTTCACACTGAGCAAGTTTCAGCTGGCTCAGAGTCTCCAATGTTCATTGCTGTGTTTACCGCCAGCTCAGAGAAAGAACAATAGGCAGGACGCAGGAGTGAATAACGATCCTCGTGAGAGGGCGAATAACTGTTAATGGAGACTGTTAGTGGCTAACAATACGTCGTGTGTCATAGCAGCCGAGGTGATAAACAGGAGTCTTTCGTGTGGTAGGGGTCAAGGACATGGGGGGGGTTCAGGCCCTATAGTTATAGAACTCGATATTGAAGACCGGAGGGCTGGAAGGGCTCCAAGTGGAAAATGAGATGTTGTTCCTTCATCTGGAGCGAGAACACTGCTGCAAGCCTGAGACAGGGATGTTGGCCAGGGAACAGGGTGATGTGTTAAAGTGGCAGGCAACCGCAAGGTCAGGGCCTTTAGTTTCTGCGGGCAGAAGCGGGATGTTCTGCGAAGCAGTCACCCAGTTTATGCTTCATGCTACGTTGGGGAAACGACACTGTGAGCAGAGAATGCGGTGGAATGAAATAGCAGCAGGGAGACTGGATGAGAAGCAGCTGTTCGGGAAAGTCTTTGCCGCTTGCTCAAATGTATTTCATACTGAGCATGTCTCAGGTCGCTCAAGAGGTCTGGGGCATTACCTGCGTGCGTGCTTTCTGGCTCGTTGGTCTAGGCGTATGATTCTCGCTTAGGGTCTATTCCTGCGCTGATTTGCGAGAGGTCCCGAGTTCAAATCCCGGACGAGCCCGTGTTTTTTTTTTAACTTGACTTGTGCAAAACTGCCTGATTGACTTTCTCAAAAAGCACCTTCGTGAAACCAGCGTGGGCTGCCTGGAGTACGAATGAGGCAGAAAACAGAGAAATGAAATGGTTGGAGATCGTGTTCAACAAGCTACTTGGATGCTGCCTGAACTGCTGTGCTCTTCCAGCACCACTAATCCAGAATCTGGTTTCCAGCATCTGCAGTCATTGTTTTTACCATAGTGCTCAACAGGTTGACGTGAGTGGTGCGGTGTTTGAGGAATGTCAGCAATCAAGGTAGATTGGAAAATTGGGACAGCTCTCCTCGGAGAACCGAACTTTTCCAAGTCATGAGGGACCTAGAAACAGGAAATAATGTTGTGAAAATGCTCCCACGCCTGAAAGGATCCATAACGATTCGGCAGAATTTTAGAGTCACGATCAAAAGAAGTAAAAGTGACATTAGGAAGAACGTTTTCGTACAGGGAGTGGTGAGGGTCAGTAAGTCCCTGTCTGACATTGACAAAGAGGAAGATTCAATGGACCCAAAAGGGAATTCGGTGGTCACGTTCAGATGTGCAGATTTCCGCTGAGAAGGCGAGAGAATGAAATGAAACGACTAGAGTCACACGTTTACTTAAGCGTAGAACCAGCAGAGCGAAGGTGGGCCGCAGAGCCTCCGTCTGCGCTGTGACACATGTTGTGATTCAGTGTGAAATCACAGTTCGACCGACAGAATGTGGGAATTTAGAAAAAAGTTTATATTTACACAGCCTCCATACGTCTGCGAAACAGCATATCACACGACAGCAGTGGAGGTCTTTGACATCAGGCTCGAAGGTGCCTGCCGCGTGCCAGACAAAAACCTGAAGTGTTCTGCGCAACGAGCGTCTCCAAGCGGCAGCAGAGTGGCGCAGCGGGAGCGTGCTGGGCCCATAACCCAGAGGTCGATGGATCGAAACCATCCTCTGCTATCGTTCACTGTCACCTTGATCTGCTTTCTTCAGCAAGCTGCCTTTGCATCTACTTGCCGATGTTCATATCGATCCACTCCATTCAAACGGCATGGGTTTTAGAGGTCTCAGTGATATTCTGTTCTTGGTCGGTTTCCTCTGAACTGAATCGCAAAACCGGTTCTCTTCGATGCTAATGAGCTGGTAAAGTTGAAACTCAGACATCGTCCCCCACTATTAGGACGGATACCACCGATTGTGAATAACCTCAGAGAGAGACAAGTGACAGACAGTCGCCGTGGAATCCATGGGCTGAATGGCTTCTGTCTGCGCGACAATGATGCTACGTGTTGCTCAGGGAGCAAAAATGGTTCATTTTTAACCGTCCCTTCCGTGTTGGACTGCCTGCAGTCCCTCAGCTCAGGGCCGTGGGGATGACTCTCAGTGAGTGAAGGTTTCACGCGGATTCTCTTCATCTGGGACACTTGGGGCTCAGATGTTAACTGCTGCGCTGTCGCAGCAAAGAAAGCGATGCCCACTTTGCAATAGACTTTCCGTAAGATTGCTGCGTGAAGACGATTTCTGAACACCAAGCAGGCTGCACAACAATGTGAATTTACCTGGGCGAAGAGTCCTCGGTGTTCATTTCTCTCTGTCCTGCCAGCACAGCATCTTTCTGTCTCTCCGATAACAGACCTTTGGAGAAAGTTCACAATCAAAGTTGTTCATGTTCCCCGCATTAATGTAACTGACACCTCTCACCCCAAGAGTTTCAGAGAGAGAGAGAGAGAGAGAGAAAGAGGGAGAGAGAGCAGAAGAGCGAATGGACTCTTACACTCCCCCAAACCTACATTCCCCCACCCCCCCCACCCCCCAGAACAACGTGCAAGTAGAAATAAAATGGTTTAATTATCCGCCAGTGGAGATACTCCTGTTCCTGGGGAAGAGACAAACATCAGCCCCCCGGGGACAGAATGACAAGCAGATGTTCTGGAAAGGCTTTGCTGCTTGCAATTCTTGCAGCAATGTGGAATCTACTTCACACTGAGCAAGTTTCAGCTGGCTCAGAGTCTCCAATGTTCATTGCTGTGTTTACCGCCAGCTCAGAGAAAGAACAATAGGCAGGACGCAGGAGTGAATAACGATCCTCGTGAGAGGGCGAATAACTGTTAATGGAGACTGTTAGTGGCTAACAATACGTCGTGTGTCATAGCAGACGAGGTGATAAACAGGAGTCTTTCGTGTGGTAGGGGTCAAGGACATGGGGGGGGGTTCAGGCCCTATAGTTATAGAACTCGATATTGAAGACCGGAGGGCTGGAAGGGCTCCAAGTGGAAAATGAGATGTTGTTCCTTCATCTGGAGCGAGAACACTGCTGCAAGCCTGAGACAGGGATGTTGGCCAGGGAACAGGGTGATGTGTTAAAGTGGCAGGCAACCGCAAGGTCAGGGCCTTTAGTTTCTGCGGGCAGAAGCGGGATGTTCTGCGAAGCAGTCACCCAGTTTATGCTTCATGCTACGTTGGGGAAACGACACTGTGAGCAGAGAATGCGGTGGAATGAAATAGCAGCAGGGAGACTGGATGAGAAGCAGCTGTTCGGGAAAGTCTTTGCCGCTTGCTCAAATGTATTTCATACTGAGCATGTCTCAGGTCGCTCAAGAGGTCTGGGGCATTACCTGCGTGCGTGCTTTCTGGCTCGTTGGTCTAGGCGTATGATTCTCGCTTAGGGTCTGTTACTGCGCTGATTTGCGAGAGGTCCCGGGTTCAAATCCCGGACGAGCCCGTGTTTTTTTTTTAACTTGACTTGTGCAAAACTGCCTGATTGACTTTCTCAAAAAGCACCTTCGTGAAACCAGCGTGGGCTGCTTGGAGTACGAATGAGGCAGAAAACAGAGAAATGAAATGATTGGAGATCGTGTTCAACAAGCTACTTGGATGCTGCCTGAACTGCTGTGCTCTTCCAGCACCACTAATCCAGAATCTGGTTTCCAGCATCTGCAGTCATTGTTTTTACCATAGTGCTCAACAGGTTGACGTGAGTGGTGCGGTGTTTGAGGAATGTCAGCAATCAAGGTAGATTGGAAAATTGGGACAGCTCTCCTCGGAGAACCGAACTTTTCCAAGTCATGAGGGACCTAGAAACAGGAAATAATGTTGTGAAAATGCTCCCACGCCTGAAAGGATCCATAACGATTCGGCAGAATTTTAGAGTCACGAGCAAAAGAAGTAAAAGTGACATTAGGAAGAACGTTTTCGTACAGGGAGTGGTGAGGGTCAGTAAGTCCCTGTCTGACATTGACAAAGAGGAAGATTCAATGGACCCAAAAGGGAATTCGGTGGTCACGTTCAGATGTGCAGATTTCCGCTGAGAAGGCGAGAGAATGAAATGAAACGACTAGAGTCACACGTTTACTTAAGCGTAGAACCAGCAGAGGGAAGGTGGGCCGCAGAGCCTCCGTCTGCGCTGTGACACATGTTGTGATTCAGTGTGAAATCACAGTTCGACCGACAGAATGTGGGAATTTAGAAAAAAGTTTATATTTACACAGCCTCCATACGTCTGCGAAACAGCATATCACACGACAGCAGTGGAGGTCTTTGACATCAGGCTCGAAGGTGCCTGCCGCGTGCCAGACAAAAACCTGAAGTGTTCTGCGCAACGAGCGTCTCCAAGCGGCAGCAGAGTGGCGCAGCGGGAGCGTGCTGGGCCCATAACCCAGAGGTCGATGGATCGAAAGCAGAATACTGTCACCTTGATCTGCTTTCTTCAGCAAGCTGCCTTTGCATCTACTTGCCGATGTTCATATCGATCCACTCCATTCAAACGGCATGGGTTTTAGAGGTCTCAGTGATATTCTGTTCTTGGTCGGTTTCCTCTGAACTGAATCGCAAAACCGGTTCTCTCCGATGCTAATGAGCTGGTAAAGTTGAAACTCAGACATCGTCCCCCACTATTAGGACGGATACCACCGATTGTGAATAACCTCAGAGAGAGACAAGTGACAGACAGTCGCCGTGGAATCCATGGGCTGAATGGCTTCTGTCTGCGCGACAATGATGCTACGTGTTGCTCAGGGAGCAAAAATGGTTCATTTTTAACCGTCCCTTCCGTGTTGGACTGCCTGCAGTCCCTCAGCTCAGGGCCGTGGGGATGACTCTCAGTGAGTGAAGGTTTCACGCGGATTCTCTTCATCTGGGACACTTGGGGCTCAGATGTTAACTGCTGCGCGGTCGCAGCAAAGAAAGCGATGCCCACTTTGCAATAGACTTTCCGTAAGATTGCTGCGTGAAGACGATTTCTGAACACCAAGCAGGCTGCACAACAATGTGAATTTACCTGGGCGAAGAGTCCTCGGTGTTCATTTCTCTCTGTCCTGCCAGCACAGCATCTTTCTGTCTCTCCGATAACAGACCTTTGGAGAAAGTTCACAATCAAAGTTGTTCATGTTCCCCGCATTAATGTAACTGACACCTCTCACCCCAAGAGTTTCAGAGAGAGAGAGAGAGAGAGAAAGAGGGAGAGAGAGCAGAAGAGCGAATGGACTCTTACACTCCCCCAAACCTACATTCCCCCACCCCCCCCACCCCCCAGAACAACGTGCAAGTAGAAATAAAATGGTTTAATTATCCGCCAGTGGAGATACTCCTGTTCCTGGGGAAGAGACAAACATCAGCCCCCCGGGGACAGAATGACAAGCAGATGTTCTGGAAAGGCTTTGCTGCTTGCAATTCTTGCAGCAATGTGGAATCTACTTCACACTGAGCAAGTTTCAGCTGGCTCAGAGTCTCCAATGTTCATTGCTGTGTTTACCGCCAGCTCAGAGAAAGAACAATAGGCAGGACGCAGGAGTGAATAACGATCCTCGTGAGAGGGCGAATAACTGTTAATGGAGACTGTTAGTGGCTAACAATACGTCGTGTGTCATAGCAGACGAGGTGATAAACAGGAGTCTTTCGTGTGGTAGGGGTCAAGGACATGGGGGGGGTTCAGGCCCTATAGTTATAGAACTCGATATTGAAGACCGGAGGGCTGGAAGGGCTCCAAGTGGAAAATGAGATGTTGTTCCTTCATCTGGAGCGAGAACACTGCTGCAAGCCTGAGACAGGGATGTTGGCCAGGGAACAGGGTGATGTGTTAAAGTGGCAGGCAACCGCAAGGTCAGGGCCTTTAGTTTCTGCGGGCAGAAGCGGGATGTTCTGCGAAGCAGTCACCCAGTTTATGCTTCATGCTACGTTGGGGAAACGACACTGTGAGCAGAGAATGCGGTGGAATGAAATAGCAGCAGGGAGACTGGATGAGAAGCAGCTGTTCGGGAAAGTCTTTGCCGCTTGCTCAAATGTATTTCATACTGAGCATGTCTCAGGTCGCTCAAGAGGTCTGGGGCATTACCTGCGTGCGTGCTTTCTGGCTCGTTGGTCTAGGCGTATGATTCTCGCTTAGGGTCTGTTACTGCGCTGATTTGCGAGAGGTCCCGGGTTCAAATCCCGGACGAGCCCGTGTTTTTTTTTAACTTGACTTGTGCAAAACTGCCTGATTGACTTTCTCAAAAAGCACCTTCGTGAAACCAGCGTGGGCTGCTTGGAGTACGAATGAGGCAGAAAACAGAGAAATGAAATGATTGGAGATCGTGTTCAACAAGCTACTTGGATGCTGCCTGAACTGCTGTGCTCTTCCAGCACCACTAATCCAGAATCTGGTTTCCAGCATCTGCAGTCATTGTTTTTACCATAGTGCTCAACAGGTTGACGTGAGTGGTGCGGTGTTTGAGGAATGTCAGCAATCAAGGTAGATTGGAAAATTGGGACAGCTCTCCTCGGAGAACCGAACTTTTCCAAGTCATGAGGGACCTAGAAACAGGAAATAATGTTGTGAAAATGCTCCCACGCCTGAAAGGATCCATAACGATTCGGCAGAATTTTAGAGTCACGAGGAAAAGAAGTAAAAGTGACATTAGGAAGAACGTTTTCGTACAGGGAGTGGTGAGGGTCAGTAAGTCCCTGTCTGACATTGACAAAGAGGAAGATTCAATGGACCCAAAAGGGAATTCGGTGGTCACGTTCAGATGTGCAGATTTCCGCTGAGAAGGCGAGAGAATGAAATGAAACGACTAGAGTCACACGTTTACTTAAGCGTAGAACCAGCAGAGCGAAGGTGGGCCGCAGAGCCTCCGTCTGCGCTGTGACACATGTTGTGATTCAGTGTGAAATCACAGTTCGACCGACAGAATGTGGGAATTTAGAAAAAAGTTTATATTTACACAGCCTCCATACGTCTGCGAAACAGCATATCACACGACAGCAGTGGAGGTCTTTGACATCAGGCTCGAAGGTGCCTGCCGCGTGCCAGACAAAAACCTGAAGTGTTCTGCGCAACGAGCGTCTCCAAGCGGCAGCAGAGTGGCGCAGCGGGAGCGTGCTGGGCCCATAACCCAGAGGTCGATGGATCGAAACCATCCTCTGCTGTCGTTCACTGTCACCTTGATCTGCTTTCTTCAGCAAGCTGCCTTTGCATCTACTTGCCGATGTTCATATCGATCCACTCCATTCAAACGGCATGGGTTTTAGAGGTCTCAGTGATATTCTGTTCTTGGTCGGTTTCCTCTGAACTGAATCGCAAAACCGGTTCTCTTCGATGCTAATGAGCTGGTAAAGTTGAAACTCAGACATCGTCCCCCACTATTAGGACGGATACCACCGATTGTGAATAACCTCAGAGAGAGACAAGTGACAGACAGTCGCCGTGGAATCCATGGGCTGAATGGCTTCTGTCTGCGCGACAATGATGCTACGTGTTGCTGAGGGAGCAAAAATGGTTCATTTTTAACCGTCCCTTCCGTGTTGGACTGCCTGCAGTCCCTCAGCTCAGGGCCGTGGGGATGACTCTCAGTGAGTGAAGGTTTCACGCGGATTCTCTTCATCTGGGACACTTGGGGCTCAGATGTTAACTGCTGCGCTGTCGCAGCAAAGAAAGCGATGCCCACTTTGCAATAGACTTTCCGTAAGATTGCTGCGTGAAGACGATTTCTGAACACCAAGCAGGCTGCACAACAATGTGAATTTACCTGGGCGAAGAGTCCTCGGTGTTCATTTCTCTCTGTCCTGCCAGCACAGCATCTTTCTGTCTCTCCGATAACAGACCTTTGGAGAAAGTTCACAATCAAAGTTGTTCATGTTCCCCGCATTAATGTAACTGACACCTCTCACCCCAAGAGTTTCAGAGAGAGAGAGAGAGAGAGAGAAAGAGGGAGAGAGAGCAGAAGAGCGAATGGACTCTTACACTCCCCCAAACCTACATTCCCCCACCCCCCCCACCCCCCAGAACAACGTGCAAGTAGAAATAAAATGGTTTAATTATCCGCCAGTGGAGATACTCCTGTTCCTGGGGAAGAGACAAACATCAGCCCCCCGGGGACAGAATGACAAGCAGATGTTCTGGAAAGGCTTTGCTGCTTGCAATTCTTGCAGCAATGTGGAATCTACTTCACACTGAGCAAGTTTCAGCTGGCTCAGAGTCTCCAATGTTCATTGCTGTGTTTACCGCCAGCTCAGAGAAAGAACAATAGGCAGGACGCAGGAGTGAATAACGATCCTCGTGAGAGGGCGAATAACTGTTAATGGAGACTGTTAGTGGCTAACAATACGTCGTGTGTCATAGCAGACGAGGTGATAAACAGGAGTCTTTCGTGTGGTAGGGGTCAAGGACATGGGGGGGGTTCAGGCCCTATAGTTATAGAACTCGATATTGAAGACCGGAGGGCTGGAAGGGCTCCAAGTGGAAAATGAGATGTTGTTCCTTCATCTGGAGCGAGAACACTGCTGCAAGCCTGAGACAGGGATTATGGCCAGGGAACAGGGTGATGTGTTAAAGTGGCAGGCAACCGCAAGGTCAGGGCCTTTAGTTTCTGCGGGCAGAAGCGGGATGTTCTGCGAAGCAGTCACCCAGTTTATGCTTCATGCTACGTTGGGGAAACGACACTGTGAGCAGAGAATGCGGTGGAATGAAATAGCAGCAGGGAGACTGGATGAGAAGCAGCTGTTCGGGAAAGTCTTTGCCGCTTGCTCAAATGTATTTCATACTGAGCATGTCTCAGGTCGCTCAAGAGGTCTGGGGCATTACCTGCGTGCGTGCTTTCTGGCTCGTTGGTCTAGGCGTATGATTCTCGCTTAGGGTCTGTTACTGCGCTGATTTGCGAGAGATCCCGGGTTCAAATCCCGGACGAGCCCGTGTTTTTTTTTAACTTGACTTGTGCAAAACTGCCTGATTGACTTTCTCAAAAAGCACCTTCGTGAAACCAGCGTGGGCTGCTTGGAGTACGAATGAGGCAGAAAACAGAGAAATGAAATGATTGGAGATCGTGTTCAACAAGCTACTTGGATGCTGCCTGAACTGCTGTGCTCTTCCAGCACCACTAATCCAGAATCTGGTTTCCAGCATCTGCAGTCATTGTTTTTACCATAGTGCTCAACAGGTTGACGTGAGTGGTGCGGTGTTTGAGGAATGTCAGCAATCAAGGTAGATTGGAAAATTGGGACAGCTCTCCTCGGAGAACCGAACTTTTCCAAGTCATGAGGGACCTAGAAACAGGAAATAATGTTGTGAAAATGCTCCCACGCCTGAAAGGATCCATAACGATTCGGCAGAATTTTAGAGTCACGAGGAAAAGAAGTAAAAGTGACATTAGGAAGAACGTTTTCGTACAGGGAGTGGTGAGGGTCAGTAAGTCCCTGTCTGACATTGACAAAGAGGAAGATTCAATGGACCCAAAAGGGAATTCGGTGGTCACGTTCAGATGTGCAGATTTCCGCTGAGAAGGCGAGAGAATGAAATGAAACGACTAGAGTCACACGTTTACTTAAGCGTAGAACCAGCAGAGCGAAGGTGGGCCGCAGAGCCTCCGTCTGCGCTGTGACACATGTTGTGATTCAGTGTGAAATCACAGTTCGACCGACAGAATGTGGGAATTTAGAAAAAAGTTTATATTTACACAGCCTCCATACGTCTGCGAAACAGCATATCACACGACAGCAGTGGAGGTCTTTGACATCAGGCTCGAAGGTGCCTGCCGCGTGCCAGACAAAAACCTGAAGTGTTCTGCGCAACGAGCGTCTCCAAGCGGCAGCAGAGTGGCGCAGCGGGAGCGTGCTGGGCCCATAACCCAGAGGTCGATGGATCGAAACCATCCTCTGCTATCGTTCACTGTCACCTTGATCTGCTTTCTTCAGCAAGCTGCCTTTGCATCTACTTGCCGATGTTCATATCGATCCACTCCATTCAAACAGCATGGGTTTTAGAGGTCTCAGTGATATTCTGTTCTTGGTCGGTTTCCTCTGAACTGAATCGCAAAACCGGTTCTCTTCGATGCTAATGAGCTGGTAAAGTTGAAACTCAGACATCGTCCCCCACTATTAGGACGGATACCACCGATTGTGAATAACCTCAGAGAGAGACAAGTGACAGACAGTCGCCGTGGAATCCATGGGCTGAATGGCTTCTGTCTGCGCGACAATGATGCTACGTGTTGCTCAGGGAGCAAAAATGGTTCATTTTTAACCGTCCCTTCCGTGTTGGACTGCCTGCAGTCCCTCAGCTCAGGGCCGTGGGGATGACTCTCAGTGAGTGAAGGTTTCACGCGGATTCTCTTCATCTGGGACACTTGGGGCTCAGATGTTAACTGCTGCGCTGTCGCAGCAAAGAAAGCGATGCCCACTTTGCAATAGACTTTCCGTAAGATTGCTGCGTGAAGACGATTTCTGAACACCAAGCAGGCTGCACAACAATGTGAATTTACCTGGGCGAAGAGTCCTCGGTGTTCATTTCTCTCTGTCCTGCCAGCACAGCATCTTTCTGTCTCTCCGATAACAGACCTTTGGAGAAAGTTCACAATCAAAGTTGTTCATGTTCCCCGCATTAATGTAACTGACACCTCTCACCCCAAGAGTTTCAGAGAGAGAGAGAGAGAGAGAGAAAGAGGGAGAGAGAGCAGAAGAGCGAATGGACTCTTACACTCCCCCAAACCTACATTCCCCCACCCCCCCCACCCCCCAGAACAACGTGCAAGTAGAAATAAAATGGTTTAATTATCCGCCAGTGGAGATACTCCTGTTCCTGGGGAAGAGACAAACATCAGCCCCCCGGGGACAGAATGACAAGCAGATGTTCTGGAAAGGCTTTGCTGCTTGCAATTCTTGCAGCAATGTGGAATCTACTTCACACTGAGCAAGTTTCAGCTGGCTCAGAGTCTCCAATGTTCATTGCTGTGTTTACCGCCAGCTCAGAGAAAGAACAATAGGCAGGACGCAGGAGTGAATAACGATCCTCGTGAGAGGGCGAATAACTGTTAATGGAGACTGTTAGTGGCTAACAATACGTCGTGTGTCATAGCAGACGAGGTGATAAACAGGAGTCTTTCGTGTGGTAGGGGTCAAGGACATGGGGGGGGGTTCAGGCCCTATAGTTATAGAACTCGATATTGAAGACCGGAGGGCTGGAAGGGCTCCAAGTGGAAAATGAGATGTTGTTCCTTCATCTGGAGCGAGAACACTGCTGCAAGCCTGAGACAGGGATGTTGGCCAGGGAACAGGGTGATGTGTTAAAGTGGCAGGCAACCGCAAGGTCAGGGCCTTTAGTTTCTGCGGGCAGAAGCGGGATGTTCTGCGAAGCAGTCACCCAGTTTATGCTTCATGCTACGTTGGGGAAACGACACTGTGAGCAGAGAATGCGGTGGAATGAAATAGCAGCAGGGAGACTGGATGAGAAGCAGCTGTTCGGGAAAGTCTTTGCCGCTTGCTCAAATGTATTTCATACTGAGCATGTCTCAGGTCGCTCAAGAGGTCTGGGGCATTACCTGCGTGCGTGCTTTCTGGCTCGTTGGTCTAGGCGTATGATTCTCGCTTAGGGTCTGTTACTGCGCTGATTTGCGAGAGGTCCCGGGTTCAAATCCCGGACGAGCCCGTGTTTTTTTTTTAACTTGACTTGTGCAAAACTGCCTGATTGACTTTCTCAAAAAGCACCTTCGTGAAACCAGCGTGGGCTGCTTGGAGTACGAATGAGGCAGAAAACAGAGAAATGAAATGATTGGAGATCGTGTTCAACAAGCTACTTGGATGCTGCCTGAACTGCTGTGCTCTTCCAGCACCACTAATCCAGAATCTGGTTTCCAGCATCTGCAGTCATTGTTTTTACCATAGTGCTCAACAGGTTGACGTGAGTGGTGCGGTGTTTGAGGAATGTCAGCAATCAAGGTAGATTGGAAAATTGGGACAGCTCTCCTCGGAGAACCGAACTTTTCCAAGTCATGAGGGACCTAGAAACAGGAAATAATGTTGTGAAAATGCTCCCACGCCTGAAAGGATCCATAACGATTCGGCAGAATTTTAGAGTCACGAGCAAAAGAAGTAAAAGTGACATTAGGAAGAACGTTTTCGTACAGGGAGTGGTGAGGGTCAGTAAGTCCCTGTCTGACATTGACAAAGAGGAAGATTCAATGGACCCAAAAGGGAATTCGGTGGTCACGTTCAGATGTGCAGATTTCCGCTGAGAAGGCGAGAGAATGAAATGAAACGACTAGAGTCACACGTTTACTTAAGCGTAGAACCAGCAGAGGGAAGGTGGGCCGCAGAGCCTCCGTCTGCGCTGTGACACATGTTGTGATTCAGTGTGAAATCACAGTTCGACCGACAGAATGTGGGAATTTAGAAAAAAGTTTATATTTACACAGCCTCCATACGTCTGCGAAACAGCATATCACACGACAGCAGTGGAGGTCTTTGACATCAGGCTCGAAGGTGCCTGCCGCGTGCCAGACAAAAACCTGAAGTGTTCTGCGCAACGAGCGTCTCCAAGCGGCAGCAGAGTGGCGCAGCGGGAGCATGCTGGGCCCATAACCCAGAGGTCGATGGATCGAAAGCAGAATACTGTCACCTTGATCTGCTTTCTTCAGCAAGCTGCCTTTGCATCTACTTGCCGATGTTCATATCGATCCACTCCATTCAAACGGCATGGGTTTTAGAGGTCTCAGTGATATTCTGTTCTTGGTCGGTTTCCTCTGAACTGAATCGCAAAACCGGTTCTCTCCGATGCTAATGAGCTGGTAAAGTTGAAACTCAGACATCGTCCCCCACTATTAGGACGGATACCACCGATTGTGAATAACCTCAGAGAGAGACAAGTGACAGACAGTTGCCGTGGAA
Organism: Chiloscyllium punctatum; assembly: GCF_047496795.1. Taxonomy (NCBI): domain Eukaryota; kingdom Metazoa; phylum Chordata; class Chondrichthyes; order Orectolobiformes; family Hemiscylliidae; genus Chiloscyllium; species Chiloscyllium punctatum. The sequence continues at coordinate 62,708,611 of NC_092774.1, read as the reverse complement.
TCCATGGGCTGAATGGCTTCTGTCTGCGCGACAATGATGCTACGTGTTGCTCAGGGAGCAAAAATGGTTCATTTTTAACCGTCCCTTCCGTGTTGGACTGCCTGCAGTCCCTCAGCTCAGGGCCGTGGGGATGACTCTCAGTGAGTGAAGGTTTCACGCGGATTCTCTTCATCTGGGACACTTGGGGCTCAGATGTTAACTGCTGCGCGGTCGCAGCAAAGAAAGCGATGCCCACTTTGCAATAGACTTTCCGTAAGATTGCTGCGTGAAGACGATTTCTGAACACCAAGCAGGCTGCACAACAATGTGAATTTACCTGGGCGAAGAGTCCTCGGTGTTCATTTCTCTCTGTCCTGCCAGCACAGCATCTTTCTGTCTCTCCGATAACAGACCTTTGGAGAAAGTTCACAATCAAAGTTGTTCATGTTCCCCGCATTAATGTAACTGACACCTCTCACCCCAAGAGTTTCAGAGAGAGAGAGAGAGAGACAAAGAGGGAGAGAGAGCAGAAGAGCGAATGGACTCTTACACTCCCCCAAACCTACATTCCCCCACCCCCCCCACCCCCCAGAACAACGTGCAAGTAGAAATAAAATGGTTTAATTATCCGCCAGTGGAGATACTCCTGTTCCTGGGGAAGAGACAAACATCAGCCCCCCGGGGACAGAATGACAAGCAGATGTTCTGGAAAGGCTTTGCTGCTTGCAATTCTTGCAGCAATGTGGAATCTACTTCACACTGAGCAAGTTTCAGCTGGCTCAGAGTCTCCAATGTTCATTGCTGTGTTTACCGCCAGCTCAGAGAAAGAACAATAGGCAGGACGCAGGAGTGAATAACGATCCTCGTGAGAGGGCGAATAACTGTTAATGGAGACTGTTAGTGGCTAACAATACGTCGTGTGTCATAGCAGACGAGGTGATAAACAGGAGTCTTTCGTGTGGTAGGGGTCAAGGACATGGGGGGGGTTCAGGCCCTATAGTTATAGAACTCGATATTGAAGACCGGAGGGCTGGAAGGGCTCCAAGTGGAAAATGAGATGTTGTTCCTTCATCTGGAGCGAGAACACTGCTGCAAGCCTGAGACAGGGATGTTGGCCAGGGAACAGGGTGATGTGTTAAAGTGGCAGGCAACCGCAAGGTCAGGGCCTTTAGTTTCTGCGGGCAGAAGCGGGATGTTCTGCGAAGCAGTCACCCAGTTTATGCTTCATGCTACGTTGGGGAAACGACACTGTGAGCAGAGAATGCGGTGGAATGAAATAGCAGCAGGGAGACTGGATGAGAAGCAGCTGTTCGGGAAAGTCTTTGCCGCTTGCTCAAATGTATTTCATACTGAGCATGTCTCAGGTCGCTCAAGAGGTCTGGGGCATTACCTGCGTGCGTGCTTTCTGGCTCGTTGGTCTAGGCGTATGATTCTCGCTTAGGGTCTGTTACTGCGCTGATTTGCGAGAGGTCCCGGGTTCAAATCCCGGACGAGCCCGTGTTTTTTTTTAACTTGACTTGTGCAAAACTGCCTGATTGACTTTCTCAAAAAGCACCTTCGTGAAACCAGCGTGGGCTGCTTGGAGTACGAATGAGGCAGAAAACAGAGAAATGAAATGATTGGAGATCGTGTTCAACAAGCTACTTGGATGCTGCCTGAACTGCTGTGCTCTTCCAGCACCACTAATCCAGAATCTGGTTTCCAGCATCTGCAGTCATTGTTTTTACCATAGTGCTCAACAGGTTGACGTGAGTGGTGCGGTGTTTGAGGAATGTCAGCAATCAAGGTAGATTGGAAAATTGGGACAGCTCTCCTCGGAGAACCGAACTTTTCCAAGTCATGAGGGACCTAGAAACAGGAAATAATGTTGTGAAAATGCTCCCACGCCTGAAAGGATCCATAACGATTCGGCAGAATTTTAGAGTCACGAGGAAAAGAAGTAAAAGTGACATTAGGAAGAACGTTTTCGTACAGGGAGTGGTGAGGGTCAGTAAGTCCCTGTCTGACATTGACAAAGAGGAAGATTCAATGGACCCAAAAGGGAATTCGGTGGTCACGTTCAGATGTGCAGATTTCCGCTGAGAAGGCGAGAGAATGAAATGAAACGACTAGAGTCACACGTTTACTTAAGCGTAGAACCAGCAGAGCGAAGGTGGGCCGCAGAGCCTCCGTCTGCGCTGTGACACATGTTGTGATTCAGTGTGAAATCACAGTTCGACCGACAGAATGTGGGAATTTAGAAAAAAGTTTATATTTACACAGCCTCCATACGTCTGCGAAACAGCATATCACACGACAGCAGTGGAGGTCTTTGACATCAGGCTCGAAGGTGCCTGCCGCGTGCCAGACAAAAACCTGAAGTGTTCTGCGCAACGAGCGTCTCCAAGCGGCAGCAGAGTGGCGCAGCGGGAGCGTGCTGGGCCCATAACCCAGAGGTCGATGGATCGAAACCATCCTCTGCTGTCGTTCACTGTCACCTTGATCTGCTTTCTTCAGCAAGCTGCCTTTGCATCTACTTGCCGATGTTCATATCGATCCACTCCATTCAAACGGCATGGGTTTTAGAGGTCTCAGTGATATTCTGTTCTTGGTCGGTTTCCTCTGAACTGAATCGCAAAACCGGTTCTCTTCGATGCTAATGAGCTGGTAAAGTTGAAACTCAGACATCGTCCCCCACTATTAGGACGGATACCACCGATTGTGAATAACCTCAGAGAGAGACAAGTGACAGACAGTCGCCGTGGAATCCATGGGCTGAATGGCTTCTGTCTGCGCGAGAATGATGCTACGTGTTGCTGAGGGAGCAAAAATGGTTCATTTTTCACCGTCCCTTCCGTGTTGGACTGCCTGCAGTCCCTCAGCTCAGGGCCGTGGGGATGACTCTCAGTGAGTGAAGGTTTCACGCGGATTCTCTTCATCTGGGACACTTGGGGCTCAGATGTTAACTGCTGCGCGGTCGCAGCAAAGAAAGCGATGCCCACTTTGCAATAGACTTTCCGTAAGATTGCTGCGTGAAGACGATTTCTGAACACCAAGCAGGCTGCACAACAATGTGAATTTACCTGGGCGAAGAGTCCTCGGTGTTCATTTCTCTCTGTCCTGCCAGCACAGCATCTTTCTGTCTCTCCGATAACAGACCTTTGGAGAAAGTTCACAATCAAAGTTGTTCATGTTCCCCGCATTAATGTAACTGACACCTCTCACCCCAAGAGTTTCAGAGAGAGAGAGAGAGAGAGAAAGAGGGAGAGAGAGCAGAAGAGCGAATGGACTCTTACACTCCCCCAAACCTACATTCCCCCACCCCCCCCCCCACCCCCCAGAACAACGTGCAAGTAGAAATAAAATGGTTTAATTATCCGCCAGTGGAGATACTCCTGTTCCTGGGGAAGAGACAAACATCAGCCCCCCGGGGACAGAATGACAAGCAGATGTTCTGGAAAGGCTTTGCTGCTTGCAATTCTTGCAGCAATGTGGAATCTACTTCACACTGAGCAAGTTTCAGCTGGCTCAGAGTCTCCAATGTTCATTGCTGTGTTTACCGCCAGCTCAGAGAAAGAACAATAGGCAGGACGCAGGAGTGAATAACGATCCTCGTGAGAGGGCGAATAACTGTTAATGGAGACTGTTAGTGGCTAACAATACGTCGTGTGTCATAGCAGACGAGGTGATAAACAGGAGTCTTTCGTGTGGTAGGGGTCAAGGACATGGGGGGGGGGGGGTTCAGGCCCTATAGTTATAGAACTCGATATTGAAGACCGGAGGGCTGGAAGGGCTCCAAGTGGAAAATGAGATGTTGTTCCTTCATCTGGAGCGAGAACACTGCTGCAAGCCTGAGACAGGGATGTTGGCCAGGGAACAGGGTGATGTGTTAAAGTGGCAGGCAACCGCAAGGTCAGGGCCTTTAGTTTCTGCGGGCAGAAGCGGGATGTTCTGCGAAGCAGTCACCCAGTTTATGCTTCATGCTACGTTGGGGAAACGACACTGTGAGCAGAGAATGCGGTGGAATGAAATAGCAGCAGGGAGACTGGATGAGAAGCAGCTGTTCGGGAAAGTCTTTGCCGCTTGCTCAAATGTATTTCATACTGAGCATGTCTCAGGTCGCTCAAGAGGTCTGGGGCATTACCTGCGTGCGTGCTTTCTGGCTCGTTGGTCTAGGCGTATGATTCTCGCTTAGGGTCTGTTACTGCGCTGATTTGCGAGAGATCCCGGGTTCAAATCCCGGACGAGCCCGTGTTTTTTTTTAACTTGACTTGTGCAAAACTGCCTGATTGACTTTCTCAAAAAGCACCTTCGTGAAACCAGCGTGGGCTGCTTGGAGTACGAATGAGGCAGAAAACAGAGAAATGAAATGATTGGAGATCGTGTTCAACAAGCTACTTGGATGCTGCCTGAACTGCTGTGCTCTTCCAGCACCACTAATCCAGAATCTGGTTTCCAGCATCTGCAGTCATTGTTTTTACCATAGTGCTCAACAGGTTGACGTGAGTGGTGCGGTGTTTGAGGAATGTCAGCAATCAAGGTAGATTGGAAAATTGGGACAGCTCTCCTCGGAGAACCGAACTTTTCCAAGTCATGAGGGACCTAGAAACAGGAAATAATGTTGTGAAAATGCTCCCACGCCTGAAAGGATCCATAACGATTCGGCAGAATTTTAGAGTCACGAGCAAAAGAAGTAAAAGTGACATTAGGAAGAACGTTTTCGTACAGGGAGTGGTGAGGGTCAGTAAGTCCCTGTCTGACATTGACAAAGAGGAAGATTCAATGGACCCAAAAGGGAATTCGGTGGTCACGTTCAGATGTGCAGATTTCCGCTGAGAAGGCGAGAGAATGAAATGAAACGACTAGAGTCACACGTTTACTTAAGCGTAGAACCAGCAGAGCGAAGGTGGGCCGCAGAGCCTCCGTCTGCGCTGTGACACATGTTGTGATTCAGTGTGAAATCACAGTTCGACCGACAGAATGTGGGAATTTAGAAAAAAGTTTATATTTACACAGCCTCCATACGTCTGCGAAACAGCATATCACACGACAGCAGTGGAGGTCTTTGACATCAGGCTCGAAGGTGCCTGCCGCGTGCCAGACAAAAACCTGAAGTGTTCTGCGCAACGAGCGTCTCCAAGCGGCAGCAGAGTGGCGCAGCGGGAGCGTGCTGGGCCCATAACCCAGAGGTCGATGGATCGAAACCATCCTCTGCTATCGTTCACTGTCACCTTGATCTGCTTTCTTCAGCAAGCTGCCTTTGCATCTACTTGCCGATGTTCATATCGATCCACTCCATTCAAACGGCATGGGTTTTAGAGGTCTCAGTGATATTCTGTTCTTGGTCGGTTTCCTCTGAACTGAATCGCAAAACCGGTTCTCTTCGATGCTAATGAGCTGGTAAAGTTGAAACTCAGACATCGTCCCCCACTATTAGGACGGATACCACCGATTGTGAATAACCTCAGAGAGAGACAAGTGACAGACAGTCGCCGTGGAATCCATGGGCTGAATGGCTTCTGTCTGCGCGACAATGATGCTACGTGTTGCTCAGGGAGCAAAAATGGTTCATTTTTAACCGTCCCTTCCGTGTTGGACTGCCTGCAGTCCCTCAGCTCAGGGCCGTGGGGATGACTCTCAGTGAGTGAAGGTTTCACGCGGATTCTCTTCATCTGGGACACTTGGGGCTCAGATGTTAACTGCTGCGCGGTCGCAGCAAAGAAAGCGATGCCCACTTTGCAATAGACTTTCCGTAAGATTGCTGCGTGAATACGATTTCTGAACACCAAGCAGGCTGCACAACAATGTGAATTTACCTGGGCGAAGAGTCCTCGGTGTTCATTTCTCTCTGTCCTGCCAGCACAGCATCTTTCTGTCTCTCCGATAACAGACCTTTGGAGAAAGTTCACAATCAAAGTTGTTCATGTTCCCCGCATTAATGTAACTGACACCTCTCACCCCAAGAGTTTCAGAGAGAGAGAGAGAGAGAGAAAGAGGGAGAGAGAGCAGAAGAGCGAATGGACTCTTACACTCCCCCAAACCTACATTCCCCCACCCCCCCCTCCCCCCAGAACAACGTGCAAGTAGAAATAAAATGGTTTAATTATCCGCCAGTGGAGATACTCCTGTTCCTGGGGAAGAGACAAACATCAGCCCCCCGGGGACAGAATGACAAGCAGATGTTCTGGAAAGGCTTTGCTGCTTGCAATTCTTGCAGCAATGTGGAATCTACTTCACACTGAGCAAGTTTCAGCTGGCTCAGAGTCTCCAATGTTCATTGCTGTGTTTACCGCCAGCTCAGAGAAAGAACAATAGGCAGGACGCAGGAGTGAATAACGATCCTCGTGAGAGGGCGAATAACTGTTAATGGAGACTGTTAGTGGCTAACAATACGTCGTGTGTCATAGCAGACGAGGTGATAAACAGGAGTCTTTCGTGTGGTAGGGGTCAAGGACATGGGGGGGTTCAGGCCCTATAGTTATAGAACTCGATATTGAAGACCGGAGGGCTGGAAGGGCTCCAAGTGGAAAATGAGATGTTGTTCCTTCATCTGGAGCGAGAACACTGCTGCAAGCCTGAGACAGGGATGTTGGCCAGGGAACAGGGTGATGTGTTAAAGTGGCAGGCAACCGCAAGGTCAGGGCCTTTAGTTTCTGCGGGCAGAAGCGGGATGTTCTGCGAAGCAGTCACCCAGTTTATGCTTCATGCTACGTTGGGGAAACGACACTGTGAGCAGAGAATGCGGTGGAATGAAATAGCAGCAGGGAGACTGGATGAGAAGCAGCTGTTCGGGAAAGTCTTTGCCGCTTGCTCAAATGTATTTCATACTGAGCATGTCTCAGGTCGCTCAAGAGGTCTGGGGCATTACCTGCGTGCGTGCTTTCTGGCTCGTTGTTCTGGGCATATGATTCTCGCTTAGGGTCTGTTACTGCGCTGATTTGCGAGAGGTCCCGGGTTCAAATCCCGGACGAGCCCGTGTTTTTTTTTAACTTGACTTGTGCAAAACTGCCTGATTGACTTTCTCAAAAAGCACCTTCGTGAAACCAGCGTGGGCTGCTTGGAGTACGAATGAGGCAGAAAACAGAGAAATGAAATGATTGGAGATCGTGTTCAACAAGCTACTTGGATGCTGCCTGAACTGCTGTGCTCTTCCAGCACCACTAATCCAGAATCTGGTTTCCAGCATCTGCAGTCATTGTTTTTACCATAGTGCTCAACAGGTTGACGTGAGTGGTGCGGTGTTTGAGGAATGTCAGCAATCAAGGTAGATTGGAAAATTGGGACAGCTCTCCTCGGAGAACCGAACTTTTCCAAGTCATGAGGGACCTAGAAACAGGAAATAATGTTGTGAAAATGCTCCCACGCCTGAAAGGATCCATAACGATTCGGCAGAATTTTAGAGTCACGAGCAAAAGAAGTAAAAGTGACATTAGGAAGAACGTTTTCGTACAGGGAGTGGTGAGGGTCAGTAAGTCCCTGTCTGACATTGACAAAGAGGAAGATTCAATGGACCCAAAAGGGAATTCGGTGGTCACGTTCAGATGTGCAGATTTCCGCTGAGAAGGCGAGAGAATGAAATGAAACGACTAGAGTCACACGTTTACTTAAGCGTAGAACCAGCAGAGCGAAGGTGGGCCGCAGAGCCTCCGTCTGCGCTGTGACACATGTTGTGATTCAGTGTGAAATCACAGTTCGACCGACAGAATGTGGGAATTTAGAAAAAAGTTTATATTTACACAGCCTCCATACGTCTGCGAAACAGCATATCACACGACAGCAGTGGAGGTCTTTGACATCAGGCTCGAAGGTGCCTGCCGCGTGCCAGACAAAAACCTGAAGTGTTCTGCGCAACGAGCGTCTCCAAGCGGCAGCAGAGTGGCGCAGCGGGAGCGTGCTGGGCCCATAACCCAGAGGTCGATGGATCGAAACCATCCTCTGCTATCGTTCACTGTCACCTTGATCTGCTTTCTTCAGCAAGCTGCCTTTGCATCTACTTGCCGATGTTCATATCGATCCACTCCATTCAAACGGCATTGGTTTTAGAGGTCTCAGTGATATTCTGTTCTTGGTCGGTTTCCTCTGAACTGAATCGCAAAACCGGTTCTCTTCGATGCTAATGAGCTGGTAAAGTTGAAACTCAGACATCGTCCCCCACTATTAGGACGGATACCACCGATTGTGAATAACCTCAGAGAGAGACAAGTGACAGACAGTCGCCGTGGAATCCATGGGCTGAATGGCTTCTGTCTGCGCGACAATGATGCTACGTGTTGCTCAGGGAGCAAAAATGGTTCATTTTTAACCGTCCCTTCCGTGTTGGACTGCCTGCAGTCCCTCAGCTCAGGGCCGTGGGGATGACTCTCAGTGAGTGAAGGTTTCACGCGGATTCTCTTCATCTGGGACACTTGGGGCTCAGATGTTAACTGCTGCGCGGTCGCAGCAAAGAAAGCGATGCCCACTTTGCAATAGACTTTCCGTAAGATTGCTGCGTGAATACGATTTCTGAACACCAAGCAGGCTGCACAACAATGTGAATTTACCTGGGCGAAGAGTCCTCGGTGTTCATTTCTCTCTGTCCTGCCAGCACAGCATCTTTCTGTCTCTCCGATAACAGACCTTTGGAGAAAGTTCACAATCAAAGTTGTTCATGTTCCCCGCATTAATGTAACTGACACCTCTCACCCCAAGAGTTTCAGAGAGAGAGAGAGAGAGAGAAAGAGGGAGAGAGAGCAGAAGAGCGAATGGACTCTTACACTCCCCCAAACCTACATTCCCCCACCCCCCCCCTCCCCCCAGAACAACGTGCAAGTAGAAATAAAATGGTTTAATTATCCGCCAGTGGAGATACTCCTGTTCCTGGGGAAGAGACAAACATCAGCCCCCCGGGGACAGAATGACAAGCAGATGTTCTGGAAAGGCTTTGCTGCTTGCAATTCTTGCAGCAATGTGGAATCTACTTCACACTGAGCAAGTTTCAGCTGGCTCAGAGTCTCCAATGTTCATTGCTGTGTTTACCGCCAGCTCAGAGAAAGAACAATAGGCAGGACGCAGGAGTGAATAACGATCCTCGTGAGAGGGCGAATAACTGTTAATGGAGACTGTTAGTGGCTAACAATACGTCGTGTGTCATAGCAGACGAGGTGATAAACAGGAGTCTTTCGTGTGGTAGGGGTCAAGGACATGGGGGGGGTTCAGGCCCTATAGTTATAGAACTCGATATTGAAGACCGGAGGGCTGGAAGGGCTCCAAGTGGAAAATGAGATGTTGTTCCTTCATCTGGAGCGAGAACACTGCTGCAAGCCTGAGACAGGGATGTTGGCCAGGGAACAGGGTGATGTGTTAAAGTGGCAGGCAACCGCAAGGTCAGGGCCTTTAGTTTCTGCGGGCAGAAGCGGGATGTTCTGCGAAGCAGTCACCCAGTTTATGCTTCATGCTACGTTGGGGAAACGACACTGTGAGCAGAGAATGCGGTGGAATGAAATAGCAGCAGGGAGACTGGATGAGAAGCAGCTGTTCGGGAAAGTCTTTGCCGCTTGCTCAAATGTATTTCATACTGAGCATGTCTCAGGTCGCTCAAGAGGTCTGGGGCATTACCTGCGTGCGTGCTTTCTGGCTCGTTGGTCTAGGCGTATGATTCTCGCTTAGGGTCTGTTACTGCGCTGATTTGCGAGAGGTCCCGGGTTCAAATCCCGGACGAGCCCGTGTTTTTTTTTAACTTGACTTGTGCAAAACTGCCTGATTGACTTTCTCAAAAAGCACCTTCGTGAAACCAGCGTGGGCTGCTTGGAGTACGAATGAGGCAGAAAACAGAGAAATGAAATGATTGGAGATCGTGTTCAACAAGCTACTTGGATGCTGCCTGAACTGCTGTGCTCTTCCAGCACCACTAATCCAGAATCTGGTTTCCAGCATCTGCAGTCATTGTTTTTACCATAGTGCTCAACAGGTTGACGTGAGTGGTGCGGTGTTTGAGGAATGTCAGCAATCAAGGTAGATTGGAAAATTGGGACAGCTCTCCTCGGAGAACCGAACTTTTCCAAGTCATGAGGGACCTAGAAACAGGAAATAATGTTGTGAAAATGCTCCCACGCCTGAAAGGATCCATAACGATTCGGCAGAATTTTAGAGTCACGAGGAAAAGAAGTAAAAGTGACATTAGGAAGAACGTTTTCGTACAGGGAGTGGTGAGGGTCAGTAAGTCCCTGTCTGACATTGACAAAGAGGAAGATTCAATGGACCCAAAAGGGAATTCGGTGGTCACGTTCAGATGTGCAGATTTCCGCTGAGAAGGCGAGAGAATGAAATGAAACGACTAGAGTCACACGTTTACTTAAGCGTAGAACCAGCAGAGCGAAGGTGGGCCGCAGAGCCTCCGTCTGCGCTGTGACACATGTTGTGATTCAGTGTGAAATCACAGTTCGACCGACAGAATGTGGGAATTTAGAAAAAAGTTTATATTTACACAGCCTCCATACGTCTGCGAAACAGCATATCACACGACAGCAGTGGAGGTCTTTGACATCAGGCTCGAAGGTGCCTGCCGCGTGCCAGACAAAAACCTGAAGTGTTCTGCGCAACGAGCGTCTCCAAGCGGCAGCAGAGTGGCGCAGCGGGAGCGTGCTGGGCCCATAACCCAGAGGTCGATGGATCGAAACCATCCTCTGCTATCGTTCACTGTCACCTTGATCTGCTTTCTTCAGCAAGCTGCCTTTGCATCTACTTGCCGATGTTCATATCGATCCACTCCATTCAAACGGCATGGGTTTTAGAGGTCTCAGTGATATTCTGTTCTTGGTCGGTTTCCTCTGAACTGAATCGCAAAACCGGTTCTCTTCGATGCTAATGAGCTGGTAAAGTTGAAACTCAGACATCGTCCCCCACTATTAGGACGGATACCACCGATTGTGAATAACCTCAGAGAGAGACAAGTGACAGACAGTCGCCGTGGAATCCATGGGCTGAATGGCTTCTGTCTGCGCGACAATGATGCTACGTGTTGCTCAGGGAGCAAAAATGGTTCATTTTTAACCGTCCCTTCCGTGTTGGACTGCCTGCAGTCCCTCAGCTCAGGGCCGTGGGGATGACTCTCAGTGAGTGAAGGTTTCACGCGGATTCTCTTCATCTGGGACACTTGGGGCTCAGATGTTAACTGCTGCGCGGTCGCAGCAAAGAAAGCGATGCCCACTTTGCAATAGACTTTCCGTAAGATTGCTGCGTGAAGACGATTTCTGAACACCAAGCAGGCTGCACAACAATGTGAATTTACCTGGGCGAAGAGTCCTCGGTGTTCATTTCTCTCTGTCCTGCCAGCACAGCATCTTTCTGTCTCTCCGATAACAGACCTTTGGAGAAAGTTCACAATCAAAGTTGTTCATGTTCCCCGCATTAATGTAACTGACACCTCTCACCCCAAGAGTTTCAGAGAGAGAGAGAGAGAGAGAAAGAGGGAGAGAGAGCAGAAGAGCGAATGGACTCTTACACTCCCCCAAACCTACATTCCCCCACCCCCCCCCCCCCACCCCCCAGAACAACGTGCAAGTAGAAATAAAATGGTTTAATTATCCGCCAGTGGAGATACTCCTGTTCCTGGGGAAGAGACAAACATCAGCCCCCCGGGGACAGAATGACAAGCAGATGTTCTGGAAAGGCTTTGCTGCTTGCAATTCTTGCAGCAATGTGGAATCTACTTCACACTGAGCAAGTTTCAGCTGGCTCAGAGTCTCCAATGTTCATTGCTGTGTTTACCGCCAGCTCAGAGAAAGAACAATAGGCAGGACGCAGGAGTGAATAACGATCCTCGTGAGAGGGCGAATAACTGTTAATGGAGACTGTTAGTGGCTAACAATACGTCGTGTGTCATAGCAGACGAGGTGATAAACAGGAGTCTTTCGTGTGGTAGGGGTCAAGGACATGGGGGGGGGGTTCAGGCCCTATAGTTATAGAACTCGATATTGAAGACCGGAGGGCTGGAAGGGCTCCAAGTGGAAAATGAGATGTTGTTCCTTCATCTGGAGCGAGAACACTGCTGCAAGCCTGAGACAGGGATTATGGCCAGGGAACAGGGTGATGTGTTAAAGTGGCAGGCAACCGCAAGGTCAGGGCCTTTAGTTTCTGCGGGCAGAAGCGGGATGTTCTGCGAAGCAGTCACCCAGTTTATGCTTCATGCTACGTTGGGGAAACGACACTGTGAGCAGAGAATGCGGTGGAATGAAATAGCAGCAGGGAGACTGGATGAGAAGCAGCTGTTCGGGAAAGTCTTTGCCGCTTGCTCAAATGTATTTCATACTGAGCATGTCTCAGGTCGCTCAAGAGGTCTGGGGCATTACCTGCGTGCGTGCTTTCTGGCTCGTTGGTCTAGGCGTATGATTCTCGCTTAGGGTCTGTTACTGCGCTGATTTGCGAGAGATCCCGGGTTCAAATCCCGGACGAGCCCGTGTTTTTTTTTAACTTGACTTGTGCAAAACTGCCTGATTGACTTTCTCAAAAAGCACCTTCGTGAAACCAGCGTGGGCTGCTTGGAGTACGAATGAGGCAGAAAACAGAGAAATGAAATGATTGGAGATCGTGTTCAACAAGCTACTTGGATGCTGCCTGAACTGCTGTGCTCTTCCAGCACCACTAATCCAGAATCTGGTTTCCAGCATCTGCAGTCATTGTTTTTACCATAGTGCTCAACAGGTTGACGTGAGTGGTGCGGTGTTTGAGGAATGTCAGCAATCAAGGTAGATTGGAAAATTGGGACAGCTCTCCTCGGAGAACCGAACTTTTCCAAGTCATGAGGGACCTAGAAACAGGAAATAATGTTGTGAAAATGCTCCCACGCCTGAAAGGATCCATAACGATTCGGCAGAATTTTAGAGTCACGAGCAAAAGAAGTAAAAGTGACATTAGGAAGAACGTTTTCGTACAGGGAGTGGTGAGGGTCAGTAAGTCCCTGTCTGACATTGACAAAGAGGAAGATTCAATGGACCCAAAAGGGAATTCGGTGGTCACGTTCAGATGTGCAGATTTCCGCTGAGAAGGCGAGAGAATGAAATGAAACGACTAGAGTCACACGTTTACTTAAGCGTAGAACCAGCAGAGCGAAGGTGGGCCGCAGAGCCTCCGTCTGCGCTGTGACACATGTTGTGATTCAGTGTGAAATCACAGTTCGACCGACAGAATGTGGGAATTTAGAAAAAAGTTTATATTTACACAGCCTCCATACGTCTGCGAAACAGCATATCACACGACAGCAGTGGAGGTCTTTGACATCAGGCTCGAAGGTGCCTGCCGCGTGCCAGACAAAAACCTGAAGTGTTCTGCGCAACGAGCGTCTCCAAGCGGCAGCAGAGTGGCGCAGCGGGAGCGTGCTGGGCCCATAACCCAGAGGTCGATGGATCGAAACCATCCTCTGCTATCGTTCACTGTCACCTTGATCTGCTTTCTTCAACAAGCTGCCTTTGCATCTACTTGCCGATGTTCATATCGATCCACTCCATTCAAACGGCATTGGTTTTAGAGGTCTCAGTGATATTCTGTTCTTGGTCGGTTTCCTCTGAACTGAATCGCAAAACCGGTTCTCTTCGATGCTAATGAGCTGGTAAAGTTGAAACTCAGACATCGTCCCCCACTATTAGGACGGATACCACCGATTGTGAATAACCTCAGAGAGAGACAAGTGACAGACAGTCGCCGTGGAATCCATGGGCTGAATGGCTTCTGTCTGCGCGACAATGATGCTACGTGTTGCTCAGGGAGCAAAAATGGTTCATTTTTAACCGTCCCTTCCGTGTTGGACTGCCTGCAGTCCCTCAGCTCAGGGCCGTGGGGATGACTCTCAGTGAGTGAAGGTTTCACGCGGATTCTCTTCATCTGGGACACTTGGGGCTCAGATGTTAACTGCTGCGCTGTCGCAGCAAAGAAAGCGATGCCCACTTTGCAATAGACTTTCCGTAAGATTGCTGCGTGAAGACGATTTCTGAACACCAAGCAGGCTGCACAACAATGTGAATTTACCTGGGCGAAGAGTCCTCGGTGTTCATTTCTCTCTGTCCTGCCAGCACAGCATCTTTCTGTCTCTCCGATAACAGACCTTTGGAGAAAGTTCACAATCAAAGTTGTTCATGTTCCCCGCATTAATGTAACTGACACCTCTCACCCCAAGAGTTTCAGAGAGAGAGAGAGAGAGAGAAAGAGGGAGAGAGAGCAGAAGAGCGAATGGACTCTTACACTCCCCCAAACCTACATTCCCCCACCCCCCCCCACCCCCCAGAACAACGTGCAAGTAGAAATAAAATGGTTTAATTATCCGCCAGTGGAGATACTCCTGTTCCTGGGGAAGAGACAAACATCAGCCCCCCGGGGACAGAATGACAAGCAGATGTTCTGGAAAGGCTTTGCTGCTTGCAATTCTTGCAGCAATGTGGAATCTACTTCACACTGAGCAAGTTTCAGCTGGCTCAGAGTCTCCAATGTTCATTGCTGTGTTTACCGCCAGCTCAGAGAAAGAACAATAGGCAGGACGCAGGAGTGAATAACGATCCTCGTGAGAGGGCGAATAACTGTTAATGGAGACTGTTAGTGGCTAACAATACGTCGTGTGTCATAGCAGACGAGGTGATAAACAGGAGTCTTTCGTGTGGTAGGGGTCAAGGACATGGGGGGGGTTCAGGCCCTATAGTTATAGAACTCGATATTGAAGACCGGAGGGCTGGAAGGGCTCCAAGTGGAAAATGAGATGTTGTTCCTTCATCTGGAGCGAGAACACTGCTGCAAGCCTGAGACAGGGATGTTGGCCAGGGAACAGGGTGATGTGTTAAAGTGGCAGGCAACCGCAAGGTCAGGGCCTTTAGTTTCTGCGGGCAGAAGCGGGATGTTCTGCGAAGCAGTCACCCAGTTTATGCTTCATGCTACGTTGGGGAAACGACACTGTGAGCAGAGAATGCGGTGGAATGAAATAGCAGCAGGGAGACTGGATGAGAAGCAGCTGTTCGGGAAAGTCTTTGCCGCTTGCTCAAATGTATTTCATACTGAGCATGTCTCAGGTCGCTCAAGAGGTCTGGGGCATTACCTGCGTGCGTGCTTTCTGGCTCGTTGGTCTAGGCGTATGATTCTCGCTTAGGGTCTGTTACTGCGCTGATTTGCGAGAGGTCCCGGGTTCAAATCCCGGACGAGCCCGTGTTTTTTTTTAACTTGACTTGTGCAAAACTGCCTGATTGACTTTCTCAAAAAGCACCTTCGTGAAACCAGCGTGGGCTGCTTGGAGTACGAATGAGGCAGAAAACAGAGAAATGAAATGATTGGAGATCGTGTTCAACAAGCTACTTGGATGCTGCCTGAACTGCTGTGCTCTTCCAGCACCACTAATCCAGAATCTGGTTTCCAGCATCTGCAGTCATTGTTTTTACCATAGTGCTCAACAGGTTGACGTGAGTGGTGCGGTGTTTGAGGAATGTCAGCAATCAAGGTAGATTGGAAAATTGGGACAGCTCTCCTCGGAGAACCGAACTTTTCCAAGTCATGAGGGACCTAGAAACAGGAAATAATGTTGTGAAAATGCTCCCACGCCTGAAAGGATCCATAACGATTCGGCAGAATTTTAGAGTCACGAGGAAAAGAAGTAAAAGTGACATTAGGAAGAACGTTTTCGTACAGGGAGTGGTGAGGGTCAGTAAGTCCCTGTCTGACATTGACAAAGAGGAAGATTCAATGGACCCAAAAGGGAATTCGGTGGTCACGTTCAGATGTGCAGATTTCCGCTGAGAAGGCGAGAGAATGAAATGAAACGACTAGAGTCACACGTTTACTTAAGCGTAGAACCAGCAGAGCGAAGGTGGGCCGCAGAGCCTCCGTCTGCGCTGTGACACATGTTGTGATTCAGTGTGAAATCACAGTTCGACCGACAGAATGTGGGAATTTAGAAAAAAGTTTATATTTACACAGCCTCCATACGTCTGCGAAACAGCATATCACACGACAGCAGTGGAGGTCTTTGACATCAGGCTCGAAGGTGCCTGCCGCGTGCCAGACAAAAACCTGAAGTGTTCTGCGCAACGAGCGTCTCCAAGCGGCAGCAGAGTGGCGCAGCGGGAGCGTGCTGGGCCCATAACCCAGAGGTCGATGGATCGAAACCATCCTCTGCTATCGTTCACTGTCACCTTGATCTGCTTTCTTCAGCAAGCTGCCTTTGCATCTACTTGCCGATGTTCATATCGATCCACTCCATTCAAACGGCATGGGTTTTAGAGGTCTCAGTGATATTCTGTTCTTGGTCGGTTTCCTCTGAACTGAATCGCAAAACCGGTTCTCTTCGATGCTAATGAGCTGGTAAAGTTGAAACTCAGACATCGTCCCCCACTATTAGGACGGATACCACCGATTGTGAATAACCTCAGAGAGAGACAAGTGACAGACAGTCGCCGTGGAATCCATGGGCTGAATGGCTTCTGTCTGCGCGACAATGATGCTACGTGTTGCTCAGGGAGCAAAAATGGTTCATTTTTAACCGTCCCTTCCGTGTTGGACTGCCTGCAGTCCCTCAGCTCAGGGCCGTGGGGATGACTCTCAGTGAGTGAAGGTTTCACGCGGATTCTCTTCATCTGGGACACTTGGGGCTCAGATGTTAACTGCTGCGCGGTCGCAGCAAAGAAAGCGATGCCCACTTTGCAATAGACTTTCCGTAAGATTGCTGCGTGAAGACGATTTCTGAACACCAAGCAGGCTGCACAACAATGTGAATTTACCTGGGCGAAGAGTCCTCGGTGTTCATTTCTCTCTGTCCTGCCAGCACAGCATCTTTCTGTCTCTCCGATAACAGACCTTTGGAGAAAGTTCACAATCAAAGTTGTTCATGTTCCCCGCATTAATGTAACTGACACCTCTCACCCCAAGAGTTTCAGAGAGAGAGAGAGAGAGAGAAAGAGGGAGAGAGAGCAGAAGAGCGAATGGACTCTTACACTCCCCCAAACCTACATTCCCCCACCCCCCCCCCCCCCACCCCCCAGAACAACGTGCAAGTAGAAATAAAATGGTTTAATTATCCGCCAGTGGAGATACTCCTGTTCCTGGGGAAGAGACAAACATCAGCCCCCCGGGGACAGAATGACAAGCAGATGTTCTGGAAAGGCTTTGCTGCTTGCAATTCTTGCAGCAATGTGGAATCTACTTCACACTGAGCAAGTTTCAGCTGGCTCAGAGTCTCCAATGTTCATTGCTGTGTTTACCGCCAGCTCAGAGAAAGAACAATAGGCAGGACGCAGGAGTGAATAACGATCCTCGTGAGAGGGCGAATAACTGTTAATGGAGACTGTTAGTGGCTAACAATACGTCGTGTGTCATAGCAGACGAGGTGATAAACAGGAGTCTTTCGTGTGGTAGGGGTCAAGGACATGGGGGGGGGTTCAGGCCCTATAGTTATAGAACTCGATATTGAAGACCGGAGGGCTGGAAGGGCTCCAAGTGGAAAATGAGATGTTGTTCCTTCATCTGGAGCGAGAACACTGCTGCAAGCCTGAGACAGGGATTATGGCCAGGGAACAGGGTGATGTGTTAAAGTGGCAGGCAACCGCAAGGTCAGGGCCTTTAGTTTCTGCGGGCAGAAGCGGGATGTTCTGCGAAGCAGTCACCCAGTTTATGCTTCATGCTACGTTGGGGAAACGACACTGTGAGCAGAGAATGCGGTGGAATGAAATAGCAGCAGGGAGACTGGATGAGAAGCAGCTGTTCGGGAAAGTCTTTGCCGCTTGCTCAAATGTATTTCATACTGAGCATGTCTCAGGTCGCTCAAGAGGTCTGGGGCATTACCTGCGTGCGTGCGTGCTTTCTGGCTCGTTGGTCTAGGCGTATGATTCTCGCTTAGGGTCTGTTACTGCGCTGATTTGCGAGAGATCCCGGGTTCAAATCCCGGACGAGCCCGTGTTTTTTTTTAACTTGACTTGTGCAAAACTGCCTGATTGACTTTCTCAAAAAGCACCTTCGTGAAACCAGCGTGGGCTGCTTGGAGTACGAATGAGGCAGAAAACAGAGAAATGAAATGATTGGAGATCGTGTTCAACAAGCTACTTGGATGCTGCCTGAACTGCTGTGCTCTTCCAGCACCACTAATCCAGAATCTGGTTTCCAGCATCTGCAGTCATTGTTTTTACCATAGTGCTCAACAGGTTGACGTGAGTGGTGCGGTGTTTGAGGAATGTCAGCAATCAAGGTAGATTGGAAAATTGGGACAGCTCTCCTCGGAGAACCGAACTTTTCCAAGTCATGAGGGACCTAGAAACAGGAAATAATGTTGTGAAAATGCTCCCACGCCTGAAAGGATCCATAACGATTCGGCAGAATTTTAGAGTCACGAGCAAAAGAAGTAAAAGTGACATTAGGAAGAACGTTTTCGTACAGGGAGTGGTGAGGGTCAGTAAGTCCCTGTCTGACATTGACAAAGAGGAAGATTCAATGGACCCAAAAGGGAATTCGGTGGTCACGTTCAGATGTGCAGATTTCCGCTGAGAAGGCGAGAGAATGAAATGAAACGACTAGAGTCACACGTTTACTTAAGCGTAGAACCAGCAGAGCGAAGGTGGGCCGCAGAGCCTCCGTCTGCGCTGTGACACATGTTGTGATTCAGTGTGAAATCACAGTTCGACCGACAGAATGTGGGAATTTAGAAAAAAGTTTATATTTACACAGCCTCCATACGTCTGCGAAACAGCATATCACACGACAGCAGTGGAGGTCTTTGACATCAGGCTCGAAGGTGCCTGCCGCGTGCCAGACAAAAACCTGAAGTGTTCTGCGCAACGAGCGTCTCCAAGCGGCAGCAGAGTGGCGCAGCGGGAGCGTGCTGGGCCCATAACCCAGAGGTCGATGGATCGAAACCATCCTCTGCTATCGTTCACTGTCACCTTGATCTGCTTTCTTCAGCAAGCTGCCTTTGCATCTACTTGCCGATGTTCATATCGATCCACTCCATTCAAACGGCATGGGTTTTAGAGGTCTCAGTGATATTCTGTTCTTGGTCGGTTTCCTCTGAACTGAATCGCAAAACCGATGCTAATGAGCTGGTAAAGTTGAAACTCAGACATCGTCCCCCACTATTAGGACGGATACCACCGATTGTGAATAACCTCAGAGAGAGACAAGTGACAGACAGTCGCCGTGGAATCCATGGGCTGAATGGCTTCTGTCTGCGCGACAATGATGCTACGTGTTGCTCAGGGAGCAAAAATGGTTCATTTTTAACCGTCCCTTCCGTGTTGGACTGCCTGCAGTCCCTCAGCTCAGGGCCGTGGGGATGACTCTCAGTGAGTGAAGGTTTCACGCGGATTCTCTTCATCTGGGACACTTGGGGCTCAGATGTTAACTGCTGCGCGGTCGCAGCAAAGAAAGCGATGCCCACTTTGCAATAGACTTTCCGTAAGATTGCTGCGTGAATACGATTTCTGAACACCAAGCAGGCTGCACAACAATGTGAATTTACCTGGGCGAAGAGTCCTCGGTGTTCATTTCTCTCTGTCCTGCCAGCACAGCATCTTTCTGTCTCTCCGATAACAGACCTTTGGAGAAAGTTCACAATCAAAGTTGTTCATGTTCCCCGCATTAATGTAACTGACACCTCTCACCCCAAGAGTTTCAGAGAGAGAGAGAGAGAGAGAAAGAGGGAGAGAGAGCAGAAGAGCGAATGGACTCTTACACTCCCCCAAACCTACATTCCCCCACCCCCCCCTCCCCCCAGAACAACGTGCAAGTAGAAATAAAATGGTTTAATTATCCGCCAGTGGAGATACTCCTGTTCCTGGGGAAGAGACAAACATCAGCCCCCCGGGGACAGAATGACAAGCAGATGTTCTGGAAAGGCTTTGCTGCTTGCAATTCTTGCAGCAATGTGGAATCTACTTCACACTGAGCAAGTTTCAGCTGGCTCAGAGTCTCCAATGTTCATTGCTGTGTTTACCGCCAGCTCAGAGAAAGAACAATAGGCAGGACGCAGGAGTGAATAACGATCCTCGTGAGAGGGCGAATAACTGTTAATGGAGACTGTTAGTGGCTAACAATACGTCGTGTGTCATAGCAGACGAGGTGATAAACAGGAGTCTTTCGTGTGGTAGGGGTCAAGGACATGGGGGGGTTCAGGCCCTATAGTTATAGAACTCGATATTGAAGACCGGAGGGCTGGAAGGGCTCCAAGTGGAAAATGAGATGTTGTTCCTTCATCTGGAGCGAGAACACTGCTGCAAGCCTGAGACAGGGATGTTGGCCAGGGAACAGGGTGATGTGTTAAAGTGGCAGGCAACCGCAAGGTCAGGGCCTTTAGTTTCTGCGGGCAGAAGCGGGATGTTCTGCGAAGCAGTCACCCAGTTTATGCTTCATGCTACGTTGGGGAAACGACACTGTGAGCAGAGAATGCGGTGGAATGAAATAGCAGCAGGGAGACTGGATGAGAAGCAGCTGTTCGGGAAAGTCTTTGCCGCTTGCTCAAATGTATTTCATACTGAGCATGTCTCAGGTCGCTCAAGAGGTCTGGGGCATTGCCTGCGTGCGTGCTTTCTGGCTCGTTGGTCTAGGCGTATGATTCTCGCTTAGGGTCTGTTACTGCGCTGATTTGCGAGAGATCCCGGGTTCAAATCCCGGACGAGCCCGTGTTTTTTTTTAACTTGACTTGTGCAAAACTGCCTGATTGACTTTCTCAAAAAGCACCTTCGTGAAACCAGCGTGGGCTGCTTGGAGTACGAATGAGGCAGAAAACAGAGAAATGAAATGATTGGAGATCGTGTTCAACAAGCTACTTGGATGCTGCCTGAACTGCTGTGCTCTTCCAGCACCACTAATCCAGAATCTGGTTTCCAGCATCTGCAGTCATTGTTTTTACCATAGTGCTCAACAGGTTGACGTGAGTGGTGCGGTGTTTGAGGAATGTCAGCAATCAAGGTAGATTGGAAAATTGGGACAGCTCTCCTCGGAGAACCGAACTTTTCCAAGTCATGAGGGACCTAGAAACAGGAAATAATGTTGTGAAAATGCTCCCACGCCTGAAAGGATCCATAACGATTCGGCAGAATTTTAGAGTCACGAGCAAAAGAAGTAAAAGTGACATTAGGAAGAACGTTTTCGTACAGGGAGTGGTGAGGGTCAGTAAGTCCCTGTCTGACATTGACAAAGAGGAAGATTCAATGGACCCAAAAGGGAATTCGGTGGTCACGTTCAGATGTGCAGATTTCCGCTGAGAAGGCGAGAGAATGAAATGAAACGACTAGAGTCACACGTTTACTTAAGCGTAGAACCAGCAGAGCGAAGGTGGGCCGCAGAGCCTCCGTCTGCGCTGTGACACATGTTGTGATTCAGTGTGAAATCACAGTTCGACCGACAGAATGTGGGAATTTAGAAAAAAGTTTATATTTACACAGCCTCCATACGTCTGCGAAACAGCATATCACACGACAGCAGTGGAGGTCTTTGACATCAGGCTCGAAGGTGCCTGCCGCGTGCCAGACAAAAACCTGAAGTGTTCTGCGCAACGAGCGTCTCCAAGCGGCAGCAGAGTGGCGCAGCGGGAGCGTGCTGGGCCCATAACCCAGAGGTCGATGGATCGAAACCATCCTCTGCTATCGTTCACTGTCACCTTGATCTGCTTTCTTCAGCAAGCTGCCTTTGCATCTACTTGCCGATGTTCATATCGATCCACTCCATTCAAACGGCATTGGTTTTAGAGGTCTCAGTGATATTCTGTTCTTGGTCGGTTTCCTCTGAACTGAATCGCAAAACCGGTTCTCTTCGATGCTAATGAGCTGGTAAAGTTGAAACTCAGACATCGTCCCCCACTATTAGGACGGATACCACCGATTGTGAATAACCTCAGAGAGAGACAAGTGACAGACAGTCGCCGTGGAATCCATGGGCTGAATGGCTTCTGTCTGCGCGACAATGATGCTACGTGTTGCTCAGGGAGCAAAAATGGTTCATTTTTAACCGTCCCTTCCGTGTTGGACTGCCTGCAGTCCCTCAGCTCAGGGCCGTGGGGATGACTCTCAGTGAGTGAAGGTTTCACGCGGATTCTCTTCATCTGGGACACTTGGGGCTCAGATGTTAACTGCTGCGCGGTCGCAGCAAAGAAAGCGATGCCCACTTTGCAATAGACTTTCCGTAAGATTGCTGCGTGAAGACGATTTCTGAACACCAAGCAGGCTGCACAACAATGTGAATTTACCTGGGCGAAGAGTCCTCGGTGTTCATTTCTCTCTGTCCTGCCAGCACAGCATCTTTCTGTCTCTCCGATAACAGACCTTTGGAGAAAGTTCACAATCAAAGTTGTTCATGTTCCCCGCATTAATGTAACTGACACCTCTCACCCCAAGAGTTTCAGAGAGAGAGAGAGAGAGAGAAAGAGGGAGAGAGAGCAGAAGAGCGAATGGACTCTTACACTCCCCCAAACCTACATTCCCCCACCCCCCCCTCCCCCCAGAACAACGTGCAAGTAGAAATAAAATGGTTTAATTATCCGCCAGTGGAGATACTCCTGTTCCTGGGGAAGAGACAAACATCAGCCCCCCGGGGACAGAATGACAAGCAGATGTTCTGGAAAGGCTTTGCTGCTTGCAATTCTTGCAGCAATGTGGAATCTACTTCACACTGAGCAAGTTTCAGCTGGCTCAGAGTCTCCAATGTTCATTGCTGTGTTTACCGCCAGCTCAGAGAAAGAACAATAGGCAGGACGCAGGAGTGAATAACGATCCTCGTGAGAGGGCGAATAACTGTTAATGGAGACTGTTAGTGGCTAACAATACGTCGTGTGTCATAGCAGACGAGGTGATAAACAGGAGTCTTTCGTGTGGTAGGGGTCAAGGACATGGGGGGGTTCAGGCCCTATAGTTATAGAACTCGATATTGAAGACCGGAGGGCTGGAAGGGCTCCAAGTGGAAAATGAGATGTTGTTCCTTCATCTGGAGCGAGAACACTGCTGCAAGCCTGAGACAGGGATGTTGGCCAGGGAACAGGGTGATGTGTTAAAGTGGCAGGCAACCGCAAGGTCAGGGCCTTTAGTTTCTGCGGGCAGAAGCGGGATGTTCTGCGAAGCAGTCACCCAGTTTATGCTTCATGCTACGTTGGGGAAACGACACTGTGAGCAGAGAATGCGGTGGAATGAAATAGCAGCAGGGAGACTGGATGAGAAGCAGCTGTTCGGGAAAGTCTTTGCCGCTTGCTCAAATGTATTTCATACTGAGCATGTCTCAGGTCGCTCAAGAGGTCTGGGGCATTACCTGCGTGCGTGCTTTCTGGCTCGTTGGTCTAGGCGTATGATTCTCGCTTAGGGTCTGTTACTGCGCTGATTTGCGAGAGATCCCGGGTTCAAATCCCGGACGAGCCCGTGTTTTTTTTTAACTTGACTTGTGCAAAACTGCCTGATTGACTTTCTCAAAAAGCACCTTCGTGAAACCAGCGTGGGCTGCTTGGAGTACGAATGAGGCAGAAAACAGAGAAATGAAATGATTGGAGATCGTGTTCAACAAGCTACTTGGATGCTGCCTGAACTGCTGTGCTCTTCCAGCACCACTAATCCAGAATCTGGTTTCCAGCATCTGCAGTCATTGTTTTTACCATAGTGCTCAACAGGTTGACGTGAGTGGTGCGGTGTTTGAGGAATGTCAGCAATCAAGGTAGATTGGAAAATTGGGACAGCTCTCCTCGGAGAACCGAACTTTTCCAAGTCATGAGGGACCTAGAAACAGGAAATAATGTTGTGAAAATGCTCCCACGCCTGAAAGGATCCATAACGATTCGGCAGAATTTTAGAGTCACGAGCAAAAGAAGTAAAAGTGACATTAGGAAGAACGTTTTCGTACAGGGAGTGGTGAGGGTCAGTAAGTCCCTGTCTGACATTGACAAAGAGGAAGATTCAATGGACCCAAAAGGGAATTCGGTGGTCACGTTCAGATGTGCAGATTTCCGCTGAGAAGGCGAGAGAATGAAATGAAACGACTAGAGTCACACGTTTACTTAAGCGTAGAACCAGCAGAGCGAAGGTGGGCCGCAGAGCCTCCGTCTGCGCTGTGACACATGTTGTGATTCAGTGTGAAATCACAGTTCGACCGACAGAATGTGGGAATTTAGAAAAAAGTTTATATTTACACAGCCTCCATACGTCTGCGAAACAGCATATCACACGACAGCAGTGGAGGTCTTTGACATCAGGCTCGAAGGTGCCTGCCGCGTGCCAGACAAAAACCTGAAGTGTTCTGCGCAACGAGCGTCTCCAAGCGGCAGCAGAGTGGCGCAGCGGGAGCGTGCTGGGCCCATAACCCAGAGGTCGATGGATCGAAACCATCCTCTGCTATCGTTCACTGTCACCTTGATCTGCTTTCTTCAGCAAGCTGCCTTTGCATCTACTTGCCGATGTTCATATCGATCCACTCCATTCAAACGGCATTGGTTTTAGAGGTCTCAGTGATATTCTGTTCTTGGTCGGTTTCCTCTGAACTGAATCGCAAAACCGGTTCTCTTCGATGCTAATGAGCTGGTAAAGTTGAAACTCAGACATCGTCCCCCACTATTAGGACGGATACCACCGATTGTGAATAACCTCAGAGAGAGACAAGTGACAGACAGTCGCCGTGGAATCCATGGGCTGAATGGCTTCTGTCTGCGCGACAATGATGCTACGTGTTGCTCAGGGAGCAAAAATGGTTCATTTTTAACCGTCCCTTCCGTGTTGGACTGCCTGCAGTCCCTCAGCTCAGGGCCGTGGGGATGACTCTCAGTGAGTGAAGGTTTCACGCGGATTCTCTTCATCTGGGACACTTGGGGCTCAGATGTTAACTGCTGCGCGGTCGCAGCAAAGAAAGCGATGCCCACTTTGCAATAGACTTTCCGTAAGATTGCTGCGTGAAGACGATTTCTGAACACCAAGCAGGCTGCACAACAATGTGAATTTACCTGGGCGAAGAGTCCTCGGTGTTCATTTCTCTCTGTCCTGCCAGCACAGCATCTTTCTGTCTCTCCGATAACAGACCTTTGGAGAAAGTTCACAATCAAAGTTGTTCATGTTCCCCGCATTAATGTAACTGACACCTCTCACCCCAAGAGTTTCAGAGAGAGAGAGAGAGAGAGAAAGAGGGAGAGAGAGCAGAAGAGCGAATGGACTCTTACACTCCCCCAAACCTACATTCCCCCACCCCCCCCCCCCCACCCCCCAGAACAACGTGCAAGTAGAAATAAAATGGTTTAATTATCCGCCAGTGGAGATACTCCTGTTCCTGGGGAAGAGACAAACATCAGCCCCCCGGGGACAGAATGACAAGCAGATGTTCTGGAAAGGCTTTGCTGCTTGCAATTCTTGCAGCAATGTGGAATCTACTTCACACTGAGCAAGTTTCAGCTGGCTCAGAGTCTCCAATGTTCATTGCTGTGTTTACCGCCAGCTCAGAGAAAGAACAATAGGCAGGACGCAGGAGTGAATAACGATCCTCGTGAGAGGGCGAATAACTGTTAATGGAGACTGTTAGTGGCTAACAATACGTCGTGTGTCATAGCAGACGAGGTGATAAACAGGAGTCTTTCGTGTGGTAGGGGTCAAGGACATGGGGGGGGTTCAGGCCCTATAGTTATAGAACTCGATATTGAAGACCGGAGGGCTGGAAGGGCTCCAAGTGGAAAATGAGATGTTGTTCCTTCATCTGGAGCGAGAACACTGCTGCAAGCCTGAGACAGGGATGTTGGCCAGGGAACAGGGTGATGTGTTAAAGTGGCAGGCAACCGCAAGGTCAGGGCCTTTAGTTTCTGCGGGCAGAAGCGGGATGTTCTGCGAAGCAGTCACCCAGTTTATGCTTCATGCTACGTTGGGGAAACGACACTGTGAGCAGAGAATGCGGTGGAATGAAATAGCAGCAGGGAGACTGGATGAGAAGCAGCTGTTCGGGAAAGTCTTTGCCGCTTGCTCAAATGTATTTCATACTGAGCATGTCTCAGGTCGCTCAAGAGGTCTGGGGCATTACCTGCGTGCGTGCTTTCTGGCTCGTTGGTCTAGGCGTATGATTCTCGCTTAGGGTCTGTTACTGCGCTGATTTGCGAGAGGTCCCGGGTTCAAATCCCGGACGAGCCCGTGTTTTTTTTTAACTTGACTTGTGCAAAACTGCCTGATTGACTTTCTCAAAAAGCACCTTCGTGAAACCAGCGTGGGCTGCTTGGAGTACGAATGAGGCAGAAAACAGAGAAATGAAATGATTGGAGATCGTGTTCAACAAGCTACTTGGATGCTGCCTGAACTGCTGTGCTCTTCCAGCACCACTAATCCAGAATCTGGTTTCCAGCATCTGCAGTCATTGTTTTTACCATAGTGCTCAACAGGTTGACGTGAGTGGTGCGGTGTTTGAGGAATGTCAGCAATCAAGGTAGATTGGAAAATTGGGACAGCTCTCCTCGGAGAACCGAACTTTTCCAAGTCATGAGGGACCTAGAAACAGGAAATAATGTTGTGAAAATGCTCCCACGCCTGAAAGGATCCATAACGATTCGGCAGAATTTTAGAGTCACGAGGAAAAGAAGTAAAAGTGACATTAGGAAGAACGTTTTCGTACAGGGAGTGGTGAGGGTCAGTAAGTCCCTGTCTGACATTGACAAAGAGGAAGATTCAATGGACCCAAAAGGGAATTCGGTGGTCACGTTCAGATGTGCAGATTTCCGCTGAGAAGGCGAGAGAATGAAATGAAACGACTAGAGTCACACGTTTACTTAAGCGTAGAACCAGCAGAGCGAAGGTGGGCCGCAGAGCCTCCGTCTGCGCTGTGACACATGTTGTGATTCAGTGTGAAATCACAGTTCGACCGACAGAATGTGGGAATTTAGAAAAAAGTTTATATTTACACAGCCTCCATACGTCTGCGAAACAGCATATCACACGACAGCAGTGGAGGTCTTTGACATCAGGCTCGAAGGTGCCTGCCGCGTGCCAGACAAAAACCTGAAGTGTTCTGCGCAACGAGCGTCTCCAAGCGGCAGCAGAGTGGCGCAGCGGGAGCGTGCTGGGCCCATAACCCAGAGGTCGATGGATCGAAACCATCCTCTGCTATCGTTCACTGTCACCTTGATCTGCTTTCTTCAGCAAGCTGCCTTTGCATCTACTTGCCGATGTTCATATCGATCCACTCCATTCAAACGGCATGGGTTTTAGAGGTCTCAGTGATATTCTGTTCTTGGTCGGTTTCCTCTGAACTGAATCCCCAAAACGGTTCTCTTCGATGCTAATGAGCTGGTAAAGTTGAAACTCAGACATCGTCCCCCACTATTAGGACGGATACCACCGATTGTGAATAACCTCAGAGAGAGACAAGTGACAGACAGTCGCCGTGGAATCCATGGGCTGAATGGCTTCTGTCTGCGCGACAATGATGCTACGTGTTGCTCAGGGAGCAAAAATGGTTCATTTTTAACCGTCCCTTCCGTGTTGGACTGCCTGCAGTCCCTCAGCTCAGGGCCGTGGGGATGACTCTCAGTGAGTGAAGGTTTCACGCGGATTCTCTTCATCTGGGACACTTGGGGCTCAGATGTTAACTGCTGCGCGGTCGCAGCAAAGAAAGCGATGCCCACTTTGCAATAGACTTTCCGTAAGATTGCTGCGTGAAGACGATTTCTGAACACCAAGCAGGCTGCACAACAATGTGAATTTACCTGGGCGAAGAGTCCTCGGTGTTCATTTCTCTCTGTCCTGCCAGCACAGCATCTTTCTGTCTCTCCGATAACAGACCTTTGGAGAAAGTTCACAATCAAAGTTGTTCATGTTCCCCGCATTAATGTAACTGACACCTCTCACCCCAAGAGTTTCAGAGAGAGAGAGAGAGAGAGAAAGAGGGAGAGAGAGCAGAAGAGCGAATGGACTCTTACACTCCCCCAAACCTACATTCCCCCACCCCCCCCTCCCCCCAGAACAACGTGCAAGTAGAAATAAAATGGTTTAATTATCCGCCAGTGGAGATACTCCTGTTCCTGGGGAAGAGACAAACATCAGCCCCCCGGGGACAGAATGACAAGCAGATGTTCTGGAAAGGCTTTGCTGCTTGCAATTCTTGCAGCAATGTGGAATCTACTTCACACTGAGCAAGTTTCAGCTGGCTCAGAGTCTCCAATGTTCATTGCTGTGTTTACCGCCAGCTCAGAGAAAGAACAATAGGCAGGACGCAGGAGTGAATAACGATCCTCGTGAGAGGGCGAATAACTGTTAATGGAGACTGTTAGTGGCTAACAATACGTCGTGTGTCATAGCAGACGAGGTGATAAACAGGAGTCTTTCGTGTGGTAGGGGTCAAGGACATGGGGGGGTTCAGGCCCTATAGTTATAGAACTCGATATTGAAGACCGGAGGGCTGGAAGGGCTCCAAGTGGAAAATGAGATGTTGTTCCTTCATCTGGAGCGAGAACACTGCTGCAAGCCTGAGACAGGGATGTTGGCCAGGGAACAGGGTGATGTGTTAAAGTGGCAGGCAACCGCAAGGTCAGGGCCTTTAGTTTCTGCGGGCAGAAGCGGGATGTTCTGCGAAGCAGTCACCCAGTTTATGCTTCATGCTACGTTGGGGAAACGACACTGTGAGCAGAGAATGCGGTGGAATGAAATAGCAGCAGGGAGACTGGATGAGAAGCAGCTGTTCGGGAAAGTCTTTGCCGCTTGCTCAAATGTATTTCATACTGAGCATGTCTCAGGTCGCTCAAGAGGTCTGGGGCATTATCTGCGTGCGTGCTTTCTGGCTCGTTGGTCTAGGCGTATGATTCTCGCTTAGGGTCTGTTACTGCGCTGATTTGCGAGAGATCCCGGGTTCAAATCCCGGACGAGCCCGTGTTTTTTTTTAACTTGACTTGTGCAAAACTGCCTGATTGACTTTCTCAAAAAGCACCTTCGTGAAACCAGCGTGGGCTGCTTGGAGTACGAATGAGGCAGAAAACAGAGAAATGAAATGATTGGAGATCGTGTTCAACAAGCTACTTGGATGCTGCCTGAACTGCTGTGCTCTTCCAGCACCACTAATCCAGAATCTGGTTTCCAGCATCTGCAGTCATTGTTTTTACCATAGTGCTCAACAGGTTGACGTGAGTGGTGCGGTGTTTGAGGAATGTCAGCAATCAAGGTAGATTGGAAAATTGGGACAGCTCTCCTCGGAGAACCGAACTTTTCCAAGTCATGAGGGACCTAGAAACAGGAAATAATGTTGTGAAAATGCTCCCACGCCTGAAAGGATCCATAACGATTCGGCAGAATTTTAGAGTCACGAGGAAAAGAAGTAAAAGTGACATTAGGAAGAACGTTTTCGTACAGGGAGTGGTGAGGGTCAGTAAGTCCCTGTCTGACATTGACAAAGAGGAAGATTCAATGGACCCAAAAGGGAATTCGGTGGTCACGTTCAGATGTGCAGATTTCCGCTGAGAAGGCGAGAGAATGAAATGAAACGACTAGAGTCACACGTTTACTTAAGCGTAGAACCAGCAGAGCGAAGGTGGGCCGCAGAGCCTCCGTCTGCGCTGTGACACATGTTGTGATTCAGTGTGAAATCACAGTTCGACCGACAGAATGTGGGAATTTAGAAAAAAGTTTATATTTACACAGCCTCCATACGTCTGCGAAACAGCATATCACACGACAGCAGTGGAGGTCTTTGACATCAGGCTCGAAGGTGCCTGCCGCGTGCCAGACAAAAACCTGAAGTGTTCTGCGCAACGAGCGTCTCCAAGCGGCAGCAGAGTGGCGCAGCGGGAGCGTGCTGGGCCCATAACCCAGAGGTCGATGGATCGAAACCATCCTCTGCTATCGTTCACTGTCACCTTGATCTGCTTTCTTCAGCAAGCTGCCTTTGCATCTACTTGCCGATGTTCATATCGATCCACTCCATTCAAACGGCATGGGTTTTAGAGGTCTCAGTGATATTCTGTTCTTGGTCGGTTTCCTCTGAACTGAATCCCCAAAACGGTTCTCTTCGATGCTAATGAGCTGGTAAAGTTGAAACTCAGACATCGTCCCCCACTATTAGGACGGATACCACCGATTGTGAATAACCTCAGAGAGAGACAAGTGACAGACAGTCGCCGTGGAATCCATGGGCTGAATGGCTTCTGTCTGCGCGACAATGATGCTACGTGTTGCTCAGGGAGCAAAAATGGTTCATTTTTAACCGTCCCTTCCGTGTTGGACTGCCTGCAGTCCCTCAGCTCAGGGCCGTGGGGATGACTCTCAGTGAGTGAAGGTTTCACGCGGATTCTCTTCATCTGGGACACTTGGGGCTCAGATGTTAACTGCTGCGCGGTCGCAGCAAAGAAAGCGATGCCCACTTTGCAATAGACTTTCCGTAAGATTGCTGCGTGAAGACGATTTCTGAACACCAAGCAGGCTGCACAACAATGTGAATTTACCTGGGCGAAGAGTCCTCGGTGTTCATTTCTCTCTGTCCTGCCAGCACAGCATCTTTCTGTCTCTCCGATAACAGACCTTTGGAGAAAGTTCACAATCAAAGTTGTTCATGTTCCCCGCATTAATGTAACTGACACCTCTCACCCCAAGAGTTTCAGAGAGAGAGAGAGAGAGAGAAAGAGGGAGAGAGAGCAGAAGAGCGAATGGACTCTTACACTCCCCCAAACCTACATTCCCCCACCCCCCCCTCCCCCCAGAACAACGTGCAAGTAGAAATAAAATGGTTTAATTATCCGCCAGTGGAGATACTCCTGTTCCTGGGGAAGAGACAAACATCAGCCCCCCGGGGACAGAATGACAAGCAGATGTTCTGGAAAGGCTTTGCTGCTTGCAATTCTTGCAGCAATGTGGAATCTACTTCACACTGAGCAAGTTTCAGCTGGCTCAGAGTCTCCAATGTTCATTGCTGTGTTTACCGCCAGCTCAGAGAAAGAACAATAGGCAGGACGCAGGAGTGAATAACGATCCTCGTGAGAGGGCGAATAACTGTTAATGGAGACTGTTAGTGGCTAACAATACGTCGTGTGTCATAGCAGACGAGGTGATAAACAGGAGTCTTTCGTGTGGTAGGGGTCAAGGACATGGGGGGGTTCAGGCCCTATAGTTATAGAACTCGATATTGAAGACCGGAGGGCTGGAAGGGCTCCAAGTGGAAAATGAGATGTTGTTCCTTCATCTGGAGCGAGAACACTGCTGCAAGCCTGAGACAGGGATGTTGGCCAGGGAACAGGGTGATGTGTTAAAGTGGCAGGCAACCGCAAGGTCAGGGCCTTTAGTTTCTGCGGGCAGAAGCGGGATGTTCTGCGAAGCAGTCACCCAGTTTATGCTTCATGCTACGTTGGGGAAACGACACTGTGAGCAGAGAATGCGGTGGAATGAAATAGCAGCAGGGAGACTGGATGAGAAGCAGCTGTTCGGGAAAGTCTTTGCCGCTTGCTCAAATGTATTTCATACTGAGCATGTCTCAGGTCGCTCAAGAGGTCTGGGGCATTACCTGCGTGCGTGCTTTCTGGCTCGTTGGTCTAGGCGTATGATTCTCGCTTAGGGTCTGTTACTGCGCTGATTTGCGAGAGATCCCGGGTTCAAATCCCGGACGAGCCCGTGTTTTTTTTTAACTTGACTTGTGCAAAACTGCCTGATTGACTTTCTCAAAAAGCACCTTCGTGAAACCAGCGTGGGCTGCTTGGAGTACGAATGAGGCAGAAAACAGAGAAATGAAATGATTGGAGATCGTGTTCAACAAGCTACTTGGATGCTGCCTGAACTGCTGTGCTCTTCCAGCACCACTAATCCAGAATCTGGTTTCCAGCATCTGCAGTCATTGTTTTTACCATAGTGCTCAACAGGTTGACGTGAGTGGTGCGGTGTTTGAGGAATGTCAGCAATCAAGGTAGATTGGAAAATTGGGACAGCTCTCCTCGGAGAACCGAACTTTTCCAAGTCATGAGGGACCTAGAAACAGGAAATAATGTTGTGAAAATGCTCCCACGCCTGAAAGGATCCATAACGATTCGGCAGAATTTTAGAGTCACGAGGAAAAGAAGTAAAAGTGACATTAGGAAGAACGTTTTCGTACAGGGAGTGGTGAGGGTCAGTAAGTCCCTGTCTGACATTGACAAAGAGGAAGATTCAATGGACCCAAAAGGGAATTCGGTGGTCACGTTCAGATGTGCAGATTTCCGCTGAGAAGGCGAGAGAATGAAATGAAACGACTAGAGTCACACGTTTACTTAAGCGTAGAACCAGCAGAGCGAAGGTGGGCCGCAGAGCCTCCGTCTGCGCTGTGACACATGTTGTGATTCAGTGTGAAATCACAGTTCGACCGACAGAATGTGGGAATTTAGAAAAAAGTTTATATTTACACAGCCTCCATACGTCTGCGAAACAGCATATCACACGACAGCAGTGGAGGTCTTTGACATCAGGCTCGAAGGTGCCTGCCGCGTGCCAGACAAAAACCTGAAGTGTTCTGCGCAACGAGCGTCTCCAAGCGGCAGCAGAGTGGCGCAGCGGGAGCGTGCTGGGCCCATGACCCAGAGGTCGATGGATCGAAACCATCCTCTGCTATCGTTCACTGTCACCTTGATCTGCTTTCTTCAGCAAGCTGCCTTTGCATCTACTTGCCGATGTTCATATCGATCCACTCCATTCAAACGGCATTGGTTTTAGAGGTCTCAGTGATATTCTGTTCTTGGTCGGTTTCCTCTGAACTGAATCGCAAAACCGGTTCTCTTCGATGCTAATGAGCTGGTAAAGTTGAAACTCAGACATCGTCCCCCACTATTAGGACGGATACCACCGATTGTGAATAACCTCAGAGAGAGACAAGTGACAGACAGTCGCCGTGGAATCCATGGGCTGAATGGCTTCTGTCTGCGCGACAATGATGCTACGTGTTGCTCAGGGAGCAAAAATGGTTCATTTTTAACCGTCCCTTCCGTGTTGGACTGCCTGCAGTCCCTCAGCTCAGGGCCGTGGGGATGACTCTCAGTGAGTGAAGGTTTCACGCGGATTCTCTTCATCTGGGACACTTGGGGCTCAGATGTTAACTGCTGCGCGGTCGCAGCAAAGAAAGCGATGCCCACTTTGCAATAGACTTTCCGTAAGATTGCTGCGTGAAGACGATTTCTGAACACCAAGCAGGCTGCACAACAATGTGAATTTACCTGGGCGAAGAGTCCTCGGTGTTCATTTCTCTCTGTCCTGCCAGCACAGCATCTTTCTGTCTCTCCGATAACAGACCTTTGGAGAAAGTTCACAATCAAAGTTGTTCATGTTCCCCGCATTAATGTAACTGACACCTCTCACCCCAAGAGTTTCAGAGAGAGAGAGAGAGAGAGAAAGAGGGAGAGAGAGCAGAAGAGCGAATGGACTCTTACACTCCCCCAAACCTACATTCCCCCACCCCCCCCACCCCCCAGAACAACGTGCAAGTAGAAATAAAATGGTTTAATTATCCGCCAGTGGAGATACTCCTGTTCCTGGGGAAGAGACAAACATCAGCCCCCCGGGGACAGAATGACAAGCAGATGTTCTGGAAAGGCTTTGCTGCTTGCAATTCTTGCAGCAATGTGGAATCTACTTCACACTGAGCAAGTTTCAGCTGGCTCAGAGTCTCCAATGTTCATTGCTGTGTTTACCGCCAGCTCAGAGAAAGAACAATAGGCAGGACGCAGGAGTGAATAACGATCCTCGTGAGAGGGCGAATAACTGTTAATGGAGACTGTTAGTGGCTAACAATACGTCGTGTGTCATAGCAGACGAGGTGATAAACAGGAGTCTTTCGTGTGGTAGGGGTCAAGGACATGGGGGGGGTTCAGGCCCTATAGTTATAGAACTCGATATTGAAGACCGGAGGGCTGGAAGGGCTCCAAGTGGAAAATGAGATGTTGTTCCTTCATCTGGAGCGAGAACACTGCTGCAAGCCTGAGACAGGGATGTTGGCCAGGGAACAGGGTGATGTGTTAAAGTGGCAGGCAACCGCAAGGTCAGGGCCTTTAGTTTCTGCGGGCAGAAGCGGGATGTTCTGCGAAGCAGTCACCCAGTTTATGCTTCATGCTACGTTGGGGAAACGACACTGTGAGCAGAGAATGCGGTGGAATGAAATAGCAGCAGGGAGACTGGATGAGAAGCAGCTGTTCGGGAAAGTCTTTGCCGCTTGCTCAAATGTATTTCATACTGAGCATGTCTCAGGTCGCTCAAGAGGTCTGGGGCATTACCTGCGTGCGTGCTTTCTGGCTCGTTGGTCTAGGCGTATGATTCTCGCTTAGGGTCTGTTACTGCGCTGATTTGCGAGAGGTCCCGGGTTCAAATCCCGGACGAGCCCGTGTTTTTTTTTAACTTGACTTGTGCAAAACTGCCTGATTGACTTTCTCAAAAAGCACCTTCGTGAAACCAGCGTGGGCTGCTTGGAGTACGAATGAGGCAGAAAACAGAGAAATGAAATGATTGGAGATCGTGTTCAACAAGCTACTTGGATGCTGCCTGAACTGCTGTGCTCTTCCAGCACCACTAATCCAGAATCTGGTTTCCAGCATCTGCAGTCATTGTTTTTACCATAGTGCTCAACAGGTTGACGTGAGTGGTGCGGTGTTTGAGGAATGTCAGCAATCAAGGTAGATTGGAAAATTGGGACAGCTCTCCTCGGAGAACCGAACTTTTCCAAGTCATGAGGGACCTAGAAACAGGAAATAATGTTGTGAAAATGCTCCCACGCCTGAAAGGATCCATAACGATTCGGCAGAATTTTAGAGTCACGAGGAAAAGAAGTAAAAGTGACATTAGGAAGAACGTTTTCGTACAGGGAGTGGTGAGGGTCAGTAAGTCCCTGTCTGACATTGACAAAGAGGAAGATTCAATGGACCCAAAAGGGAATTCGGTGGTCACGTTCAGATGTGCAGATTTCCGCTGAGAAGGCGAGAGAATGAAATGAAACGACTAGAGTCACACGTTTACTTAAGCGTAGAACCAGCAGAGCGAAGGTGGGCCGCAGAGCCTCCGTCTGCGCTGTGACACATGTTGTGATTCAGTGTGAAATCACAGTTCGACCGACAGAATGTGGGAATTTAGAAAAAAGTTTATATTTACACAGCCTCCATACGTCTGCGAAACAGCATATCACACGACAGCAGTGGAGGTCTTTGACATCAGGCTCGAAGGTGCCTGCCGCGTGCCAGACAAAAACCTGAAGTGTTCTGCGCAACGAGCGTCTCCAAGCGGCAGCAGAGTGGCGCAGCGGGAGCGTGCTGGGCCCATAACCCAGAGGTCGATGGATCGAAACCATCCTCTGCTATCGTTCACTGTCACCTTGATCTGCTTTCTTCAGCAAGCTGCCTTTGCATCTACTTGCCGATGTTCATATCGATCCACTCCATTCAAACGGCATGGGTTTTAGAGGTCTCAGTGATATTCTGTTCTTGGTCGGTTTCCTCTGAACTGAATCGCAAAACCGGTTCTCTTCGATGCTAATGAGCTGGTAAAGTTGAAACTCAGACATCGTCCCCCACTATTAGGACGGATACCACCGATTGTGAATAACCTCAGAGAGAGACAAGTGACAGACAGTCGCCGTGGAATCCATGGGCTGAATGGCTTCTGTCTGCGCGACAATGATGCTACGTGTTGCTCAGGGAGCAAAAATGGTTCATTTTTAACCGTCCCTTCCGTGTTGGACTGCCTGCAGTCCCTCAGCTCAGGGCCGTGGGGATGACTCTCAGTGAGTGAAGGTTTCACGCGGATTCTCTTCATCTGGGACACTTGGGGCTCAGATGTTAACTGCTGCGCTGTCGCAGCAAAGAAAGCGATGCCCACTTTGCAATAGACTTTCCGTAAGATTGCTGCGTGAAGACGATTTCTGAACACCAAGCAGGCTGCACAACAATGTGAATTTACCTGGGCGAAGAGTCCTCGGTGTTCATTTCTCTCTGTCCTGCCAGCACAGCATCTTTCTGTCTCTCCGATAACAGACCTTTGGAGAAAGTTCACAATCAAAGTTGTTCATGTTCCCCGCATTAATGTAACTGACACCTCTCACCCCAAGAGTTTCAGAGAGAGAGAGAGAGAGAGAAAGAGGGAGAGAGAGCAGAAGAGCGAATGGACTCTTACACTCCCCCAAACCTACATTCCCCCACCCCCCCCCCCCCACCCCCCAGAACAACGTGCAAGTAGAAATAAAATGGTTTAATTATCCGCCAGTGGAGATACTCCTGTTCCTGGGGAAGAGACAAACATCAGCCCCCCGGGGACAGAATGACAAGCAGATGTTCTGGAAAGGCTTTGCTGCTTGCAATTCTTGCAGCAATGTGGAATCTACTTCACACTGAGCAAGTTTCAGCTGGCTCAGAGTCTCCAATGTTCATTGCTGTGTTTACCGCCAGCTCAGAGAAAGAACAATAGGCAGGACGCAGGAGTGAATAACGATCCTCGTGAGAGGGCGAATAACTGTTAATGGAGACTGTTAGTGGCTAACAATACGTCGTGTGTCATAGCAGACGAGGTGATAAACAGGAGTCTTTCGTGTGGTAGGGGTCAAGGACATGGGGGGGGGTTCAGGCCCTATAGTTATAGAACTCGATATTGAAGACCGGAGGGCTGGAAGGGCTCCAAGTGGAAAATGAGATGTTGTTCCTTCATCTGGAGCGAGAACACTGCTGCAAGCCTGAGACAGGGATTATGGCCAGGGAACAGGGTGATGTGTTAAAGTGGCAGGCAACCGCAAGGTCAGGGCCTTTAGTTTCTGCGGGCAGAAGCGGGATGTTCTGCGAAGCAGTCACCCAGTTTATGCTTCATGCTACGTTGGGGAAACGACACTGTGAGCAGAGAATGCGGTGGAATGAAATAGCAGCAGGGAGACTGGATGAGAAGCAGCTGTTCGGGAAAGTCTTTGCCGCTTGCTCAAATGTATTTCATACTGAGCATGTCTCAGGTCGCTCAAGAGGTCTGGGGCATTACCTGCGTGCGTGCTTTCTGGCTCGTTGGTCTAGGCGTATGATTCTCGCTTAGGGTCTGTTACTGCGCTGATTTGCGAGAGATCCCGGGTTCAAATCCCGGACGAGCCCGTGTTTTTTTTTAACTTGACTTGTGCAAAACTGCCTGATTGACTTTCTCAAAAAGCACCTTCGTGAAACCAGCGTGGGCTGCTTGGAGTACGAATGAGGCAGAAAACAGAGAAATGAAATGATTGGAGATCGTGTTCAACAAGCTACTTGGATGCTGCCTGAACTGCTGTGCTCTTCCAGCACCACTAATCCAGAATCTGGTTTCCAGCATCTGCAGTCATTGTTTTTACCATAGTGCTCAACAGGTTGACGTGAGTGGTGCGGTGTTTGAGGAATGTCAGCAATCAAGGTAGATTGGAAAATTGGGACAGCTCTCCTCGGAGAACCGAACTTTTCCAAGTCATGAGGGACCTAGAAACAGGAAATAATGTTGTGAAAATGCTCCCACGCCTGAAAGGATCCATAACGATTCGGCAGAATTTTAGAGTCACGAGCAAAAGAAGTAAAAGTGACATTAGGAAGAACGTTTTCGTACAGGGAGTGGTGAGGGTCAGTAAGTCCCTGTCTGACATTGACAAAGAGGAAGATTCAATGGACCCAAAAGGGAATTCGGTGGTCACGTTCAGATGTGCAGATTTCCGCTGAGAAGGCGAGAGAATGAAATGAAACGACTAGAGTCACACGTTTACTTAAGCGTAGAACCAGCAGAGCGAAGGTGGGCCGCAGAGCCTCCGTCTGCGCTGTGACACATGTTGTGATTCAGTGTGAAATCACAGTTCGACCGACAGAATGTGGGAATTTAGAAAAAAGTTTATATTTACACAGCCTCCATACGTCTGCGAAACAGCATATCACACGACAGCAGTGGAGGTCTTTGACATCAGGCTCGAAGGTGCCTGCCGCGTGCCAGACAAAAACCTGAAGTGTTCTGCGCAACGAGCGTCTCCAAGCGGCAGCAGAGTGGCGCAGCGGGAGCGTGCTGGGCCCATAACCCAGAGGTCGATGGATCGAAACCATCCTCTGCTATCGTTCACTGTCACCTTGATCTGCTTTCTTCAGCAAGCTGCCTTTGCATCTACTTGCCGATGTTCATATCGATCCACTCCATTCAAACGGCATGGGTTTTAGAGGTCTCAGTGATATTCTGTTCTTGGTCGGTTTCCTCTGAACTGAATCGCAAAACCGGTTCTCTTCGATGCTAATGAGCTGGTAAAGTTGAAACTCAGACATCGTCCCCCACTATTAGGACGGATACCACCGATTGTGAATAACCTCAGAGAGAGACAAGTGACAGACAGTCGCCGTGGAATCCATGGGCTGAATGGCTTCTGTCTGCGCGACAATGATGCTACGTGTTGCTCAGGGAGCAAAAATGGTTCATTTTTAACCGTCCCTTCCGTGTTGGACTGCCTGCAGTCCCTCAGCTCAGGGCCGTGGGGATGACTCTCAGTGAGTGAAGGTTTCACGCGGATTCTCTTCATCTGGGACACTTGGGGCTCAGATGTTAACTGCTGCGCTGTCGCAGCAAAGAAAGCGATGCCCACTTTGCAATAGACTTTCCGTAAGATTGCTGCGTGAAGACGATTTCTGAACACCAAGCAGGCTGCACAACAATGTGAATTTACCTGGGCGAAGAGTCCTCGGTGTTCATTTCTCTCTGTCCTGCCAGCACAGCATCTTTCTGTCTCTCCGATAACAGACCTTTGGAGAAAGTTCACAATCAAAGTTGTTCATGTTCCCCGCATTAATGTAACTGACACCTCTCACCCCAAGAGTTTCAGAGAGAGAGAGAGAGAGAGAAAGAGGGAGAGAGAGCAGAAGAGCGAATGGACTCTTACA
Source organism: Chiloscyllium punctatum (assembly GCF_047496795.1). Taxonomy (NCBI): domain Eukaryota; kingdom Metazoa; phylum Chordata; class Chondrichthyes; order Orectolobiformes; family Hemiscylliidae; genus Chiloscyllium; species Chiloscyllium punctatum. The sequence goes on along the minus strand of NC_092774.1, from coordinate 62,669,907 downwards.
CTCCCCCAAACCTACATTCCCCCACCCCCCCCCCCCCCCCACCCCCCAGAACAACGTGCAAGTAGAAATAAAATGGTTTAATTATCCGCCAGTGGAGATACTCCTGTTCCTGGGGAAGAGACAAACATCAGCCCCCCGGGGACAGAATGACAAGCAGATGTTCTGGAAAGGCTTTGCTGCTTGCAATTCTTGCAGCAATGTGGAATCTACTTCACACTGAGCAAGTTTCAGCTGGCTCAGAGTCTCCAATGTTCATTGCTGTGTTTACCGCCAGCTCAGAGAAAGAACAATAGGCAGGACGCAGGAGTGAATAACGATCCTCGTGAGAGGGCGAATAACTGTTAATGGAGACTGTTAGTGGCTAACAATACGTCGTGTGTCATAGCAGACGAGGTGATAAACAGGAGTCTTTCGTGTGGTAGGGGTCAAGGACATGGGGGTGGGGTTCAGGCCCTATAGTTATAGAACTCGATATTGAAGACCGGAGGGCTGGAAGGGCTCCAAGTGGAAAATGAGATGTTGTTCCTTCATCTGGAGCGAGAACACTGCTGCAAGCCTGAGACAGGGATTATGGCCAGGGAACAGGGTGATGTGTTAAAGTGGCAGGCAACCGCAAGGTCAGGGCCTTTAGTTTCTGCGGGCAGAAGCGGGATGTTCTGCGAAGCAGTCACCCAGTTTATGCTTCATGCTACGTTGGGGAAACGACACTGTGAGCAGAGAATGCGGTGGAATGAAATAGCAGCAGGGAGACTGGATGAGAAGCAGCTGTTCGGGAAAGTCTTTGCCGCTTGCTCAAATGTATTTCATACTGAGCATGTCTCAGGTCGCTCAAGAGGTCTGGGGCATTACCTGCGTGCGTGCTTTCTGGCTCGTTGGTCTAGGCGTATGATTCTCGCTTAGGGTCTGTTACTGCGCTGATTTGCGAGAGATCCCGGGTTCAAATCCCGGACGAGCCCGTGTTTTTTTTTAACTTGACTTGTGCAAAACTGCCTGATTGACTTTCTCAAAAAGCACCTTCGTGAAACCAGCGTGGGCTGCTTGGAGTACGAATGAGGCAGAAAACAGAGAAATGAAATGATTGGAGATCGTGTTCAACAAGCTACTTGGATGCTGCCTGAACTGCTGTGCTCTTCCAGCACCACTAATCCAGAATCTGGTTTCCAGCATCTGCAGTCATTGTTTTTACCATAGTGCTCAACAGGTTGACGTGAGTGGTGCGGTGTTTGAGGAATGTCAGCAATCAAGGTAGATTGGAAAATTGGGACAGCTCTCCTCGGAGAACCGAACTTTTCCAAGTCATGAGGGACCTAGAAACAGGAAATAATGTTGTGAAAATGCTCCCACGCCTGAAAGGATCCATAACGATTCGGCAGAATTTTAGAGTCACGAGCAAAAGAAGTAAAAGTGACATTAGGAAGAACGTTTTCGTACAGGGAGTGGTGAGGGTCAGTAAGTCCCTGTCTGACATTGACAAAGAGGAAGATTCAATGGACCCAAAAGGGAATTCGGTGGTCACGTTCAGATGTGCAGATTTCCGCTGAGAAGGCGAGAGAATGAAATGAAACGACTAGAGTCACACGTTTACTTAAGCGTAGAACCAGCAGAGCGAAGGTGGGCCGCAGAGCCTCCGTCTGCGCTGTGACACATGTTGTGATTCAGTGTGAAATCACAGTTCGACCGACAGAATGTGGGAATTTAGAAAAAAGTTTATATTTACACAGCCTCCATACGTCTGCGAAACAGCATATCACACGACAGCAGTGGAGGTCTTTGACATCAGGCTCGAAGGTGCCTGCCGCGTGCCAGACAAAAACCTGAAGTGTTCTGCGCAACGAGCGTCTCCAAGCGGCAGCAGAGTGGCGCAGCGGGAGCGTGCTGGGCCCATAACCCAGAGGTCGATGGATCGAAACCATCCTCTGCTATCGTTCACTGTCACCTTGATCTGCTTTCTTCAGCAAGCTGCCTTTGCATCTACTTGCCGATGTTCATATCGATCCACTCCATTCAAACGGCATGGGTTTTAGAGGTCTCAGTGATATTCTGTTCTTGGTCGGTTTCCTCTGAACTGAATCGCAAAACCGGTTCTCTTCGATGCTAATGAGCTGGTAAAGTTGAAACTCAGACATCGTCCCCCACTATTAGGACGGATACCACCGATTGTGAATAACCTCAGAGAGAGACAAGTGACAGACAGTCGCCGTGGAATCCATGGGCTGAATGGCTTCTGTCTGCGCGACAATGATGCTACGTGTTGCTCAGGGAGCAAAAATGGTTCATTTTTAACCGTCCCTTCCGTGTTGGACTGCCTGCAGTCCCTCAGCTCAGGGCCGTGGGGATGACTCTCAGTGAGTGAAGGTTTCACGCGGATTCTCTTCATCTGGGACACTTGGGGCTCAGATGTTAACTGCTGCGCTGTCGCAGCAAAGAAAGCGATGCCCACTTTGCAATAGACTTTCCGTAAGATTGCTGCGTGAAGACGATTTCTGAACACCAAGCAGGCTGCACAACAATGTGAATTTACCTGGGCGAAGAGTCCTCGGTGTTCATTTCTCTCTGTCCTGCCAGCACAGCATCTTTCTGTCTCTCCGATAACAGACCTTTGGAGAAAGTTCACAATCAAAGTTGTTCATGTTCCCCGCATTAATGTAACTGACACCTCTCACCCCAAGAGTTTCAGAGAGAGAGAGAGAGAGAGAAAGAGGGAGAGAGAGCAGAAGAGCGAATGGACTCTTACACTCCCCCAAACCTACATTCCCCCACCCCCCCCCACCCCCCAGAACAACGTGCAAGTAGAAATAAAATGGTTTAATTATCCGCCAGTGGAGATACTCCTGTTCCTGGGGAAGAGACAAACATCAGCCCCCCGGGGACAGAATGACAAGCAGATGTTCTGGAAAGGCTTTGCTGCTTGCAATTCTTGCAGCAATGTGGAATCTACTTCACACTGAGCAAGTTTCAGCTGGCTCAGAGTCTCCAATGTTCATTGCTGTGTTTACCGCCAGCTCAGAGAAAGAACAATAGGCAGGACGCAGGAGTGAATAACGATCCTCGTGAGAGGGCGAATAACTGTTAATGGAGACTGTTAGTGGCTAACAATACGTCGTGTGTCATAGCAGACGAGGTGATAAACAGGAGTCTTTCGTGTGGTAGGGGTCAAGGACATGGGGGGGGGTTCAGGCCCTATAGTTATAGAACTCGATATTGAAGACCGGAGGGCTGGAAGGGCTCCAAGTGGAAAATGAGATGTTGTTCCTTCATCTGGAGCGAGAACACTGCTGCAAGCCTGAGACAGGGATTATGGCCAGGGAACAGGGTGATGTGTTAAAGTGGCAGGCAACCGCAAGGTCAGGGCCTTTAGTTTCTGCGGGCAGAAGCGGGATGTTCTGCGAAGCAGTCACCCAGTTTATGTTTCATGCTACGTTGGGGAAACGACACTGTGAGCAGAGAATGCGGTGGAATGAAATAGCAGCAGGGAGACTGGATGAGAAGCAGCTGTTCGGGAAAGTCTTTGCCGCTTGCTCAAATGTATTTCATACTGAGCATGTCTCAGGTCGCTCAAGAGGTCTGGGGCATTACCTGCGTGCGTGCTTTCTGGCTCGTTGGTCTAGGCGTATGATTCTCGCTTAGGGTCTGTTACTGCGCTGATTTGCGAGAGATCCCGGGTTCAAATCCCGGACGAGCCCGTGTTTTTTTTTAACTTGACTTGTGCAAAACTGCCTGATTGACTTTCTCAAAAAGCACCTTCGTGAAACCAGCGTGGGCTGCTTGGAGTACGAATGAGGCAGAAAACAGAGAAATGAAATGATTGGAGATCGTGTTCAACAAGCTACTTGGATGCTGCCTGAACTGCTGTGCTCTTCCAGCACCACTAATCCAGAATCTGGTTTCCAGCATCTGCAGTCATTGTTTTTACCATAGTGCTCAACAGGTTGACGTGAGTGGTGCGGTGTTTGAGGAATGTCAGCAATCAAGGTAGATTGGAAAATTGGGACAGCTCTCCTCGGAGAACCGAACTTTTCCAAGTCATGAGGGACCTAGAAACAGGAAATAATGTTGTGAAAATGCTCCCACGCCTGAAAGGATCCATAACGATTCGGCAGAATTTTAGAGTCACGAGCAAAAGAAGTAAAAGTGACATTAGGAAGAACGTTTTCGTACAGGGAGTGGTGAGGGTCAGTAAGTCCCTGTCTGACATTGACAAAGAGGAAGATTCAATGGACCCAAAAGGGAATTCGGTGGTCACGTTCAGATGTGCAGATTTCCGCTGAGAAGGCGAGAGAATGAAATGAAACGACTAGAGTCACACGTTTACTTAAGCGTAGAACCAGCAGAGCGAAGGTGGGCCGCAGAGCCTCCGTCTGCGCTGTGACACATGTTGTGATTCAGTGTGAAATCACAGTTCGACCGACAGAATGTGGGAATTTAGAAAAAAGTTTATATTTACACAGCCTCCATACGTCTGCGAAACAGCATATCACACGACAGCAGTGGAGGTCTTTGACATCAGGCTCGAAGGTGCCTGCCGCGTGCCAGACAAAAACCTGAAGTGTTCTGCGCAACGAGCGTCTCCAAGCGGCAGCAGAGTGGCGCAGCGGGAGCGTGCTGGGCCCATAACCCAGAGGTCGATGGATCGAAACCATCCTCTGCTATCGTTCACTGTCACCTTGATCTGCTTTCTTCAGCAAGCTGCCTTTGCATCTACTTGCCGATGTTCATATCGATCCACTCCATTCAAACGGCATGGGTTTTAGAGGTCTCAGTGATATTCTGTTCTTGGTCGGTTTCCTCTGAACTGAATCGCAAAACCGGTTCTCTTCGATGCTAATGAGCTGGTAAAGTTGAAACTCAGACATCGTCCCCCACTATTAGGACGGATACCACCGATTGTGAATAACCTCAGAGAGAGACAAGTGACAGACAGTCGCCGTGGAATCCATGGGCTGAATGGCTTCTGTCTGCGCGACAATGATGCTACGTGTTGCTCAGGGAGCAAAAATGGTTCATTTTTAACCGTCCCTTCCGTGTTGGACTGCCTGCAGTCCCTCAGCTCAGGGCCGTGGGGATGACTCTCAGTGAGTGAAGGTTTCACGCGGATTCTCTTCATCTGGGACACTTGGGGCTCAGATGTTAACTGCTGCGCTGTCGCAGCAAAGAAAGCGATGCCCACTTTGCAATAGACTTTCCGTAAGATTGCTGCGTGAAGACGATTTCTGAACACCAAGCAGGCTGCACAACAATGTGAATTTACCTGGGCGAAGAGTCCTCGGTGTTCATTTCTCTCTGTCCTGCCAGCACAGCATCTTTCTGTCTCTCCGATAACAGACCTTTGGAGAAAGTTCACAATCAAAGTTGTTCATGTTCCCCGCATTAATGTAACTGACACCTCTCACCCCAAGAGTTTCAGAGAGAGAGAGAGAGAGAGAAAGAGGGAGAGAGAGCAGAAGAGCGAATGGACTCTTACACTCCCCCAAACCTACATTCCCCCACCCCCCCCCCCCCCACCCCCCAGAACAACGTGCAAGTAGAAATAAAATGGTTTAATTATCCGCCAGTGGAGATACTCCTGTTCCTGGGGAAGAGACAAACATCAGCCCCCCGGGGACAGAATGACAAGCAGATGTTCTGGAAAGGCTTTGCTGCTTGCAATTCTTGCAGCAATGTGGAATCTACTTCACACTGAGCAAGTTTCAGCTGGCTCAGAGTCTCCAATGTTCATTGCTGTGTTTACCGCCAGCTCAGAGAAAGAACAATAGGCAGGACGCAGGAGTGAATAACGATCCTCGTGAGAGGGCGAATAACTGTTAATGGAGACTGTTAGTGGCTAACAATACGTCGTGTGTCATAGCAGACGAGGTGATAAACAGGAGTCTTTCGTGTGGTAGGGGTCAAGGACATGGGGGGGGGTTCAGGCCCTATAGTTATAGAACTCGATATTGAAGACCGGAGGGCTGGAAGGGCTCCAAGTGGAAAATGAGATGTTGTTCCTTCATCTGGAGCGAGAACACTGCTGCAAGCCTGAGACAGGGATTATGGCCAGGGAACAGTGTGATGTGTTAAAGTGGCAGGCAACCGCAAGGTCAGGGCCTTTAGTTTCTGCGGGCAGAAGCGGGATGTTCTGCGAAGCAGTCACCCAGTTTATGCTTCATGCTACGTTGGGGAAACGACACTGTGAGCAGAGAATGCGGTGGAATGAAATAGCAGCAGGGAGACTGGATGAGAAGCAGCTGTTCGGGAAAGTCTTTGCCGCTTGCTCAAATGTATTTCATACTGAGCATGTCTCAGGTCGCTCAAGAGGTCTGGGGCATTACCTGCGTGCGTGCTTTCTGGCTCGTTGGTCTAGGCGTATGATTCTCGCTTAGGGTCTGTTACTGCGCTGATTTGCGAGAGATCCCGGGTTCAAATCCCGGACGAGCCCGTGTTTTTTTTTAACTTGACTTGTGCAAAACTGCCTGATTGACTTTCTCAAAAAGCACCTTCGTGAAACCAGCGTGGGCTGCTTGGAGTACGAATGAGGCAGAAAACAGAGAAATGAAATGATTGGAGATCGTGTTCAACAAGCTACTTGGATGCTGCCTGAACTGCTGTGCTCTTCCAGCACCACTAATCCAGAATCTGGTTTCCAGCATCTGCAGTCATTGTTTTTACCATAGTGCTCAACAGGTTGACGTGAGTGGTGCGGTGTTTGAGGAATGTCAGCAATCAAGGTAGATTGGAAAATTGGGACAGCTCTCCTCGGAGAACCGAACTTTTCCAAGTCATGAGGGACCTAGAAACAGGAAATAATGTTGTGAAAATGCTCCCACGCCTGAAAGGATCCATAACGATTCGGCAGAATTTTAGAGTCACGAGGAAAAGAAGTAAAAGTGACATTAGGAAGAACGTTTTCGTACAGGGAGTGGTGAGGGTCAGTAAGTCCCTGTCTGACATTGACAAAGAGGAAGATTCAATGGACCCAAAAGGGAATTCGGTGGTCACGTTCAGATGTGCAGATTTCCGCTGAGAAGGCGAGAGAATGAAATGAAACGACTAGAGTCACACGTTTACTTAAGCGTAGAACCAGCAGAGCGAAGGTGGGCCGCAGAGCCTCCGTCTGCGCTGTGACACATGTTGTGATTCAGTGTGAAATCACAGTTCGACCGACAGAATGTGGGAATTTAGAAAAAAGTTTATATTTACACAGCCTCCATACGTCTGCGAAACAGCATATCACACGACAGCAGTGGAGGTCTTTGACATCAGGCTCGAAGGTGCCTGCCGCGTGCCAGACAAAAACCTGAAGTGTTCTGCGCAACGAGCGTCTCCAAGCGGCAGCAGAGTGGCGCAGCGGGAGCGTGCTGGGCCCATAACCCAGAGGTCGATGGATCGAAACCATCCTCTGCTATCGTTCACTGTCACCTTGATCTGCTTTCTTCAGCAAGCTGCCTTTGCATCTACTTGCCGATGTTCATATCGATCCACTCCATTCAAACGGCATGGGTTTTAGAGGTCTCAGTGATATTCTGTTCTTGGTCGGTTTCCTCTGAACTGAATCGCAAAACCGGTTCTCTTCGATGCTAATGAGCTGGTAAAGTTGAAACTCAGACATCGTCCCCCACTATTAGGACGGATACCACCGATTGTGAATAACCTCAGAGAGAGACAAGTGACAGACAGTCGCCGTGGAATCCATGGGCTGAATGGCTTCTGTCTGCGCGACAATGATGCTACGTGTTGCTCAGGGAGCAAAAATGGTTCATTTTTAACCGTCCCTTCCGTGTTGGACTGCCTGCAGTCCCTCAGCTCAGGGCCGTGGGGATGACTCTCAGTGAGTGAAGGTTTCACGCGGATTCTCTTCATCTGGGACACTTGGGGCTCAGATGTTAACTGCTGCGCTGTCGCAGCAAAGAAAGCGATGCCCACTTTGCAATAGACTTTCCGTAAGATTGCTGCGTGAAGACGATTTCTGAACACCAAGCAGGCTGCACAACAATGTGAATTTACCTGGGCGAAGAGTCCTCGGTGTTCATTTCTCTCTGTCCTGCCAGCACAGCATCTTTCTGTCTCTCCGATAACAGACCTTTGGAGAAAGTTCACAATCAAAGTTGTTCATGTTCCCCGCATTAATGTAACTGACACCTCTCACCCCAAGAGTTTCAGAGAGAGAGAGAGAGAGAGAAAGAGGGAGAGAGAGCAGAAGAGCGAATGGACTCTTACACTCCCCCAAACCTACATTCCCCCACCCCCCCCCCACCCCCCAGAACAACGTGCAAGTAGAAATAAAATGGTTTAATTATCCGCCAGTGGAGATACTCCTGTTCCTGGGGAAGAGACAAACATCAGCCCCCCGGGGACAGAATGACAAGCAGATGTTCTGGAAAGGCTTTGCTGCTTGCAATTCTTGCAGCAATGTGGAATCTACTTCACACTGAGCAAGTTTCAGCTGGCTCAGAGTCTCCAATGTTCATTGCTGTGTTTACCGCCAGCTCAGAGAAAGAACAATAGGCAGGACGCAGGAGTGAATAACGATCCTCGTGAGAGGGCGAATAACTGTTAATGGAGACTGTTAGTGGCTAACAATACGTCGTGTGTCATAGCAGACGAGGTGATAAACAGGAGTCTTTCGTGTGGTAGGGGTCAAGGACATGGGGGGGGGTTCAGGCCCTATAGTTATAGAACTCGATATTGAAGACCGGAGGGCTGGAAGGGCTCCAAGTGGAAAATGAGATGTTGTTCCTTCATCTGGAGCGAGAACACTGCTGCAAGCCTGAGACAGGGATTATGGCCAGGGAACAGGGTGATGTGTTAAAGTGGCAGGCAACCGCAAGGTCAGGGCCTTTAGTTTCTGCGGGCAGAAGCGGGATGTTCTGCGAAGCAGTCACCCAGTTTATGTTTCATGCTACGTTGGGGAAACGACACTGTGAGCAGAGAATGCGGTGGAATGAAATAGCAGCAGGGAGACTGGATGAGAAGCAGCTGTTCGGGAAAGTCTTTGCCGCTTGCTCAAATGTATTTCATACTGAGCATGTCTCAGGTCGCTCAAGAGGTCTGGGGCATTACCTGCGTGCGTGCTTTCTGGCTCGTTGGTCTAGGCGTATGATTCTCGCTTAGGGTCTGTTACTGCGCTGATTTGCGAGAGATCCCGGGTTCAAATCCCGGACGAGCCCGTGTTTTTTTTTAACTTGACTTGTGCAAAACTGCCTGATTGACTTTCTCAAAAAGCACCTTCGTGAAACCAGCGTGGGCTGCTTGGAGTACGAATGAGGCAGAAAACAGAGAAATGAAATGATTGGAGATCGTGTTCAACAAGCTACTTGGATGCTGCCTGAACTGCTGTGCTCTTCCAGCACCACTAATCCAGAATCTGGTTTCCAGCATCTGCAGTCATTGTTTTTACCATAGTGCTCAACAGGTTGACGTGAGTGGTGCGGTGTTTGAGGAATGTCAGCAATCAAGGTAGATTGGAAAATTGGGACAGCTCTCCTCGGAGAACCGAACTTTTCCAAGTCATGAGGGACCTAGAAACAGGAAATAATGTTGTGAAAATGCTCCCACGCCTGAAAGGATCCATAACGATTCGGCAGAATTTTAGAGTCACGAGGAAAAGAAGTAAAAGTGACATTAGGAAGAACGTTTTCGTACAGGGAGTGGTGAGGGTCAGTAAGTCCCTGTCTGACATTGACAAAGAGGAAGATTCAATGGACCCAAAAGGGAATTCGGTGGTCACGTTCAGATGTGCAGATTTCCGCTGAGAAGGCGAGAGAATGAAATGAAACGACTAGAGTCACACGTTTACTTAAGCGTAGAACCAGCAGAGCGAAGGTGGGCCGCAGAGCCTCCGTCTGCGCTGTGACACATGTTGTGATTCAGTGTGAAATCACAGTTCGACCGACAGAATGTGGGAATTTAGAAAAAAGTTTATATTTACACAGCCTCCATACGTCTGCGAAACAGCATATCACACGACAGCAGTGGAGGTCTTTGACATCAGGCTCGAAGGTGCCTGCCGCGTGCCAGACAAAAACCTGAAGTGTTCTGCGCAACGAGCGTCTCCAAGCGGCAGCAGAGTGGCGCAGCGGGAGCGTGCTGGGCCCATAACCCAGAGGTCGATGGATCGAAACCATCCTCTGCTATCGTTCACTGTCACCTTGATCTGCTTTCTTCAGCAAGCTGCCTTTGCATCTACTTGCCGATGTTCATATCGATCCACTCCATTCAAACGGCATGGGTTTTAGAGGTCTCAGTGATATTCTGTTCTTGGTCGGTTTCCTCTGAACTGAATCGCAAAACCGGTTCTCTTCGATGCTAATGAGCTGGTAAAGTTGAAACTCAGACATCGTCCCCCACTATTAGGACGGATACCACCGATTGTGAATAACCTCAGAGAGAGACAAGTGACAGACAGTCGCCGTGGAATCCATGGGCTGAATGGCTTCTGTCTGCGCGACAATGATGCTACGTGTTGCTCAGGGAGCAAAAATGGTTCATTTTTAACCGTCCCTTCCGTGTTGGACTGCCTGCAGTCCCTCAGCTCAGGGCCGTGGGGATGACTCTCAGTGAGTGAAGGTTTCACGCGGATTCTCTTCATCTGGGACACTTGGGGCTCAGATGTTAACTGCTGCGCTGTCGCAGCAAAGAAAGCGATGCCCACTTTGCAATAGACTTTCCGTAAGATTGCTGCGTGAAGACGATTTCTGAACACCAAGCAGGCTGCACAACAATGTGAATTTACCTGGGCGAAGAGTCCTCGGTGTTCATTTCTCTCTGTCCTGCCAGCACAGCATCTTTCTGTCTCTCCGATAACAGACCTTTGGAGAAAGTTCACAATCAAAGTTGTTCATGTTCCCCGCATTAATGTAACTGACACCTCTCACCCCAAGAGTTTCAGAGAGAGAGAGAGAGAGAGAAAGAGGGAGAGAGAGCAGAAGAGCGAATGGACTCTTACACTCCCCCAAACCTACATTCCCCCACCCCCCCCCACCCCCCAGAACAACGTGCAAGTAGAAATAAAATGGTTTAATTATCCGCCAGTGGAGATACTCCTGTTCCTGGGGAAGAGACAAACATCAGCCCCCCGGGGACAGAATGACAAGCAGATGTTCTGGAAAGGCTTTGCTGCTTGCAATTCTTGCAGCAATGTGGAATCTACTTCACACTGAGCAAGTTTCAGCTGGCTCAGAGTCTCCAATGTTCATTGCTGTGTTTACCGCCAGCTCAGAGAAAGAACAATAGGCAGGACGCAGGAGTGAATAACGATCCTCGTGAGAGGGCGAATAACTGTTAATGGAGACTGTTAGTGGCTAACAATACGTCGTGTGTCATAGCAGACGAGGTGATAAACAGGAGTCTTTCGTGTGGTAGGGGTCAAGGACATGGGGGGGGGTTCAGGCCCTATAGTTATAGAACTCGATATTGAAGACCGGAGGGCTGGAAGGGCTCCAAGTGGAAAATGAGATGTTGTTCCTTCATCTGGAGCGAGAACACTGCTGCAAGCCTGAGACAGGGATTATGGCCAGGGAACAGGGTGATGTGTTAAAGTGGCAGGCAACCGCAAGGTCAGGGCCTTTAGTTTCTGCGGGCAGAAGCGGGATGTTCTGCGAAGCAGTCACCCAGTTTATGTTTCATGCTACGTTGGGGAAACGACACTGTGAGCAGAGAATGCGGTGGAATGAAATAGCAGCAGGGAGACTGGATGAGAAGCAGCTGTTCGGGAAAGTCTTTGCCGCTTGCTCAAATGTATTTCATACTGAGCATGTCTCAGGTCGCTCAAGAGGTCTGGGGCATTACCTGCGTGCGTGCTTTCTGGCTCGTTGGTCTAGGCGTATGATTCTCGCTTAGGGTCTGTTACTGCGCTGATTTGCGAGAGATCCCGGGTTCAAATCCCGGACGAGCCCGTGTTTTTTTTTAACTTGACTTGTGCAAAACTGCCTGATTGACTTTCTCAAAAAGCACCTTCGTGAAACCAGCGTGGGCTGCTTGGAGTACGAATGAGGCAGAAAACAGAGAAATGAAATGATTGGAGATCGTGTTCAACAAGCTACTTGGATGCTGCCTGAACTGCTGTGCTCTTCCAGCACCACTAATCCAGAATCTGGTTTCCAGCATCTGCAGTCATTGTTTTTACCATAGTGCTCAACAGGTTGACGTGAGTGGTGCGGTGTTTGAGGAATGTCAGCAATCAAGGTAGATTGGAAAATTGGGACAGCTCTCCTCGGAGAACCGAACTTTTCCAAGTCATGAGGGACCTAGAAACAGGAAATAATGTTGTGAAAATGCTCCCACGCCTGAAAGGATCCATAACGATTCGGCAGAATTTTAGAGTCACGAGCAAAAGAAGTAAAAGTGACATTAGGAAGAACGTTTTCGTACAGGGAGTGGTGAGGGTCAGTAAGTCCCTGTCTGACATTGACAAAGAGGAAGATTCAATGGACCCAAAAGGGAATTCGGTGGTCACGTTCAGATGTGCAGATTTCCGCTGAGAAGGCGAGAGAATGAAATGAAACGACTAGAGTCACACGTTTACTTAAGCGTAGAACCAGCAGAGCGAAGGTGGGCCGCAGAGCCTCCGTCTGCGCTGTGACACATGTTGTGATTCAGTGTGAAATCACAGTTCGACCGACAGAATGTGGGAATTTAGAAAAAAGTTTATATTTACACAGCCTCCATACGTCTGCGAAACAGCATATCACACGACAGCAGTGGAGGTCTTTGACATCAGGCTCGAAGGTGCCTGCCGCGTGCCAGACAAAAACCTGAAGTGTTCTGCGCAACGAGCGTCTCCAAGCGGCAGCAGAGTGGCGCAGCGGGAGCGTGCTGGGCCCATAACCCAGAGGTCGATGGATCGAAACCATCCTCTGCTATCGTTCACTGTCACCTTGATCTGCTTTCTTCAGCAAGCTGCCTTTGCATCTACTTGCCGATGTTCATATCGATCCACTCCATTCAAACGGCATGGGTTTTAGAGGTCTCAGTGATATTCTGTTCTTGGTCGGTTTCCTCTGAACTGAATCGCAAAACCGGTTCTCTTCGATGCTAATGAGCTGGTAAAGTTGAAACTCAGACATCGTCCCCCACTATTAGGACGGATACCACCGATTGTGAATAACCTCAGAGAGAGACAAGTGACAGACAGTCGCCGTGGAATCCATGGGCTGAATGGCTTCTGTCTGCGCGACAATGATGCTACGTGTTGCTCAGGGAGCAAAAATGGTTCATTTTTAACCGTCCCTTCCGTGTTGGACTGCCTGCAGTCCCTCAGCTCAGGGCCGTGGGGATGACTCTCAGTGAGTGAAGGTTTCACGCGGATTCTCTTCATCTGGGACACTTGGGGCTCAGATGTTAACTGCTGCGCTGTCGCAGCAAAGAAAGCGATGCCCACTTTGCAATAGACTTTCCGTAAGATTGCTGCGTGAAGACGATTTCTGAACACCAAGCAGGCTGCACAACAATGTGAATTTACCTGGGCGAAGAGTCCTCGGTGTTCATTTCTCTCTGTCCTGCCAGCACAGCATCTTTCTGTCTCTCCGATAACAGACCTTTGGAGAAAGTTCACAATCAAAGTTGTTCATGTTCCCCGCATTAATGTAACTGACACCTCTCACCCCAAGAGTTTCAGAGAGAGAGAGAGAGAGAGAAAGAGGGAGAGAGAGCAGAAGAGCGAATGGACTCTTACACTCCCCCAAACCTACATTCCCCCACCCCCCCCCCCCCCACCCCCCAGAACAACGTGCAAGTAGAAATAAAATGGTTTAATTATCCGCCAGTGGAGATACTCCTGTTCCTGGGGAAGAGACAAACATCAGCCCCCCGGGGACAGAATGACAAGCAGATGTTCTGGAAAGGCTTTGCTGCTTGCAATTCTTGCAGCAATGTGGAATCTACTTCACACTGAGCAAGTTTCAGCTGGCTCAGAGTCTCCAATGTTCATTGCTGTGTTTACCGCCAGCTCAGAGAAAGAACAATAGGCAGGACGCAGGAGTGAATAACGATCCTCGTGAGAGGGCGAATAACTGTTAATGGAGACTGTTAGTGGCTAACAATACGTCGTGTGTCATAGCAGACGAGGTGATAAACAGGAGTCTTTCGTGTGGTAGGGGTCAAGGACATGGGGGGGGGTTCAGGCCCTATAGTTATAGAACTCGATATTGAAGACCGGAGGGCTGGAAGGGCTCCAAGTGGAAAATGAGATGTTGTTCCTTCATCTGGAGCGAGAACACTGCTGCAAGCCTGAGACAGGGATTATGGCCAGGGAACAGTGTGATGTGTTAAAGTGGCAGGCAACCGCAAGGTCAGGGCCTTTAGTTTCTGCGGGCAGAAGCGGGATGTTCTGCGAAGCAGTCACCCAGTTTATGCTTCATGCTACGTTGGGGAAACGACACTGTGAGCAGAGAATGCGGTGGAATGAAATAGCAGCAGGGAGACTGGATGAGAAGCAGCTGTTCGGGAAAGTCTTTGCCGCTTGCTCAAATGTATTTCATACTGAGCATGTCTCAGGTCGCTCAAGAGGTCTGGGGCATTACCTGCGTGCGTGCTTTCTGGCTCGTTGGTCTAGGCGTATGATTCTCGCTTAGGGTCTGTTACTGCGCTGATTTGCGAGAGATCCCGGGTTCAAATCCCGGACGAGCCCGTGTTTTTTTTTAACTTGACTTGTGCAAAACTGCCTGATTGACTTTCTCAAAAAGCACCTTCGTGAAACCAGCGTGGGCTGCTTGGAGTACGAATGAGGCAGAAAACAGAGAAATGAAATGATTGGAGATCGTGTTCAACAAGCTACTTGGATGCTGCCTGAACTGCTGTGCTCTTCCAGCACCACTAATCCAGAATCTGGTTTCCAGCATCTGCAGTCATTGTTTTTACCATAGTGCTCAACAGGTTGACGTGAGTGGTGCGGTGTTTGAGGAATGTCAGCAATCAAGGTAGATTGGAAAATTGGGACAGCTCTCCTCGGAGAACCGAACTTTTCCAAGTCATGAGGGACCTAGAAACAGGAAATAATGTTGTGAAAATGCTCCCACGCCTGAAAGGATCCATAACGATTCGGCAGAATTTTAGAGTCACGAGCAAAAGAAGTAAAAGTGACATTAGGAAGAACGTTTTCGTACAGGGAGTGGTGAGGGTCAGTAAGTCCCTGTCTGACATTGACAAAGAGGAAGATTCAATGGACCCAAAAGGGAATTCGGTGGTCACGTTCAGATGTGCAGATTTCCGCTGAGAAGGCGAGAGAATGAAATGAAACGACTAGAGTCACACGTTTACTTAAGCGTAGAACCAGCAGAGCGAAGGTGGGCCGCAGAGCCTCCGTCTGCGCTGTGACACATGTTGTGATTCAGTGTGAAATCACAGTTCGACCGACAGAATGTGGGAATTTAGAAAAAAGTTTATATTTACACAGCCTCCATACGTCTGCGAAACAGCATATCACACGACAGCAGTGGAGGTCTTTGACATCAGGCTCGAAGGTGCCTGCCGCGTGCCAGACAAAAACCTGAAGTGTTCTGCGCAACGAGCGTCTCCAAGCGGCAGCAGAGTGGCGCAGCGGGAGCGTGCTGGGCCCATAACCCAGAGGTCGATGGATCGAAACCATCCTCTGCTATCGTTCACTGTCACCTTGATCTGCTTTCTTCAGCAAGCTGCCTTTGCATCTACTTGCCGATGTTCATATCGATCCACTCCATTCAAACGGCATGGGTTTTAGAGGTCTCAGTGATATTCTGTTCTTGGTCGGTTTCCTCTGAACTGAATCGCAAAACCGGTTCTCTTCGATGCTAATGAGCTGGTAAAGTTGAAACTCAGACATCGTCCCCCACTATTAGGACGGATACCACCGATTGTGAATAACCTCAGAGAGAGACAAGTGACAGACAGTCGCCGTGGAATCCATGGGCTGAATGGCTTCTGTCTGCGCGACAATGATGCTACGTGTTGCTCAGGGAGCAAAAATGGTTCATTTTTAACCGTCCCTTCCGTGTTGGACTGCCTGCAGTCCCTCAGCTCAGGGCCGTGGGGATGACTCTCAGTGAGTGAAGGTTTCACGCGGATTCTCTTCATCTGGGACACTTGGGGCTCAGATGTTAACTGCTGCGCGGTCGCAGCAAAGAAAGCGATGCCCACTTTGCAATAGACTTTCCGTAAGATTGCTGCGTGAAGACGATTTCTGAACACCAAGCAGGCTGCACAACAATGTGAATTTACCTGGGCGAAGAGTCCTCGGTGTTCATTTCTCTCTGTCCTGCCAGCACAGCATCTTTCTGTCTCTCCGATAACAGACCTTTGGAGAAAGTTCACAATCAAAGTTGTTCATGTTCCCCGCATTAATGTAACTGACACCTCTCACCCCAAGAGTTTCAGAGAGAGAGAGAGAGACAAAGAGGGAGAGAGAGCAGAAGAGCGAATGGACTCTTACCCTCCCCCAAACCTACATTCCCCCACCCCCCCTCCCCCCAGAACAACGTGCAAGTAGAAATAAAATGGTTTAATTATCCGCCAGTGGAGATACTCCTGTTCCTGGGGAAGAGACAAACATCAGCCCCCCGGGGACAGAATGACAAGCAGATGTTCTGGAAAGGCTTTGCTGCTTGCAATTCTTGCAGCAATGTGGAATGTACTTCACACTGAGCAAGTTTCAGCTGGCTCAGAGTCTCCAATGTTCATTGCTGTGTTTGCCGCCAGCTCAGAGAAAGAACAATAGGCAGGACGTAGGAGTGAATAACGATCCTCGTGAGAGGGCGAATAACTGTTAATGGAGACTGTTAGTGGCTAACAATACGTCGTGTGTCATAGCAGACGAGGTGATAAACAGGAGTCTTTCGTGTGGTAGGGGTCAAGGACATGGGGGGGTTCAGGCCCTATAGTTATAGAACTCGATATTGAAGACCGGAGGGCTGGAAGGGCTCCAAGTGGAAAATGAGATGTTGTTCCTTCATCTGGAGCTAGAACACTGCTGCAAGCCTGAGACAGGGATGTTGGCCAGGGAACAGGGTGATGTGTTAAAGTGGCAGGCAACCGCAAGGTCAGGGCCTTTAGTTTCTGCGGGCAGAAGCGGGATGTTCTGCGAAGCAGTCACCCAGTTTATGCTTCATGCTACGTTGGGGAAACGACACTGTGAGCAGAGAATGCGGTGGAATGAAATAGCAGCAGGGAGACTGGATGAGAAGCAGCTGTTCGGGAAAGTCTTTGCCGCTTGCTCAAATGTATTTCAGACTGAGCATGTCTCAGGTCGCTCAAGAGGTCTGGGGCATTACCTGCGTGCGTGCTTTCTGGCTCGTTGGTCTAGGCGTATGATTCTCGCTTAGGGTCTGTTACTGCGCTGATTTGCGAGAGGTCCCGGGTTCAAATCCCGGACGAGCCCGTGTTTTTTTTTAACTTGACTTGTGCAAAACTGCCTGATTGACTTTCTCAAAAAGCACCTTCGTGAAACCAGCGTGGGCTGCCTGGAGTACGAATGAGGCAGAAAACAGAGAAATGAAATGGTTGGAGATCGTGTTCAACAAGCTACTTGGATGCTGCCTGAACTGCTGTGCTCTTCCAGCACCACTAATCCAGAATCTGGTTTCCAGCATCTGCAGTCATTGTTTTTACCATAGTGCTCAACAGGTTGACGTGAGTGGTGCGGTGTTTGAGGAATGTCAGCAATCAAGGTAGATTGGAAAATTGGGACAGCTCTCCTCGGAGAACCGAACTTTTCCAAGTCATGAGGGACCTAGAAACAGGAAATAATGTTGTGAAAATGCTCCCACGCCTGAAAGGATCCATAACGATTCGGCAGAATTTTAGAGTCACGAGCAAAAGAAGTAAAAGTGACATTAGGAAGAACGTTTTCGTACAGGGAGTGGTGAGGGTCAGTAAGTCCCTGTCTGACATTGACAAAGAGGAAGATTCAATGGACCCAAAAGGGAATTCGGTGGTCACGTTCAGATGTGCAGATTTCCGCTGAGAAGGCGAGAGAATGAAATGAAACGACTAGAGTCACACGTTTACTTAAGCGTAGAACCAGCAGAGCGAAGGTGGGCCGCAGAGCCTCCGTCTGCGCTGTGACACATGTTGTGATTCAGTGTGAAATCACAGTTCGACCGACAGAATGTGGGAATTTAGAAAAAAGTTTATATTTACACAGCCTCCATACGTCTGCGAAACAGCATATCACACGACAGCAGTGGAGGTCTTTGACATCAGGCTCGAAGGTGCCTGCCGCGTGCCAGACAAAAACCTGAAGTGTTCTGCGCAACGAGCGTCTCCAAGCGGCAGCAGAGTGGCGCAGCGGGAGCGTGCTGGGCCCATAACCCAGAGGTCGATGGATCGAAACCATCCTCTGCTATCGTTCACTGTCACCTTGATCTGCTTTCTTCAGCAAGCTGCCTTTGCATCTACTTGCCGATGTTCATATCGATCCACTCCATTCAAACGGCATGGGTTTTAGAGGTCTCAGTGATATTCTGTTCTTGGTCGGTTTCCTCTGAACTGAATCGCAAAACCGGTTCTCTTCGATGCTAATGAGCTGGTAAAGTTGAAACTCAGACATCGTCCCCCACTATTAGGACGGATACCACCGATTGTGAATAACCTCAGAGAGAGACAAGTGACAGACAGTCGCCGTGGAATCCATGGGCTGAATGGCTTCTGTCTGCGCGACAATGATGCTACGTGTTGCTCAGGGAGCAAAAATGGTTCATTTTTAACCGTCCCTTCCGTGTTGGACTGCCTGCAGTCCCTCAGCTCAGGGCCGTGGGGATGACTCTCAGTGAGTGAAGGTTTCACGCGGATTCTCTTCATCTGGGACACTTGGGGCTCAGATGTTAACTGCTGCGCGGTCGCAGCAAAGAAAGCGATGCCCACTTTGCAATAGACTTTCCGTAAGATTGCTGCGTGAAGACGATTTCTGAACACCAAGCAGGCTGCACAACAATGTGAATTTACCTGGGCGAAGAGTCCTCGGTGTTCATTTCTCTCTGTCCTGCCAGCACAGCATCTTTCTGTCTCTCCGATAACAGACCTTTGGAGAAAGTTCACAATCAAAGTTGTTCATGTTCCCCGCATTAATGTAACTGACACCTCTCACCCCAAGAGTTTCAGAGAGAGAGAGAGAGAGAGAAAGAGGGAGAGAGAGCAGAAGAGCGAATGGACTCTTACACTCCCCCAAACCTACATTCCCCCACCCCCCCCCCCCCACCCCCCAGAACAACGTGCAAGTAGAAATAAAATGGTTTAATTATCCGCCAGTGGAGATACTCCTGTTCCTGGGGAAGAGACAAACATCAGCCCCCCGGGGACAGAATGACAAGCAGATGTTCTGGAAAGGCTTTGCTGCTTGCAATTCTTGCAGCAATGTGGAATCTACTTCACACTGAGCAAGTTTCAGCTGGCTCAGAGTCTCCAATGTTCATTGCTGTGTTTACCGCCAGCTCAGAGAAAGAACAATAGGCAGGACGCAGGAGTGAATAACGATCCTCGTGAGAGGGCGAATAACTGTTAATGGAGACTGTTAGTGGCTAACAATACGTCGTGTGTCATAGCAGACGAGGTGATAAACAGGAGTCTTTCGTGTGGTAGGGGTCAAGGACATGGGGGGGGGTTCAGGCCCTATAGTTATAGAACTCGATATTGAAGACCGGAGGGCTGGAAGGGCTCCAAGTGGAAAATGAGATGTTGTTCCTTCATCTGGAGCGAGAACACTGCTGCAAGCCTGAGACAGGGATTATGGCCAGGGAACAGTGTGATGTGTTAAAGTGGCAGGCAACCGCAAGGTCAGGGCCTTTAGTTTCTGCGGGCAGAAGCGGGATGTTCTGCGAAGCAGTCACCCAGTTTATGCTTCATGCTACGTTGGGGAAACGACACTGTGAGCAGAGAATGCGGTGGAATGAAATAGCAGCAGGGAGACTGGATGAGAAGCAGCTGTTCGGGAAAGTCTTTGCCGCTTGCTCAAATGTATTTCATACTGAGCATGTCTCAGGTCGCTCAAGAGGTCTGGGGCATTACCTGCGTGCGTGCTTTCTGGCTCGTTGGTCTAGGCGTATGATTCTCGCTTAGGGTCTGTTACTGCGCTGATTTGCGAGAGATCCCGGGTTCAAATCCCGGACGAGCCCGTGTTTTTTTTTAACTTGACTTGTGCAAAACTGCCTGATTGACTTTCTCAAAAAGCACCTTCGTGAAACCAGCGTGGGCTGCTTGGAGTACGAATGAGGCAGAAAACAGAGAAATGAAATGATTGGAGATCGTGTTCAACAAGCTACTTGGATGCTGCCTGAACTGCTGTGCTCTTCCAGCACCACTAATCCAGAATCTGGTTTCCAGCATCTGCAGTCATTGTTTTTACCATAGTGCTCAACAGGTTGACGTGAGTGGTGCGGTGTTTGAGGAATGTCAGCAATCAAGGTAGATTGGAAAATTGGGACAGCTCTCCTCGGAGAACCGAACTTTTCCAAGTCATGAGGGACCTAGAAACAGGAAATAATGTTGTGAAAATGCTCCCACGCCTGAAAGGATCCATAACGATTCGGCAGAATTTTAGAGTCACGAGCAAAAGAAGTAAAAGTGACATTAGGAAGAACGTTTTCGTACAGGGAGTGGTGAGGGTCAGTAAGTCCCTGTCTGACATTGACAAAGAGGAAGATTCAATGGACCCAAAAGGGAATTCGGTGGTCACGTTCAGATGTGCAGATTTCCGCTGAGAAGGCGAGAGAATGAAATGAAACGACTAGAGTCACACGTTTACTTAAGCGTAGAACCAGCAGAGCGAAGGTGGGCCGCAGAGCCTCCGTCTGCGCTGTGACACATGTTGTGATTCAGTGTGAAATCACAGTTCGACCGACAGAATGTGGGAATTTAGAAAAAAGTTTATATTTACACAGCCTCCATACGTCTGCGAAACAGCATATCACACGACAGCAGTGGAGGTCTTTGACATCAGGCTCGAAGGTGCCTGCCGCGTGCCAGACAAAAACCTGAAGTGTTCTGCGCAACGAGCGTCTCCAAGCGGCAGCAGAGTGGCGCAGCGGGAGCGTGCTGGGCCCATAACCCAGAGGTCGATGGATCGAAACCATCCTCTGCTATCGTTCACTGTCACCTTGATCTGCTTTCTTCAGCAAGCTGCCTTTGCATCTACTTGCCGATGTTCATATCGATCCACTCCATTCAAACGGCATGGGTTTTAGAGGTCTCAGTGATATTCTGTTCTTGGTCGGTTTCCTCTGAACTGAATCGCAAAACCGGTTCTCTTCGATGCTAATGAGCTGGTAAAGTTGAAACTCAGACATCGTCCCCCACTATTAGGACGGATACCACCGATTGTGAATAACCTCAGAGAGAGACAAGTGACAGACAGTCGCCGTGGAATCCATGGGCTGAATGGCTTCTGTCTGCGCGACAATGATGCTACGTGTTGCTCAGGGAGCAAAAATGGTTCATTTTTAACCGTCCCTTCCGTGTTGGACTGCCTGCAGTCCCTCAGCTCAGGGCCGTGGGGATGACTCTCAGTGAGTGAAGGTTTCACGCGGATTCTCTTCATCTGGGACACTTGGGGCTCAGATGTTAACTGCTGCGCGGTCGCAGCAAAGAAAGCGATGCCCACTTTGCAATAGACTTTCCGTAAGATTGCTGCGTGAAGACGATTTCTGAACACCAAGCAGGCTGCACAACAATGTGAATTTACCTGGGCGAAGAGTCCTCGGTGTTCATTTCTCTCTGTCCTGCCAGCACAGCATCTTTCTGTCTCTCCGATAACAGACCTTTGGAGAAAGTTCACAATCAAAGTTGTTCATGTTCCCCGCATTAATGTAACTGACACCTCTCACCCCAAGAGTTTCAGAGAGAGAGAGAGAGACAAAGAGGGAGAGAGAGCAGAAGAGCGAATGGACTCTTACCCTCCCCCAAACCTACATTCCCCCACCCCCCCTCCCCCCAGAACAACGTGCAAGTAGAAATAAAATGGTTTAATTATCCGCCAGTGGAGATACTCCTGTTCCTGGGGAAGAGACAAACATCAGCCCCCCGGGGACAGAATGACAAGCAGATGTTCTGGAAAGGCTTTGCTGCTTGCAATTCTTGCAGCAATGTGGAATGTACTTCACACTGAGCAAGTTTCAGCTGGCTCAGAGTCTCCAATGTTCATTGCTGTGTTTGCCGCCAGCTCAGAGAAAGAACAATAGGCAGGACGTAGGAGTGAATAACGATCCTCGTGAGAGGGCGAATAACTGTTAATGGAGACTGTTAGTGGCTAACAATACGTCGTGTGTCATAGCAGACGAGGTGATAAACAGGAGTCTTTCGTGTGGTAGGGGTCAAGGACATGGGGGGGTTCAGGCCCTATAGTTATAGAACTCGATATTGAAGACCGGAGGGCTGGAAGGGCTCCAAGTGGAAAATGAGATGTTGTTCCTTCATCTGGAGCTAGAACACTGCTGCAAGCCTGAGACAGGGATGTTGGCCAGGGAACAGGGTGATGTGTTAAAGTGGCAGGCAACCGCAAGGTCAGGGCCTTTAGTTTCTGCGGGCAGAAGCGGGATGTTCTGCGAAGCAGTCACCCAGTTTATGCTTCATGCTACGTTGGGGAAACGACACTGTGAGCAGAGAATGCGGTGGAATGAAATAGCAGCAGGGAGACTGGATGAGAAGCAGCTGTTCGGGAAAGTCTTTGCCGCTTGCTCAAATGTATTTCAGACTGAGCATGTCTCAGGTCGCTCAAGAGGTCTGGGGCATTACCTGCGTGCGTGCTTTCTGGCTCGTTGGTCTAGGCGTATGATTCTCGCTTAGGGTCTGTTACTGCGCTGATTTGCGAGAGGTCCCGGGTTCAAATCCCGGACGAGCCCGTGTTTTTTTTTAACTTGACTTGTGCAAAACTGCCTGATTGACTTTCTCAAAAAGCACCTTCGTGAAACCAGCGTGGGCTGCCTGGAGTACGAATGAGGCAGAAAACAGAGAAATGAAATGGTTGGAGATCGTGTTCAACAAGCTACTTGGATGCTGCCTGAACTGCTGTGCTCTTCCAGCACCACTAATCCAGAATCTGGTTTCCAGCATCTGCAGTCATTGTTTTTACCATAGTGCTCAACAGGTTGACGTGAGTGGTGCGGTGTTTGAGGAATGTCAGCAATCAAGGTAGATTGGAAAATTGGGACAGCTCTCCTCGGAGAACCGAACTTTTCCAAGTCATGAGGGACCTAGAAACAGGAAATAATGTTGTGAAAATGCTCCCACGCCTGAAAGGATCCATAACGATTCGGCAGAATTTTAGAGTCACGAGCAAAAGAAGTAAAAGTGACATTAGGAAGAACGTTTTCGTACAGGGAGTGGTGAGGGTCAGTAAGTCCCTGTCTGACATTGACAAAGAGGAAGATTCAATGGACCCAAAAGGGAATTCGGTGGTCACGTTCAGATGTGCAGATTTCCGCTGAGAAGGCGAGAGAATGAAATGAAACGACTAGAGTCACACGTTTACTTAAGCGTAGAACCAGCAGAGCGAAGGTGGGCCGCAGAGCCTCCGTCTGCGCTGTGACACATGTTGTGATTCAGTGTGAAATCACAGTTCGACCGACAGAATGTGGGAATTTAGAAAAAAGTTTATATTTACACAGCCTCCATACGTCTGCGAAACAGCATATCACACGACAGCAGTGGAGGTCTTTGACATCAGGCTCGAAGGTGCCTGCCGCGTGCCAGACAAAAACCTGAAGTGTTCTGCGCAACGAGCGTCTCCAAGCGGCAGCAGAGTGGCGCAGCGGGAGCGTGCTGGGCCCATAACCCAGAGGTCGATGGATCGAAACCATCCTCTGCTATCGTTCACTGTCACCTTGATCTGCTTTCTTCAGCAAGCTGCCTTTGCATCTACTTGCCGATGTTCATATCGATCCACTCCATTCAAACGGCATGGGTTTTAGAGGTCTCAGTGATATTCTGTTCTTGGTCGGTTTCCTCTGAACTGAATCGCAAAACCGGTTCTCTTCGATGCTAATGAGCTGGTAAAGTTGAAACTCAGACATCGTCCCCCACTATTAGGACGGATACCACCGATTGTGAATAACCTCAGAGAGAGACAAGTGACAGACAGTCGCCGTGGAATCCATGGGCTGAATGGCTTCTGTCTGCGCGACAATGATGCTACGTGTTGCTCAGGGAGCAAAAATGGTTCATTTTTAACCGTCCCTTCCGTGTTGGACTGCCTGCAGTCCCTCAGCTCAGGGCCGTGGGGATGACTCTCAGTGAGTGAAGGTTTCACGCGGATTCTCTTCATCTGGGACACTTGGGGCTCAGATGTTAACTGCTGCGCGGTCGCAGCAAAGAAAGCGATGCCCACTTTGCAATAGACTTTCCGTAAGATTGCTGCGTGAAGACGATTTCTGAACACCAAGCAGGCTGCACAACAATGTGAATTTACCTGGGCGAAGAGTCCTCGGTGTTCATTTCTCTCTGTCCTGCCAGCACAGCATCTTTCTGTCTCTCCGATAACAGACCTTTGGAGAAAGTTCACAATCAAAGTTGTTCATGTTCCCCGCATTAATGTAACTGACACCTCTCACCCCAAGAGTTTCAGAGAGAGAGAGAGAGACAAAGAGGGAGAGAGAGCAGAAGAGCGAATGGACTCTTACCCTCCCCCAAACCTACATTCCCCCACCCCCCCTCCCCCCAGAACAACGTGCAAGTAGAAATAAAATGGTTTAATTATCCGCCAGTGGAGATACTCCTGTTCCTGGGGAAGAGACAAACATCAGCCCCCCGGGGACAGAATGACAAGCAGATGTTCTGGAAAGGCTTTGCTGCTTGCAATTCTTGCAGCAATGTGGAATGTACTTCACACTGAGCAAGTTTCAGCTGGCTCAGAGTCTCCAATGTTCATTGCTGTGTTTGCCGCCAGCTCAGAGAAAGAACAATAGGCAGGACGTAGGAGTGAATAACGATCCTCGTGAGAGGGCGAATAACTGTTAATGGAGACTGTTAGTGGCTAACAATACGTCGTGTGTCATAGCAGACGAGGTGATAAACAGGAGTCTTTCGTGTGGTAGGGGTCAAGGACATGGGGGGGTTCAGGCCCTATAGTTATAGAACTCGATATTGAAGACCGGAGGGCTGGAAGGGCTCCAAGTGGAAAATGAGATGTTGTTCCTTCATCTGGAGCTAGAACACTGCTGCAAGCCTGAGACAGGGATGTTGGCCAGGGAACAGGGTGATGTGTTAAAGTGGCAGGCAACCGCAAGGTCAGGGCCTTTAGTTTCTGCGGGCAGAAGCGGGATGTTCTGCGAAGCAGTCACCCAGTTTATGCTTCATGCTACGTTGGGGAAACGACACTGTGAGCAGAGAATGCGGTGGAATGAAATAGCAGCAGGGAGACTGGATGAGAAGCAGCTGTTCGGGAAAGTCTTTGCCGCTTGCTCAAATGTATTTCAGACTGAGCATGTCTCAGGTCGCTCAAGAGGTCTGGGGCATTACCTGCGTGCGTGCTTTCTGGCTCGTTGGTCTAGGCGTATGATTCTCGCTTAGGGTCTGTTACTGCGCTGATTTGCGAGAGGTCCCGGGTTCAAATCCCGGACGAGCCCGTGTTTTTTTTTAACTTGACTTGTGCAAAACTGCCTGATTGACTTTCTCAAAAAGCACCTTCGTGAAACCAGCGTGGGCTGCCTGGAGTACGAATGAGGCAGAAAACAGAGAAATGAAATGGTTGGAGATCGTGTTCAACAAGCTACTTGGATGCTGCCTGAACTGCTGTGCTCTTCCAGCACCACTAATCCAGAATCTGGTTTCCAGCATCTGCAGTCATTGTTTTTACCATAGTGCTCAACAGGTTGACGTGAGTGGTGCGGTGTTTGAGGAATGTCAGCAATCAAGGTAGATTGGAAAATTGGGACAGCTCTCCTCGGAGAACCGAACTTTTCCAAGTCATGAGGGACCTAGAAACAGGAAATAATGTTGTGAAAATGCTCCCACGCCTGAAAGGATCCATAACGATTCGGCAGAATTTTAGAGTCACGAGCAAAAGAAGTAAAAGTGACATTAGGAAGAACGTTTTCGTACAGGGAGTGGTGAGGGTCAGTAAGTCCCTGTCTGACATTGACAAAGAGGAAGATTCAATGGACCCAAAAGGGAATTCGGTGGTCACGTTCAGATGTGCAGATTTCCGCTGAGAAGGCGAGAGATTGAAACGACTAGAGTCACACGTTTACTTAAGCGTAGAACCAGCAGAGCGAAGGTGGGCCGCAGAGCCTCCGTCTGCGCTGTGACACATGTTGTGATTCAGTGTGAAATCACAGTTCGACCGACAGAATGTGGGAATTTAGAAAAAAGTTTATATTTACACAGCCTCCATACGTCTGCGAAACAGCATATCACACGACAGCAGTGGAGGTCTTTGACATCAGGCTCGAAGGTGCCTGCCGCGTGCCAGACAAAAACCTGAAGTGTTCTGCGCAACGAGCGTCTCCAAGCGGCAGCAGAGTGGCGCAGCGGGAGCGTGCTGGGCCCATAACCCAGAGGTCGATGGATCGAAAGCAGATCACTGTCACCTTGATCTGCTTTCTTCAGCAAGCTGCCTTTGCATCTACTTGCCGATGTTCATATCGATCCACTCCATTCAAACGGCATGGGTTTTAGAGGTCTCAGTGATATTCTGTTCTTGGTCGGTTTCCTCTGAACTGAATCGCAAAACCGGTTCTCTCCGATGCTAATGAGCTGGTAAAGTTGAAACTCAGACATCGTCCCCCACTATTAGGACGGATACCACCGATTGTGAATAACCTCAGAGAGAGACAAGTGACAGACAGTCGCCGTGGAATCCATGGGCTGAATGGCTTCTGTCTGCGCGACAATGATGCTACGTGTTGCTCAGGGAGCAAAAATGGTTCATTTTTAACCGTCCCTTCCGTGTTGGACTGCCTGCAGTCCCTCAGCTCAGGGCCGTGGGGATGACTCTCAGTGAGTGAAGGTTTCACGCGGATTCTCTTCATCTGGGACACTTGGGGCTCAGATGTTAACTGCTGCGCTGTCGCAGCAAAGAAAGCGATGCCCACTTTGCAATAGACTTTCCGTAAGATTGCTGCGTGAAGACGATTTCTGAACACCAAGCAGGCTGCACAACAATGTGAATTTACCTGGGCGAAGAGTCCTCGGTGTTCATTTCTCTCTGTCCTGCCAGCACAGCATCTTTCTGTCTCTCCGATAACAGACCTTTGGAGAAAGTTCACAATCAAAGTTGTTCATGTTCCCCGCATTAATGTAACTGACACCTCTCACCCCAAGAGTTTCAGAGAGAGAGAGAGAGAGAGAAAGAGGGAGAGAGAGCAGAAGAGCGAATGGACTCTTACACTCCCCCAAACCTACATTCCCCCACCCCCCCCCCCCCACCCCCCAGAACAACGTGCAAGTAGAAATAAAATGGTTTAATTATCCGCCAGTGGAGATACTCCTGTTCCTGGGGAAGAGACAAACATCAGCCCCCCGGGGACAGAATGACAAGCAGATGTTCTGGAAAGGCTTTGCTGCTTGCAATTCTTGCAGCAATGTGGAATCTACTTCACACTGAGCAAGTTTCAGCTGGCTCAGAGTCTCCAATGTTCATTGCTGTGTTTACCGCCAGCTCAGAGAAAGAACAATAGGCAGGACGCAGGAGTGAATAACGATCCTCGTGAGAGGGCGAATAACTGTTAATGGAGACTGTTAGTGGCTAACAATACGTCGTGTGTCATAGCAGACGAGGTGATAAACAGGAGTCTTTCGTGTGGTAGGGGTCAAGGACATGGGGGGGGGTTCAGGCCCTATAGTTATAGAACTCGATATTGAAGACCGGAGGGCTGGAAGGGCTCCAAGTGGAAAATGAGATGTTGTTCCTTCATCTGGAGCGAGAACACTGCTGCAAGCCTGAGACAGGGATTATGGCCAGGGAACAGTGTGATGTGTTAAAGTGGCAGGCAACCGCAAGGTCAGGGCCTTTAGTTTCTGCGGGCAGAAGCGGGATGTTCTGCGAAGCAGTCACCCAGTTTATGCTTCATGCTACGTTGGGGAAACGACACTGTGAGCAGAGAATGCGGTGGAATGAAATAGCAGCAGGGAGACTGGATGAGAAGCAGCTGTTCGGGAAAGTCTTTGCCGCTTGCTCAAATGTATTTCATACTGAGCATGTCTCAGGTCGCTCAAGAGGTCTGGGGCATTACCTGCGTGCGTGCTTTCTGGCTCGTTGGTCTAGGCGTATGATTCTCGCTTAGGGTCTGTTACTGCGCTGATTTGCGAGAGATCCCGGGTTCAAATCCCGGACGAGCCCGTGTTTTTTTTTAACTTGACTTGTGCAAAACTGCCTGATTGACTTTCTCAAAAAGCACCTTCGTGAAACCAGCGTGGGCTGCTTGGAGTACGAATGAGGCAGAAAACAGAGAAATGAAATGATTGGAGATCGTGTTCAACAAGCTACTTGGATGCTGCCTGAACTGCTGTGCTCTTCCAGCACCACTAATCCAGAATCTGGTTTCCAGCATCTGCAGTCATTGTTTTTACCATAGTGCTCAACAGGTTGACGTGAGTGGTGCGGTGTTTGAGGAATGTCAGCAATCAAGGTAGATTGGAAAATTGGGACAGCTCTCCTCGGAGAACCGAACTTTTCCAAGTCATGAGGGACCTAGAAACAGGAAATAATGTTGTGAAAATGCTCCCACGCCTGAAAGGATCCATAACGATTCGGCAGAATTTTAGAGTCACGAGCAAAAGAAGTAAAAGTGACATTAGGAAGAACGTTTTCGTACAGGGAGTGGTGAGGGTCAGTAAGTCCCTGTCTGACATTGACAAAGAGGAAGATTCAATGGACCCAAAAGGGAATTCGGTGGTCACGTTCAGATGTGCAGATTTCCGCTGAGAAGGCGAGAGAATGAAATGAAACGACTAGAGTCACACGTTTACTTAAGCGTAGAACCAGCAGAGCGAAGGTGGGCCGCAGAGCCTCCGTCTGCGCTGTGACACATGTTGTGATTCAGTGTGAAATCACAGTTCGACCGACAGAATGTGGGAATTTAGAAAAAAGTTTATATTTACACAGCCTCCATACGTCTGCGAAACAGCATATCACACGACAGCAGTGGAGGTCTTTGACATCAGGCTCGAAGGTGCCTGCCGCGTGCCAGACAAAAACCTGAAGTGTTCTGCGCAACGAGCGTCTCCAAGCGGCAGCAGAGTGGCGCAGCGGGAGCGTGCTGGGCCCATAACCCAGAGGTCGATGGATCGAAACCATCCTCTGCTATCGTTCACTGTCACCTTGATCTGCTTTCTTCAGCAAGCTGCCTTTGCATCTACTTGCCGATGTTCATATCGATCCACTCCATTCAAACGGCATGGGTTTTAGAGGTCTCAGTGATATTCTGTTCTTGGTCGGTTTCCTCTGAACTGAATCGCAAAACCGGTTCTCTTCGATGCTAATGAGCTGGTAAAGTTGAAACTCAGACATCGTCCCCCACTATTAGGACGGATACCACCGATTGTGAATAACCTCAGAGAGAGACAAGTGACAGACAGTCGCCGTGGAATCCATGGGCTGAATGGCTTCTGTCTGCGCGACAATGATGCTACGTGTTGCTCAGGGAGCAAAAATGGTTCATTTTTAACCGTCCCTTCCGTGTTGGACTGCCTGCAGTCCCTCAGCTCAGGGCCGTGGGGATGACTCTCAGTGAGTGAAGGTTTCACGCGGATTCTCTTCATCTGGGACACTTGGGGCTCAGATGTTAACTGCTGCGCGGTCGCAGCAAAGAAAGCGATGCCCACTTTGCAATAGACTTTCCGTAAGATTGCTGCGTGAAGACGATTTCTGAACACCAAGCAGGCTGCACAACAATGTGAATTTACCTGGGCGAAGAGTCCTCGGTGTTCATTTCTCTCTGTCCTGCCAGCACAGCATCTTTCTGTCTCTCCGATAACAGACCTTTGGAGAAAGTTCACAATCAAAGTTGTTCATGTTCCCCGCATTAATGTAACTGACACCTCTCACCCCAAGAGTTTCAGAGAGAGAGAGAGAGACAAAGAGGGAGAGAGAGCAGAAGAGCGAATGGACTCTTACCCTCCCCCAAACCTACATTCCCCCACCCCCCCTCCCCCCAGAACAACGTGCAAGTAGAAATAAAATGGTTTAATTATCCGCCAGTGGAGATACTCCTGTTCCTGGGGAAGAGACAAACATCAGCCCCCCGGGGACAGAATGACAAGCAGATGTTCTGGAAAGGCTTTGCTGCTTGCAATTCTTGCAGCAATGTGGAATGTACTTCACACTGAGCAAGTTTCAGCTGGCTCAGAGTCTCCAATGTTCATTGCTGTGTTTGCCGCCAGCTCAGAGAAAGAACAATAGGCAGGACGTAGGAGTGAATAACGATCCTCGTGAGAGGGCGAATAACTGTTAATGGAGACTGTTAGTGGCTAACAATACGTCGTGTGTCATAGCAGACGAGGTGATAAACAGGAGTCTTTCGTGTGGTAGGGGTCAAGGACATGGGGGGGTTCAGGCCCTATAGTTATAGAACTCGATATTGAAGACCGGAGGGCTGGAAGGGCTCCAAGTGGAAAATGAGATGTTGTTCCTTCATCTGGAGCTAGAACACTGCTGCAAGCCTGAGACAGGGATGTTGGCCAGGGAACAGGGTGATGTGTTAAAGTGGCAGGCAACCGCAAGGTCAGGGCCTTTAGTTTCTGCGGGCAGAAGCGGGATGTTCTGCGAAGCAGTCACCCAGTTTATGCTTCATGCTACGTTGGGGAAACGACACTGTGAGCAGAGAATGCGGTGGAATGAAATAGCAGCAGGGAGACTGGATGAGAAGCAGCTGTTCGGGAAAGTCTTTGCCGCTTGCTCAAATGTATTTCAGACTGAGCATGTCTCAGGTCGCTCAAGAGGTCTGGGGCATTACCTGCGTGCGTGCTTTCTGGCTCGTTGGTCTAGGCGTATGATTCTCGCTTAGGGTCTGTTACTGCGCTGATTTGCGAGAGGTCCCGGGTTCAAATCCCGGACGAGCCCGTGTTTTTTTTTAACTTGACTTGTGCAAAACTGCCTGATTGACTTTCTCAAAAAGCACCTTCGTGAAACCAGCGTGGGCTGCCTGGAGTACGAATGAGGCAGAAAACAGAGAAATGAAATGGTTGGAGATCGTGTTCAACAAGCTACTTGGATGCTGCCTGAACTGCTGTGCTCTTCCAGCACCACTAATCCAGAATCTGGTTTCCAGCATCTGCAGTCATTGTTTTTACCATAGTGCTCAACAGGTTGACGTGAGTGGTGCGGTGTTTGAGGAATGTCAGCAATCAAGGTAGATTGGAAAATTGGGACAGCTCTCCTCGGAGAACCGAACTTTTCCAAGTCATGAGGGACCTAGAAACAGGAAATAATGTTGTGAAAATGCTCCCACGCCTGAAAGGATCCATAACGATTCGGCAGAATTTTAGAGTCACGAGCAAAAGAAGTAAAAGTGACATTAGGAAGAACGTTTTCGTACAGGGAGTGGTGAGGGTCAGTAAGTCCCTGTCTGACATTGACAAAGAGGAAGATTCAATGGACCCAAAAGGGAATTCGGTGGTCACGTTCAGATGTGCAGATTTCCGCTGAGAAGGCGAGAGATTGAAACGACTAGAGTCACACGTTTACTTAAGCGTAGAACCAGCAGAGCGAAGGTGGGCCGCAGAGCCTCCGTCTGCGCTGTGACACATGTTGTGATTCAGTGTGAAATCACAGTTCGACCGACAGAATGTGGGAATTTAGAAAAAAGTTTATATTTACACAGCCTCCATACGTCTGCGAAACAGCATATCACACGACAGCAGTGGAGGTCTTTGACATCAGGCTCGAAGGTGCCTGCCGCGTGCCAGACAAAAACCTGAAGTGTTCTGCGCAACGAGCGTCTCCAAGCGGCAGCAGAGTGGCGCAGCGGGAGCGTGCTGGGCCCATCACCCAGAGGTCGATGGATCGAAAGCAGATCACTGTCACCTTGATCTGCTTTCTTCAGCAAGCTGCCTTTGCATCTACTTGCCGATGTTCATATCGATCCACTCCATTCAAACGGCATGGGTTTTAGAGGTCTCAGTGATATTCTGTTCTTGGTCGGTTTCCTCTGAACTGAATCGCAAAACCGGTTCTCTCCGATGCTAATGAGCTGGTAAAGTTGAAACTCAGACATCGTCCCCCACTATTAGGACGGATACCACCGATTGTGAATAACCTCAGAGAGAGACAAGTGACAGACAGTCGCCGTGGAATCCATGGGCTGAATGGCTTCTGTCTGCGCGACAATGATGCTACGTGTTGCTCAGGGAGCAAAAATGGTTCATTTTTAACCGTCCCTTCCGTGTTGGACTGCCTGCAGTCCCTCAGCTCAGGGCCGTGGGGATGACTCTCAGTGAGTGAAGGTTTCACGCGGATTCTCTTCATCTGGGACACTTGGGGCTCAGATGTTAACTGCTGCGCTGTCGCAGCAAAGAAAGCGATGCCCACTTTGCAATAGACTTTCCGTAAGATTGCTGCGTGAATACGATTTCTGAACACCAAGCAGGCTGCACAACAATGTGAATTTACCTGGGCGAAGAGTCCTCGGTGTTCATTTCTCTCTGTCCTGCCAGCACAGCATCTTTCTGTCTCTCCGATAACAGACCTTTGGAGAAAGTTCACAATCAAAGTTGTTCATGTTCCCCGCATTAATGTAACTGACACCTCTCACCCCAAGAGTTTCAGAGAGAGAGAGAGAGAGAGAAAGAGGGAGAGAGAGCAGAAGAGCGAATGGACTCTTACACTCCCCCAAACCTACATTCCCCCACCCCCCCCTCCCCCCAGAACAACGTGCAAGTAGAAATAAAATGGTTTAATTATCCGCCAGTGGAGATACTCCTGTTCCTGGGGAAGAGACAAACATCAGCCCCCCGGGGACAGAATGACAAGCAGATGTTCTGGAAAGGCTTTGCTGCTTGCAATTCTTGCAGCAATGTGGAATCTACTTCACACTGAGCAAGTTTCAGCTGGCTCAGAGTCTCCAATGTTCATTGCTGTGTTTACCGCCAGCTCAGAGAAAGAACAATAGGCAGGACGCAGGAGTGAATAACGATCCTCGTGAGAGGGCGAATAACTGTTAATGGAGACTGTTAGTGGCTAACAATACGTCGTGTGTCATAGCAGACGAGGTGATAAACAGGAGTCTTTCGTGTGGTAGGGGTCAAGGACATGGGGGGGTTCAGGCCCTATAGTTATAGAACTCGATATTGAAGACCGGAGGGCTGGAAGGGCTCCAAGTGGAAAATGAGATGTTGTTCCTTCATCTGGAGCGAGAACACTGCTGCAAGCCTGAGACAGGGATGTTGGCCAGGGAACAGGGTGATGTGTTAAAGTGGCAGGCAACCGCAAGGTCAGGGCCTTTAGTTTCTGCGGGCAGAAGCGGGATGTTCTGCGAAGCAGTCACCCAGTTTATGCTTCATGCTACGTTGGGGAAACGACACTGTGAGCAGAGAATGCGGTGGAATGAAATAGCAGCAGGGAGACTGGATGAGAAGCAGCTGTTCGGGAAAGTCTTTGCCGCTTGCTCAAATGTATTTCATACTGAGCATGTCTCAGGTCGCTCAAGAGGTCTGGGGCATTACCTGCGTGCGTGCTTTCTGGCTCGTTGGTCTAGGCGTATGATTCTCGCTTAGGGTCTGTTCCTGCGCTGATTTGCGAGAGGTCCCGGGTTCAAATCCCGGACGAGCCCGTGTTTTTTTTTAACTTGACTTGTGCAAAACTGCCTGATTGACTTTCTCAAAAAGCACCTTCGTGAAACCAGCGTGGGCTGCCTGGAGTACGAATGAGGCAGAAAACAGAGAAATGAAATGATTGGAGATCGTGTTCAACAAGCTACTTGGATGCTGCCTGAACTGCTGTGCTCTTCCAGCACCACTAATCCAGAATCTGGTTTCCAGCATCTGCAGTCATTGTTTTTACCATAGTGCTCAACAGGTTGACGTGAGTGGTGCGGTGTTTGAGGAATGTCAGCAATCAAGGTAGATTGGAAAATTGGGACAGCTCTCCTCGGAGAACCGAACTTTTCCAAGTCATGAGGGACCTAGAAACAGGAAATAATGTTGTGAAAATGCTCCCACGCCTGAAAGGATCCATAACGATTCGGCAGAATTTTAGAGTCACGAGCAAAAGAAGTAAAAGTGACATTAGGAAGAACGTTTTCGTACAGGGAGTGGTGAGGGTCAGTAAGTCCCTGTCTGACATTGACAAAGAGGAAGATTCAATGGACCCAAAAGGGAATTCGGTGGTCACGTTCAGATGTGCAGATTTCCGCTGAGAAGGCGAGAGATTGAAACGACTAGAGTCACACGTTTACTTAAGCGTAGAACCAGCAGAGCGAAGGTGGGCCGCATGGCCGCCGTCTGCGCTGTGACACATGTTGTGATTCAGTGTGAAATCACAGTTCGACCGACAGAATGTGGGAATTTAGAAAAAAGTTTATATTTACACAGCCTCCATACGTCTGCGAAACAGCATATCACACGACAGCAGTGGAGGTCTTTGACATCAGGCTCGAAGGTGCCTGCCGCGTGCCAGACAAAAACCTGAAGTGTTCTGCGCAACGAGCGTCTCCAAGCGGCAGCAGAGTGGCGCAGCGGGAGCGTGCTGGGCCCATCACCCAGAGGTCGATGGATCGAAAGCAGATCACTGTCACCTTGATCTGCTTTCTTCAGCAAGCTGCCTTTGCATCTACTTGCCGATGTTCATATCGATCCACTCCATTCAAACGGCATGGGTTTTAGAGGTCTCAGTGATATTCTGTTCTTGGTCGGTTTCCTCTGAACTGAATCGCAAAACCGGTTCTCTTCGATGCTAATGAGCTGGTAAAGTTGAAACTCAGACATCGTCCCCCACTATTAGGACGGATACCACCGATTGTGAATAACCTCAGAGAGAGACAAGTGACAGACAGTCGCCGTGGAATCCATGGGCTGAATGGCTTCTGTCTGCGCGACAATGATGCTACGTGTTGCTCAGGGAGCAAAAATGGTTCATTTTTAACCGTCCCTTCCGTGTTGGACTGCCTGCAGTCCCTCAGCTCAGGGCCGTGGGGATGACTCTCAGTGAGTGAAGGTTTCACGCGGATTCTCTTCATCTGGGACACTTGGGGCTCAGATGTTAACTGCTGCGCTGTCGCAGCAAAGAAAGCGATGCCCACTTTGCAATAGACTTTCCGTAAGATTGCTGCGTGAAGACGATTTCTGAACACCAAGCAGGCTGCACAACAATGTGAATTTACCTGGGCGAAGAGTCCTCGGTGTTCATTTCTCTCTGTCCTGCCAGCACAGCATCTTTCTGTCTCTCCGATAACAGACCTTTGGAGAAAGTTCACAATCAAAGTTGTTCATGTTCCCCGCATTAATGTAACTGACACCTCTCACCCCAAGAGTTTCAGAGAGAGAGAGAGAGAGAGAAAGAGGGAGAGAGAGCAGAAGAGCGAATGGACTCTTACACTCCCCCAAACCTACATTCCCCCACCCCCCCCCCCCCCACCCCCCAGAACAACGTGCAAGTAGAAATAAAATGGTTTAATTATCCGCCAGTGGAGATACTCCTGTTCCTGGGGAAGAGACAAACATCAGCCCCCCGGGGACAGAATGACAAGCAGATGTTCTGGAAAGGCTTTGCTGCTTGCAATTCTTGCAGCAATGTGGAATCTACTTCACACTGAGCAAGTTTCAGCTGGCTCAGAGTCTCCAATGTTCATTGCTGTGTTTACCGCCAGCTCAGAGAAAGAACAATAGGCAGGACGCAGGAGTGAATAACGATCCTCGTGAGAGGGCGAATAACTGTTAATGGAGACTGTTAGTGGCTAACAATACGTCGTGTGTCATAGCAGACGAGGTGATAAACAGGAGTCTTTCGTGTGGTAGGGGTCAAGGACATGGGGGGGGGTTCAGGCCCTATAGTTATAGAACTCGATATTGAAGACCGGAGGGCTGGAAGGGCTCCAAGTGGAAAATGAGATGTTGTTCCTTCATCTGGAGCGAGAACACTGCTGCAAGCCTGAGACAGGGATTATGGCCAGGGAACAGTGTGATGTGTTAAAGTGGCAGGCAACCGCAAGGTCAGGGCCTTTAGTTTCTGCGGGCAGAAGCGGGATGTTCTGCGAAGCAGTCACCCAGTTTATGCTTCATGCTACGTTGGGGAAACGACACTGTGAGCAGAGAATGCGGTGGAATGAAATAGCAGCAGGGAGACTGGATGAGAAGCAGCTGTTCGGGAAAGTCTTTGCCGCTTGCTCAAATGTATTTCATACTGAGCATGTCTCAGGTCGCTCAAGAGGTCTGGGGCATTACCTGCGTGCGTGCTTTCTGGCTCGTTGGTCTAGGCGTATGATTCTCGCTTAGGGTCTGTTACTGCGCTGATTTGCGAGAGATCCCGGGTTCAAATCCCGGACGAGCCCGTGTTTTTTTTTAACTTGACTTGTGCAAAACTGCCTGATTGACTTTCTCAAAAAGCACCTTCGTGAAACCAGCGTGGGCTGCTTGGAGTACGAATGAGGCAGAAAACAGAGAAATGAAATGATTGGAGATCGTGTTCAACAAGCTACTTGGATGCTGCCTGAACTGCTGTGCTCTTCCAGCACCACTAATCCAGAATCTGGTTTCCAGCATCTGCAGTCATTGTTTTTACCATAGTGCTCAACAGGTTGACGTGAGTGGTGCGGTGTTTGAGGAATGTCAGCAATCAAGGTAGATTGGAAAATTGGGACAGCTCTCCTCGGAGAACCGAACTTTTCCAAGTCATGAGGGACCTAGAAACAGGAAATAATGTTGTGAAAATGCTCCCACGCCTGAAAGGATCCATAACGATTCGGCAGAATTTTAGAGTCACGAGCAAAAGAAGTAAAAGTGACATTAGGAAGAACGTTTTCGTACAGGGAGTGGTGAGGGTCAGTAAGTCCCTGTCTGACATTGACAAAGAGGAAGATTCAATGGACCCAAAAGGGAATTCGGTGGTCACGTTCAGATGTGCAGATTTCCGCTGAGAAGGCGAGAGAATGAAATGAAACGACTAGAGTCACACGTTTACTTAAGCGTAGAACCAGCAGAGCGAAGGTGGGCCGCAGAGCCTCCGTCTGCGCTGTGACACATGTTGTGATTCAGTGTGAAATCACAGTTCGACCGACAGAATGTGGGAATTTAGAAAAAAGTTTATATTTACACAGCCTCCATACGTCTGCGAAACAGCATATCACACGACAGCAGTGGAGGTCTTTGACATCAGGCTCGAAGGTGCCTGCCGCGTGCCAGACAAAAACCTGAAGTGTTCTGCGCAACGAGCGTCTCCAAGCGGCAGCAGAGTGGCGCAGCGGGAGCGTGCTGGGCCCATAACCCAGAGGTCGATGGATCGAAACCATCCTCTGCTATCGTTCACTGTCACCTTGATCTGCTTTCTTCAGCAAGCTGCCTTTGCATCTACTTGCCGATGTTCATATCGATCCACTCCATTCAAACGGCATGGGTTTTAGAGGTCTCAGTGATATTCTGTTCTTGGTCGGTTTCCTCTGAACTGAATCGCAAAACCGGTTCTCTTCGATGCTAATGAGCTGGTAAAGTTGAAACTCAGACATCGTCCCCCACTATTAGGACGGATACCACCGATTGTGAATAACCTCAGAGAGAGACAAGTGACAGACAGTCGCCGTGGAATCCATGGGCTGAATGGCTTCTGTCTGCGCGACAATGATGCTACGTGTTGCTCAGGGAGCAAAAATGGTTCATTTTTAACCGTCCCTTCCGTGTTGGACTGCCTGCAGTCCCTCAGCTCAGGGCCGTGGGGATGACTCTCAGTGAGTGAAGGTTTCACGCGGATTCTCTTCATCTGGGACACTTGGGGCTCAGATGTTAACTGCTGCGCGGTCGCAGCAAAGAAAGCGATGCCCACTTTGCAATAGACTTTCCGTAAGATTGCTGCGTGAAGACGATTTCTGAACACCAAGCAGGCTGCACAACAATGTGAATTTACCTGGGCGAAGAGTCCTCGGTGTTCATTTCTCTCTGTCCTGCCAGCACAGCATCTTTCTGTCTCTCCGATAACAGACCTTTGGAGAAAGTTCACAATCAAAGTTGTTCATGTTCCCCGCATTAATGTAACTGACACCTCTCACCCCAAGAGTTTCAGAGAGAGAGAGAGAGACAAAGAGGGAGAGAGAGCAGAAGAGCGAATGGACTCTTACCCTCCCCCAAACCTACATTCCCCCAC
Organism: Chiloscyllium punctatum; assembly: GCF_047496795.1. Classification (NCBI taxonomy): domain Eukaryota; kingdom Metazoa; phylum Chordata; class Chondrichthyes; order Orectolobiformes; family Hemiscylliidae; genus Chiloscyllium; species Chiloscyllium punctatum. The sequence continues at coordinate 62,631,752 of NC_092774.1, read as the reverse complement.
CCCCCCTCCCCCCAGAACAACGTGCAAGTAGAAATAAAATGGTTTAATTATCCGCCAGTGGAGATACTCCTGTTCCTGGGGAAGAGACAAACATCAGCCCCCCGGGGACAGAATGACAAGCAGATGTTCTGGAAAGGCTTTGCTGCTTGCAATTCTTGCAGCAATGTGGAATGTACTTCACACTGAGCAAGTTTCAGCTGGCTCAGAGTCTCCAATGTTCATTGCTGTGTTTGCCGCCAGCTCAGAGAAAGAACAATAGGCAGGACGTAGGAGTGAATAACGATCCTCGTGAGAGGGCGAATAACTGTTAATGGAGACTGTTAGTGGCTAACAATACGTCGTGTGTCATAGCAGACGAGGTGATAAACAGGAGTCTTTCGTGTGGTAGGGGTCAAGGACATGGGGGGGTTCAGGCCCTATAGTTATAGAACTCGATATTGAAGACCGGAGGGCTGGAAGGGCTCCAAGTGGAAAATGAGATGTTGTTCCTTCATCTGGAGCTAGAACACTGCTGCAAGCCTGAGACAGGGATGTTGGCCAGGGAACAGGGTGATGTGTTAAAGTGGCAGGCAACCGCAAGGTCAGGGCCTTTAGTTTCTGCGGGCAGAAGCGGGATGTTCTGCGAAGCAGTCACCCAGTTTATGCTTCATGCTACGTTGGGGAAACGACACTGTGAGCAGAGAATGCGGTGGAATGAAATAGCAGCAGGGAGACTGGATGAGAAGCAGCTGTTCGGGAAAGTCTTTGCCGCTTGCTCAAATGTATTTCAGACTGAGCATGTCTCAGGTCGCTCAAGAGGTCTGGGGCATTACCTGCGTGCGTGCTTTCTGGCTCGTTGGTCTAGGCGTATGATTCTCGCTTAGGGTCTGTTACTGCGCTGATTTGCGAGAGGTCCCGGGTTCAAATCCCGGACGAGCCCGTGTTTTTTTTTAACTTGACTTGTGCAAAACTGCCTGATTGACTTTCTCAAAAAGCACCTTCGTGAAACCAGCGTGGGCTGCCTGGAGTACGAATGAGGCAGAAAACAGAGAAATGAAATGGTTGGAGATCGTGTTCAACAAGCTACTTGGATGCTGCCTGAACTGCTGTGCTCTTCCAGCACCACTAATCCAGAATCTGGTTTCCAGCATCTGCAGTCATTGTTTTTACCATAGTGCTCAACAGGTTGACGTGAGTGGTGCGGTGTTTGAGGAATGTCAGCAATCAAGGTAGATTGGAAAATTGGGACAGCTCTCCTCGGAGAACCGAACTTTTCCAAGTCATGAGGGACCTAGAAACAGGAAATAATGTTGTGAAAATGCTCCCACGCCTGAAAGGATCCATAACGATTCGGCAGAATTTTAGAGTCACGAGCAAAAGAAGTAAAAGTGACATTAGGAAGAACGTTTTCGTACAGGGAGTGGTGAGGGTCAGTAAGTCCCTGTCTGACATTGACAAAGAGGAAGATTCAATGGACCCAAAAGGGAATTCGGTGGTCACGTTCAGATGTGCAGATTTCCGCTGAGAAGGCGAGAGATTGAAACGACTAGAGTCACACGTTTACTTAAGCGTAGAACCAGCAGAGCGAAGGTGGGCCGCAGAGCCTCCGTCTGCGCTGTGACACATGTTGTGATTCAGTGTGAAATCACAGTTCGACCGACAGAATGTGGGAATTTAGAAAAAAGTTTATATTTACACAGCCTCCATACGTCTGCGAAACAGCATATCACACGACAGCAGTGGAGGTCTTTGACATCAGGCTCGAAGGTGCCTGCCGCGTGCCAGACAAAAACCTGAAGTGTTCTGCGCAACGAGCGTCTCCAAGCGGCAGCAGAGTGGCGCAGCGGGAGCGTGCTGGGCCCATAACCCAGAGGTCGATGGATCGAAAGCAGATCACTGTCACCTTGATCTGCTTTCTTCAGCAAGCTGCCTTTGCATCTACTTGCCGATGTTCATATCGATCCACTCCATTCAAACGGCATGGGTTTTAGAGGTCTCAGTGATATTCTGTTCTTGGTCGGTTTCCTCTGAACTGAATCGCAAAACCGGTTCTCTCCGATGCTAATGAGCTGGTAAAGTTGAAACTCAGACATCGTCCCCCACTATTAGGACGGATACCACCGATTGTGAATAACCTCAGAGAGAGACAAGTGACAGACAGTCGCCGTGGAATCCATGGGCTGAATGGCTTCTGTCTGCGCGACAATGATGCTACGTGTTGCTCAGGGAGCAAAAATGGTTCATTTTTAACCGTCCCTTCCGTGTTGGACTGCCTGCAGTCCCTCAGCTCAGGGCCGTGGGGATGACTCTCAGTGAGTGAAGGTTTCACGCGGATTCTCTTCATCTGGGACACTTGGGGCTCAGATGTTAACTGCTGCGCTGTCGCAGCAAAGAAAGCGATGCCCACTTTGCAATAGACTTTCCGTAAGATTGCTGCGTGAATACGATTTCTGAACACCAAGCAGGCTGCACAACAATGTGAATTTACCTGGGCGAAGAGTCCTCGGTGTTCATTTCTCTCTGTCCTGCCAGCACAGCATCTTTCTGTCTCTCCGATAACAGACCTTTGGAGAAAGTTCACAATCAAAGTTGTTCATGTTCCCCGCATTAATGTAACTGACACCTCTCACCCCAAGAGTTTCAGAGAGAGAGAGAGAGAGAGAAAGAGGGAGAGAGAGCAGAAGAGCGAATGGACTCTTACACTCCCCCAAACCTACATTCCCCCACCCCCCCCTCCCCCCAGAACAACGTGCAAGTAGAAATAAAATGGTTTAATTATCCGCCAGTGGAGATACTCCTGTTCCTGGGGAAGAGACAAACATCAGCCCCCCGGGGACAGAATGACAAGCAGATGTTCTGGAAAGGCTTTGCTGCTTGCAATTCTTGCAGCAATGTGGAATCTACTTCACACTGAGCAAGTTTCAGCTGGCTCAGAGTCTCCAATGTTCATTGCTGTGTTTACCGCCAGCTCAGAGAAAGAACAATAGGCAGGACGCAGGAGTGAATAACGATCCTCGTGAGAGGGCGAATAACTGTTAATGGAGACTGTTAGTGGCTAACAATACGTCGTGTGTCATAGCAGACGAGGTGATAAACAGGAGTCTTTCGTGTGGTAGGGGTCAAGGACATGGGGGGGTTCAGGCCCTATAGTTATAGAACTCGATATTGAAGACCGGAGGGCTGGAAGGGCTCCAAGTGGAAAATGAGATGTTGTTCCTTCATCTGGAGCGAGAACACTGCTGCAAGCCTGAGACAGGGATGTTGGCCAGGGAACAGGGTGATGTGTTAAAGTGGCAGGCAACCGCAAGGTCAGGGCCTTTAGTTTCTGCGGGCAGAAGCGGGATGTTCTGCGAAGCAGTCACCCAGTTTATGCTTCATGCTACGTTGGGGAAACGACACTGTGAGCAGAGAATGCGGTGGAATGAAATAGCAGCAGGGAGACTGGATGAGAAGCAGCTGTTCGGGAAAGTCTTTGCCGCTTGCTCAAATGTATTTCATACTGAGCATGTCTCAGGTCGCTCAAGAGGTCTGGGGCATTACCTGCGTGCGTGCTTTCTGGCTCGTTGGTCTAGGCGTATGATTCTCGCTTAGGGTCTGTTCCTGCGCTGATTTGCGAGAGGTCCCGGGTTCAAATCCCGGACGAGCCCGTGTTTTTTTTTAACTTGACTTGTGCAAAACTGCCTGATTGACTTTCTCAAAAAGCACCTTCGTGAAACCAGCGTGGGCTGCCTGGAGTACGAATGAGGCAGAAAACAGAGAAATGAAATGATTGGAGATCGTGTTCAACAAGCTACTTGGATGCTGCCTGAACTGCTGTGCTCTTCCAGCACCACTAATCCAGAATCTGGTTTCCAGCATCTGCAGTCATTGTTTTTACCATAGTGCTCAACAGGTTGACGTGAGTGGTGCGGTGTTTGAGGAATGTCAGCAATCAAGGTAGATTGGAAAATTGGGACAGCTCTCCTCGGAGAACCGAACTTTTCCAAGTCATGAGGGACCTAGAAACAGGAAATAATGTTGTGAAAATGCTCCCACGCCTGAAAGGATCCATAACGATTCGGCAGAATTTTAGAGTCACGAGCAAAAGAAGTAAAAGTGACATTAGGAAGAACGTTTTCGTACAGGGAGTGGTGAGGGTCAGTAAGTCCCTGTCTGACATTGACAAAGAGGAAGATTCAATGGACCCAAAAGGGAATTCGGTGGTCACGTTCAGATGTGCAGATTTCCGCTGAGAAGGCGAGAGATTGAAACGACTAGAGTCACACGTTTACTTAAGCGTAGAACCAGCAGAGCGAAGGTGGGCCGCATGGCCGCCGTCTGCGCTGTGACACATGTTGTGATTCAGTGTGAAATCACAGTTCGACCGACAGAATGTGGGAATTTAGAAAAAAGTTTATATTTACACAGCCTCCATACGTCTGCGAAACAGCATATCACACGACAGCAGTGGAGGTCTTTGACATCAGGCTCGAAGGTGCCTGCCGCGTGCCAGACAAAAACCTGAAGTGTTCTGCGCAACGAGCGTCTCCAAGCGGCAGCAGAGTGGCGCAGCGGGAGCGTGCTGGGCCCATCACCCAGAGGTCGATGGATCGAAAGCAGATCACTGTCACCTTGATCTGCTTTCTTCAGCAAGCTGCCTTTGCATCTACTTGCCGATGTTCATATCGATCCACTCCATTCAAACGGCATGGGTTTTAGAGGTCTCAGTGATATTCTGTTCTTGGTCGGTTTCCTCTGAACTGAATCGCAAAACCGGTTCTCTCCGATGCTAATGAGCTGGTAAAGTTGAAACTCAGACATCGTCCCCCACTATTAGGACCGATACCACCGATTGTGAATAACCTCAGAGAGAGACAAGTGACAGACAGTCGCCGTGGAATCCATGGGCTGAATGGCTTCTGTCTGCGCGACAATGATGCTACGTGTTGCTCAGGGAGCAAAAATGGTTCATTTTTAACCGTCCCTTCCGTGTTGGACTGCCTGCAGTCCCTCAGCTCAGGGCCGTGGGGATGACTCTCAGTGAGTGAAGGTTTCACGCGGATTCTCTTCATCTGGGACACTTGGGGCTCAGATGTTAACTGCTGCGCTGTCGCAGCAAAGAAAGCGATGCCCACTTTGCAATAGACTTTCCGTAAGATTGCTGCGTGAATACGATTTCTGAACACCAAGCAGGCTGCACAACAATGTGAATTTACCTGGGCGAAGAGTCCTCGGTGTTCATTTCTCTCTGTCCTGCCAGCACAGCATCTTTCTGTCTCTCCGATAACAGACCTTTGGAGAAAGTTCACAATCAAAGTTGTTCATGTTCCCCGCATTAATGTAACTGACACCTCTCACCCCAAGAGTTTCAGAGAGAGAGAGAGAGAGAGAAAGAGGGAGAGAGAGCAGAAGAGCGAATGGACTCTTACACTCCCCCAAACCTACATTCCCCCACCCCCCCCCCCACCCCCCAGAACAACGTGCAAGTAGAAATAAAATGGTTTAATTATCCGCCAGTGGAGATACTCCTGTTCCTGGGGAAGAGACAAACATCAGCCCCCCGGGGACAGAATGACAAGCAGATGTTCTGGAAAGGCTTTGCTGCTTGCAATTCTTGCAGCAATGTGGAATCTACTTCACACTGAGCAAGTTTCAGCTGGCTCAGAGTCTCCAATGTTCATTGCTGTGTTTACCGCCAGCTCAGAGAAAGAACAATAGGCAGGACGCAGGAGTGAATAACGATCCTCGTGAGAGGGCGAATAACTGTTAATGGAGACTGTTAGTGGCTAACAATACGTCGTGTGTCATAGCAGACGAGGTGATAAACAGGAGTCTTTCGTGTGGTAGGGGTCAAGGACATGGGGGGGGGTTCAGGCCCTATAGTTATAGAACTCGATATTGAAGACCGGAGGGCTGGAAGGGCTCCAAGTGGAAAATGAGATGTTGTTCCTTCATCTGGAGCGAGAACACTGCTGCAAGCCTGAGACAGGGATTATGGCCAGGGAACAGGGTGATGTGTTAAAGTGGCAGGCAACCGCAAGGTCAGGGCCTTTAGTTTCTGCGGGCAGAAGCGGGATGTTCTGCGAAGCAGTCACCCAGTTTATGTTTCATGCTACGTTGGGGAAACGACACTGTGAGCAGAGAATGCGGTGGAATGAAATAGCAGCAGGGAGACTGGATGAGAAGCAGCTGTTCGGGAAAGTCTTTGCCGCTTGCTCAAATGTATTTCATACTGAGCATGTCTCAGGTCGCTCAAGAGGTCTGGGGCATTACCTGCGTGCGTGCTTTCTGGCTCGTTGGTCTAGGCGTATGATTCTCGCTTAGGGTCTGTTACTGCGCTGATTTGCGAGAGATCCCGGACGAGCCCGTGTTTTTTTTTAACTTGACTTGTGCAAAACTGCCTGATTGACTTTCTCAAAAAGCACCTTCGTGAAACCAGCGTGGGCTGCTTGGAGTACGAATGAGGCAGAAAACAGAGAAATGAAATGATTGGAGATCGTGTTCAACAAGCTACTTGGATGCTGCCTGAACTGCTGTGCTCTTCCAGCACCACTAATCCAGAATCTGGTTTCCAGCATCTGCAGTCATTGTTTTTACCATAGTGCTCAACAGGTTGACGTGAGTGGTGCGGTGTTTGAGGAATGTCAGCAATCAAGGTAGATTGGAAAATTGGGACAGCTCTCCTCGGAGAACCGAACTTTTCCAAGTCATGAGGGACCTAGAAACAGGAAATAATGTTGTGAAAATGCTCCCACGCCTGAAAGGATCCATAACGATTCGGCAGAATTTTAGAGTCACGAGCAAAAGAAGTAAAAGTGACATTAGGAAGAACGTTTTCGTACAGGGAGTGGTGAGGGTCAGTAAGTCCCTGTCTGACATTGACAAAGAGGAAGATTCAATGGACCCAAAAGGGAATTCGGTGGTCACGTTCAGATGTGCAGATTTCCGCTGAGAAGGCGAGAGAATGAAATGAAACGACTAGAGTCACACGTTTACTTAAGCGTAGAACCAGCAGAGCGAAGGTGGGCCGCATGGCCGCCGTCTGCGCTGTGACACATGTTGTGATTCAGTGTGAAATCACAGTTCGACCGACAGAATGTGGGAATTTAGAAAAAAGTTTATATTTACACAGCCTCCATACGTCTGCGAAACAGCATATCACACGACAGCAGTGGAGGTCTTTGACATCAGGCTCGAAGGTGCCTGCCGCGTGCCAGACAAAAACCTGAAGTGTTCTGCGCAACGAGCGTCTCCAAGCGGCAGCAGAGTGGCGCAGCGGGAGCGTGCTGGGCCCATAACCCAGAGGTCGATGGATCGAAACCATCCTCTGCTATCGTTCACTGTCACCTTGATCTGCTTTCTTCAGCAAGCTGCCTTTGCATCTACTTGCCGATGTTCATATCGATCCACTCCATTCAAACGGCATGGGTTTTAGAGGTCTCAGTGATATTCTGTTCTTGGTCGGTTTCCTCTGAACTGAATCGCAAAACCGGTTCTCTTCGATGCTAATGAGCTGGTAAAGTTGAAACTCAGACATCGTCCCCCACTATTAGGACGGATACCACCGATTGTGAATAACCTCAGAGAGAGACAAGTGACAGACAGTCGCCGTGGAATCCATGGGCTGAATGGCTTCTGTCTGCGCGACAATGATGCTACGTGTTGCTCAGGGAGCAAAAATGGTTCATTTTTAACCGTCCCTTCCGTGTTGGACTGCCTGCAGTCCCTCAGCTCAGGGCCGTGGGGATGACTCTCAGTGAGTGAAGGTTTCACGCGGATTCTCTTCATCTGGGACACTTGGGGCTCAGATGTTAACTGCTGCGCGGTCGCAGCAAAGAAAGCGATGCCCACTTTGCAATAGACTTTCCGTAAGATTGCTGCGTGAAGACGATTTCTGAACACCAAGCAGGCTGCACAACAATGTGAATTTACCTGGGCGAAGAGTCGTCGGTGTTCATTTCTCTCTGTCCTGCCAGCACAGCATCTTTCTGTCTCTCCGATAACAGACCTTTGGAGAAAGTTCACAATCAAAGTTGTTCATGTTCCCCGCATTAATGTAACTGACACCTCTCACCCCAAGAGTTTCAGAGAGAGAGAGAGAGACAAAGAGGGAGAGAGAGCAGAAGAGCGAATGGACTCTTACCCTCCCCCAAACCTACATTCCCCCACCCCCCCTCCCCCCAGAACAACGTGCAAGTAGAAATAAAATGGTTTAATTATCCGCCAGTGGAGATACTCCTGTTCCTGGGGAAGAGACAAACATCAGCCCCCCGGGGACAGAATGACAAGCAGATGTTCTGGAAAGGCTTTGCTGCTTGCAATTCTTGCAGCAATGTGGAATGTACTTCACACTGAGCAAGTTTCAGCTGGCTCAGAGTCTCCAATGTTCATTGCTGTGTTTGCCGCCAGCTCAGAGAAAGAACAATAGGCAGGACGTAGGAGTGAATAACGATCCTCGTGAGAGGGCGAATAACTGTTAATGGAGACTGTTAGTGGCTAACAATACGTCGTGTGTCATAGCAGACGAGGTGATAAACAGGAGTCTTTCGTGTGGTAGGGGTCAAGGACATGGGGGGGTTCAGGCCCTATAGTTATAGAACTCGATATTGAAGACCGGAGGGCTGGAAGGGCTCCAAGTGGAAAATGAGATGTTGTTCCTTCATCTGGAGCTAGAACACTGCTGCAAGCCTGAGACAGGGATGTTGGCCAGGGAACAGGGTGATGTGTTAAAGTGGCAGGCAACCGCAAGGTCAGGGCCTTTAGTTTCTGCGGGCAGAAGCGGGATGTTCTGCGAAGCAGTCACCCAGTTTATGCTTCATGCTACGTTGGGGAAACGACACTGTGAGCAGAGAATGCGGTGGAATGAAATAGCAGCAGGGAGACTGGATGAGAAGCAGCTGTTCGGGAAAGTCTTTGCCGCTTGCTCAAATGTATTTCAGACTGAGCATGTCTCAGGTCGCTCAAGAGGTCTGGGGCATTACCTGCGTGCGTGCTTTCTGGCTCGTTGGTCTAGGCGTATGATTCTCGCTTAGGGTCTGTTACTGCGCTGATTTGCGAGAGGTCCCGGGTTCAAATCCCGGACGAGCCCGTGTTTTTTTTTAACTTGACTTGTGCAAAACTGCCTGATTGACTTTCTCAAAAAGCACCTTCGTGAAACCAGCGTGGGCTGCCTGGAGTACGAATGAGGCAGAAAACAGAGAAATGAAATGGTTGGAGATCGTGTTCAACAAGCTACTTGGATGCTGCCTGAACTGCTGTGCTCTTCCAGCACCACTAATCCAGAATCTGGTTTCCAGCATCTGCAGTCATTGTTTTTACCATAGTGCTCAACAGGTTGACGTGAGTGGTGCGGTGTTTGAGGAATGTCAGCAATCAAGGTAGATTGGAAAATTGGGACAGCTCTCCTCGGAGAACCGAACTTTTCCAAGTCATGAGGGACCTAGAAACAGGAAATAATGTTGTGAAAATGCTCCCACGCCTGAAAGGATCCATAACGATTCGGCAGAATTTTAGAGTCACGAGCAAAAGAAGTAAAAGTGACATTAGGAAGAACGTTTTCGTACAGGGAGTGGTGAGGGTCAGTAAGTCCCTGTCTGACATTGACAAAGAGGAAGATTCAATGGACCCAAAAGGGAATTCGGTGGTCACGTTCAGATGTGCAGATTTCCGCTGAGAAGGCGAGAGATTGAAACGACTAGAGTCACACGTTTACTTAAGCGTAGAACCAGCAGAGCGAAGGTGGGCCGCAGAGCCTCCGTCTGCGCTGTGACACATGTTGTGATTCAGTGTGAAATCACAGTTCGACCGACAGAATGTGGGAATTTAGAAAAAAGTTTATATTTACACAGCCTCCATACGTCTGCGAAACAGCATATCACACGACAGCAGTGGAGGTCTTTGACATCAGGCTCGAAGGTGCCTGCCGCGTGCCAGACAAAAACCTGAAGTGTTCTGCGCAACGAGCGTCTCCAAGCGGCAGCAGAGTGGCGCAGCGGGAGCGTGCTGGGCCCATCACCCAGAGGTCGATGGATCGAAAGCAGATCACTGTCACCTTGATCTGCTTTCTTCAGCAAGCTGCCTTTGCATCTACTTGCCGATGTTCATATCGATCCACTCCATTCAAACGGCATGGGTTTTAGAGGTCTCAGTGATATTCTGTTCTTGGTCGGTTTCCTCTGAACTGAATCGCAAAACCGGTTCTCTCCGATGCTAATGAGCTGGTAAAGTTGAAACTCAGACATCGTCCCCCACTATTAGGACGGATACCACCGATTGTGAATAACCTCAGAGAGAGACAAGTGACAGACAGTCGCCGTGGAATCCATGGGCTGAATGGCTTCTGTCTGCGCGACAATGATGCTACGTGTTGCTCAGGGAGCAAAAATGGTTCATTTTTAACCGTCCCTTCCGTGTTGGACTGCCTGCAGTCCCTCAGCTCAGGGCCGTGGGGATGACTCTCAGTGAGTGAAGGTTTCACGCGGATTCTCTTCATCTGGGACACTTGGGGCTCAGATGTTAACTGCTGCGCTGTCGCAGCAAAGAAAGCGATGCCCACTTTGCAATAGACTTTCCGTAAGATTGCTGCGTGAATACGATTTCTGAACACCAAGCAGGCTGCACAACAATGTGAATTTACCTGGGCGAAGAGTCCTCGGTGTTCATTTCTCTCTGTCCTGCCAGCACAGCATCTTTCTGTCTCTCCGATAACAGACCTTTGGAGAAAGTTCACAATCAAAGTTGTTCATGTTCCCCGCATTAATGTAACTGACACCTCTCACCCCAAGAGTTTCAGAGAGAGAGAGAGAGAGAGAAAGAGGGAGAGAGAGCAGAAGAGCGAATGGACTCTTACACTCCCCCAAACCTACATTCCCCCACCCCCCCCTCCCCCCAGAACAACGTGCAAGTAGAAATAAAATGGTTTAATTATCCGCCAGTGGAGATACTCCTGTTCCTGGGGAAGAGACAAACATCAGCCCCCCGGGGACAGAATGACAAGCAGATGTTCTGGAAAGGCTTTGCTGCTTGCAATTCTTGCAGCAATGTGGAATCTACTTCACACTGAGCAAGTTTCAGCTGGCTCAGAGTCTCCAATGTTCATTGCTGTGTTTACCGCCAGCTCAGAGAAAGAACAATAGGCAGGACGCAGGAGTGAATAACGATCCTCGTGAGAGGGCGAATAACTGTTAATGGAGACTGTTAGTGGCTAACAATACGTCGTGTGTCATAGCAGACGAGGTGATAAACAGGAGTCTTTCGTGTGGTAGGGGTCAAGGACATGGGGGGGTTCAGGCCCTATAGTTATAGAACTCGATATTGAAGACCGGAGGGCTGGAAGGGCTCCAAGTGGAAAATGAGATGTTGTTCCTTCATCTGGAGCGAGAACACTGCTGCAAGCCTGAGACAGGGATGTTGGCCAGGGAACAGGGTGATGTGTTAAAGTGGCAGGCAACCGCAAGGTCAGGGCCTTTAGTTTCTGCGGGCAGAAGCGGGATGTTCTGCGAAGCAGTCACCCAGTTTATGCTTCATGCTACGTTGGGGAAACGACACTGTGAGCAGAGAATGCGGTGGAATGAAATAGCAGCAGGGAGACTGGATGAGAAGCAGCTGTTCGGGAAAGTCTTTGCCGCTTGCTCAAATGTATTTCATACTGAGCATGTCTCAGGTCGCTCAAGAGGTCTGGGGCATTACCTGCGTGCGTGCTTTCTGGCTCGTTGGTCTAGGCGTATGATTCTCGCTTAGGGTCTGTTCCTGCGCTGATTTGCGAGAGGTCCCGGGTTCAAATCCCGGACGAGCCCGTGTTTTTTTTTAACTTGACTTGTGCAAAACTGCCTGATTGACTTTCTCAAAAAGCACCTTCGTGAAACCAGCGTGGGCTGCCTGGAGTACGAATGAGGCAGAAAACAGAGAAATGAAATGATTGGAGATCGTGTTCAACAAGCTACTTGGATGCTGCCTGAACTGCTGTGCTCTTCCAGCACCACTAATCCAGAATCTGGTTTCCAGCATCTGCAGTCATTGTTTTTACCATAGTGCTCAACAGGTTGACGTGAGTGGTGCGGTGTTTGAGGAATGTCAGCAATCAAGGTAGATTGGAAAATTGGGACAGCTCTCCTCGGAGAACCGAACTTTTCCAAGTCATGAGGGACCTAGAAACAGGAAATAATGTTGTGAAAATGCTCCCACGCCTGAAAGGATCCATAACGATTCGGCAGAATTTTAGAGTCACGAGCAAAAGAAGTAAAAGTGACATTAGGAAGAACGTTTTCGTACAGGGAGTGGTGAGGGTCAGTAAGTCCCTGTCTGACATTGACAAAGAGGAAGATTCAATGGACCCAAAAGGGAATTCGGTGGTCACGTTCAGATGTGCAGATTTCCGCTGAGAAGGCGAGAGATTGAAACGACTAGAGTCACACGTTTACTTAAGCGTAGAACCAGCAGAGCGAAGGTGGGCCGCATGGCCGCCGTCTGCGCTGTGACACATGTTGTGATTCAGTGTGAAATCACAGTTCGACCGACAGAATGTGGGAATTTAGAAAAAAGTTTATATTTACACAGCCTCCATACGTCTGCGAAACAGCATATCACACGACAGCAGTGGAGGTCTTTGACATCAGGCTCGAAGGTGCCTGCCGCGTGCCAGACAAAAACCTGAAGTGTTCTGCGCAACGAGCGTCTCCAAGCGGCAGCAGAGTGGCGCAGCGGGAGCGTGCTGGGCCCATCACCCAGAGGTCGATGGATCGAAAGCAGATCACTGTCACCTTGATCTGCTTTCTTCAGCAAGCTGCCTTTGCATCTACTTGCCGATGTTCATATCGATCCACTCCATTCAAACGGCATGGGTTTTAGAGGTCTCAGTGATATTCTGTTCTTGGTCGGTTTCCTCTGAACTGAATCGCAAAACCGGTTCTCTCCGATGCTAATGAGCTGGTAAAGTTGAAACTCAGACATCGTCCCCCACTATTAGGACCGATACCACCGATTGTGAATAACCTCAGAGAGAGACAAGTGACAGACAGTCGCCGTGGAATCCATGGGCTGAATGGCTTCTGTCTGCGCGACAATGATGCTACGTGTTGCTCAGGGAGCAAAAATGGTTCATTTTTAACCGTCCCTTCCGTGTTGGACTGCCTGCAGTCCCTCAGCTCAGGGCCGTGGGGATGACTCTCAGTGAGTGAAGGTTTCACGCGGATTCTCTTCATCTGGGACACTTGGGGCTCAGATGTTAACTGCTGCGCTGTCGCAGCAAAGAAAGCGATGCCCACTTTGCAATAGACTTTCCGTAAGATTGCTGCGTGAATACGATTTCTGAACACCAAGCAGGCTGCACAACAATGTGAATTTACCTGGGCGAAGAGTCCTCGGTGTTCATTTCTCTCTGTCCTGCCAGCACAGCATCTTTCTGTCTCTCCGATAACAGACCTTTGGAGAAAGTTCACAATCAAAGTTGTTCATGTTCCCCGCATTAATGTAACTGACACCTCTCACCCCAAGAGTTTCAGAGAGAGAGAGAGAGAGAGAAAGAGGGAGAGAGAGCAGAAGAGCGAATGGACTCTTACACTCCCCCAAACCTACATTCCCCCACCCCCCCCTCCCCCCAGAACAACGTGCAAGTAGAAATAAAATGGTTTAATTATCCGCCAGTGGAGATACTCCTGTTCCTGGGGAAGAGACAAACATCAGCCCCCCGGGGACAGAATGACAAGCAGATGTTCTGGAAAGGCTTTGCTGCTTGCAATTCTTGCAGCAATGTGGAATCTACTTCACACTGAGCAAGTTTCAGCTGGCTCAGAGTCTCCAATGTTCATTGCTGTGTTTACCGCCAGCTCAGAGAAAGAACAATAGGCAGGACGCAGGAGTGAATAACGATCCTCGTGAGAGGGCGAATAACTGTTAATGGAGACTGTTAGTGGCTAACAATACGTCGTGTGTCATAGCAGACGAGGTGATAAACAGGAGTCTTTCGTGTGGTAGGGGTCAAGGACATGGGGGGGGTTCAGGCCCTATAGTTATAGAACTCGATATTGAAGACCGGAGGGCTGGAAGGGCTCCAAGTGGAAAATGAGATGTTGTTCCTTCATCTGGAGCGAGAACACTGCTGCAAGCCTGAGACAGGGATGTTGGCCAGGGAACAGGGTGATGTGTTAAAGTGGCAGGCAACCGCAAGGTCAGGGCCTTTAGTTTCTGCGGGCAGAAGCGGGATGTTCTGCGAAGCAGTCACCCAGTTTATGCTTCATGCTACGTTGGGGAAACGACACTGTGAGCAGAGAATGCGGTGGAATGAAATAGCAGCAGGGAGACTGGATGAGAAGCAGCTGTTCGGGAAAGTCTTTGCCGCTTGCTCAAATGTATTTCATACTGAGCATGTCTCAGGTCGCTCAAGAGGTCTGGGGCATTACCTGCGTGCGTGCTTTCTGGCTCGTTGGTCTAGGCGTATGATTCTCGCTTAGGGTCTGTTCCTGCGCTGATTTGCGAGAGGTCCCGGGTTCAAATCCCGGACGAGCCCGTGTTTTTTTTTAACTTGACTTGTGCAAAACTGCCTGATTGACTTTCTCAAAAAGCACCTTCGTGAAACCAGCGTGGGCTGCCTGGAGTACGAATGAGGCAGAAAACAGAGAAATGAAATGGTTGGAGATCGTGTTCAACAAGCTACTTGGATGCTGCCTGAACTGCTGTGCTCTTCCAGCACCACTAATCCAGAATCTGGTTTCCAGCATCTGCAGTCATTGTTTTTACCATAGTGCTCAACAGGTTGACGTGAGTGGTGCGGTGTTTGAGGAATGTCAGCAATCAAGGTAGATTGGAAAATTGGGACAGCTCTCCTCGGAGAACCGAACTTTTCCAAGTCATGAGGGACCTAGAAACAGGAAATAATGTTGTGAAAATGCTCCCACGCCTGAAAGGATCCATAACGATTCGGCAGAATTTTAGAGTCACGAGCAAAAGAAGTAAAAGTGACATTAGGAAGAACGTTTTCGTACAGGGAGTGGTGAGGGTCAGTAAGTCCCTGTCTGACATTGACAAAGAGGAAGATTCAATGGACCCAAAAGGGAATTCGGTGGTCACGTTCAGATGTGCAGATTTCCGCTGAGAAGGCGAGAGATTGAAACGACTAGAGTCACACGTTTACTTAAGCGTAGAACCAGCAGAGCGAAGGTGGGCCGCAGAGCCTCCGTCTGCGCTGTGACACATGTTGTGATTCAGTGTGAAATCACAGTTCGACCGACAGAATGTGGGAATTTAGAAAAAAGTTTATATTTACACAGCCTCCATACGTCTGCGAAACAGCATATCACACGACAGCAGTGGAGGTCTTTGACATCAGGCTCGAAGGTGCCTGCCGCGTGCCAGACAAAAACCTGAAGTGTTCTGTGCAACGAGCGTCTCCAAGCGGCAGCAGAGTGGCGCAGCGGGAGCGTGCTGGGCCCATAACCCAGAGGTCGATGGATCGAAACCATCCTCTGCTATTGTTCCCTGTCACCTTGATCTGCTTTCTTCAGCAAACTCCCTTTGCGTCGACTTGCAGAGTGTCCAAATGGCGCGATCGTATCGAAACGCTCGCCAAATCCACTCCATTCAAGCGGCTTGGTTTTAGAGATCTCGGTGATATTCTGTTCTTGGTCGGTTTCCTCTGAACTGAATCGCAAAACCAGTTCTCTACGATGCTAATGAGCTGGAAAAGTTGAAACCCATGCCTTGCGGTTTCGGCCATTCCCTGCAGTAATTCGCCACCCTGGTTCAGACGTGAATGACAAGCATGTCAGAAACCGCATCACGACTCAGACATCGTCCCCCACTATTAGGACGGATACCACCGATTGGGAATAACCTCAGAGAGAGAGAGAGAGAGAGGAGGACAAGTTCAAAGTTGTCATTTGATGCATTCGTGTCAATGACGTCTCCGACCCCAAGTGGTCGGGAGAGAGAGCAGAAGAGTGAATGGGCTCTGCCTTCCACCAGCACAGCTTGTAAGTTGAAACAAAATGGTTCAATTATCCGCTCGTGGAGAGAGCCCGGTCCCTGGGGACGGGACAAACAGCAGTGTCCTGGGAGCAGGAGACAGACGGAGAAGTAGATGTTCTTGAAACTCGTTGCTGCTTGAAATTCTGGGAGCAATGTACAATGTATTTCGTGCTGAGCAAGTCTCAGCTGCTTCTGGAGCTGGCTGCGCCCATGGCATGTGGCTCGTTGGTCTCTGGGTATGAACAGGTTGACGGGAATGGTACCGTGCCTGAGGAGTGTCAGTTCTGAAGGTAGATTGGAAAGTTGGGACAGATCTCCTTGGACCTATGGTTACTGTGGAGGAGGATGATAAGACCCAGAACATCGAATAAAATATTATAGTGTGAGCAACATAAATGATATATTGAGGAATCCGAGATTGCTGTTGAGTCTTTCATCTTTTAAAACGGGTTGTAGATTTCGGTTCATTAATCTGTAAATCCCAGAACTTTTTAAAAGTCACATTCTCCAGATAACTTAAGGTTCTATAAAAGGAGGTGACACCTCAGGTCAGACAATGCATGAAAGCTGTGAGGGTAGGGTCTACCTGTATCCTAATCTTGAGTGAGACTGGTTCTATTTCCAAATATATAATCCTGCAAACGCAGATTCACCCCAAAGACTTCTATATGTGAGTGCATGCATGAGAGAGAGCGTGTGTGTGTGCATGTGCATGCTGGGTACAGTGTGTGTGTGTCTGTGTGTGTGTGTGTGTGTGTGTGTGTGTGTGTGTGTGATGGAGTAGAAGCATGTGAGATGGTGTATGCGTAGGTTTGAGTGTGGGGATGTATTACTGTGTGTCAGAGAGAGAGCATGTCTATCAGAGAGGGTCTGTACGAGGGTGTGAGTATGTAAGAGAGTGTGCTTGTGTGTGAGAGAGTGTATTGTGCAGCTGGATCTCCTGTAGTGTGACGTGAACCCAGGGTCTCGGCTGAGGCCATCCTCATGTGTTCTAAACTTGGCTATCAGCCTCTGCTCGGCCATTAGATCAAAGAGGGCTGAGGCACGAGAAAGGACGGGCGGGGGCAATGGTGGTGGTGGAGAAGGGAGAGAAATGGAGAGGGGACAGAGGTTGGGGAGTAGAGAATGACTGGGGTTCAGAGGGTTGGGGAGAGAATTGGGGTCCAGTGTGAAAAGGGGAGAAAGGGCGGGGGCAGTGGGTGGGGAGAAAATGGACAAGGGGCAGAATGGGAAGCGAAAGACAGCACAAATCCCACCTTCCCCAGGACTGGTGTCAGTGTCCCACGAACTGGAACCCACTCTTTCCACAGCAGATTTGGGGCAACCATTTCGCAATATAAGCATGGCTAAGGCATATCATCCCTGCAGGCCATTCACACCGACCTTCCCAACAGCATCCCTCTTAGACTCACTCGATTACGCTACATCCTTGCAGTTCCCCATGGCTATTTCCTGATGAAGGGTTTTGCCCGAAACGTCGATTCTCCTGCTCCTCAGATGCTGCCTGACCTGCTGTGCTTTTCCAGCACCACACTCTCGACCCTAATCTGCAGCATCTGCAGTCCTCACTTTCGCCCTGTAGGGGGTGGATGTTATATTCCTAGTCTTTTAAATCTTTTAAAATCATTTTCCCTCACCCTAAACCTATACCCTGTAGTTTTGGAATCCCTCTACCCTGGGGAAAAGACAGAAACGTTGAGCAGCCAAACAAAATGCAAAAGGAATAACATGTCAAGGCACAGGGGAAAAAACATTTCGACAAAAACTTGCTTTGGTATTTTTCTCTCGTATTCGCATTTACACACAACACCAGGTTACAGTCCAATTGGCTTGTTTGGAAGCACTGGCTTTCCCAGCGCCGCTCCTTCATCAGGCGGTTGTGGTGAAAAAGATCATAAATTCTGTGCCTTACGATTCTGTGCACGTCAGCTCCTTTCCATGGACCAATGAAGAACCTTGGAGGACCGGAAGGAGACTGGCCCTCCTGCCAATCAGAGCCGGCCATGGTCGAAATGTGGAGGTTGGACCGTGAGATCTGAAGTTGCTGCCGCCCCTTTCTCTGTGAACTTCTCCCCAGACTGTAACTTCCTTCCTCTGTCTAACTTTTGTGAGTACAACAGTCTGTTTCTCACCACATTTTCCATTTTTTGTTTCATTCTGGGTTTCAATTTTTAACTTGCAGCAACTGAAAGGAAAGAGTGAATCGAGGGAGGGGACAGACTCTGGAAAAGTTCATCCAGGTCTGTGTCTCAATTTGCAAGCACATGGCAAATGTAGTGACAGAATCTATAGCCTTTGGTGTTTAAAATAAACGCAGAGAGGAGGGACATTGTTTAAATGGTGATATGTTGAGATGTGGTGAAAGTGGAGATCAGAGTTGAAAAGTGGGGCGCTGGAAAAGCACAGCAGGTTAGGCAGCAACTGAAGAGGAGGAGAGTCAATGTTTTGGGCCCGAGCCCTTCATCAGGAATGATGTATGGATGGACAAAGGGGCCTCAACGTCCTTCTGCACCAGTCACTGTCAGTTGTCAGACAGAAGCAGCAAGCAATCAGCAAGGCAAGTGATATATTAGCAAGAGAAGTTGAGTTCTGAAGTGGGGATGTCTTCCTGCAGTTAGGTCAGTCATTGAATGTATTCAAGGCTGAGTTCATTTGACTTTGAAGAACAAAGAAGTGGATGGGTATTGGGGGAAGGTAAGAAAATGGTTTTAAGACCAGTGTAGAACAGTTACAGTCATACAGCACAGAAACAGACCATTAATTCCAACTAGTCCATGCTGACTGTGTTCTGAAACTAAACTAGTCCCACCTGCCAGTGTTTGGCCCAGAGTCTCTGAACCTTTCCTATTACAATTGCAACATTTAAGTGGCATTTGGATGGGTATATGAATAGGAAAGGTTTGGAGGGATATGGGTCGGGTGCTGGCAGGTGGGACTAGATTGGGTTGGGATATCTGGTCAGCATGGGTGGGTTGGACCGAAGGGTCTGTTTCCATGCTGTACATCTCTATGACTCTATGTACTTATCCAAATGTCTTTTAAACACTGTAACTGTACCTGCATCCACCACCTCCTCTGGACATTGATACCACATGAGAACCATTCTCTGTCTTAAAATAAAAAGGTGCCCCTCATGTCTTTTTCAAATATTTCTCCTCTCATCTTCAAAGTTTGCTCCCTAACCTTGAAACACCCATCCCGGGGAAAGAATACCTGCTGTTCACCTCATCGATACCCCTGAAGATTTTATAATCCTCTCTAAGGTCATCTCTCAACCTCCGATGTTACAGTGAATAAATATCCCACCCTGTCCACCTAGATGCCGGTATATTTATATCCAGTTATGAACTGTTCAATGCTGGTGCCGACTGGAAAGACCAAATGACCTATTCCTGCTCCCAATTCTCACACTCTGTGTCCAGGACAGCAAGAGACCATATGACATAGGTGCAGAAATTAGGCCATTCAGCCCATCAGATCTACTCCACCATTCAATCATTACTGATACGTTTCTCAACCCCATTTTGAAATGTTGATTTTGGAAAGGCAGATCAGGGCAGGATCTGTAAAGTTAATGGGGTGTGTTGTTGACCAAAGATACCTTGGAGTGCTGCTTCATAGTTTCTTGAAGGTGGAGTCGCAGGTAGACAGGATTGCGAAGGAGGTTTTTGATGTGCTTGTCTTTATAGGTCAGTGCATTTTAGTACAGATGTTGGGAGGTCATGTTGCCCCTGTACTGGACATTGATGAGGCTACTTTTGGAATACTGTGTTCAGTTCTGGTTACCCTGCTACAGGAAATGTGTTGTGAACCTTTGAAAGGGTTTGGCAAAGATTTACAAGGCTATTGCCAGAGTTGGGGCGTTTGAGCTCTCGAGAGAGGCTGAATAGGCCGGGGCTGTTTTCCGTGGAGCATTGGAGGCTGTGGGGTGACCTTATAGAAGTTCATAAGGAGCATGGATAGGGTGAATAGCCAAAAACATTTCCACATAGTAGGGAAGTCCAAAACTAGAGGGCACAGATTTGAGGTGAGAGGGGAAAGATTTAAAAGGAACCTTATGGACAACTTTCTCACACAGACTGATGCAAGCGTGGAATGAGCTGCCAGAGGAAGTGTTAGAAGCTGGTATAATTACAGCATTTTAAATAGCATCTGGGAACAGGGTGAATTGAGAGGGATATAGGCTAAGTGCTGACAAATTGGACTATGTTAATTTGGGATATCTGGTCAGCACAGACAATTTGGACTGAAGGAAAGTAGAAGTATTGTTGTGAAGACTGGAATTTCAGAGCAGCTTTCAAAGATATTTTGTCCTTACTGGGAGCAGAAGCTACAATGAAATCTTTCATTTGAGAGACAGCAACTGAAGTGAGGACATCCAGGATTTTGATGGAATGTGGGAATTTGTTGCCATGTGGGGTTGAAGTGTTTCAAGTAAAGTGTCCTGAGCGGGAAGCCTCGTGAATGGTTAGGTGGGTTTTTGCTTTAAACTGGTCATTACTTTCAGCCCCTAAAAATGTATTTCCAATGCTGTGCATCAGAAGGAGTGGTGAATCAGTTACTGGTATCATCAGAAGTCTTACAATTTTCAGTACTGCAGGTATTGCATTGTTGCATCAGCATTGTAAAGGTTACTGGCAGCAGCGGGAGGTGTGGGCTGTATTCACTGGAAGCGATGAAGCAGTTAGATAACACACATATGAGCGAGCAGAGTGGGACTTATCTTTCAATTTGCAGAAGTTGGGAGGTTCTGGGAGCTGTGGTTCTGGGCAAACACAACTGCAGTAAATCATAGAAACCCTCCAGTGTGGAAGGAGGCCATTCAACCCATCAAGTCCACACTGACCCATCGAACAGCATGCCACCCAGACTCACCCTATCTCGTTGTTTCTGCTGGTGGGTTAGACTAAGTAACAAGATTAGGGGTAGGTTTTAGGCATAGGAGGAGGGACTACGTTTCCTGGAGAGTGGTGAATCTGTGGAAGTCTTTGCCCAAGGAAGCAATACAAGCAGGCATATTCAAGACAATCGATGGGATTTTGGATGGTAGGTGAATTTAGGGTAGTCAGGACAATGCAGGTAAGAGGAGCTGAGATGATGGATAGATCAGCCATGACCTTAAAGAATGGTGGAGTAGGCTCAATGGGCCAAATGGCCTCTTTCTGCACTGCAGGGATTTTATGATTGCTTCATATGGTGTATATCTGATATTCGCTGTTGTACACGCTGCATGGCTATGTTTTTTCACCTTTTCAAATAGTAATGGAATTACATCTTTTTTTTGGATTCATTTTTATTGAACAGGTCAACAGGAAGTCTTTCAGCAACTTTACTGGCTTTCTTTCCTGAAGCAGCCTTGACATTTCATTTTCATATCCTTGATTCAGCCCCATTTCCAGCACTTTTGTAGGAAGGTTGTTCCAGGTCATTGTCACCTAAATGAAGTTTTCCTCTTTATATACCTAATGCTACCTTGCTGAATGAGTGTTTTCAGTTTTCTGTGTCATGGATAATATATGATCAGCAGGTATCTGGCAATCTAAGGAATTGTCACCGATGTTATGTTCATTTGACTGTACCGACCGTGACTTATTTCATGATTTCTTTTGCAGGAAGACATTGGGAAAGAAATCTGAAACCAAAAGATACATCAGCTTGTGACTGAGCCACTTGATTCATTGGGACTTGAATATCAGCAGCCATTCCAGTCGAGAAGAAATGTTTGCTTTTGTCTGCTTGGACACTGGTGTGGCAGGAAGAATACTGATACACCCGAATGAGGGAGATTCAGTGCGGTGACTGTGAAAAGTACAGTACTTCACACCAGTTACTCAGCTTGGAGGATCAAAGAGACCGTTCACTTGCTCTCCGTGCGGGAAGGGCTTCACCCGCTCCTCCCACCTGCAGAGACATCAGTGAGTTCACCGACCATCGCAGGGGGATTGAAGGAGCTTCGGCCGAGTGCCATTATCGACTGCATTAATAACCCAGTTCTGGGGACTCGCGGGTTTGAATCTCACCACAGCAGGTGGCGGATCTCCAACCAACACTATACACCAGATATATTGATGACATTTCTTCCTCTGGACCCATGGTGAGGAGTCACTGAAACAACGATACTGTGATATTAACAGGTTTCATCCCACCATCACACTCGCCACACTCTTTAGTATCTGTCTCATTTTTGAACACATGCAGCTCTATCAAGGATGGGTATCTCAGCACTTCTCTGTACCGCAATCCCACGGATAACCTGACAGTGCTACACTTCTCTAGTGAAACATATTAAAACAGCCACCCCCTCTGGACAAGCCCTTCACATACATAGGATCTGTTCAGGTGAGGAGGAACATGGCAGACACTTGGAAGTACACAAGCATGCTCTCATAAGAACGGGGTACAATGTTCAACTCATCAACTGCCACTTCCAATGTGTCACAGCAAGAAACTGGAATGACTTCCTTTGGGAGACAGACACGAGCTGCAACCAAAATGGTACCATTTGTTGTCCAGTACTTCTCAGGAGCCGAAACACTACGCCATGTTCTTCACAGCCTGCAACACATTATTGATGAGGATGAGCACCTCGCCAAGACCTTCCCCACGCCTCCACTTCTCGCCTTCAAACAACTGCCAAACTTTAAACAGATAATTGTTCTCAGAAAACTGCCTGGCCTTCAGGACAACACAATACAACTCTGTCACGGCAGATGATGAAAAGACGTATCAGAGTATTGACACGATTACCACCATTACACGTGGGGACACCACCTACCATGAGTGCAGCAGGTACTCATGTGACTGAGCCAACATTGTTTTATCTCATACGCTGCAGGCAATGATGCCCTGAGTCTTGGTATATTGGCGAGACCGAGCAGAGGCTACAGCAACAGATGAATGGACACTGCGCAACAATCACCAGCCAGGAGTGTTCCCTCCCAGTCGGGGAACACGACAGCGGTCCGGGACATTCAGCCTTGGACCTTCGGATGACCATCCTTCAAGGTAGACTTCAGGATGGGCAACAACGGAAAGTGGCTGGGCAGAGGCTGATAGCCAAATTCAATACCCATGGAGATGGCCTCAACCAGGACCTTGTGTTCATGTCACACTACAGGTGACCCCACTATAATATACATTCTCTCTCTCTCTCTGCCTGTCTGTCTGTCTCTCTCTCTCTCTCTCTCTCTCTCACACACACACACACACACAAGCATGCATTCACACAAATACGTGCTCCTCCAAACCAACACACTCACACAGACTCTCTCTCATACACATGCGCTCTCTCAAATGCTCTCTCTCTCACACACACCCTCTCACAAACTCTCCCCATTACACTCTCTCACGCACACATGATCACTCGGTTTATCCTGCACACACTCGCACACATAAAAGTTTGTGGGTTGAATTTGTACTTGCAGAATCGCATTTTATTTTGCTCAAAAACTCAGACACGTAAGGTTCTGTAATACCACGATAGAAATACAATCTGTCTGACCTAACATTGGGACACAGACAGACTTTAACTTAACACCTTCAATGCATTATCTGATTGAGATGACACCTATTGTTAAAAGCTATGTTGAGAACGTAACTTTTGAAAAGTTCTGGAATTTACATGTGAAGGAATCAAAACTAACATGGTCATTCTAAAATATGGTAGAGGTCAGCTAAAGTTGTTTGGTATTCCATTCCATGACACTGCAATCCTGTTGCTATAAAGTCTGTGTGTTATGATTCTGCTCCACAACCAACCGATGAAGGAGCAGCGCTTCGAAAACTAGTGATTCCAA
Organism: Chiloscyllium punctatum; assembly: GCF_047496795.1. Taxonomy (NCBI): domain Eukaryota; kingdom Metazoa; phylum Chordata; class Chondrichthyes; order Orectolobiformes; family Hemiscylliidae; genus Chiloscyllium; species Chiloscyllium punctatum. The sequence continues at coordinate 62,608,038 of NC_092774.1, read as the reverse complement.
ATAAACCTGTCGGGCCACAACGTGTCATTGTGTGATTTTTAACTTTGAAAATGTCAGTAATGCCAACATCTCCATACTGCGCATGCTTCTCAGTGTCAGCAATGCACTGCGCATGTGCCACAGTGTCAGCAAAACATTACGCATGCTCACGCAACAAGCGGAAACATTACATGACCTTGTTTTGATGGATCCATGAGAAGCTCTGGATGACCGGATGGCGACTGGTCCTCCTGCCAATCACAGCAAACCCATCGTCAGGATGCGGAAGTAGGACCATGAACTTCTGAAATTGCTCCTGCTGCTGCTCCTCTCTCTCTGAATGAAGATTGAGCTTCACCCCAGACTGCAACTTCCTTCCTCTGTCCAACATCTGTGAGTACAACACACTCTTTTCTCAACCCCTTTTCCATTCTGGGGTTGAGCTGTTGACTTGCAGGAACTGAAGAGAAACGGAGTGAATCCAGGGAGAGGACAGACTGTGGGAAAGTTAGTCCAGGTCTTTTTTCAATGGCAAATACAGGAGAATTGACATTTCAGGCTCGAGCCTTTCATTAGTAATGATGTGTGGATGAACAAAGGGGCCTCTGCGTCCTTCTAATCCAGTCAGTGCAAGTTGTCAGACTAATGAAGCAAGTAGTGAGTAAAGCAAGTGGTATATTAGCAAGAGGAATTGAGTTCAGAAGTGGGGACGCCTTCCTGCAGTTTGGGCGTAATTGAATATATCCAAGGTTGAGTTCATCTGATTTTTGAACAACAAAGAAGTGATAGTTATGGGGGAAGGCAAGACAAATACAGATCAGTTATAGAAACAGACCCTTCACCCCAACTAGTCCATGCTGACTATGTTCTCAAACTAAACTGGACCCACCTGCCTGTGTTTAACCTATATCCCTCTGAACCGTTTATATTGGACTCCTACAGATGTACAACATAGAAACATACCCTTCGGTCCAATTTGTCCATGCCTACCAGTTATCCTAATTTAGTGTATTTGCCAGCCCTGGGCCCATATCCCTCGAACCCCTTCTATTATAGACCAATCCAAATGCCTTTTAAATTCTGTAATTATACCAGTCTCCACCACTTCCTCTGGCTGGTCATTTCATACATGCACTAATCTGTGTGAAAAGGGTCCCCTTACATCTCTTTTATGTCTCTCCCAGTTCGCCCAAAACCTTTAGTTCTGCACTCCCCCACCCCAGGAGAATACTTTGTCTATTTACCCTATCCATGCCACGCAAAACCTGTGCGTGCTCCTGGTTGTCGGTGAAAACTGCGCGTGATCTTCTTTTGTTGGACCAATAGGAAGCCCTGGAGGACCGGAAGGAGCGTGTAATCAGAGACATCTCTATTGTCTCTGTCTCTCTCTCTCACAATCTCAATTTCTGGACGGGACAGATTCTGGAAAAGTTGAGCCAGGTCTGTGTCTCAGTTGGCAAACTCATGGAAAATGCAGTACCACGATGTGAAGTGATATTCCCTGTTGGGGGGTAAACAGCAGAAAGGAGATGCATTGTTTAAATGGTGATATATTGGGATGTGGAGAAAGGACTGCAAATGTTGGAGATCAGAGTCAAAACGTGTGGTGCTCGCAAAGCACAGCAGATGAGGCAGCATCCGAGGAGCCGGAGAGTCCGCGTTACAGGTACGAGCCCTTCATCAGGAATGTGTATAAAGGGGCCTCAGCGTCCTTCCATACCAGTCAATGCCAGTTGTCACAGGTGCAGCAAGCAATGAGCAAAGCAGGTGTTATATAAGCAAGAGGAATTGAGTCCAGAAGTGGGGATGTCTTCCTGCAGTTATGGGATCATTGAATATATTCAAGGCTGAGTTCATCTGATTTTGGAACAACAAAGAATTGGATGTTTATGGGAGAAGGCAAGAAAATGGTTTTCAGACCATTGCAGAACAGTTCCTGAGTCAAACAGCACAGAAACAGTCCCTTCAGTCCAACTACTCCATGCTATGTTCTCAAATTAATCTAATCCCACCTGCCAGTGTTTGGCCTATATCCCTCTGTCACAAAGCTGGTCCTTATACTAAAAGCTGGTCCTTCTTCTCAAGGATGCTGTGTCCTTGGTTTTTTTTCAGAGGGGTGGTAAAAAGACCCGGGCTCTGAAGCGACTGGTTTAGTACAGAGATGAAAAACGGTATTGGGAGGCATTTTTGGTTATATGTGAACAGATGAGACTTGAGGCCAAAGCTTTTATGTTTTAGAAATGACCTGTACAATAAAAGGGGAGTGGTCAGTCCTGAAAGCTGAAGTCTCGTTTGGGTGAGTTAAGCAGTGGTCTATGTGGAGAAAGGCTGCTAACACTGTCTCCTTCTGCCCTTCTAACTTCAACTGTAAGTCTCTGTTTCAGTTTTACTTTGTTTAAGGGATTTGTTTTTTTTTGGTACTGCTGTGTACCAGCATTGCGAAGAGTATTAAGAGTTTCTCCACAGCTTGTACTGTACTTAATAAAGTTTGGTTGTTCACAGAAGTTGGCATATTGCAGTGTAAGAAGCTCAAGCAAAAGAACTTAACAAAGGAACCTAAGGGATAAGTCTTTCATGCAGAAAGTGGCGTGTTTAAGGAAAGAGCTGTCAGAGGAAGTGGTGGGTGCTGGTACAATTATGACATTAAAAGGCATCTGGATGGGTATACGATTAGGAAGGGTTTAGACGATATGGGCCAAATGCTGGCAAATCGGCCGAGATTAGGTTAGGTTATCTAGTTGGCACGGATGAATTAGACCGAAGGGTCTGTTTCTGTGCCTAATATCTCTATCACTCTGGCTTGCCACTAACATTTGCCACATCTGTGTGTACAGTTGCTCTCTGGTGTCAGTGTCAATGCCTTGATATCTCACTCTTAACCGGACTGGCAGTGATGACTTTTGTAATCTTTTCTTACAGACTATCTGAAGACAGAAGTTTCAAAGTCAACAGATAAAGGGCTGATGTTCAAAATGTTGATTCTCCTGCTTCTCTGATGCTGCTTGCCGTGCTGCACTTTTCCAGCGACGCAGTTTTTGACTCTGACTCTCCAGCGTCTCCAGTCCTCCCTTTCACGTCAGTATCTGACAGTTACTCAATCCATCAGGACCACAACAATTTTCAACTATGATTCTGTGAGAAGGAGCAAAGCTTTCTTTTTGGTTCCTGTTTGAGTCCGGGGGCACTGGTTGAAAGACTCTATTGTTGCAGCGCACTGAGTGTGGAGCCTGAAACAACTCTACTGCCTGGAAAGAAGAATTCATGGCGGGGTTGTACACGTGTGTGTGCAGCTGAAGCTTCGGCCATGGAGAAACCCGAGGAAACACAACCTGTTGAGAAACCATGGAAGTGTGGCGACTGTGGGAAGGACTTCCGTGTCCCATCTGTCCTGGCGGCTCATCAGTGCAATCACACTGGGAAGAGGCCGTTCTCCTGCCCCGAGCGGGCGAAGGGCTTTACCTGCTCTTGTGTCCTGCTGGCCCACCAGCAGACACACACTGGTGAGAGGACGTCTTACTGCTCCATGTGCGGGAAAGGGTTCACTTGGGTGGACAACCTCCAGACCCACCAGCGATTCCACACAGGGGAGAGGCTCTTCAGTTGCCACGAGTGCGGGAAAGCCTTCAGCAATTCCTCCGACCTGCTGAAGCACCAGCGAGTCCACACGGGGGAGAGGCCATTCAGCTGCCCCGAATGCGGGAAAGCCTTCAGCGACTCCTCCAACCTGCTGAGGCACCGGCGGGTCCACACGGGGGAGAGGCCCTTCAGCTGCCCAGAGTGTGGGAAGGCCTTCAGCAATTCCTCCAACCTGCTGGCCCATCAGCAGGTCCACACGGGGGAGAGGCCCTTCAGCTGCCCAGAGTGTGGGAAGGCCTTCAGTAAATCCTCCAACCTGCTGGCCCATCAGCGGGTCCACACGGGGGAGCGGCCCTTCAGCTGCCCAGAGTGCGGGAAGGCCTTTAGCAATTCCTCTGACCTGCTGAGACACCGGCGAATCCACACGGGGGAGAGGCCATTCGCCTGCCCTGAGTGTGGTAAGGCCTTCAGCAATTCCTCTGACCTGTTGTCCCACCGGCGGGTCCACACCAGGGAAAGGCCATTCAGCTGCCCCGAGTGTGGGAAGGGGTTCACCCGCTCCTCCAAACTGCTGGCCCACCAATGGGTCCACACTGGGGAGAAGCCGTTTGCCTGCCCCGACTGTGGGCGGAGGTTCACATTGTCCTGCAACTTGCAGAGGCACCAGCGGGGGCACCAGTGCATCCAACAATCAGATTCCACCAGTGATGCTGCAGTGGGTCACCCACAGGGCTGAACCTCCTGCCCATTCTGACAGTGGGTGTAGTGGGTTTTTTTTGTTTTGTGCTGGACTCACCATTCCCCCCTCCCCACCCCCCCACCCCCCCCTGCCCCCGCAAGCCCACCTATGTGGCTCAGGGGTGGCATTGTGACTCAGTGGTTAGTACCATTGCCTCATGATGCTGACCTGCGTTCAATTCCACCCTCGGGATGACAGTCTGTGTGTAGCTTTCACGATGCCACCCCCACATCTGTATGGGTTACCTCTGAGTGCTCCAGTTTCCTTCCCCGGTCTAAAGGTGTGCAGGTTAGAATGGATTGGCCCATCTAAATTGTCCCATAGGGTTCAGGGATGTGTAGGTGTGGTGCATTAGTTGGGGTAAATGTAGAGGAATAGGGATAAGGGAATGGGTCTGGCTGGGTTACTCTGCGAGGGCCAGTGTGAACTTGTTGGGCCAAAGGACCTGTTTCCATACTGTACGGAATCTAATCTTAAAAAAAAAGATTTCCTCCAAGCGATACTGATAAAATATGCCGAGTTGGACAAAGTATCCCATCAAGTTTGAGACAAACCCAGGGTTGAAGAAGTCGGAAGTCACATGACACCATGTTACAGTGCAACAAGTTTATTTGAAATCACAAGCTTTAGGAGCATTGCTCTTTCATGAGTGCTGCTCCTTCATCACTTCATCTGGTGCCATGTGACTTCTGACCTTATCCTCCCCAATTCAACACCAGCACCTCTGCATCAGAGGTGACGAATGAGATTGGATTTTATTCGGCCTGATTTAGTGAGATGTTCATTTGGAAACTCAAAACTGTCGGACTGACAAAGAGACACGAATCATAGAGTCCCACAGCAGGAGACAGGCCCTTCGGTCCAACATTGTCCATACTGACCAAACTGTCCATCAACACTAAGCCCATTTCCCTGCACTTGGCCCATTTCCTTCCATAACTTTCCTATCCACGTATTTGTCCAAATGCCTTTTAACTGTTGTTAATGTACCACCTCAACCACTTCCGCTGGCATCTCATTCCATATGTCTACCACCATCTGCATAAATAAAGTTGCCCCTCACGTTCCCTTTTATTCTTTTTCCTCTAACCTGAAACTGATGCCCTCTAGCCCTCACATCCCCAACCCTGGGGTAAAAGTCTGAGTGCATTCAACCTCTCACGATCTCTTCACTTCTCTAAGGGCCTCTCTCAGTCTCTAATGCTCTAAATAAAAATATCTTAGCTTGTCCAACCTCTTCCTTTTACACAGACCCTTGAGTACTGGCAACATCCTTGTACATGTCTTCAGCACTCTTCCAAGTTTAATAACATTGTTGTTATAGACACTGCCTGTCTACATATTTTGTTGGAGAAAGAGGACCAAATATTATCCAAACTGGATAATCTGGCTGATGAGACAGGAAACCACTTTCTTTCTTGAGACAAGTCTCCTGGAGAGAACTGGCTGGCTGCCTGATCTACTGACCCTCACAGTACCCCACTGCCCTCAGTTATCTGGAGGGAGTCCACACATTTGCCTAAGGTGGTGCTTGAAACCTTTATCATCTTTGGGATGGATCCCCATTCATTCCGTGCTATGGAGTCATGCAGCCTGGAAACAGACCCTTCAGACCAACCAGTCCATGATCCCCAACTAAACTAGTGCCACCCATCTGCTCCTGGCCTGTATCCAGTTTGTTAATAGTTTTGTTCATTTGTTCACCGTGAGAGTTAGATAAATAAATTGCTGATTGTTGATTTTAAAGTGTTGGGGATTTATTCTTATCAATAGAGCGGGTCACACCACTTTTCATGCTAATTTTAGAGATTATTGGGCGACACGCTCCTCTGGGTGTTTCTGTTTGAGAAAGGTGGTGCTGTCAGCCTTCGCTTTGTAAGAGTATTGACGTGATGTACTGCTGAATGCAATGGAGTCAACATGAATCCCAGCCTCTCTCTGTGGTTGTGGGTGAATCGCCTTAATTTGGCTCTTAACTCAGAAACTGCACACAATTAACTGCTGAAACAATGATTTACACTTTATTGTATGTAACAACAAAAATAAAACTCCTCAAGTAACCAAGTTCAACCTCACTCACAACTTGGCTATCTCCCAATTAATGGCTGAATTTAACTGAGTTTCCACCAACAGTTTATGTCTCTGGAAGTGTTCAGGGATTCAATGCAGCATTCTTCTTCCAAGTCCTGCTGCTACATCATTCTGAGGTTGAATTCTGGTGGAGATTCCTCACTTTCAAATCTGTGATGTGATGTTTCTTTCGATTCTAACACCACCTCCCCACACTTTTGGAGATCTCTGGTCTGCAGCTTACCTTCTTATCCTCGGTTTTGTGGTTTGTTTGACACAGCCTTTCCTGCAAAAAAAACCTTTTACTTCAGGGCCTTCCTTCCACAGACAAACTTAATTGTCCTTTTGTCATGAGGTTATTAAACGCTTAGCTCATCTGTCCCAGGAAACAGTTTGTTGTTTTGCCTCCTTCTTCCCAGGGATGGTTAACGAGCAGAAATTAGGCCATTCAGTCTGCCCCACTATTCAATCATTGCGGATACGTTCCTCAACCCAATTCTCCCTGTAACCCTTGATACTTAAGAATGATTGAGTCTGCTCCACCATTCAATGAGCTGAATGGCCTAATTTCTGCCTCTGAGGTCTTCTGATGTAGCAGTTTCTCAGTGGCCCTTTTGTTTCTTGGTCCAGAAAGAGTTCCTGCTGACTCACGGAGTTTGGAAAGTTCTGCAGTTTAAAGGACCACACCACATTCCCCTCTGCCTCCTCCTGCGATAGTGGCAATTCCCAAGATCCCTTGGTATCCCTGAAAACAATCGAGGTATCTGGAAATCTCTGCTGCTACTCTGGAACAGAAGGATTATGGGGAGAAAATTCAGAAATCTGATGTGCAAAGAGACTATGGAGTTCTACTCCAGGATTCTCTCAAGGTAAACTTGCAGGCTGAGTCAGTGGTTAGGAAGACAAATGCAATGAAGGCATTTATTTTGATGAGACTTGAATATAAAAGCAGGGATATACTTCTGAGGCTCGAAGTCTCCGGTCAGGCCACAATTGGAGTACTGTATGTAGATTTGGGCCCCATATCTCAGGAAGGATGTACTGGCCCTGGAACGTGTTCAGAGGTGGCTCAAAAGAATGGTCCAGGAATGAAAAATTTAACATAAGAACATTAGAGGACTCTAGGTTTATACTTCATGGAGTTCAGAAGGATGGGGGGTGGGGTGGGATCTAATTTAAACCTACAGAATAATGAACGGTGTGGATGTTGGGAAGATGTTTCCAGTGGTAGGACAGACTAGAACCTGAGGGCTCAGCTTTCCTGTCAAGGGAAGACCCTTTAGAACAGAGGGGAGAGAAACTTCTTCAGCCAGAGTATGGTGAATCTATGGAATACACTGCCACAGAAAGCTGCGGAGGCCAAGTTACTGAGTATATTTAAGACTGAGATAGCTAGGCTCTTGAGTATCAAGGGGATCAAGGATTACGGGGAGAATGGGGTTGAGAAACGTATCAGCCATGATTGAATGGCGAAGCAGACTCAATGGGCTGAATGGCCTAATTTCTGCTCCTATGGTCTTATGGTATGCTGATGTGTGGAGGGGTGAGGAGGGGAGGAAAGAGATGGAGAGAAAGACAGGTAAGGTGAAGCTCGATAGAGATGAAGGAAATATAAGAATTGTATGATAAATGGCAGAACACATAGGAGCCCTGGCATACAGAGGGGTCTGGGCATATAGATCCGTGGAAGTGGTAATGCAGGTGGGCACGGTGGTCAAGAAGGCACACAGCACGCTTCCTTGAGTGTAAGAGTTACATTACAGCTGTTTATTCTGGCCACATTCGGAATATTGTGTGCAGTTCTGGTCACTGTGCTACTGGAAGGATGTGGGTGCTCTGGCTGAGGATACAGACAAGGTTCACCAGGACATTGCCTAGTCTGGAGGGCTCTCGTTATGAGCAGAGGAGGCATAAACCTGGATTGTTTTCTTTGGAAAAACAGAGGCTGAAAAGAGACCTCGACAAAATGATGAGAGACACAGATTGGCTGGACAGGGGTGGCAGGGTAGCTCAGCGGTTCGCACTGACACCTCACAGTGCCAGGGACCTGCGTTCGATTTTAGTGTCAGGCAACTAGCTGTGTGGAGTTGGCACATTATCCCTGCACCCCACCTCCCGTGTCTGCGTAGGCTTCCTCTGGCTGCTCCGGCTTCCTCCTACAATCCAAACATGTATCAGTTAGGGTGGATTAGCGATGCTAAATTACCCATCGTGTCCAGGGAGAGGCAGGTTAAGTTGGATTGTCTGTGTGTAAATTGCCCCAGTGTTCAGGGATGTGTAAGTTCGGTGCATTAGTCAGGAGTAAATGTAGATAATAGGGGTAAGGGAACGGGTCTCCATGCGTTAATCTTTAGAGGGCCGGTGTTGACTTGTTGGGATGAATGGTCTGTTTCCATGCTGGAGGGATTCTGTGATAGTCAGAGGCGTTTTTTTTCCTCTCCAAAGTGGAAAGGTCAACTAAAAGAGGGCACAGGTTCAAAGTGAGCAGGGGACTGTTTGGGGGAAGAGGTGGTGGGGGTGGGGAATCACACAGAAGGGTGGTGGGGGTTCCTGGAACGCACTGCCAGTGCAGGTAGTGGAAGCAGGCACCTTAACAATGTTTAAGGTGTATCTTGATAGACACATGAACGGGAGGTGAACAGAGGAACAGAAACCACACATGGGCAATAAACAGCAGGTCTAAGTAAGGATTAAGAATTATCACAGGCTTGAGGGTGTGTGTGTGCCGAAACCAAGTGAGACGGGCCTGAGACTGTGCTGTATTGTATTGATACAGCTTTCCCCCACTATTTGAAAGTAGAGTATTCCTTTCATAAGCCGAAATGGCCTAAATCGAAGAAGCAATTACCATGAGTTAATTTGTATTATGCCTTTCTTTGTAAAAACGACAATCATCTTCAGATTTCTTTCGGTTTGTGGGAGCAGGTATTAATGTAGGTCTTTTGTAAAAGTGAAGTAGTGGAAAGCGAACTTTGGAAAAGTGAGGGATACCTTTATGCTGATGGAGGGGAGATGGGGGGCAATGAAGAGGGGTGGATGGAGGCTCAGGTGGAGAATAAACACAGAGACCAATTGAGCAGCTTGGCCTGGTTCTGTGCTGGAGACTCAATGGGACAGAGACAAATGTATCTATTTCAGGTATACCTGCAGAATGCCCCATCCAGGATAAAAAATGTCCTTCATCTGCTTCAGCATACAGGGCAGATGAGCAGTTTCTCCCTGGTGTGGACCAAGAGGTGATGCGACTGAGTGAAGCCTTTCCCGTGCTGAATGCAGGTGAATGGCCGCTGCCTGGTGTATAAATGCTGATGAATATTGGGCAGGTGGGGAAGGGAAACCGTTCCTACATTTTCATGATTTCTCCATGGTGCAGGTGTCCTCATATTTCTCCAGGTTCAACAAATCAGTTGAAACTCGCTCACACTTACAGCACGTGTGTGGTGTTACTGGTGAACCCGCTGAAAATTGGAGGACTCTCATTCAGTCTGTAAAGCATGTTCCAGTCACTACTCTGGTGTGTGGGTATGTGAGACTCTGAGTTTCCAGTCACACTGACGTTTAAAACCTAACAAAGCAGGCAGACCTTCTCCCCTTTGTTTTCAAGGCCATCAATATCCAAGTCCTGGTGAATCAATCGACTGTCAGACTTTGATGTGATGTTTGGTCTGAGATTTCTGCCTCCAAATTCTTCTCTTGTAATGTTCCTGTGGAAAGAGATTGCAAAGGTCATCGCTGTCAGTCCACAATAGAAAATCAAAACACACAATTCTAGTTTCTGTGGAACATTCTTTCCTCTCTTAATACCCAAGATCTTTGTGCTGATGTATATGTAAATGTATACAGCAGGGTAATGTGGTGGATTGCATACTCCATGAAGAGGTCACTCAAGTTGCTGAATTGACATCTATCATGCGGTATTGATGTTCTTACTGAAGATATACAATATTCTGCAGTACAATATTATGAGCTCAGAAACAACTGCAAATCAGGCTTTTAGAGCCATAAACATTCCCTCAAATTTGCAGTGTGCGCTCCCTGCTTGGATTCATACTCTCTGCCTCCCGTTGCTGCAAGTGAACAGTGCTTCCCCCATTCTCTCTCCCTCCCAGGAGAAGGAATGGAAAGGGGGAGACATTGCTTCACTCCCAGATTTTGCCCAGAAGAGCCCCCCATTGTCTGAATGCACAAGTTGGACAATGAACTTCTGAAGCTACTGCTGCTCCTGTCTCTCTCTGAATGAAGATTGAGCTTCACCCCAGACTGCGACTCCCTTTCTCTGTCCAAACATATTTGAGCACAGCACATTTTTGTTGAAGTAAGGCATCTTTCCTGAATGTTACAATTAAAGGGGTGTATTTCCCCTCATATTCAAAGGGATGGTAAGTCAGAGAAGGACCATGCCTTCTCGGGTGCTCGTTGTTGTGGTTCTGTTCGCTGAGCTGGGAATTTGTGTTGGAGACGTTTCATCCCATGTCTAGGTGATATCCTCAGTGCTTGGGAGCCTCCTGTGAAGTGCTTCTGTGATCTTTCCTCCGGCATTTGTAGTGGTTTGTCTCTGCCGCTTCCGGTTGTCAGTTCCAACTGTCCACTGCAGTGGCCGGTATATTGTGTCCAGGTCAATGTGTTTGTTGATAGAATCTGTGGATGAGTGCCATGCCAGAGAACAGCCAGGGAATTCCTAGAGGTATGGCCTCTCGGCACTTTTCCAGATTTTTCAACTCTGAATCTGGGACAAGGTGTGTGGTGTGGGGGTGGATGGGAGGGGAAATAAAAATACTGGTGAAATCTACATTGATCCTATGTCGTTAGTGGGTCCCAAGGCAGAAGACGAGGTGTTCTTCCTACAAGCGTCAGGTAGCCAGAGCTTGGAGGGGGAGGCAGCAGAGTACTTGCATGTACTTGACGGATTGTGAGGGGGAGTTAAAGCGTTCAGCCACAAGGCGGTGGGGTTGTTTAGTTTTTGCGTCCCAGAGCTGTTTCTGAAATGTTCTGCAAGTTGGCGCCCAGTCTCCCCAATGTGGCAGAGACCACATCGAGAGCAATGGACATATAAATAAATCTTATAAACAAATTGTACAAATCTTAGCCTGCCAGAGTTATTTTCTTTAATTAAGTTAAAGAAAATTTTAATTAAATTGGGTGACTACATGAAACGGTTTGTTGGTCAGACTCAAGTCATGATCCTTAAATGAGACAATGCCATTAATATCAGTGAACTGCTTTTTTGTTAGAACCACAAGTTCTTGATTTATTTTCACAACTTACTGATATTCACATCTGCACATTTGATGTAAAACTCTGACATCAGAAATAACATGATACCATTAATGTTTTCTTATAATAATCCAACAAACAAATTAATAACACACAGTTAATACCAAGTCTCATTCGTATGAAATTAAATTTGACCAAATAAAATGTAAAATCAAGATGTGAGATAACAAATGGGGGAAGGGCAGAAGGTAAGAAATGCAGCATCATAGAAGGTGCTCCTCCAGGGAGTGTATTTTACCAACTACAACTGCTCAATATAAACAAACACTCTGACATGATCCTCCGGTTTTAATGTAAACCATAGCCCCATACAGTAGGTACCATTTAAATAAGTTAATAGATACAAGCCTTGAGCAAATCCAGCCTCCAGCCGGACCCCCCGCTTCTTGGAGCTCGGACCTTCCTCCAGCTCCGGGGGGTTGTTGAGCTCCTGGGCTCCGGCCGCCGCCGAAGAAGCCGCGGGCGCCGGCTCTCTCTCCTCCACCGCCGACATTTTTAATTTGTTTTCTCGTTCACCCGGTAACCGTCACCTCCCCCTTCCCGGGCCCCGGAAATTATACAAAAATAAACAATAAACCCCACCGGGGACTGTCTCCTTTTCTTCACAACTTTTGTTTGAAAAGTTCCGACTTTAATTTGAAATGTATTTTAAAGGTATTTTCTGAGGTAAACGATGCCTGTCTGCCCCCCTCCCTCCGTCAGAAACCGCCCGCTGAGTCGATGAGAAAACCGCAGCCTTGCGCCGCCATCTTTGTTTTTCTTCTTCATTCCGCCTCCTCGTTCAGTGACGCGCGTCATCCGCGCCCCCTCCAATCAGAGCGCACCTCACTCCACCTGACCAATGGCGGCCGGCTTTGCTGGTCGTGTTGGCCCCACCCTCTGCAATGTCTCTCTCTGATTAGTCGGTCCCGACCACAAGCTTTGGGATTGGTGGGGAATTTCACAATCACGTCAGTGTATCCGGCCTTTTCATTCCCATTCATTCATTCAACAGCAGATGACCCAGTTTACTGCAACGGGCTCTGGTGCTATAGTGGTAGTGTCAGATATTCAGGGGGAAGATATGATTTTTAACGTTATCAACCAATTCAACTCTGGCACCTTCACAACCACTCATTCAACCGAAGAGGGCTCAATTTAATGTAATGGCTCTGAAGGTATAATATTTGTATCCCATGTTGAAAACAAACCTCTTCCCCTTCATTCAATAGAAGAGGGCCGATTTGCTGCAGAGGTTTTTTTTAATGGCGCAGTGGTAGTGTCCCTATCTTCGAGCCCTGAAATCCCACAGCTATGAGGATGCGTAATAACAAATTTTGTCATAAGTCACATGACACCAGGTTTATAGTCCAGCAGGTGTGTTTGGATGGGATCTTAGAGAAATATATTAAATTATGAAAGAAATAGAAATAGGATTTTCCACTGGTAGGTGAGCAGTGGAAATGCGCCCCAATAAGGGCGCATGGCCTCAAAGATTAGAGGTAGCAGGTTTAAAATTGAACTGAGAAGAAACTTCTTCACTGGAGGGTTGTCAATCGATGGAATTCCTTGCCCAGGGAAGTATTTGACACTACTTCAGTAACCACTAGAAGATAAATCTTTTATTTTTCAAAAACGTAAGGGATATGGTGAAAACGCAGGTAAGTGGAGCATAGTCCACGAAAAGATTAGTCATGATCTTATTGAGTGGTGAAGCAGACTCGAAGGGCCGGAAGGCCGACTCTTGCTCCTAGTTCTTATGCTCTTATGTTGAAATCAAAAGCTTTTGAAGTGTAGTCACTTCAGCAGATGAAGTCATGAGAAAACAAGTGCAGGAAAGAGAATTTAGATAAATGAAAGACAGAGCATCTCAACGGTCAATTACTTACTCCCATTCCTATTTCTGATGATCTTACTACACAGCAAGTTGTGTTTTCCAAACATTAATTTTATTTCCGTCATTTAAAAAACAAATATTTAAGATGAACAGTTTGTGTCCAAGTGGAGGAAAAACATTGTGACCCACAACAATTTATACAGCACTGTGAATATCATAAACTAGATTTGTCACTGAGTCACTCAAGTAGATACTAGAAAGGAGAAAAACTCATTCTGACGTCCACTACAGTACCTTGTACTATTCTTCACTGAACACTGCAAATGCTTTCCTTTTCAATTTAATGATCCACCTCTATTTTGAACGCCATAATCGAATCTGACTCCAACACACTCTCTGGCAGACAGTTCCAGAGGTCAAAGTATTTTCAAACATTAACGAAGTAAGTTTTGGATCCGCCCCAAAGACAATTCCGATGGACTTTTGTTTCCAAACATTTACAGTAAGTTCTTGGTATGGACACATTTCCAATTTAGTGTGTTTATTAAAATTTTATGACATATTGGGGTGGCACACTGCTTAGCATTGCTACCTCACAGCGCAAGGGACCCAGGTTCAATTCCAGCCGCAGGTAACTGTCTGTGTGGAGTTTGCATGTTTTCCCTGTCTGCACAGGTTTCCTTCCACAGTCCAAAAAGGGGCTTTGGTACATCTGTGTGGACCTCCTCCAGATAACGGAGGGCAATGGGGCACTGTGAGGATCAATAGATCAGACAATCAAATCAGTCAGCAAGTTCTCTCCGGGAGACTTGTCTCAAGAAAGGCAGCGGTTTCTTATCTCATCCATTCTCCTTCCATCCACAAACTCCACAGACAGTCACCCCAAGGGTGGAATTGATCCTTGGTTCCTGGTGCCATGAGGCAGCAGTGCTAATCACTGAGTCACCATGCCCCCCCTGAGCCACCGTGGGGTTGCAGTCCAACGGAAAACAAATAAATAGAGTGCACCAACTCTCCCACTGCACCCACTGTTAGGAGAATCAGTCCTGGGGGGGACTCATGGCACCATCAGCGGCAGAATCTGATTGTTGTGAGCGCTGGTGCCCCCGCTGGTGCTTCCGCAAGTTGCGCGAAAATGTAAACCTCTTCCCGCACTCAGGGCAGCTGAAGGGCCTCTCCCCAGTGTGGACTCGCTGGTGCTTCAGCAGGGCAGAGGAATCACTGAAGGCCTTCCTGCACTCGGGGCAACTGAATGGCCTCTCCCCCGTGTGGACCCGCCGGTGGGTCAGCAGTGTGGAGGAGCGGGTAAAGCCCTTCCCGCACTCGGGGCAGGAGAACGGCTTCTCTCCGGTGTGGACGCGCTGGTGCCTAAGCAGGGCAGAGGAATTGCTGAAGGCCTTCCTGCACTCGGGACAACTGAATGGCCTCTCCCCTGTGTGGACCCGCAGATGGGCCACGAGGTTAGAGGAAACAGCAAAGCCCTTCCCGCACTTGGGGCAGGAGAACGGTTTCTCACAGGTGTGGATCCGCTGGTGGGTCAGCAGGTTGGAGGGCTGGGTAAAGCACTTTCCACACTGGAGGCAGGAGAATGGCCTCTCCCCAGTGTGGACCCGCTGGTGCCTCAACAGGTGGGAAGACCTGCTGAAGGCCATCCCACACTCGGGGCAGCTAAAGGGCTTCTCACCCGTGTGGACCCGCAGATGGGTCAGCAGAGCAGAAGAGCGGGTAAAGCCCTTCCTGCACTCGGGGCAGGAGAACGGCCTTTCCCCGGTGTGGACCCACTGGTGTCTCTGCAGGGTAGAGGAATCACTGAAGGCCTTCCTGCACTCAGGGCAGCTGAATGGCCTCTCCCCTCTGTGGACCCGTTGGTGCTTCAGCAGGTCCGAGGATTTGCTGAAGGCCTTCCCACACTCTGAGCAGGGGAAGGGCCTTTCCCCGGCGTGGACGCGCTGGTGGGCCAGCAGGTGGGAGGAGTAGGTGAAGCCCTTCCCACACTCAGGGCAGGAGAATGGCTTCTCCCTGGTGTGGACTCGGCGGTGGTCCAGCAGGTGGGAGGAGCAGGTAAAGCCTTTCCCGCACTCGGGGCAGGAGAATGGCCTTTCCCCAGTGTGACTTCGCCGATGAATCTCCAGGACAGATGGGGCATGGAAGGCTCTCCCGCAGTCGCAACACTTCCACGGTTTCTCCACGGTGTGGGATTCCTCTGGTTTCACCATGGCCACAGCTACAGCCGCGTGTACTGCCCCTGCCCGCAGTAAATTCCTCTTTCCTGGCCGTACAACTGTTTCAGGTTTTACACACAGTGAGCTGTAACAGAAGAGACTCTCATTCAGTCCCACTAATGCTGAAAATGGTCTGAAACAGGAACCAAAATGTTTTGCTCCTTCTCACAGAATCATAGTTGAAAATCATTGATGTCCCGATGGATTGAGTGACTGTCAGACATTGATGTGAAAGTGGGGACTGCAGACACTGGAGAGGAGTTGAAAAGTGAGGTGTTCGAACAGCATGGCAGGTCAGGCAGCTTCCAAAGTGCAGGAGAATCGACGATTCAGGCATAGGCCCTTCATCTGTTGATTTTTAAACTTCAGTCTTCAGATCTTCAAATACTCTGGAAAAAGAGATTACAAAAGTCATCATGGTCAGTCCAGGGTAGAAATTCAGAACAAGCTACTCCAGTTTCTGCAGAACATTTTTTTCTTATGCTGTTCCACAAAATTGAAAGCATCCCACTCTCTCTCTCTCTTCCTCTATTCTCACTCCGCTCAAACGAATTGTCCTGAAGGTGCTGATTCAGGATCTTACAGGGACAGAAAAAGCAAAAACGTCAGGACTGACATCTTCGAATTTTGGATAACACCATGTGAAAGTTAATATCTTTCAGGATATTGGGATATTGCTGAGAGTGAGCAAGTCTGATTTTGGGAGCAAAAGAAGTGTAAATTCAGGTTGAACCTGCAATACAGCTTCTTGATAAAAAAACAGACATGAATTGGTTATCGTCCCTATGGTGGGTGGGGGTGGTGGTGATATGTGGTGGGTGGAATGAGACATCAAGGCATTGACACAGACAACCAGAGAGAAACTGAACACACAGACATGGCAAACAATAGTGGCAAGCCAGAGTTAGATCTACAGCACAGAAACAGCCCCTTCGGGCCAACCAGATATCCTAGCCTAATCTAGTCCCATTTGCCAGCACTTGGCCCATATCCCTCTAAACCTTTCCTATTCATATACCTATCCAGGTGCCTTTTAAATGTCATAGCTGTATCAACAACCACCACTTCCTCTGGCAGCTCATTCCTTACACACACCACCCTCTGCATGAAAAGGTTACTCCTTAAGACTCTTTTAAATCTTGCCCTCCTCCACCCTAAACCTATTACCCTCTAGTTCTGGACTCCCTCACCCCAGGGAAATGTCCTTGTCTATTTACCCTATCCATGCCTCTCATGATTTTCTTAAATGACTCTCAGTCACCCCTCAGCCTCTGGTGCACGAGGAAAAACAGCCCAGCCCATTCAGCTCAAACCCTGGCAACATCCTTTTAAATGTGTTCTGAACCCTTTCAAGTTTCACAACAACATTCTGATAGGAGGGAGACCAGAACTGCACACAATATTCCAAAAGTGGTCGACCCAATGTCCTATCAGCCACAACATAACTTCCCAACTCTTATCCTCAGTCAGAGGATTGGGAAAAAGTTTTCAAAACCCACAAAAGACAACCAGGAAAGAATGCAGGGACAAACCAAATTTGAGGGTCAGCTTGGAAGCATCAATGAGAAATCGGTGGACTGGGTTTATTGGGTATCCGTACTTCTTGAGTACATATATGTATTTCTCTTCTGCTCTTCGCAGTTTCTCTGGGCTGCAATGTGTGGTGGCTCGCTAAATAATCTCCTGATGCAGCTTCGTTTGTGGGTGTTGTGATGATTGCTTCTGTAGTTAGGTATTTGGTTTGTGTGTATTGTTTCTTGTAGACGCTAGTTTGAAGTTCCCCTTGACTGTTCGCTCTACTGTGACATCTAGGAATGGCACTTTGTTGTTGTGCCCTTCCTCTTCAAACCAGGAGCACCCCTCAGGCCGATACTCTCACTACCTGGAACACCAGTATACAGAGTAGTCAAAGAACTCCACTGAGGACTAAAACACCAAGTCGAAGATTCATGCCACTCCATTCACTCCACCCAAGAATTCCTGAACACCAAAGACACCAAGATAGAAGAGGATGAAATAATGCTGTCTTTTGATATAACAGCCCCATTCACATCCATTAACATCAACGTGGCCAAAGACACACCGACTACACTACAAGAACCACCAAAGACACAAACACCAAACAGCACCAACTTCATCAGCAAAGATAACATTGTCAAGTTTGTGGACCCGTATCTTATCATCCACTTCACATTCAATAACAAGCCCTACAAACAAATCAACAGAACACTCATGAGACCACCAATATCAAGGTTCCTAGCAGAAACAATAATGCAGAGACTCGAACAAACAGCCCTCCCAACGCTCCAACCCAAACTTTGGGTCCGCCACAGTGATGATACCTTTGTCATCACAAAATGAAACAAATTAGAGGAAACCTACAACACCATCAACAATATCCTTACTGGCATAAAATTCACAAAAGAGAACAACAACAAAGTGCCATTCCTAGATATCAGTAGAGCGAACAGTCAATAGGGAACTTCAGACTAACGTCTACAGGAAAACAACATACACAGACCCAAGTACCTAATGCAGAAGCAAATCATCCCAAACAAATCTGCATCAGGACACTATTTCAATGAGCCACTACACACTGCACCACCCAGGAACTACAAAGAGCAGAAGATAAATACTTATACAACATATTCAAGAAGAACGGGTACCCAATAAACCCTGTCCGCTGATTTCTCAACAACAAACGCAAACAAGCAGACACATGCACAGAAACCTGAGCCACATTACCTTACATCAAAGGTATCTGTGAAATGATGTCCAGACAACTCAAACCTCTCTGCATCATGGTAGCCCACAAACCTACCAACACACTTAAGCAGCAGCTAATGAACCTGAAAAAACAAATGTTATTTACAAATTACCATGCAAGGAAGTATAGACATGGACTCTGCCCTCATAGTTCTCTGTGGCAAGAAATGCTGGGATGAGATAAAGATTTTTTTCAGTCAGAAAGAGGTGACTCTGTGGAACTCATTGCCACTGAAACGAGGCAAGTAACTGAGTACTTTTAAAACAGATAAAGATAGGCTCTTGATTAGTAAGGGAATCAAGGGTTACAGGGAGGAGGCAGGAGAATGGGGTTGAGAAACATTGGCCATGATCAAATGGTGGAGCAGACTCAACAAGTCGAATGGACTGATTCTGCTTCTGTATCTTATGGATCTGTAACCACAAAGATCTGACTTAATTTTCACTACTTTTACTGTGTTCCTGTCGTATTTATGGCAAGCGTGTGGCAATATGTTGTAGATTTCTCAAGCTAGATCTTCTAATTTCATATCAAATATTGATAATTGGAGCTAATATTAGAGAGAGTAAAGGTGTTTATTTCTTGGATAAATAAACCTGCCATGCATTTTAAGCTTAAACCTTGCATACTTGCGAAATTAGCGTTGCCATTTTGCCCGCTGTCATCAAATCTCCAATAATACTTCCCTTTTACTTGATAACCCAGTTTGGGGAAATAAACATAACTGAGGTTTCGTGTTTTATGCAAGTGCTTTAAGCTTTTGATACAATGATTTTAAGCCATCTACACAGAGTGTGATTGAATTTCTAAACTTAAGTAGCAGCCTTAAAGTATTGTTATTTGTGTCACTCACATAACTTTAATGTAAATATTGAATTAAACTTATTGAAAAGAACATACTTGCTGAATTAGAGTCAGCATTGTTTTTAATTGCTTTGTCCATTATTCCCTTTCACCTCATTACCTATTTTCGAGAAAGAAAAAGATTGCATATGCTGGAACATTTACTTGTTTTGGCAATATTATAAAATGAAGAAAGCAGTTCAGTCAACTTCAATCTTCATGCAGTCACTTTTTAGAAAAGGTTTTGAGCAAGGTTACAAAATAAGGTTACCTAATTTGCAGCATTGCTTGAGACAGATTTAACAGTACAAGAAGTTATGATCTCCATTCAGTAATGTCTTGATTTGAAAATAGTTTAAGTTAAGCTAAGGGTGTTGCAGAAATTGAAGTCATTGTGAAAATGTTACCAGGGAAAACATTGGATTAAAAAAAAAATTCTGGTTTGAGTTTCTTCTTTGGGTATAAACAGATGCTGGATCAAAGTATCCTCCCAATATTCTAAAAATACGCCCACAAAATAAACACAATGCAATCTAAATAAATCAGGCCCAAAAGAAATTCAGAACCCACACTAATATATGGCAAGGAGGAAAGTTTTAGACTACAGGACAATAAAGATGGGTTGGTCAGATGAGCAGAACAATGACAGATGGAGTTCAATCCTGAAAAGATTGAGATGATACATTTCAGGAGGATCAACATGTTAAATCACAAGAACTTAGAATGTACTGAAGATCAGAGTAAGGTATGTGTGTTCATAGATTCTTGAAGGCAACAGGACATGTGGATGAAATGATTAAGGTGGCATATGAAATACTTGCCCTTAATAGTTAAGGCATTGAACATGAGAGCCAGGAGATCGTGATGGAACTGTACAAGACATTAGTTGGGCCACAGCTGGAGTAGTGGATCTGGTCGTCACATTATTAGCAGGATGTGATGGCACGCGAAAGGGTGCAGAAGGGAATACTAACTCAGGGTGGTGCATGTTGGTGGGTTTCAGCTATGAGAGTGATTAAATTGGCTGAAGGTATTTTCCTTACAGAGAAGGCTGGGTGAGGACCTGTTTGGAGTGTACAGATAAGACACTTAGGGTCTAGATAGGAAGAAACTTTTCCCCTTGGTGGACGGCTTCAGCAACTAGGGGGCATAGATTTAAGGAAAGAGATAGGACATTTTAATGGAATTTAAGGAAAAATATTACCTAGAAGTGTGCTGGAGATGGATGAATTTATTTATGGGAAGAATTGGTTTGTTTGAAGGGATGGATATAATGAAATAAAACTAGTTCAGAAGATCATTATAATGTGCTAAGAAAAAGAACTGGAGGGAGACCTCCAATAGTGGAAACAATCTAAAGAAGTTTCATTGTCCCATCTGAGAAAAACAATTCTGCTAAACTTCTCAAACGAACCCGAACATGTGTCAAAACTTGTTTGTTGAAAATCAATTAAACCTATTCCAAGTATTTAGGAAAATGAGAATCATTTTTAATCCTGACCCTATTGTCTACAACCAAAAGTGATAGGAAGCTTTTTCCGTTTTATTGAAATGGAGCTGTCAGAGATATTGGCTCATTAGAAGAACAGAAGAGGGTTGTTTGAGCTTATTGAGCAGTTTGTGGACTCAAACAAGGACCCAGAAAACAATTTTCTGTGGTATAGAAGCAAGGACAATTAACAAGGATTGATGTTGGTACTGTGTGTCCAAGTGTCTCAGTCTTCAAAGTTCTAGATAAGTTAAACTTCTGAAAAATTGAAGGTGTCAAAGGAAGATCAGTACGGAATCAAGGGTTTTGGGGAAAAGGCAGGAAAATGGAATCGAGGGTTATCAGATCAGACATGATCTCACTGAATGGTGGAGCAGAATGGCCAATACTGCTATTTCTTGCGGTAAATCGATCTGGGAGTTGATAAAAGCTTTGTATGATTTTTCTTTGTAGTCAGCAACATTTTGTATTTGGAAGAAGTTGGCTTTTGTGTTGGATCTCAAATAACGCTTGAGGCTCCACTGAGGGTTGTTTAGCAACTGAGGTTACATATCATCAAGTTAAATCAAAATAAGCAGCAAAATATATGGTAAAAGTGTAGGTGTGACTGCTGAAGGCCAAATAAAACATTTTCAGTCGCAAAAATGTCTTTACTCCATAATGTTTCATTTTACATGTAGTCAGCGACAACTCAAGCCAATCAAGGTGTCGCAGAGTAAAGTTAGGTCTCACCAAGACAGCTGACATGTCTGTACAATACTGTTGTAGCGCTCTTTAACCACAGGGTATATACTAGTGATTCATTTATTTTGCACTTTCCCCAACATCCCAAATTAGGTTGAGGTTTGTTACAGCATCCTGATGGGAAGCCCAATGTAACGTGCTCAGATTCTGCTGCAGTCGTGTGATGTGTTAAATTCCCAATGATTTTAAAAAAAAGGAGTGAAAGGCAGTGGTTATGTGTGTTGACACCACAGGTATTATTGATATTGGCTTTGAGATAGGGAACAAGCATCACCTCCCAAATTGTGTTTTGTTTGCACAGTATGAAACGCATTCTATTTTTAGACGGCCTAAATGCATACATAGTTTCTTATCAGCGTACCTTAAAATCAACATTAAAAAGCACAAACAATTCATTTTCACTGTAAATTACATATTTTAAAATCAAATATTGCAAGACATACAAACACATCAAGAAGTCAAAATTTGTGAAGTAAGCACATCTTTTCTGACAGTTCAGACAGGGAAAAACTTTGTTCTTGTGGTGGTCAGTGGAGACTTACTCGATCAAATATTAACGACCAGTGTATCTCACATAGATGCTGTATAAAACCAAGATCTTATTGATCACTGTTGACAAAATTAAACCTATTGACCTGACTCTTTACAAAATAAGAACATAACATTTTCCCATAATACAGACATTTGCAGTAGTGCAGTTATGTGAAAAGAAACCTGCATTGTTAATTTAGTTTGTTGCTCCACTTCAGAAATGTTGTTTTCATTTACTTTGAAAAATCAACCCTTCCACTCTTTCTAAAGGTACATGACACTTGAATTTTGTTTTTCTTTGCCAATTATCTTTCACCAATAAAAGCATTCACTTTTTTGGCATTGGGTGGGAGAGCTCTGCCAGCTGCCAATTTCTTGCTGAAATTGTTTCACTTAACATGAGTCTTGCCAATAAATGACAGCAACAGCAGCAGCTAATACTGATAACATTTCAACAAGAGTATACCAAGCTGCTTCACATTAAGTATCACCCAAGTTGGAGAAATGTGAGGATCTCCTTCTCGGCCTTTCCCCTCAGCTGAGGTGTGGTGACCCTCAAGATAAACCACCACTAGCCATCTCTAATGAGAGAGAACAGTCTAATCCTCTGGGAAGACTGTGATGAATGTGTTTAAAGTTGAAAGACTGTTGAAATATAAGGGGGCGGCACGGTGGCTCAGTGGTTAGCACTGCTGTCTCATGGCACCAGGGACCCGGGCTCAATCCCATCCTGGGGCGACTGACTGTATGGAGTGTGCACAATCTCCCAGTGTCTGTGTTGGTTTCCTCTGGGTGCTCCGGTTTCCTCCCACAATCCAAAGATACACAGGCTAAGTGAATTGACCATGCTAAAATTGCCCATAGTGGTCCATAAGTCAGGGGTAATTGTAGAGGAATGGGCTTGGCTGGCATAATCTCTACAGGGTCAGTATGGAGCTGTTGGGCCGAAGGGCATATTTCCACACATAGGGGTTCTATGACTGTAACAAACACCACATCTGACAAACAGGTATAAAACTAGCCACCAGGATATATGAACATCAACTAGCCACAAAAATACACGATCCACTACCACTCGTATCTTTACACACAGATAAAGGAGGACACCATGTTGACTGGGACCATACATCCATCCTATGACAAGCCACCGTCCTATAAGCCAACCAGAAACACACACAAGAATTCCTTGGAACATGTCATTCCAACTGGAAATGTATTGATTTGGACCCCATCTACCATGCTCTGAGAAAAAGAATGGAAATGATATCACCCACCCTAAGAAACCAAAAGACATAAATAGAAATCAGGACATAATACCAGCGCTTCACTCGACTCACTGATGATGTTACCTAGTACGGTGATGAAACATCTGAAAATGACCTTCCAGCTCAGCGAGCAAACTTACATCCACAATGAGAAAATTCTAGTTGACACAAAGGCTGCCACAAAGTTGGAATTCTCTCCCAGAAATGACAGTTGATGGTGCCCTCATCAAGATGGATCCTCGCGCTCCCCGCCCCAAGACAATTTGCGTCTTACCCTCACGAATATGGCGACTGGTTGCCCCCAGAGGTCCTTCCCCAAACAAAGTAAACACTGGGCCTGTGGAGCTTTTACTCGCGGCCTCAGGCCTCCCCTTGGAGTTTATAAACTCCCCAGTCTCCCTCCTCCCACGGTTTCCAATCCTCCCCTGTTTCACTGTCTCCTCTCTGTAAAAACAATGATTGCAGATGCTGGTAACCAGTCTAGATTAGACTGGTGCTGGAAAAGCACAGCAGTTCAGGCAGCACCCGAGGAGCAGTAAAATCGACATTTTGGGCAAAAGCCCTTCATCAGGAATAGAAACAGGGTACCTACAGTGTGGAGAGAAAGATGAGAGGAGGGTGGGGATGGGGAGAAAGTAGCAGAGAGTACAATAGTTGAGTGGGGGTGGGAAGAAGGTGATAGGTATGGGTGGAGGGGGTGGTGGAGTGGATAGGTGGAAAAGAAGATAGGCAGGTAGGACAAGTCATGGGGACAGTGCTGAGCTGGAAGTTTGGAACTGGGGTGAGGTGGGGGAAGGGGAAATGAGGAAATTGTTGAAGTCCACATTAATGCCCTGGGGTTGAAGTGTTCCGAGGCGGAAGATGAGGTGTTCTTCCTCCAGGCGTCTGGTGGTGAGGAAGCAGCAGTGAAGGAGGCCCAGGACCTCCATGTCCTCGGCAGAGTGGGAGGGGGGAGTTGAAATGTTGAGCCACAGGGCTGATTGGTGCAGGTGTCCCAGAGGTGTTCCCTAAAGTGTTCTGCTAGGAGGCGTCCAGTCTCCCCAATGTACAGGAGACCGCATTTGGAGCAATGGATACGGATATTGGCGGATGGGCAGCTAAAACTTTGATGGGTGTGGAAGGCTCCTTTAGGGCCTTGGATGGAGGTGAGGGAGGAGGTGTGGGCACAATTCCTGCAATGGCAGGGGAAGGTGCCAGGGTGGGACAGTGAGTTTTAGGGGGGCATGGACCTGACCAGGTAGTCACAGAGGGAATGGTCTTTGCGGAAGGTGGAAAGGGATGGGGAGGGAAATATATCCCTGGTGGTGGGGTCAGTTTGGAGGTGGCGGAAATGTCAGCAGATGATTTGGTTCATGCGAAGGTTGGTAGGGTGGAAGGTGAGCACCAGGGATGTTCTGATCTTGTTACGGTTGGAGGGGTTGGGTCTGAGGGCGGAGGTGCGGGATGTGGACAAGATAGGTTGGAGGGCATCTTTAACCACATGGGAAGGGAAATTGTGGTATCTGAAGAAGGAGGCCACCTGGTGTGTTCTGTGGTGGAACTGGTCCTCCTGGGAGCAGATACGGCAGAGGTGAAGGAATTGGGAATACGGGATGGCATTTTTGCAGGAGGTAGGGTGGGAAGAGGTGTAATCCTAGTAGCTGTGGGAGTCGGTGGGTTTATAAAATGCCGGTGTCAAGGCGGTTGTTATTAATGGAGATGGAGATGTCGAGGAAGGGGAGGGAGGTGTCAGATGGTCCAGGAAAATTTAAGGTCAGGGTGGAATGTGTCGGTGAAGTTTGCTCAACCTCCTCGCAGGAGCACGAGATAGCACCAATGCAGTCATGAATGTAGCAGAGGAAGAGGTGGGGAGTGGTGCCGGTTTAACTACTGAAGATGGACTATTCTACGTAGCCAATAAAGAGACAGGCATAGCTGGGGCCTACATGGGTGCCCATGGTTGTCCCTTTGGTCTGGAGGAAGTGGGAGGATTTGAAGGAGAAATTGTTAAGGGTGAGGACCAGTTTGGCCAGATGAATGAGTGTGTTGGTGGAAGGGTACTGTTGGGGACGTCGGGAGAGGAAGAAACAGAGGGCTTGGAGGTCCTGGTCATGGCGGATGGAGGTGTAGAGGGATTGGGTATCCATGGTGAAGATGAGGCGTTGGGGGTTGGGGAAACGGAAGTCTTGGAGGAGGTGGAGGGTGTGGGTGGTGTCTCGAACGTCGGGGAGTTCCTGGACTAGGGGGGATAGGACAGTGTCGAAGTAGGTACTCACTGTCTCCTCTCCCCGGGCGCTCAGGCCTGGCGACCTCTCCGGGATGTTTCCGTTCTGAAGGAGGATCACTGGACCCGTAACGATTCCTCGGATTCTCTTGACACATGCAGCCAGGGCTGCTCAGCTTTTCCAGCGGGTCCTGTTCTTGTTCCTTAAGCCGCCGGCGCCATTCCTCTCCCACACTCAGTAACACTGCCTTTGTCCCACTACATGGCCTACACTGCACATGCGCCAACTCACAAGGGGCTGGGTGACCAGACCGTGACGTCACCCCGCGTGTAGTGGGCGCGGTTCGACGAGGCATCCAACCAATCGGAGACAATGGGGGCGGGGCCAATGTGTTCCCTGCTCCCCTCACCAGCCACCTGAAAGGTAGGTTTTTTCTTTAAGTTTTAACGTAGTTTTTAAAAAAAATTTCAGTCTTTTCCGAAATGTTATTCCAGACCTCGAAGGCTAAAACATTGGAAACCTTGCAAACATAAACGAAGGGGTACTAAAAAAAAATGAATAAAGATAAATTACGAAAGAAACCGAGCGCAAAATATCAAAAAGAATAGCAAAAGCTTCTGTTGACATGCTAAAGGGAACAGAGTCGCTTAGGCCCCTTGGAAGATGAAATCGGTGAGTTAATAGGAGGAACACTGAAATGGCAGAGATGCTAAGTCAATCCTTTTCCTCAGTTTTCAAGCTGGAGGACAATAGTGCCATTCCTATTGGAACGGGTAAGTCAGAGGTGATAGAAAGGATAGAACTTAAACAATCAACGTTGAGAGGGAAAAGGTACACAGCAAACTATTAGGATTGAGGGCAGACAAGTCCCCTGGGCCTGACAGCCTACATGCCAGGGTACTATATAGACTTTAGTAAGGCTTTTGACAAGATTCCCCAAGGGAGACAGGCTCGCAAGGTTAGTACCACGGAGTACAGGGAGAACTAGCCATTTGGATGTGGAACCAGCTCACAGGTTGGTGGTGGTGGAGAGTTGCTTTTCAGACTGGAGGCCTGTGATCAGTAGTATACCACAAGTATGGGTGCTGGGTCCGCTACTTTTCATCATTGATATAAATGCTGTGGATGTCAATAAATGAGGTATAGTTACTAAGTTTGCAGATGACACCAAAATTAGAAGTGTAGTGGACAGTGAAGATGCTTAGCTCAGAGGATAACAGGGTGGAGTTTAATTTAGATACATATGAGGCACTGCATTTTGGAAAAGCATATCAGAGGAGGACTTATACACTTAATGGTAAGATCCAAGGGAGTGTTGCTGAACAAAGAGACCTTGGAGTGCAGGTTCAGAGCTCCTTGAAAGTGGAGTCACAGATAGATAGGATAACGAAGGCGGCGTTTGGAATGCTTTCCTTTATTGGTCAGAGTATCAAGTATTGAAGTGTTGCAGCTGTACAGGGCTTTGGTAAGACCACTTTTGGAATATTATGTGCAGGTCTGGTCTCCTTCCTGTCAGAAGTTTGTTGCTAAACCTGAACGGGTTCAGAAAAGATTTAGAAGGACGTTGCCAGGGTTGGAGGATTTGAGCTATTGGGAGAAGCTGAATAGGTTGGTGCTGTCTTCCCTGGAGGGTTGGAGGCTGAGAGATGACCTTATAGAGGTTTATAAAATCATGAGGGACATTGATAGGATAAACAGTCAAGGTCTTTTCCCTGAGTTGGGGGGAGTCTAGAACTTGATGGCATATATTTAGGGTGAGAGGGCAAAGAAATAAAAGGGACTTAAGGGACAACTTTTTCACGCAAAGGGTGGTGTGGGTATGGAATTAGCTGCTTGAGGAAAGCTGGTATAATTACAACATTTGAATGGAATCTGGATGGAAGGGTTTAGAGGGATATGGGCCGAGTGCTAGCAAATGGGACTAGACTGTTTAGGCTAACTGGTCAACATGGATGAGTTGGAGTGTTAAAGTAGGGATTTGAGACGGCCAGGGAATCCTTTGTGGAGTCAGACCTGCAGTCTCTCACGATTCGCCCCGGAGTTCGTACTCTGAGAGTCTGGAATAAAAGAAAATCCTCTTACAGGCAGTTTAGTTTAATTTTCGTGAACCCCTTTATTTACCAATAGCTCCACTGATACCGATAAGCTAAACTAGCTAGGTTCTAGTAACCTAGGAGAGTAGGGGACCTAACTCTTCAAGTACCCTGGCAGGTTACTCTGATGTATTGCTACAAAGTGGTTTCCTTTTCACAAAGGTTTACAAAAACATTGCATGTTCTTAATTCGTAAGGAAGAAAAGTTAATTGACAGGTCTCCGAACGCTTGACTAATCACTCCTACAGGCCCTAAGCCATTCATCAGGTGGGAAAACATATCCAGCCGAGTTAGGTGCCTGCTAGCGAGATAAACTCCTAACATAAAGAGGTACCAGTCTGAGCTAATTGGAGAGTTCCTAACCTTGCACAGGTCACAAGTCAGATACAACTGTTTTCCAAAACGGCTTCTTAGCAGGAGGGCAAACTTTTGACCATAAAATGGCTTCCTGACACATTGTGCCTGAATCTCTTCAATGTTAGGCCGAGAATAATTTCTAAGCTAGGAGCAGACTCCTGCTTTTTCGGCACTGAATCATACTGTACCTGAGGCTGAGATGTTACCAAAAGGTTGCATTTAAACTGATTCATTAGTCTTTTAATTAAACATGCTCTCTTTTCAGGGTTGTGATTCAAATAAGACATAAGATCTGATTAGTTGGAATTGACAGTGGGGTAGTCTGAAAGGTCTGTAGAGTGGTCTGCAAGAACAGCAAGTAAATTAAAGCTTCGTCAACATTACCTTTTACAGAGTTCATATTTAATAACCGGTAATGGCTCCTCAATACCATCATAAAGTGTCAAAAATGCAATTATGTTCAATCCAAAGCAGGTAATTTTTTAATAGCTTCGGGAGCCCCAGCACTATAATGGTTTCTCTCTCTCTCGTCCATTTGAACTCTCAAGTCAGGGACTTGTAACAGCAAAGATGTTTTTCCCTCTGTTTGTCTAGCTTGCAAAGGCTTTTGACAGTACCAAGTTTCATTTTGGGGTCAAAATCAAACGCTGTCATTAATTTCACAAGGGAACAGCCATGAATGTTATCACTGTGTCCTGTTTTCACAGATTCACTGTTAAGGCAAATGTACTTAATTGCCTTAGGGTATCCTGTTATCACTTGGTTATCTTCTGCATACCTTGAGTTCTCCCCTTTTACCAAGCCTCCCTGCCTGTCTATTTTCTAGTGTGCAGCAAATGTGCTCTATAATTCAACATTATATTTTAGTTTAAATGTTTAAAGACAGGTTTTATGGCTATAGACTTTCTTATTCCCTCCTTTTGTTATTTCATGACAACTACTTGGCTTATAACTATCATTAGTCCATTCAGTCAATTTGTATTTTCAAATAAGTCAAGTGCCTCCTCTGCCAGGTCATCATCCAGAGGGGCAGAGTCTGAAAGATACTGGATTTCAGCATGGAAGTTCAGGCATGGAGGTAGAGGGGTAGACAAGGGTCATTTAAGCAGACTCTTCTTTGGCTTAGGTGAAAAACAATGTACAGTCCATTTCACGCATAAGCGGACGACAGTGTATATTCCTAGGATGAGACCAAGAACTATCAGTACAATCCACACGATCCATCCACACAGCGATCATAACCAACAAGTAAACTTCCATCCATATGAATCAGACGACAGTTGGGCAGGTATCTTCCCTGCATCTTGACCCGTTTTGTTGATCACATCTGTGTCGTCCGTAAGATCAGGACATGGTTTAGAAACAAGTTCATTTCTGAGAACACAATCATGGTGTGGATAAGGCAGTTCAAGTGGTTCTTCCTGCAGGAATGTAGGGGGTTAATGTTAGAGCAGTACTTTCAGGAGAGAAATGGATTCAGAAGTAATGAAATCTCACAGCGACTGAGACGAACCATAACAAGGTGTTCAGTATATTTAGAAATCAGCAAGAATACTGTAGAATGCGAGGTACAGACTTCTACATTTTGATGTAAAGTTATATTAGAGGCAGCCACAACCATAGTATGGATGGCAGAGAGAATCTGGGTGCAGGAAGGCATACCTTGAGCAACGGGGTCAAGCTTAGTAGAAAAATAGGCAATAGGGAGCCAAGAGGAGCCATGTTGCTGGTTGAGAACAGCTGAAGCACAGGTATCAAGGATGGCAACATAAAGATGAAAGTGGCAGTCATACAAACGTCGGCCTAGCGTGGGTGCTGAAGAGAGGGTAGTTTTAAGCTTCGTAAAGACATGTAGTTGTTATGGGGTGAGTTCATACCGTTAAGGCTCATTAGACGAGGACAGGGGAGATCATGTTTGGGTCAGAAGGGCACAATTAGGAATCCATTGTCGGCAATAATTGATGAGGTCAAGAAACTACCGTATCTGTTTAGGAGTGGTTGGAGGGGCAATACAAAGAATAGGATCAATACGGTCAGGTGTCAAGCACCGATCGAATTCAGAAATGAGAGTACCTAGGAACTTAAGACTAATCAGAAAGAAGTTAACTTTGCTGGGGGGGTACAATATAGCCACATTGATGTGGATGGTTGAGAAAGGTAGTGGAGTCAGTGTGATTGGACACTTTTGTCAGGGCTAGCGAGGAGGTCATCGATGTATTGAACTAGGGTAGTGTCTCCAGGAAATTCAAATAATTCAAGCTGGGTGTGAAGAGTCTCTGAAAAGGGTGTCGGCGACTGGATAAACCCTTGAGGTAGGCAAGTCCACATATATTGGTGGCCCTTAAAAGAAGGCAAAAGTGTAATGGGCTATCTGGATGCAAAGGAAGACAAAAGAATGCATGTTGGAGGTCAACGATAGTGAAGAGTTTGGCATCAACTGGAACTTGGCTAAGGACAGTAGCAGGACTGACAACTGGAGGATTGAGCCTCAAATGATTTTAATTTACTTCACGAAGGTCATGAACAACATTCAGGATATCCCGGTTTAGGGATCGGAAAGGTAGGTGTATTGACAGAAGAATGGCATGGGACTAGAAGGCCTTGCTGTAGAAATGAATCAATGACAGGTTGAATGCCAGCTTCACCTTCTGGTTTCAGGGGGTATTGAAGTATAGACAGGAGGACAGAATTCGGTTTGATCAGAATGGAGATGGGTGGGACCTTAGCAAGGCCCACTTGTGTTTTAGAGTCCACCCAGACTCCAGGATATACTGTGTCCTGCAGGTGAGGGTGGGCATGATAATGATGAAGGCTGCCATGAATCGATAAGGCTGTGCATAAAATAGGATTGATATCTCAGTGAGCAGCTGAATTTCATGGCAAGTTTGATCAGCATGGTCAAAAAAGAGTCTTAGCGTCAAAACCTACTTCTTAGGCTTTATGTTCTGGGATCAAGTGAGTGGTGGCACAGGGGAAAACGAGGGGGCCAGTTTTCCAGCTATGAAGAGGAACTGACACGAAAAGAACGCCACCAGCTGGTGATCTGATCTCACCAATCACCCAAGCGTGCGGAGTAATGCCCAGTAAGGAATTATAGTATGTGTTCAAGCCTGAGATCATTCCTGGATGAGTCATAAGCTAAAGTAATGTGGGGGTGAGGGACATTATGTAAAATACAATCGAAAGCATAAGGATCCAAATCAAATGACCACCATCGAGGCAGCTTTGGTTTGGTATTGATGCATTGAACAAAATGAGGTGGATCCTGAATCAGGATACCATTATCATGACATTTAATAGTAATATTTAGAGGACAGAGGAGAGCTCTAGCAAGTAGAGGGATACGTAATCCATTAGTAACAACAAAGCAAAAAGGGAGCGTGACACAATTTTTCCACACCACTGTCAGAGGGACAGCGTATGCATGTTTATTAGAGGAACCATCAAAAGATTGCAGGATATCATCATCGTCCAAGATTTGAAAATCAAAAGCATTAGCAAGATGGACAGGAAGTGATGAAACAGTGGCTCCTGCGTCAAACATAAATTCAATATCGTGGCCATTACGGGTAAGAATTAGCATAGGTCCATCCTCTGGGCTAGCAGTAAGTATGGGAAAATTCAAAACAGGAAGCTGCCTTATATCCGGGAGTCAGTTTTGACAAGGGTTTTGTGTCGTAAAAGGGGCAACCTGCTGAGGTTACTGGGGAGGGAGACCAGGAGATTGTCTGTTGTTTTTACTGCGGTGATGAACCAGGGACTGCTATGGAAAGGGTAGTTCTTGGACCAATGTCATAGTTCACTGCAATTGGAACAAAGGTGTAGTTGTTGGGGGACTCTAGGGGGTGGGGGAGGCAGTGAAGAGTAATGAGAGAATGTATAGGGGCATCATGGACTGTTGGGGAAGGATACATAGGAGGACCGCAAGGTCCATTGGGATATTGTGAATACACAGTACCATTTCTACTGTCCTGCCATACTGGACAATAGTATGAAGGTTTCACTTGCTAGCTTGACTGACCTTGCAGATAGAAAGGTCTACTTTGAATCCTGGGTTGAACATTAGCCACTGTAGTTTGGACAAGTTCTGTCTTAACCGTGCCGATGGTAGCCTTACTCTTGGGATCCTTTAGTTCTCAGAAGTAACGAACCTCTCGGCTAAATTGTGCAACCTCAGCATGTGGCCAGTGGATATTGTGGGTTTTAATAGCTTTCTGTACCTGATCAGGTAAGAGTCATACATATGGCATTAAATTGGGATGATCACCCTTGTAGGTAGTTAGTGTCATCAGAGGAAGCGCCATAGCATTCCTTAAAACGGGTAAGGAACTCCTCAGCCTCTTCGCCCGAGCTGGGTTTACATGTTAAGACTTTACCCACATCAACTACATGATGCACTGCTTGGTGGAGACAGGTAATAATCCAATCTGATAGTTTCAGCCGGGTGCCGGACTACAGGCTGGGTATGATTATTACCTTGTAAAATTTCTCAGAACTCGCCCATTTTTCAGGCGAATAGCTGCATTCTGAGGTGAATTAGGTCTTGGGAGGCAGCGTTAGAAATGGTCTTGGTCCTATTAATGTAATTAACAGATCCCTCAGGATTCCTTCCATAATCTGCAGCCTTATTGATAATGCTTGAGAGTCATGAGGTTTCCATGGTTGATAAAGATCCATAAATTGGGCTTGTTCCAGATTCAGAGCCTGTGGGTTAGGAACCTCTTGTATTTGGGAAATTTCTTTTTTGCCCTCCCACATCATGGTGAGTGCAAGGTCTGATATTAAGGTCCCGAGACTTTGATTGCAAATCATCGGTGTCTTCGGGACTTATTAGTTTTGGGGCAGTGGAAATCAAAAGGAGTCTCATCAGTGTTTCTTCCAGATTTTAATTTTAATTGACTCCTAGTATAGTAGGCACCGGGTTTGTGGTAATCCGAATTCTCATTCGGCAGAACAGCTGGGGAAAGGGCAGGAGCCTTGGCACGTTCGTCATCAGAGTAAGAGGGGAGGGTTCAGGCAGGGAATCGGAGGTGGTCAGCTGACAGGATTAGAGGCATAAAATATTTCCTCCTCCAAATCAGTATCCCACCCACCATCTATAAACAGATCAGGATTCTTTAGTAATGGGTCCTTGGAAGAGGGGAGGGTGGAGTATAAGGAACAGTCCTTGTCAGCTTCGTCCTGTGCAGCTGCAATTGCAGTCTGTTGTTTATTCACCAGTTTCCTTTTTATTTGGTGCCCTTGACGTTTCAACGTAGATTCTGAATCTTGGCGTTTTTTAAAATTTTCTCCCTTGCCTATTCCAATTCTGCTTCTAAATCATGTGCTTCACATTTATGTTTTAGTTCTGTCCAATTTAGTTCACATCCTTCCTCAGTTAATGGACTTACTCCCCTTTTAATACAGTTTTGTCTCCATGATGATTTTTCCCGAGCTACCCTTTTCCACTCTGATAAGACTTCTTTCTGCTTACTTCCCTCTCTTTTTTCCCAAATCCCTTGTTCAATTTTAGTGAATAGAGTTAAATCATGTGCGCGTCCTAGAGACCAATACTTATTCTGTTGAGCATCTGCAGCTGATATTCTCCTTAATTGTTTCTCATAATTAATAATACTGACTTGTTATTTCTGTTAAGGGACATTTGTCTTACATCTTATTTAGGGGCACACTCAGTTATCCTACCTACTTTATATCTTCACAAAACTACTGATCAACAAGGGCTCCAACCCCACAAAATACAAACACAAACATTCATTCGTCAACAAGCAAATGTGCATCCAAACCAAATCTCACAGGATTAAACTTTCTGCAAGCTGCAGGGAATCAGTGCTGAGTCTCTGTCTGTCTCACATGGGTGCTCTCTTGTACATACACATGAACATTTTAAGAGAGATGAGGCACTCACATTCCAGATGTCTCATAAATCCTGGATATGGCACATAGTTGCTTAACCAAGTATGCAAGAATTGTATCACTGGTCAGCTTTTTTTTTATATATACACATGACAAAAGCAGCATCCACCCTCTATATTACATAAACGAAGAACACCCAACAGAACAAAACCATAACTAACAAACAAGCCAAAACAGCAAAGCAAGACAAGCCAAGTTGAACAGATACAACAGAGAAGATAATCTCGCCTTAAAACTTTCACGAATCAACAACCCGACAATGAACAACAAGACTAAAGATTTCTGCAAAACATTCTCAACATTGTAAAATCCTGACAGTTTCTATTTTTAAGTCCTATTTAAACGATTTCATTTAGGGTTCCGTGATTTCACCGAGAGAGTGAAACGGGGGAAACACCACACAGATGTAGACAGAGAGTAATCAAGATACAACTTTACCTTATGGGCCCATTGGTCTTGAGTCCAACCCTTCGATGGAACTCCTCTTTTCCAATTTCACTCAAATGTAGCCCTTGTTGGAACCCTGCTTGCAGCGCCAAATTGAGACATTCCAAGGAGTCCCTTGTGGACTCAGACCTGTCAGCCTATCTTGGTTCATTCCCGGAGATCGTACTCTTTGGAAGTCTGGAATAAAAATAAAACTCTTACAGACACTTTAGTTTAATTTTAAATTATCCCCTTCATTAATACCATCACCGTTACAACATAACACTGATACCTATAAGACAAGCTAACTGGATTCTATTAACCCAGAAGAGTAGCAATCGCTCTTCTTCCAAGAGCCTGGGCGGGCTACTCTGTATACTATCTTTATACACAAGTTTTTTTTTTACAAAAGCAGTGCTGTCGCAAACAAGCTTTCTTAAGGTGAATTTTTTTTTTACAAAAGCACTGCATGTTCTGAACTAGACAGATAACAATGAAGGGCAATAATTCGGGAGAGAAGTAATTGATACCGAGTTTCATTTTGAGGTCAGAATCAAACACATTCATTTCACAAAGGAACAGCTGTGAATGTGATCACTCAATATCGTGTTTATACAAATTCACTGATGTTAAGGCAAATGTTCTTAATTGCCTTACCCTCCCTGCCTGTCTATTTTCTAGTGTGGAGAAAACGTGTTCTATAATTCAACATTACATTTTAGTCTAAATGCTTAAGGACAAGTTTTCCTTACAAACATTCTCACGACCCCTTTCAAAGTTTCATAAGTTCTATCCTATATCAGGGGGAGCAAAACTTAACATAGTATTCCAAAAATGCCCTAACCAACATTCAGCCACAATATGACCTCACAACTCCTTTATTCAATGCTCTGACCAATAAAGGAAATCATACCAAACACCTTCTTCACTAGTCTATCTACCTGCGACTCCAAGGTCTCTTTGTTCAGCAACACTCCCCTTAACTGTCAGTCCTGCCTGGATTGCTCAACCAAAATGCAATACCTCATTTCTCTAAATTAAATTCTATCTGACACTCCTCAGCTTGTTGCCCATCCCAAAAATTCTAATTTATAGCAAACTCTCTTTGCTCTCTCATTCCCTAGAAGCTGAAAATCTCCATACCACACACTCCCCCTCTGTTTTCACTTTGCTGAACCGAACCCCTGCTGTACCTCATTCTGAAGGGTTAAAATACTGACCAGCCAGGATAAGTGTACATTGGGAAGATGTTTCCATTGGTAGGAGAGACAAGGAGCTGAGGGCACAGCCTTAGAGTAAAGGAAAGACCTTTTAGAATGCAGAGACGGAGAAACGTCTTCAGCCAGACAGTGGTGAATCTATGGAATTCATTACCATCAACAGCTATGGAGGCCAGGTCACTGAGGGTATTTAAGACTGAGGTTCTTGAGTATCAAGGGGATTGAGGGTTACAGTGAGAAAGTGAAAGAATGGGATTGAGAAACTTATCAGCCACGATTGTGTGGTATGAACAGACCTGCTGGGCTGAACAGCCTAATTTCTGCACCTATTTCTGATGGTCTTTTGCTGTCCTGGGCACAGAGTGTCAGAATTGGGAGCAGAAGTAGACCATTTGGTCTCTCGAGCCTGCACCAGCATTGAACACATAACTGGGTATTAATCTACCTACATCTTGGTAGTTAGACTGTGACTTATCTCACTGGAGCACAGAAGGTTGAGACATAACCCTACAGAGGTTGTATAAAATCATGAGGGGAGTAGAGGAGGTGAATCACAGGTGTCATTGCCCTTGGGTGGCGTTTTTAAGATTAGGCAGCAAATTTTGAAGGTGAGAGGAGAAAGATTTTAAAAAGACTTGAGGAGCAGCATTTTTTTTTTAAAACAGAGTGGTTTGTGTGTGGAATGAATGTCCAGACATTTTCTCACCTTCCCTCCATAAACAACATTCGTTGTTGTTGAAAAATCACATGAACTTAGCCTTGAATATATTCAATGACCCCTTAACTACAGGAAGAAATCCCCACTTCTGAACTCCATTCCTCTTGCTAATATACCACTTGCACTACTCATTGCTCACTGCACCTGACAACTGGCATTGACTGGTGAGGAAGGATGCTGAGGCCACTTTGTACATCCACACGTCATTCCTGATGAAGGGTTCATGCCTGAAATGTCAACTCTCCTGCTCCTGGAATGCAGTCTGACCTGCTGTGCTTTTCCAGCACCACACTTTTCAACTCTGATCTCCAGCAACTGCTGTCCTCACATTCTCCATATCCCAAAACAGTGCATCAACATTTAAACAATGCACCTCCTTTCTGCTTTTTTTTTTACACAGCAAAAGCTCCAACTTCAGTTTGGCCACGTGTTTGCCAATTGTGGTCTTTGCTACACTGGGGAAACTGAGCATAAACTTGGGGAACAGTCTGCAGCCGGGGCCGCAGAGGCTGACCATACCTCCCAGTCGCCACCCATTTTAATTCCCCTTCCCACTCCATTTCTGACATGACCATCTTTGGGTTCCTCTATTACCACAATGATCCAAACCGCAAATTGGAGGAACACCACATCTTCCACCTGGGCAGCCTACAGCCTGGTGGACTCAATTTGGAGTTCACCAATTTCAAATAACCTCCCTTGCCACCCCTTCAATTCCTTCCTAGACCCTCCCCGCCACCACCAACCAGATTCCTTCCTACCAGTGACCAACCAGTTTGTACCCTCTACCTGTCCCCACCTATCCCCAATTCACCACCCTGCCCCCAGCACATCCTTGTTCTGCAGCTATCCCTACACCCATCCCCAGTCCTCAACAAGGGTGACACCCAAAACATTGACTTGACCTCCTGATGCTGCCTGGCTTGCTGCGTTCTTCCAGCCTCCTGCATGTCTATTTTGCCAATTGAGTCACAGACCTGGCCCAACTTTTCCCAAGTCTGTCCCCTCCCTGGATTCACTCCCTTTCCTTTCAGTTGCAGCAAGTCAACAATTGAACCTCACAATGAAAAATAAATGGAAAAGGGGATGAGAAATGAGAGTGTCGTACTCTTGGTCAATCAAAAGAAGGTCTCACACTTTTTCTGCCGACAGTGAGGAACACGTGCAATGTTTTGGTGACACTGGTGAACATGTGCCGTGCTTCTTGACACAGGAACGCACACAATATGCTCAGTGGCGCTGCTGGTATTATTAACAGATTAAGTGTCCAAATGCCAATAGGAGAAAAAAAAAAGGGTAGAGCCACAATTGTTTTCCCCATACGGCATAATATTTTATTGCTTTTCCATCTTGTCTGGCTGCTCAACATTTTTGACTTTTCCCCAGTGTAGGGGTGAAGTTCAGAACTAGAGGGCATAGGTTTCGGGTGAGAGCGGAAAGATATAAAAGGTACTTAAGGGGCAACATTTCCATGCAGAGGGTGGGGTGGTGTGTGTATGGAACAGGCTGCCAGAGGAAGTGGTGGAGGCTGGTACAATTACAGCACTTAAAAAGGCATCTGGATGGGTAGATGAATGGGAAGGGTTGAGGAATATGAGCCAAGTGCTGGCAAATGGGATTAGATTAATTTAGAATATCTGGTCAGCATGGACGGGTTGGACCAAAGGTGTCTGTTTCTGTGCTGTACATCTCTGACGACTCTAAATAATAAAAAGTATAATTTGACAAATAACAAACTATATCCATGTTAACAAGGCTTAGCTCACCACATGCTTTACTAACCATTCTCCACAGGTCCTATCCCTTCAATGACTGAGGAACATATGCTGGTGCATAATCTCCTCCACTAGTATTTACACACTAGTCTAAGGAATTGCACTAGTAACAGAGAGGGTAAAAAGCACAAGGATTAATAAAAAAGTGAGGGTAAAAATCACAAGAAGCACAAACCCCAGTAAATCAGATGGAAAGTGAGTGTAAAGTGTCACTATGACAGGACAGGCCCCACATTCCTTCCCCTCCGTCCCCCCCCCCCAACCTGCCTCACCTTTCACCTCCCGGGCCCAGGACCTTCCAGGTGGCCCCAGAGTTGACACAGGGGCCGCCCCACGACCAGTAGAACTCCACCACCCAGGCGGCCGACGGGTTCCCAAACAGGCCCTTAACCCCATCCGCCTCCAGAATGGTCACCGGCTCCTACCTGCTGTACAGCCGGGCGGTGTGGCCGTGACACAGCAGCTGCGCCAGGATGGCGGCGGTGCCCAGTGACGGGTGTCTGCCCCGGGGCCGCACGGCGCCATTTTCCTAACGGCCGCCCCTTCCCCGCTCGAGCGCCTTCTCCTCCCAACCGCCTTCACCCCCGCGTGACGTCAGCTCAGGGGGGATGGGCGGGGCCGGGGGAGCCTCACCGTCACCAAGTAACAGCCACCTCGCGCTACAACTGCTCATTCACAAAAACAAACTCTCCTGTCTCGCTCTGCAGCTGCAGGGGGGACACTGCCACGTTTCGAGGAGCCCTGTCTATATTGGGAAAGCTCACGACTCAATTTAAACAGATATCCCGACATATGACGGAACGGCGTCATATCTAAAGGGAACAATCTGCATTTTAAACGGACGTGGACATTTTAACGGGTATTTCTGCAAATAAAGAGGTTTAAATAAACGAGATTACATTTCAAAGGGATGTGGGCACATTCAAAGGGATATCTTAATATGTAAAGTCACGCAGTTATATCTCAGTGAATCTACCATTGGTGGGTCCACATGGGGGAGATGTCGTTCAGTTGCCCGAAGTGCTGGAAGGCCTTCAGCAATTCCTCAGCCCTGCTGAGGTACCAGTCCGTTCACACCGGGGAGAAGACGTTCTCCTGCCCGAGTGTGGGAAGTGCTTTACCCGCTCCTCCACACTGCTGAAGCAACAGCTAGTCCACACGGGTGGGGGAGGGGGAGGCCATTCTGCTGCCCTGAGTGCGGGAAGGCCTTCAGCAATTCCTCCACCCTGCTGAAGCACCAGTGTGTCCACACTGGGGAGAGACCCTTCAGCTGGCCCGAGTGTGGGAAGAGGTTCATGTTTTCCTGCAACTTGCGGAAGCACCAGCGGGGGCACCAGCGCTCCCAGCAATCGGATCCCACCAGTGACGCTGCCTTCGGTCACCCCCAGGACTGAATCTGCTGCCAGTTCTGACAGTGGGTGCTCACGGTCAGATCCACCGACGTCAAGCCGGTGTTCTTCTCTGACCACTGCCTCCTGCTGGCCGACTGTCACCTACAGGACGAACAGCGGGCGGGCAAGGGAACGTGGAAACTGAACACTAAGCTGTTGACCCCGGGAAACATCGAAGAGCTCAAGAGGGATTACGCAGGTTGGAGAACCGTGAAGCCCCTCTTTGAGTCCCCAGCGGACTGGTGGGAAACGGTAAAAGGGAACATCAAGAGGTTCTTTATCCTCAAAGGTGTCCAGGAGGCGAGAGAGAGGCGGGGAAAACTGTCCCAGCTCCAGGAAAGTATGCAGAACCTGCTCCTGCTGCAGACGATGGGGGTCGATGTCACGGAGGACCTCAAGGAGGTGAAGGGCCAGCAAGCCTCGCTCTTTGCCTCGGAGGCCTCCAGGATAATCTTCCGGTCCAGGGTCCGCTCGGTGGAGCAGGACGAGACGTGCTCACGTTTCTTCTTCCAGAAGGTGCACAAAGAGAGCTCCGTGCTCAGCAGCCTGAAGAAAGAAGATGGCTCGGTAACGTCATCTCAGGCTGATGTCATGAGGATCAGCAAATCCTTCTACGCCAGCCTGTATGACTCGAAGCCAACCGACAGCGCGGCCTCCCAGTCGTTCCTGTCCTCTATCACGGAGGTCCTAGATGACGGAACACGAGAGAGGCTGGACCAGCCGCTATCTCTGGATGAGCTGACCAAGGCCCTCGAGTCCTTCGAAAAGAATAAAACTCCCGGAAGCGACGGCTTACCGGTCGAGGTTTATTCCGCTCTTTGGGACTTGATCGGCCAGGACCTGCTGGAGTTGTATGTCAGTATGCTTCGGGCAGGTACCATGAGTGAATCCATGAGGAAAGGCATCATCACCCTCGTCTACAAGCGGAAGGGGGAGAGGGAGGAAATTAGAAATTGGAGACCGATCTCACTGTTAAATGCAGACTACAAAATCTTGTCAAAGGTCATCGCCAACCGGGTCAGGTCTGCTCTGGGATCGGTGATCCACCCGAACCAAACCTGTGCTGTACCGGGCAGGAAGATCTCTGAGAGTATCGCACTCCTCAGGGATACGATCGCCTACGTGCAGGACAGGGGGGTGGACACCTGCCTCATCAGCCTGGACCAGGAGAAAGCCTTTGACAGGATATCGCATACATATATGAGGGATGTCCTCTCCAAAATGGGCTTTGGGGAGGGAATCGGAAATTGGATCAGACTGCTCTACACCAACATTGTCAGTGCAGTCTCAATCAATGGGTGGGAATCAGATAGCTTCCCTGTAAGATCTG
The DNA here is from genome assembly GCF_047496795.1 of Chiloscyllium punctatum. Classification (NCBI taxonomy): domain Eukaryota; kingdom Metazoa; phylum Chordata; class Chondrichthyes; order Orectolobiformes; family Hemiscylliidae; genus Chiloscyllium; species Chiloscyllium punctatum. The sequence goes on along the minus strand of NC_092774.1, from coordinate 62,567,295 downwards.
GAGTCAGGCAGGGATGCCCCCTCTCACCCGCCTTGTTTGTGTGTTGCATAGAGCCATTTGCCGACTCCATCAGGAAGGATGCGAGCCTGAGAGGGGTGACTATTCCTGGCAGCGGGGGCCTGCAGGTTAAGGCCTCCCTGTACATGGATGACGTCGCTGTTTTCTGCTTGGATCTGCTGTCCGTGCACAGACTCGTGTGCATCTGTGACCAGTTCGAACGGGCCTCGGGGGCCAAGGTAAACCGAGGCAAGAGCGAGGCCATGCTCTTCGGGAACTGGGCCGACCAATCTTCTATCCCCTTCACCGTCAGGACTGACCACCTGAAGGTGCTGGGTATTTGGTTCGGGGGGGCTGGGGCGTGCGCCAAGACCTGGGAGGAGCGGATCAGGAAGATGAGACAGAAACTAGGCAGATGGGGGCAACGGTCGCTCTCCATCGCGGGAAAAAACCTGGTCATCAGGTGTGAGGTACTCTCAGTATTGCTATATGTGGCACAGGTCTGGCCTATCCCCAGGACCTGTGCCGCCGCAGTCACCCGGGCCATCTTCCAATTCATTTGGAGATCAAAGATGGACCGAGTCCGAAGAGACTCAATGTACAAAGACCGGTGCAATGGGGGAAAAAACACGCCCAATGCCACCCTCACCCTGATGGCCATCTTTGTGTGTGACTGCATCAAGCTGTGCGTGGATCCCTGGTACACAAACACCAAGTGTCACTACGTACTGAGGTTCTACCTGTCCCCGGTGTTGCGAAGGATGGGCCTGGCCTCGCTGCCGCGGAACGCTCTGAGTAGTTGGACCGTTCCATATCACCTGTCCTTCGTGGAGAAATTTATGAGGAAAAACACCTTTGACCACAAGTCCATCAGGAAGTGGTCAGCACGTAGCGTCCTTGAGACCCTTCCGGAAAAGGAGAGGGCGGATCCTGTCGAGCGGTTCCCTGAGCAGACTGTCAAAGCCATTTGGCAGAATGCCTCATCACCAGAACTTTCCAACAAGCACCAAGACGTGGCTTGGCTGGTGGTGAGAAGGGCTCTGCCTGTGAGATCCTTTATGCACGCCCGGACTCTCAGCCGCACCGCACGCTGCCCTCGAAGCGGCTGCGGGGGGGGACGAGACTGTCACACACCTCCTTCTGGAATGTGCCTATGCAGAGGAAGTGTGGAGAGGAATGCAGTGGTGCTTGTCGAGGTTCGTCCCGAGCAGCGCCGTGACGCGGGACTCCGTGCTCTATGGCCTGTTTCCCGGGACTCACACCGAGACGAACATTAACTGCGCCTGGAGGATCATCAACTCGGTGAAGGACGCTCTCTGGGCGGTCCGAAACCTGTTGATCTTCCAGCTGAAGGAGTTGACCCTGACCGAGTGTTGCAGACTGGCACATTCCAAGGTCCAAGACTACGTGTTGAGGGACGCGCTGAAGCTTGGGGCAGCTGCCGCCAAGGCGCGGTGGGGAAAGACCACCGTGTAAGATCGGCCTGCCTAAAGAAGAACAGGGGGCCCATGCGGACGTTTTTTGGGCTCTGCTGATGCCTCAGCCAAATATATGTACAAGATTGAAAAATGCACAGAATTGTAAATGACAAGGATAAATTCGAATCTGTGTTTGTAAATGTGGACATATGTATGGCATGATCAAATGTACAGACCATCAAATCATTTTATGAATAAAGTATATTTTTGAAATAAAAAAAAAGAGAAGCCGTTCTCTTGCCCGAGTATGGGAAGTGCTTTACCCGCTCCTCCACACTGCTGAAGCACCAGCTGGTCCACACGGGTGCAGGAGGGGAGGCCATTCTGCTGCCTGAGTGTAGTCGTTCAGTTGCCCAAAGTGCAAGAAGGCCTTCAGCAATTCCTCCGCCCTGCTGAAGTAATAGTCTGTCCACACCGGGAGAGGCCATTCAGCTGGCCCGAGTGTGGGAAGAGGTTCATGTTTTCCTGCAACTTGCGGAAGCACCAGCGTGGGCACCAGCGCTCCCAGCAATCAGATCCTACCAGTGACACTGCCTTCGGTCACCCCCCAGGACTGAACCTCCTGCCAGTTCTGACAGTGGGTGCAGTGGGAGAGTACGTGGGCTGTTTTTGTTTTCTGCTGGACTGCAATTGCCTCCCCTACACCCCACAACCCCAATCCCATAGTAGCTCAGGGTTAGCACTGCTGCCTCATGGCACCAGGAACCCAGGAATAATTCCACCCTTGGGGGTCTGTGCAGTTTATGGAGGGTAGGAATATGGATCTGAGTGGGTTAGTCTTCGGAAGATCAGTGCAGATGTTTTGGGCTAAAGGACCTGTTTTTCCACATTGTAGGAGTTCTACGATCCTATAAGCTTTGCTTTCAGTGGACACTGCTGCTCATTGAGCCAGGGACTGCACATTGCCAATGAAATAATCCAGAGAAACCTAAGACCGCAAGACCATCAGAGCAGATGTTAGGCCAATGGGCCGGACGAGTCTACTCGTTAGAGACAAAAGTAGTACAGATGAGATTAGCTACAGTGTGGAAACAGGCCATTCATCCCAACAAGTCCACACCGACCCTCCGAAGAGTAACCCATCCAGACCCATTTCCCTCTGACTAATGTACCTAACTCTATGGGCAATTAAGCATGGCCAATCCACATGACCTGCACATCTTTGGTTTATGGAAGAAAACAGGATCACCCAGAGAAAACCCACGCAGACACTGGGAGAATATGAAAACTCCTCACAGACAGCCACCCAAGGCTGGAATCAAACCTGGGTTCCTGGCGCTGTGAGGCTGAGCCACTACATGTTGCAACCCGAAGTCGGTAAGGAGGAGGTTGGGAGAATGCAGCAAGCCAGGCAGCCCCAGGATGTGGAGTAGTCAGCGTTTTGGGTATTAACCCTTCTTCAGGACTGAAAGGTTGACTTCTCTGTGAGAAACGATTTACGTAAATGTTGGAGGTTTGGAGGATTTGAGCTACAGGGAAAGGCTGAATAGGCTGGGGCTGTTTTCACTGGAGCATCGGAAGCAGAGGAGTGACCTAATAGAGGTTACAAAATCATGAGGGGCATGGACAGGGTAATAGACAAGGTCTTTTCCCTGGGCTGGGGGAGTCCAGAACTAGAGGGCATAGGTTTAGGGTGAGAGGTGAAATATATAAAAAGGGACATCTTCTTCATGCAGAGGGTGGTACATATATGAAATAAGCTGCCAGAGTATATGGGTCAGGTGTTGTCAAATGGGACGAGATTAATTTAGGATATCAGGTCAGCATGGACAAGTTGGACCAAAGGGTCTGTTTCCATGCTGTACGTGTCTCTGACTACTGGTCCTGATGTAAGTTTAAAATAGAGTCCAAGTAACTTTGAATAGTTCAATCTTGTTGAGCTCACCTCCTCAAAAGTTTCAGATGAATCCCTCTGAGAGAAACTGTTTAAACATGCTGAGTTGCACAAAGTATAGTATCCCATCAAGTTCAACACAAACCCAGAGTAGAAGAAGTCAGAAGTCAGAACATCAAGGGGGCCAAAACTGATCACAATATTCCAGGTACGGCCTCATCAATGTCCTGTATAACTACAACATAACTTGCCAACATCTATACTCAATTCCCTAACCAATGAAGGTCAGTGTGCTGAAACCTCTCTTCACTGCCTTGTGTACCGATGTTGTCAGAGATATAGGACCTACATTAAACTGATGCAGAATCCAGCTGCTGAGAGCCCAGAAGCAGAGTAGTGCTGCGTGAGTGTGCTGCGCTTTAGATTTTGACACCACCTCCCCACACCTCTCGAGACCTCAGGTCTGTAGCTTGCCTTCTTATCCTTGAGGGTTTTCCACCTGTTTGAAACAGCCTGTCCTGCAATTAACCCCTTTACTCCAAGGCGTTCCTTCTACAGGCAGAATTAATTGTCCTTCTGTCACACAGTTATTAAACACCATTATCTCATCTGTCCAAAGAAACAGCTCATTGTTTTGCCTCCTCCTTCCCAGCGATAGTTAATGTATGTTATTTGTTAACTCCCTTGTAGCAGTTTCTCATTGGCCCTTTCATTTCTTGGTCCAGAAAGAGTTATTGCTGACTCATGAAGTTATCAAAGTTCTGGAGCTTACAGGACCACACCACATTCCTCTCTGCCTCCCCCAGCAATAACGATTGCTCCTGAGATACTCACAGTTCCTGACGTTCCTTGATATCCCCAAATACAATCCATATGTCAGGAAATCACTGGTGCTGCCCTGACACCAGACAGTCACTGTTGGAACAGAAGGATTATGGGGAGAAAATGCAGAAATCCGAAATGCAAAGAGACTTGGGAGTTCAAGTCCAGGATTTTCTCAAAGTAAACTTGCAGAATGAGTTGCACTTTCCCCTGCAACTGCCGAATGTGTGACACCAGCCCATTTACCTATTCCCTCCTCGCTGTCCAAGGGGCCAAACTTACCTTCCAGGTGAGGTGGCACTTTACCTGCACTACCCACAACCCAGTCTACTGCATTTGCTGCTCACAATATGGGCTCATCTACATTGGGGAAAACGAACCGTAAACTGGGTGACTGCTTCGTAGAACATCTACGTTCTGCCTGTAAAAAAGACCCTGAGCTTCCAGTTGCCTGCCAATTCCACACCCCACCCTGTTCCCTGTCCAACATCTCTGTCTCAGGTTTGCTGTTGTGTTCCAGCGAAGCTCAGCACCAGCAGAACGAAGAGCACCGAATATTACACTTGGGGATATTGCATCCCTCCGGTCCCAATATCGAATTCAATAATTCTAGGGCCTGAACTCCATGGTATCCTCGTCCCTGCCGCACACGTCAAGCCCTGTTATCACATAGTCTGTCATTCCACACTACTTAACCACGAACAGTGTCCATTAACAGTTATTCACCTCCCCACCCCGCCCCCCCCCCCCCCCCCAACTCCACGCAGATCGTTATCAACTCCTTTTTCTGTCCAACAGTTCTTCCTTCTCTTTGGGCTCTGTCCTGATCTTCCCTTCCTCCCACAATATCTCCTGCATATAAACCGACATTTTCCCAATCACCATCTGTTCTGTGGAAGGGTCACCGGCAACTCCTGTTTTTTGTTCCTGATGTACAGCATCCGCAGTTCTTTCAGATTTTTATTGAGAGAGAGTTGGAAATTGTTTCGAGAGACAGAAGGAGAAGGTAAAGTCATTGTAGTGCGATCACTTCCCTTAAGCATCAATAGAGCGCACGGGCCATCCGTGAGCTTGTGGCGCAACGGTAGCGCGTCTGACTCCAGATCAGAAGGTTGCGTGTTCAAATCACGGCAGGCTCACTGCAATCAACATCTAACATTTCAAATGACGAAAGGAGTAAGTTGTATCGAAAGTTCTTTGCGGAAACTTTCGATCACACGTGAATCTTTGCTGTCAGTTTGATTTGTGAACACTGTGTCAGGGAGGTGGTGTGCCCATTGTTTGGGGAAATGCTCAGCTCCCCGCAATGTGAGAAGTAAAACACAGACTGTTGATCACGGGATTTAAACACACAGCCGCTTCGTTCAGTTGGGAACCGTGGGGTGTGAATAACATTATACCGATATTTTTACAACATAATCTAGAGATTGCCATTCAGGTTTTAGTCACATCAAACTGCCACGTAATGCTGTTATGGCCTCACTAAACTATAATAACGTGAAGATCGCTGGGATGATTTTCTGCATCCGACTGCAATATAAACACAGATCATTGTTTCCAGTTTTGGTGGAACGAAATACATCGTATTGGTGGAAAATTACAGTTAGTGCAAACACAGCTAGCCATCGATAAATATTAATCCCGTTCACTTCAATGGCCAAATTTCAATTCAGAAACCAAGTGCACTCGGCTGCTTGTAACAGAGACAACATGACAAAATGGCTCATAGGAGGAGAAATGGGACATTGAGGAGGAGTGAAATGTTTGCTTTTGTTCACCTCCACAATTATTAGAAAAACAGGTTGAAAGGATTCTTAAAAGGTGTCTGAAGTAGTGGTGAGGCATAACACTTCAGACAGCGCAAAGGGGAAGACCACTTTCTAGGGGAAGAAAAAGACATTCCTTATTTCTGAAAGAACTGGGAAACAGAAGAGGGGATGAACTCTGACTTGGGAGCTCTTTCCTATTGGTTGAGGATGTTCCTTCATCACAGTCTTGGGTTAGAGCATAAGCTCTTCATCAGGAATAAAGGGTGGCCCAAGGGGGCTGAGAGATAAATGGGAAGGAAGTGGGGCTGGAGGGAAGGCAGCTGGGAGTGCAATAGGTAGATGGAGGTAGGGATTGATGGTGATAGGTCAGAGATGAGGGTGGAGCAAATAGGTGAGAAGCAAGGTGGACAGGTATGACAGGTCAAGAGGTTGGTGTCGAATTGGAAGGTTGGATCTGGGACAAGGTGAGGGAGAGGAAATAAGGAAACTGATAAAATCTGCATTGATACCATGTGGTTGGAGGGTCCTAAAGCAGAAGTTGAGGTGTTTTTTCCGAAAAGTGTCGGGTAGCAAGAGTTTGGCAGTGGAGGAGGCCCAGGACTTGCATGTCCTTGGTGGAATGGGAGGGGGAGTTAAAGTGTTCAGCAACAGGGCGGTGTGTCGTTTAGATTTAGAGTCCCAGGGATGTTCTCTGAAATATTCGGTTAGTTGGCGTCCAGTTTCCCCAATGTGGATGAGACCATATTGTGAGCAATGGATATAATCTTATAAATAGATTGCATAAAACTTAGCCCGCCAGAGTTATTTTCTTTAATTAAATTAAAGTAAATTTTTATTCAATTGGATGACTGCATGAAACGGGTTGTTGTTCAGATTTGAATCATCACACCCAAATGAGACGATGCCATTAATATCAGTGAACTGCTCTTTTTTGTTAAAAACCACAAGTTCTTGATTTATTTTCACAACTTACTGGTATTCACCCCTGCACATTCAATGTCAAACTCTGACATCAGAACTTAAATTACAGTATTAATTTTGACTTACAATATTCGAACAAACAAATTAATAGAACACAGTGAATAAATACCAAGTCTGATTAATATGAAATTAAATTTGACCAAAAAATATAAAATCAAGATGGGAGATAAGAAATGGGGGAAGGGCAGAAGGCAAGAAATGCAGCATCATAGAAAGTGCTCCTCCAGAGAGTGCATTTTACCAACCACCACTGCTAAATATAAACACTCTGATATGATCCTCCGGTTTTAATGTAAATCATAGCCCCATACAGTAGGTACCATTTAAATGAGTTAAAAATACAAGCCTTGAGCAAATCCAGTTTCCAGCCTTACCCCACGCTTCTTGGAGCTTGGACCTTCCTCCAGCTCCGGGTGGTCGTTGAATTCCTGGGCTCCAGCGTCCGCTCTTCCACTGAAGAAGCTTTGGGAAGCAGATGCAAAAGCAAGATACAGAACAGAGAACCTTTGTATATGAAAGTAACTGACAGAGACATTGAGCAATAGCATGACATGGTATGTACCCATCGACCTCTGGGTTATCTACCCAGCACACTCATGCAGCACTACTCTACTTCTGTGCTCCCAGCAGCTGGATCGTGGATCAGTTTAAAGTCAGTCCTATATCTCTGATTACATCGGTACGCAAGGCAGTGAAGAAAGGTTTCAGCACACTGGCCTTCATCAGTTAGGGAACTGAGTACAGATGTTGGCAATTATGTTGTAGTTATACAGGACGTTGATGAGACTGCACCTGGAATATTGTGATCAGTTTTGGTCCCCTTGGTGTTCTGACTTCTGACTTCTTCAACTCTGGGTTTGTGTTGAACTTGATGGGATACTTTGTCCAACTCAGCATGTTTAAACAGTATTTCTCAGAGGGATTCATGTGAAACTTTTGAGGAGGTGAGCTCAACAAGATTGAACTATTCAAAGTTACTTGGACTCTATTTTAAACTTACATCAGGATCAGTAGTCAGAGACACGTACATCATGGAAACAGACCCTTCGGTCCAACTTGTCCATGCTGACCTGATATCTTATATTAACCTACTCCCATTTGACAGCACCTGCCCCATATACTCTGGCAGTTCATTTCATATATGTACCACTCTCTGCAAGAAGAGGTTGTCCCTTTAATATGTTACGCCTCTTACCCTAAACCTATGCCTTCTAGTTCTGGACTCTCCCACCCCAGGGAAAAGACCTTGTCTATTACCGTCTCCATGCCCCTCATGACTTTGTAACCTCTATTAGGTCACTCTTCTGCCTCTGATGGTCCAGTGAAAACAGTCCCAGCCTATTCAGCCTCTCCCTGCAGCTCAAACACTCCAACCCCCAGCAACATTCCCGTAAATCGTTTCTCATGGAGAAGTCAACTTTTCAGTCCTGAAGAAGGGTTAATACCCAAAACGCTGACTACTCCACATCCTGGTGCTGCCTGGCTTGCTGTGTTCTCCCAACCTCCTGCTTACCGACTTCGGGTTGCAACACGTCGTGGCTCAGCCTCACAGTGTCAGGGACCCAGGTTTGATTCCAGCCTTGGGTGGCTGTCTGTGAGGAATTTGCACTTTCTCCTTATGTCTGCGTGAGTTTTCTCTGGGTGGTCCTGTTTTATTCCATAAACCAAAAATGTGCAGGTCATGTGGATTGGCCATGCTTAATTGTCCATAGAGTTAGGTATATTAGTCAGAGGGAAATGGGTCTGGATGGGTTACTCTTCGGGTGGTCGGTGTGGACTTATTGGCACGAATGGCCTGTTTCCACACTGGAGCTAATCTCATCCAATACTTTTGTTGCTAAAGGATGGCAGAGTAGGCCGAATGGCCTAACTTCTGCTCCGATGGTCTTGCGGTCTTAGGGTTCACTTGATCATTTCATTGGCAATGTGCAGTCCCGGGCTCAGTGAGCAGTAGTGTCCACTGAAAGCAAAGCTCATAGGATCGTAGAACTCCTACAATGTGGAAAAATAGGTCCTTCAGCCGAACACATCTGCACTGATGTTCCGAAGACTAACCCACTCAGATCCATTTTCTTACCCTCCATAACGTGCACACAGAGCCCCAAGGATGGAATTATTCTTGGGTTCCTGGTGCCATGAGGCAGCAGTGCTAACCCTGAACCACCATGGTGTTGTGGTTGTGGGGTGTAGGGGTGGCAATTGCAGTCCAGCAGAAAACAAAAACAGCCCACCTACTCTCCCACTGCACCCACTGTCAGAACTGGCAGGAGGTTCAGTCCTGGGAGGTGACCGAAGGCAGCATCAATGGTAGGATCTGATTGCTGGGAGCGCTGGTGCCCATGCCCACATGAACCTCTTCCCACACTCGGGCCAGCTGGAGGGCACCTTCCATTGTGGGCACATTGGTGCTTCAGGAGGGCAGAGGAATTGCTGACGGCCTTCCCGCTCTTAGGGCAGCAGAATGGCCTCCACCTCTCCACTACTGACACCCCCAACACCCCCGTGTGGTCCAGCTGGTTATTCAACAGTGTGGAGGAGCGGGTAAAGATCTTCCCATATTCGGGGCAGGAGAACGGATTCTCCCTGGTGTGGATGGACTGGTGCCACATCAGGGCAGAGGAATTGCTGAAGGCCTTCCTGCACACAGGGCAACTGAACGACCTCTCCACCATGCGGACACACCAATGGGCCAGTAGGTCGGAGGAAAGAGCAATGCCCCTCCTGCACTCGGGGCAGATGAACGGCCTCTCAGTGTGGACCCTCTGGTGTCTCAGCAGGTGGGAAGAACTGCTGAAGGCCATCTCGCACTTGGGGCTGGAGAACAGCCTTTCCCGGTGTGGACCAACTGGTGCGTGAGCAGGGCAGAGTAATCACTTCCCACATTCAGGGGAACAGAAGGGCCTCTTCCCCTCTTTGGGCCCATTGGTGCTTTAGAACCCTTTCAAATTTCACAATATCCTTCTGATAGGAGGGAGACCAGAACTGCACACAATATTCCAAATGTGGTCTAACCAAAGTCCTGTACAGCCACAACATAACTTCCCAACTCCAATACTCAGTCAGAGGATTGCGAAAGCTTTCAAAACCCACAAAAAAAAACAGGAAAGAATGGAGGGATAAATCGAATTTTTGAGAGTTAGCTTGGAAGCATCAATGAGAAATTGGCAGAATGGGTTTATTGGGGACGCGTTCTCCTTAAATACACTATATACGTATTTCTCTTGTGCTATTCATAGTTTCTCTGTGCTGCAGTGTGTAGCGGCTGGTTGAAATAATGTCTTGATGCAGCTTCTTTTGTGGGTGTTGGGATGATTGCTTCTGTGGTTAAGTATTTGGTTTCTGTGTGTTGTTTTTCTGTAGATGCTAGTTTGAAGTTCCCCATTGACTGTTCGCTCTACTGTGACATCTCAGAATGGCAGTTTTTTGTTGTTCGCCTCCTTTTCAAACCAGGACCCCGCCTCAGGCCATAGTCTCACTACGTGGAACACCAATATACAGACTAGTCAAAGGCCTCCACTGAGGACTAAAACACTAAGTTGAAGATTCACGCCACTCCATTTACTCCATCCAAAAATTCCTGAACACCAAAGACACGAAGACAGAAGAGGATGGAATAATGTTCTTTGACAGAACAGCCCTGTTCACATCCATTAAAATCAACGTGGCCAAAGAAAACTGAAGACACTACTCGAAGAACCAAAGACACAAACACAGCACTAACTTCATCAGCAAAGATAACACTGTCAACCTCGTGGAACTGTGCCTTACCACCCACTTCATATTCAGTAACAAGCCCTACAAACAAATCAACGAAATACCCATGAAACACTTCTGTCATCAAAAAATGAAACAAATTAGAGGAAACCTACAACACCATCAACAACCTCCTTACTGGCATAAAATTCACAAAAGAGGAGAACAACAACAAAGTGCCATTTCTCGATGTCACAGTAGACCGAACAGTCAATGATAAATTCAAAACAGCCTCTACAGGAAAACACCACACGCGAACTAAGTACTTAGCTACAGAAGCAATCATCCCTACACATGCAAACAAATCTGAATGAGGGCACTATTTCAACGAACCACGACACACTGCAGCACCCAGTGACAACGAAGACCAATAAGTTACTGTACAGCGCATTTAAGGAGAATGGGTAGCCAAAACGCGCACTGAAAATTGCTTCCCTGACCGAGAATTGAACCCAGGCCGCGGTGGTGAAAGCGCCGAAACCTAACCAGTAGACCACCAGGGAGCTCGGGCCAACGTGTGACAACTGTACTGAAAACTGCTTCCCTCCCCGGAAATCGAACCTGGGTCACGGGAGTTAGAAGGCTTCCACCAATGTCATTTCTTGTATCCATTGCTCCCGATGCGGTCTCCTCCACATTGGGGAGACTGGAGCCCCGTCGCAGAGTCAATTCACAGCGCTTGAGGGAACATCTCCAAGACACCCGCAACAATCAACCCCATCGCCCTGTGGCCCAACATTTCAACCTCCCCTCCCACTCTGCCAGGGACATGCAGGACCTGGGCATCCTCCATCGCCCCTCCCTCCCCACCCGATACCTGGAGGAAGAAAGCCCCAACTTCTGCCTCGGATACATTCAACCCCAGGACATCAATGTGGACTGCACCAGTTTCCTCATTTCCCCTCCCCCCACCTTACCTCAATTCCTACCTTCCAGCTCAGCGCTGTCCTCATGACCTGTCCTACCTGCCAATCTCCCTCCCCACCTATCCGCTCCACCCTCCTCTCTGACCTGTCACCTTCATCCCCAACCCCATTCACCTATTGTACACCTTGCTACTTTCGGCCCAGCACCACCCCAATTTATCTCGCCACCCCTGGAAGCGTCCTGCCTCTTTTCCTGATGAAGGGCTTTTGCCCGAAACGTCGATTTTCCTGCTCCTCGGAAGCTGTCTGATCTGCTGTGCTTTTCCAGCACCACTCTGATCTAAACTCTGGTTTCCAGCATCTGCAGTCCTCATTTTTGCCTACCAATAAACCCAGTGTGCCGATTTCACATCAACAAACTGACACAAGCAGACACAACGTCTGCAGAAACCCTAGCCTCATTACTTTACATTAAAGACATCTGGGAAATGATGTCCAGACAACTCAACCCTCTCAGCATCATGATCACCCACAAATTTACCAACACACTTAAACAGCGGCTAATGAACCTGAAATACCCGATACAAACAACCAGCAAACGAATGTTTTTTACAAATTACCATACAAGGAAATATATACATGAACTCTGCCGCACAGTTCTCTGTGGCAAGAAATGCTGGGATGAAATACGGAAGATTTTTGAAGCCAAAACGAACAGGCACAGACTGGACAGCCATTTAAAATTAACGTTGTCTGCCCAAGATGGAAGACCCGAAGGGATGAACAGTTTTCTTAATTCCTGAAGATTTACAAAGCTGAGACTGGATTTTGGTGCTTGTTCCCTTTCCACTCCCAGGAGCCACAGTGGTTGGGGCGGTGAGTTGGGGAAAGTGAATTGTGCCCATGAGCAGCGTGTGGGGCTATTTCAGCTTCCCGTCCTCTGACAGCGCTGTGACGGGACTCTGATGTTCTCAGGGACACTTACTGATACGCGAGACAGTGAAAAGAGTCTCGTTCCTGCAGATCGGGAATTCAAACCGTATGCCGGCTTCAGGACAATGAGAAAGATTAATTGGGGTGTGAGAAGAAGCTGTGAGCTGCATTTCAAACAGGTAGGTGGAGTCAGATGCATCATCCATTGCGCCCCCGTCACTGTGCGTACCTGACGCCGCCATGCTGCAGAGTTCTGAAGTTAACACGGACATGCGCATCAACAGGTGCATTCACAAGAGGAACATCCAAAGATAATCACCGTCACTGCTTCCCTTCCATAGTCCCAACTTTGTGAAGTAATATCTTTCACTGGCAAATAAAACACCTTCGTCCTCAGGTGCCTGCTTTACTTCGATCACGGCTTCACGCCCCTCACTGTTCTAGTCTCATTTCCAAACTCTTGGCTCATCGCCTCAATAGCAGCTCTGTGGGTATCTGCTTGTTCCACCCTGACGGGCAGTGGGCTACAAATTCCCGACCAGTCCCAATGTGATTGAAAAACTTCAATCCCTGCACTGATTTGCATCTTTAAAAAAACCGTGGAGCAATCTCCCTTTCTTTTTGACGACGTTTCTCAACTGTAGTCGGCAGGGTTCACACCTGCGTGGGGAAACCGAAATGGATTTCATGTCCATCGCATTCACCACTCGGCCCATCAATACAGAACCACACTGACAGCTTCATTTCCCAGGTCTCTCTGCCTGGGGAGCTGAGAAAGAGTGAATCATTGCAGAGTTTGTTTGAATCCAATCACTTCACAGGTTTCGAAAGGGTTAAATATCTGCAAATGGCGAGTCTGGGTGTTTCATCCCGAAAGATGAAATGGACGTTCAGTTAAAAACAAAAATAGAAATTGCAGGAGCAACTCAGAAGGTCAGGCAGCATCTGTGGAAAGAGAATCAGAGACAACATTTCAGAACTCGGTTTTTTCCACATCGACGTACAGCCAAACCTGCTGAGTTTTTCCAGCAGTTTCTCTTTCTGTCTCGGATTCTCAGCATCCGCAGTCCTTTACGTTAGAAATTCAATCAATTCAGAAACCCCTTTGTACTGCCTCAGTGGAAAAGATTTCCGTTTGGGAAACATTTTTCTGAAACCATGAAAAACGTGCACATTCGCAGCCAAGAAAGCGGTAGGAGCGAGAACAAGAAACACGCCGCCACTGGGTGGTCTCGAACCACCAACCTTTCAGTTAACAGCCGAACGCGCTGACCAATTGCGCCACAGAGACAGTCCCAGCACTGTTTGCACAGTGTCTTTGAGGAACCTACTAATCAATTCATAATTCAACCCGCCCCGCCCAAAATTACCATTGTCTTCTATCAGTTTTACTTTTCCATAATAAAGCCTTGGACATTCATTATGGAGACATGGGGACAGCCTGATCCCACCATCTGCAGGCACATCCATGTCACGAGGAACGAGCTCTCCTACACCGGGGCCATCGCCCTCCGAGCCTTTCAGTGTTTTGCCTCTTCCCGAATTTTCTCATTGGCCCCGAGCCGAGAAGGGGTTTGAATTCCTGATGTGCAGAGAATTCTTTCAATGTCTCGGGTCAGTTCATGTCCCGAGAATATCAGAGTCAATCTCCCGGCCTCTTAAACAAGGGGACGGTGTCGGGACTGTCTCTGCTCAGTCCGTCAGTTCATCCTTCATTCTCCTCTAATTCCACTTCCCAAAGAGTTTCTAAAGATTCACAAAGCTGGAGACAGGGATTTGTGTTTTACTTCCTGAACATCTTTCCACCTGCTAACTGACAATATTTTGCCAAAACCTCTTCCCCATTGTAACATTTGCATCATGTCCAGGGATGAGCAATTTCCATTTTGTGGAGACATTCCCAAGTTTGGGAATGTTCTCTTTGGAGCAAAGAAGGTTAACTGGAGATTTCCAGGGGCTGTTGGCAATGATTGGAGAAGACGTGGTGGGAATGGGCAGGTTAATGATCACAAGAACCTATTGGCACTGACTGGGGTCAGTTACCAGAGGACAGGGATTGAAGTTCTTTAATGGAAAGCAGCATTTGTGTCGAACAAACACAGCAAATACTGCAGAAAGGCAACGGGTCGAGCAGCATCTGTGGAAAGGTAAACAGAGCTGATGTTTTGAGTGTGCTACGGTTTTTGTTCAGAACTCAGTCTTTTGCCTCTTCCCGAAGTTGGTCCAGGTCTGTGTCTCAATTGGCAAACACATGGCAAGTGCAGTGCCGCAATGTGAAGTTATAGCCTTTGCTGTTTTAAAACAAAGCAGTGCATTGTTTAAATGATGATATATTGGAATGTGGAGAAAGTGAGGACGAGAGGTGAAAGTCGAAAAATGTGGCACTGGAAAAGCACAACAGGTCAGGCAGCATCTGAGGAGCAGGACAGGGAACGTTTCGGGCACAAGCCCTTCATCAGGAATGATGTATGGATGTACTAAGGGGTCTCAGAGTCCCTCCACACCAGTCAATGCCAGTTGTCGGGCAGATGCAGCAGGCAATGGGCAAGGCAAGTGATATATTACGAAGAGGAATTGAGTTCAGAAGTGGGGTCATTGAACATATTCAAGGCGAAGTTCATCTGAGTTTTGAACAACAAAGAAGTGGATGCTTATAGGGGGAGGTAAGAAAATGGTTTTAAGACCAGTACAGGTCAGTCACAGGGTCAGACAGCACTGAACAGCCCCTTCATCCAACTAGTCCATGCTGTGTCTGTTCTCAAACTGCTAATCAAAGCACTGATAACATGGTAGTCTGGTGTCAGCTCGGATTTCTGGTCCTGATTTCTCTCTCCTCTGATTAAATGTTGTCTGTTCTCAGCTCTGCTCGATTTCTGCTGAAGCTTTGACCCCCTTTTACACCTTCTGGAGCAATAAAATATTCTGAGCCTCCTGGAAATGACACATTATCTATACCCCTCCTGATTTTAAAAATCTCTAAAGTTCTCTGTCAAATTCCTCGGCTCCATTGGAAAAATGTCCCAGCTTCTTCTTAATTCAAACCCTCCATTCCCTGCAACACGCTGGTAAAGTCGGGAATAGGGAATTGTATCAAATCACATAAATGTACGGTCTGAAACAATCTAGCTGTGTTCTGGCCAGAGATATTGAGAGTCCCTGGTGTAAGTAATTACGAATGCAATAATTTTGGTCACAGAATTGAACAATCATTTTGCAACAAAGGGGTCTACTTTGATAAGGAGGTAGCGGTCATTTCTAGGGTAAGTGAACAGTTTGTAGATCAGGGAGATGAGGTTCCGACACTTGGGAAGGCGAAGAAATGAATTTGATAAATAACACAAAGAACTGTGGATGCTGGAAATCTGAAACAAAAACTGAGAACACGGGAAACTCTCAGCAGGACTGGAAGCATCTGTGGAGAGAAAGCAGTGATAAAGTTTCGAGTCCAACAACTCCTCTTCGGGATTCTGAAATAGTTTGTGAGAACCCCTTAAGTCATCTGCCCAGCTTTAAGACCATAATACACAGGAGCAGGATGAGGCCATTTGGCCCATCGAATCTGCTCCACCAGTCGATCGTGGCTGATATGTTTCTCTTTCCCATTATGCTGCCCTCTCTTCATAACCCTTGACCCCTTACTAATCAAGAACCCATCTCTGTCTTAAATGCCCTCAATGACTTGGCATCCTCAACCCTTCTCCTCGTGGAAACATCATCTCCACGTCCACACTATCCAGTCATAGAGTAGCACAGCGCTGCCTGGCCCACTGTGATCTCCAGCATTTGTTGTTTTCAGGAAGGATTCCAGCATCTCGAACAATGGAAATCCACATTAGAAATAATAGTAAAAGTTTCTTTCACTGCATAAGAAACAAACGACAGGCAAAAGTAGACATTGGGCCACTTCAAACTGATGCAGGAAGCCTAGTGATGGGAGGTAAGGAAATAGCAGGAGAACTTAACAAGTACTTTGCGTCAGTTTTCACAGTGGAAGACATGAGTAATATCCCAAAAATTAAAGGATGTCACGGGGCTGAGTTGAGTATGGTTGCCATGACAAAAGAGATAGTGCTAGAAAAGTTAAAAAGTCTTAAAATTGATCAATCTCCTGGCCCCGATGGGATACACCCTAGAGTTCTGAGAGAGGTGGCTGAGGAAATAGCAGAGGCATTGGTTGAGATCTTTCAAGAGTCACTGGAGTCAGGAAAGGTCCCGGATGATTGGAAGATGGCTGTTGTAACCCCCTTGTTCAAGAAAGGATCAAGGCAAAAGATGGAAAATTATAGGCCAATCAGCTTAACCTCGGTTGTTGGTAAAATTCTAGAATCCATCATTAAGGATGAGGTTTCTAAATTCTTGGAAGAGCAGAGTCTGATTAGAACAAGTCAACATGGATTTAGTAAAGGGAGGTCATGCCTGACAAACCTGTTGGAATTTTTTGAAGAGGTAACAAGTAGGTTAGACCAGGGAAACCCAGTAGATGTGGTCTATCTAGACTTTCAAAAGGCCTTTGATAAGGTGCCACACGGGAGGCTGCTGAGCAAGGTGAGGGCCCATGGTGTTCGAGGTGAGCTGCTGGGATGGATTGAGGATTGGCTGTCTAACAGAAGGCAGAGAGTTGGGATAAAAGGTTCTTTTTCAGAATGGCAGCCGGTGACGAGCGGTGTCCCGCAGGGTTCGGTGCTGGGGCCACAGCTGTTCGCATTATATATTAATGATTTGGATGAGGGAACCGGGGGCATTCTCGCAAAGTTTGCCGATGATACGAAGTTAGGTGGACAGGCAGGTAGTACTGAGGAAGTGGGGAGGCTACAGAAGGATCTAGACAGGTTGGGAGAGTGGTCCAGGAAATGGCTGATGGAATTTAACGTGAGCAAGTGCGAGGTCTTGCACTTTGGCAAAAAGAATAAAAGCATGGACTACTTTCTAAATGGTAAGAAAATTAATAAAGCCAAAGTACAAAGGGATCTGGGAGTGCTAGTCGAGGATTCTCTAAAGGTAAACATGCAGGTTGAGTCCGTGATTAAGAAAGCGAATGCAATGTTGTCTCTTATCTCAAGAGGGTTGGAATATAAAAGCAGAGATGTACTACTAAGACTTTATAAAGCTCTGGTTAGGCCCCATTTGGAGTACTGTGTCCAGTTTTGGTCCCCACACCTCAGGAAGGACATACTGGCACTGGAAAGTGTCCAGCGGAGATTCACACGGATGATCCCTGGAATGACAGGTCTAGCATATGAGGAACGGCTGAGGATACTGGGATTGTATTCGTTGGAGTTTAGAAGATTAAGGGGAGACTTAATAGAGACGTACAAAATAATACATGGCTTAGAAAAGGTGGATGCTAGGAAATTGTTTCCGTTAGGCGAGGAGACTAGGACCCGTGGACACAGCCTTAGAATTAGAGGGGGTCATTTCAGAACAGAAATGCGGAGACATTTCTTCAGCCAGAGAGTGTTGGGCCTGTGGAATTCATTGCCACGGAGTGCAGTGGAAGCCGGGACGCTAAATGTCTTCAAGGCCGAGATTGATAGATTCTTGTTGTCTAGAGGAATTAAGGGCTACGGGGAGAACGCTGGTAAGTGGAGTTGAAATGCCTATTAGCCATGATTGAATGGCGGAGTGGACTCGATGGGCCGAATGGCCTTACTTCCACTCCTATGTCTTATGGTCTTATGGTCTTACCACGTGACGCACGGCTAATTCATATTCATGTTCCAGGGGCCTGCATTATTATTGTGTCACAATACCTGCATGCCATCATCGTGCATGTCCGATGACGTGCGGCCGGAATGCTTGGACACAGTTTATCAAAGAAACCTCCCTGAGGGTCAGGCAGCCCTGCATCGGGAAGTATTGGGATGGCTAATTCTTTCTGTGGGCACTGTGTTTACGTTTGAACATGGTGATTTTTGAAATTATGTAATTCTGAGCGAAATCACAGTTCGATAAGCAGAACGTTGGAATTTAGACAACATTAATATTTGCACAACAGCGATACATCTTCGCAACAACATATTTCACGAGAGTAGTGAAGATCTTTTGACATCAATCTCGAACGTGTATGTCACACACCAGATGAAAAGCTGAAAACTTGTCTGGAAAGGCTGCCGCGTGGCATTTTTTGCAGCTTTCCTTCCTCACCTGCTACCCCAACAAATATTTGAAGATGTGAACTAAATATCATCACAATGATATACTGGCCCAATGCAGAAAGTTGAGGTTACACACTTGTGGAATTCAGGGTGGTGTTCTTCGGATCTCTGTCCCCTTTGTTGAGGAGGGTAATGCTTGTCCCTGGCCACTCGGGTGTTCGAGCCAAATTTAAAAACAGAATGGCGTAATTATCCGACAGTGGAGACCCGCCCGGGTCCTGGGAGACAGAATGAGAAGCAGATGTTCTGAAAACTAGTTTTAGGTTTCAGTACCACGTGACCCATGCCGAATACATATTCATGTTCCTGGGGCCAGCATCATTATTGCGTCACAATAGCTGCAGGCCATCGCAGGGCATGTCCTATGACGTCGTGTTGCGGCTGGAATTTCTGGTGACAGTTTTTTAAAGAGGGTCAGGCAGCCCCTGCATCGGGGCTTCCCTTCCTTCCACTTAAGTTCAAGACCTATCAAACCCCGAAATTCCTCAGGTATGTCTGGAAGCACTTTTTCCCGATGTTGGCTAATGGTTTCTGCAGACATTTGGTAAAGTTTGAACACGGTGAGAGCCATCGGCTTCTTACCACGTTCCCGAATTACTCGACCAATACTTAAAGCAGTGATAGTTCTTTAAAACCATCGTATGATTACGGCTGAGAAAGACTGTATTCCGCTCAGTCAGTTCGTGTTTCTAAAGCGAGACAAAAGTGACAATGCAAGTGAAACGAACGAAATTACAGACAGGCTGCCATACCACTCTGTTTGTATCCCCACACAGGGGTGGTTTCTGTGACATGGGTGTGTCTGCAGTGTCTGTGGTCAGACCGTTTACAATGAATGCCCCAGCCTTTATTTTGTTAAAGTCACACTGATAAAGGACAATTGCTATTTCAGTAATTGTAGTCTGAAGCTGGAATTCGCTAACACTCGGGTTTCGTGATCTTACTGACTTTTTACATCTCAGACTCTTTGGTGCATTTAGTCAGCAAGTCCGGCTGTTCACCAAAATAGTTGTAAGTCGAAATGGAGCAAAATTATAGAATTAGGGCGAGACGTTTAAGGGTACATGTTCAGAAGCACTTCTACACATTGAGTTTGTCAGATGTTTGGAAATATCCTACGTAAACGGCAGTGGGTACAGGATCATTTGTCAGCTTTAAATCCGAAACAGATTTTTTTTGTTCATGAAAGGTATTAAGGGACATGGGCCAAAGACAGATAAATGGAGTTAGGCCTCTGATCAGCCATGATTTCTTTGAACGTTGGAACACACTTGAGGGGCTAAATGCCCTACTCATATTCCTATGTTCCTATAATCTTAACCGTTTCCTTGTTGCACATTTCCGGCCTGTTATTGGGGACACAATCTGCAAGAAACTATTCTCCAGTTATTTGTTCTTGAAATATCGAATACAGACACACCCAGGCATCTTATACCAATATTCGGACAAACACAGTCACAGAACAAAAATCGGATTGAATTCCTGCACTTGAATCCTTAGAAACGTAATGTTCTTGGGTTCCTGATTTTGATTCGCTTTCCTCAGTCCCAGATGGAACGACACAAGAAAAAGTAGAAAAGCAGCAATGTTCTGGTCCTATAATCTCCAATCTTCTGCTACCAGTGAAAAATAACAATGCAACTGAAGTCGGGGTCGACTGCAACCCGGTCCTAATCTCCCAATGAACCGAGCACAGGCTCAGCAAAACTGAGGGAGATTATGGCCTGATCACGAAACCTGCGAGCAGCGTTGGCAAAGGCCCAAGCGAGTCACCCATAAAAGTCAGTCATCTACTTTCTAAACGTGCTCAACTGCTTACTTTATTTTATAGACCTTTGCAAATCTGAAAGTGAGAATTGGGGATATGTGGCAGCGAGTGGCTGTTTGTGTGTCAGGTTTGCCTGTCAGTTTTGTTGATATTGAAGCGAATTTGCTTTCAAAAAATGGCAAAAAAAAGACAAACAACTTTACATTCAATAAGAGAAACTGAAGAAACTGGATGTTAGCGTTGAGAAAGAAGCAAAAAGGAAGTGGAATCTTCATGATTTTCCTGAGTTTTGAGCAGAAAGCATTGGAGCTGTGGACTTCTGCTGATAAAGGTATTTATTTTCGTAAATTTTAAAAATTTATTTTGCCTTGATAAAAGAACTGGTCTCACCCTGACTATATGTTCGAACACCTCAGTAGTAGAACAAAAGATTTTTATTCTGACGTCATGGGTTTGACATCCATATTGTGCAATATTCCCGTGAAACTTTGCTTTTTGTGCGGAACATTCGCTCTTTCTTCAACTGGCAATCTAATCATAGTCAAACTGAGTTTTACTACCGTTCGTTTTCTTATTTCCCCGATGCTCGGTTATGAGGGAAACCTGAAAGTGAACGGGAGACACGTTTGTAGGTGTGGCTTAACGGTGGTACTTGAAAATTGACAGATTCTACTTATGCATCGAGACCAATAAATGGCTCAATCACAGAATTAGAACGGTCAAGTGCTATGGGAATTAATACCAGCCCATATTAACGTACACTGAAATGAGTAAGATGTGATTCATTTCGAGGAAAGAAATTAAGAAACTTCGACGCCCAGATTATCTCAAAGAAATCGTTGGCTATGGTACGTTTTATGTTACTTTCAAAGCTCATGGAATCAGTGGATTGTGACTTGATCTGGTACTCGGGCTTAACTCAGTGATTTTGAGGCATTTTGTTACAGAGTTGCGACATAGGCTGGGGACCAATTCCTGTACATAGAGATGAGGAGGGTCGAATCAATTAAACAAGAGGGCGATACTATAATGAGGACTGCTACCAAATACATTTACCAGTCTACGTTCATCCTTTCGATTGTATTAACATCACCTACACTTCTCATCAAAATAACTCGAGAGACTTTCATCACAATTTTCTGTGAACAGTTCTAAATTAGCTTTGCTGAATGAACCCCACATTTCTGGAAGTGGCTCCTTATTTTCGGCCCTGATTATTAATCTCTCTTCACATGGGAATGGATCCTTCCCACCCGCTCATTCTCTCATCAATGTGTTTAGTTCAATTCGATCTCCCATCAGCCTCCTCTGTCCTGATCAAATCCAGGGGAACAGGAAACGTTGGGGCTATGGCGCGGACAGGACAAGCCCAATACTCACCTTTCCTGTTAGAACTATTCCATGAGAAAGTTTAGAGCACAATTTTGGGCGTGTAGTTGTGGCCGAACACTTAAGGTGTTGGCGTAGAGATCCTTTGGGGCTCCCCGCCCAGGGTGGTAACCTGCTGGCTATGCTTTCTTCGCTGGCGATTTTAAATGACTTCCTGTTGGTTGCATTATCGCTCAAACTTCACAAAACCCGTCTCAATAAAGTCCCGTTTTCTCATGTCTGGGAATTGATTGCCATGCAGGAAACTCGGGTTCTGAACAAACAACGTACCAGACTCACAACGTCAACTCTGTTTCCCTTTCCACAGATGCTGCTCGACCTGTTGGCTTTCTGCAGTATTCTCTGTGTTTATTAGGCACAAGTGCTGCTTTTCATTCAAGAACTTCAATCCCTGTCCTCTGGTAACTGACTCTGGTCAGTGGCAATTGGTTCTTCTGAACATTAATCTGCCCATTCCCACCGCTTCTTCTCCCATCATGACCAACAGCCCCAGGAAATCTCCAGTAATCCTTCTTTGCTCCAAAGCGAACATTCTCAACCTTGGGAATGTCTCCCCAAAATGGAAATTCCTCATCCCTGGACATGAGGCAAGGGAAGAGAATTTGGCAAAATATTGTCAGTTAGGAAATGGAAAAAATGTGCAAATGTTCATGAAGCAAAACAGAAATCCCAGTCTCCAGCTTTGTGAACCTTTAGAAACACTTTGGGAAGCGGATTTCGAGGAGAATGAAAGATGACCGGTCCGATTGAGCAGAGACAGTCCAGACACCGTCCCCTTGTTGAAGAGGCCGGGAGGTTGACTCTGATGTTCTCGGCACATGAACTGATCTGAGACATTGAAAGAATTCTCGTTCCTGCACATCAGGAATTCAAACCCCTTCTCCCCTGCGAGCCAATGAGAGAACTCGGGAACAGGCAAAACACTGAAAGGCTGGAAGGGCGCCGGCCCCGGAGTAAGAAAGCTAGTTCCTCGTGACATGGATGTGTCTGCAGACTGTCCCCGGTATCTCCACAACACATCTCCCAGGATTGATTATGGAAAAGGAAAACAAATAGACGACAATTGTAATTCCTGGCGGGGAGGTTGAATTATAAAATCACTAGGCGATGGTGCAGGCCTCGACCACGCCTGTCTCTGTGGCGCAATTGGTCAGCGCGTTCGGCTGTTAACCGAAAGGTTGGTGGTTCGAGCCCACCCTGGAGCGGTGTGTTTGCTGCCCTTCTTTGGCTTCGAAGCTGTGCGTTTTTCATGGGGTCAGGAAAATGTTCCCCAAACGGAGTTCTTCTCCATAAAGGGGTTTCGGAATTGAATTAATGTCTCACGTAAGGGACTGCGTATGCTGAAAAGACCAGACCGAAAGAGAAACTCAGCAGGTTTGACAGTACCTGTCGGAGAAAACAGAATTTTGAAATGTTGCCTCTGATTCTCGTCCCACAGATGTTGCCTGACCTGCTGAGTTCCTCCTGCAATTTCTAACTGAAAGTTCATTTCATCATTTGGGGTGAAACACCTAAATATCTGCAAACACCATGTGCCGATATTTAACCCTTTCGAATCACTGTGAAGTGATTGGATTCAAACAAACTCTGCGATGATTCACTCTTTCTCAGCTCCACAGGCAGACAGACCTGGGAAGTCAAGCTGTCAGTGTGGTTCTGTATTCGTGGGCCGAGTGGTTGATGCGATGTACATGAAATCCATTGCGGTTTCCCCACGCAGGTGTGAACCCTGCCGAGTACAAAATGAGACATGTCGTCGAAAAGAAAGGGAGCTTGCTCCCCGGCTTCTTCTTAAAGATTCCAATCAGTGGAAGGGGAAAAATATTTCACTCAAATTGGGACTGGTGGGAATCTGCAACCCACTGCCTGTTCGGGTGGAACAAGCAGATACCCGCAGAGCTTCTTTTGAGGCTATGAGCAAAGTGTTTGGAAATGAGACTAGAACAGTGAGGTGCTTGAAATCGTGATCGAAATGAAGCCGGCACCTGAGGACAAGGGTGTTTCCTTTGCCAGTGAAAGATACTGCTTCACAAAGTTGGGCCTGTGGAAGGGAATCAGTGACGGTGATTATCTTTGGTTGTTCACCTTGTGAATGAACCCATTGCTGAGCATGTCCGTGTTAACGTCAGAACTCTGCAGCATGGTGGCGTAAGATACGTACAGGGCCGGGGCGCAATGGATGATGCATCTGACTCCACCTACCTGTTTGAAATGCAGCTCACAGCTTCTTCACACACACCAATTAATCTTTCTCATTGTCCTGAAGCCGGGACACGGTTTGAATTCCCGATCTGCGGGAATGAGAATCCTTTCACTGTCTCGCGTCAGTAAATGTCCCTGAGAACATTGGAGGCAACTCACAGCGTAGTCAGATGAGGGGAAGCTGAAATAGCTCCACATGCTGCTCACGGGCACATTTTATTCTCCCCAACTCAACGCCTCAACCTCTGCGGCTCCTGGCAGTGGAAAAGAAACAATCACCAAAACCCAGTCTAAGCTCTGTGAATGATCGGAAAATCAGCAAACGTTCATCCCTTCGGACTTTCTATCCTGGGCTGACAGGGATGGGTTTTGTCACTCTTTTGTAGGACATTGCAAGTGGATGTTTTGCAAAAAAGCACCACAATGCAATCTGATTAATCAGGCCCTGGATGTTTTCGGTCTTTGAATGTAAGTGTTGTGCTCCAGAACTTTGCTGTTCACAGTTTATAATACTTATCTTCCCAGTCCCCTGTATCACTTGTCGAAGATGTTTAATTTGTGTCTTGTAATCCTTTCACTGTCTGCTAATGAGGTTAGCGTTTCCGTGTTTTACCTAAATTATCTTGACCTTACATACCTCAAGCCTCAAGCTTATTTCAAGAGAAACCTTCTCCAGTTCAAAAGCCAACTGTTCATGATGGCTGTGTTTCTTGTCACGTGTCCAATTTCAGATCGATGTTGTTATGTCCCTTCTACTCCTTCAGATCCAGGTTTCGCTCACAGGGCTAGAACAGAACTGTCACCAAATACATTTACCAATCTACGTTCATCCTATCGATTGTATTCGCATCATCAACACTTCTCATCAAAATAACTCGAGAGATTTTCATCACAATTTTCTGTGAACAGTCATACATTAGCTTTGCTGAATGAACCCCAAATTTCTTGAAGTGGCTCCTTATTTTCGGCCCTGATTATTAATCTCTCTACGCATGGGAATGGATCCTTCCCTCCCGCTCTATCTCTCATCAATGTGTTTAGTTCAATTCGATCTCCCATCAGCCTCCTCTGTCCTGATCGACTCCAGGGAAACAGGAAACGTTGGGGCTATGGCGCGGACAGGACAAGCCCAATACTCACCTTTCCTGTTAGAACTATTCCATGAGAAAGTTTAGACCTCAACTTTGGGCGTGTAGTTGTGGCCGAACACTTAAGGTGTTGGTATAAAGATCCTTTGGGGCACCCCCGCCCAGGGTGGTAACCTGTTGACGATGCTTTCTTCGCTGGCTATTTTAAATGACTTCCTGTTGGTTGCATTATCGCTCAAACTTCACAAAACCCGTCTCAATAAAGTCCCGTTTTCTCATGTCTGGGAATTGATTGCCATGCAGGAAACTCGGGTTCTGAACAAACAACGTACCAGACTCACAAGGTCAGCTCTGTTTCCCTTTCCACAGATGCTGCTCGACCTGTTGGCTTTCTGTAGTATTGTCTGTGTTTATTAGGCACAAGTGCTGCTTTTCATTCAAGAACTTCAATCCCTGTCCTCTGGTAACTGACTCTGCTCAGTGGCAATTGGTTCTTCTGATCATTCATCTGCCCATTCCCACCGCTTCTTGTCCCATCATTACCAACAGCCCCAGGAAATCTCCAGTTAACCTTCTTTGCTCCAAAGCGAACATTCTCAACCTTGGCAATGTCTCGCCAAAATTGAAATTCCTCATCCCTGGACATGAGGCAAGGCGTACAATTGGGAAGACATTTTGGCAAAATATTGTCAGTTAGGCAATGGAAAAATGTTCAAATGTTCATGAAGCAAAACAGAAATCCCAGTCTCCAGCTTTGTGAACCTTTAGAAACACTTTGGGAAGCGGATTTAGAGGAGAATGAAAGATGACCGGTCCGATTGAGCAGAGACAGTCCAGACACCGTCCCCTTGTTGAAGAGGCCGGGAGGTTGACTCTGATGTTCTCGGCACATGAACTGATCTGAGACATTGAAAGAATTCTCGTTCCTGCACATCAGGAATTCAAACTCCTTCTCGCCTCCGAGCCAATGAGAGAACTCGGGAACAGGCAAAACGCTGAAAGGCTGGAAGGGCGACGGCCCCGGAGTAAGAAAGCTAGTTCCTCGTGACATGGATGTGTCTGCAGACTGTCCCCGGTATCTCCACAACACATCTCCCAGGCTTGATTATGGAAAAGTAAAACTGATCGACGACAATTGTAATTCTAGGCGGGGAGGCTGAATTATAATATCACTAAGCGATGGTGCAGCCCACGCTAGCGCCTGTCTCTGTGGCGCAATTGGTCAGCGCGTTCGGCTGTTAAGCAATAGGTAGGTGGTTCGAGCCCACCCAGGGGCTGTGTGTTCGCTGCTCTTCTTTGGCTTCGAAGCTGTGCGCTTTTAATGGGGTCAGGAAAATGTTCCCCAAGCGGAATTCTTCTCCATTAAGGGGTTTCGGAATTGAATTAATGTCTCACGTTCAGGACTGCGTATGCTGAGAAGACCAGACCAAAAGAGAAACTCGGCAGGTTTGACAGTACCTGTCGGTGAAAACAGAATTTTGAAATGTTGCCTCTGATTCTCTTTCCACAGATGTTGCCTGACCTGCTGAGGTCCTCCTGCAATTTCTCACTGAAAGTTCATTTCATCTTTTGGGGTGAAACACCGAAATATCTGCAAACACCATGTGCCGATATTTAACCCTTTCGAATCACTGTGAAGTGATTGGATTCAAACAAACTCTGCGATGATTCACTCTTTCTCAGCTCCATAGGCAGACAGACCTGGGAAGTCAAGCTGTCAGTGTGGTTCTGTATTCGTGGGCCGAGTGGTTGATGCGATGTACATGAAATCCATTGCGGTTTCCCCACGCAGGTGTGAACCCTGCCGAGTACAAAATGAGAAATGTCGTCGAAAAGAAAGGGAGCTTGCTCCCCGGCTTCTTCTTAAAGATTCCAATCAGTGGAGGGGGAAAAATATTTCACTGAAATTGGGACTGGTGGGAATCTGCAACCCACTGCCTGTTCGGGTGGAGCAAGCCGATACCCGCAGAGCTTCTTTTGAGGCTATGAGCAAAGTGTTTGGAAATGAGACTAGAACAGTGAGGGGCTTGAAATCGTGATCGAAATGAAGCAGGCACCTGAGGACAAGGGTGTTTCCTTTGCCAGTGAAAGATACTGCTTCACAAAGTTGGGCCTGTGGAAGGGAATCAGTGACGGTGATTATCTTTGGTTGTTCACCTTGTGAATGAACCCATTGCTGCGCATGTCCGTGTTAACGTCAGAACTCTGCAGCATGGTGGCGTTAGATACGCACAGGGCCGGGGCGCAATGGATGATGCATCTGACTCCACCTACCTGTTTGAAATGCAGCTCACAGCTTCTTCACACACCCCAATTAATCTTCTCGTTGTCCTGAAGCCGGCACACGGTTTGAATTCCCGATCTGCGGGAATGAGAATCCTTTCACTGTCTCGCGTCAGTAAATGTCCCTGAGAACATCGGAGTCAACTCACAGCGCAGTCAGATGAGGGGAAGCTGAAATAGCCCCACATGCTGCTCACGGGCACATTTTATTCTCCCCAACTCAACGCCTCAAACACTGCGGCTCCAGGGAGTGGAAAAGAAACAATCACCAAAACCCAGTCTAAGCTCTGTGAATCTTCAGAAAATCAGCAAACGTTCATCCCTTCGGATTTTCTATCCTGGGCTGACAGGGATGGGTTTTGTCACTCTTTTGTAGGACATTGCAAGTGGCTGTTTTGCAAAAAAGCACCACAATGCAATCTGATTAATCAGGACCTGGATGTTTTCGGTCTTTGAATGTAAGTGTTGTGCTCCAGAACTTTGCTGTTCACAGTTTATAATACTTATCTTCCCAGTTCCCTGTATCATTTGTCGAAAATGTTTAATTTGTGTCTTGTAATCCTTTCACTGTCTGCTAATGAGGATAGAGTTTCCATGTTTTACCTAAATTATCTTGGCCTTGCATACCTCAAGCCTCAAGCTAATTTCACGAGAAAGCTTCTCTAGTTCAAAAGCCAACTGTTCATGATGGCTCTGTTCCTTGTCACGTGTCCAGTTTCAGATCGATGTTGTTAATGTCCCTTATACTCCTTCAGATCCAGGTTTCGCTCACAGGGCTAGAACAGAACTGTCACCAAATACATTTACCAATCTACGTTCATCCTATCGATTGTATTAGCATCATCAACACTTCTCATCAAAATAACTCGAGAGACTTTCATCACAATTTTCTGTGAACAGTTCTACATTAGCTTTGCTGAATGAACCCCAAATTTCTTGAAGTGGCTCCTTATTTTCGGCCCTGATTATTAATCTCTCTACGCATGGGAATGGATCCTTCCCAGCCGCTCTATCTCTCATCAATGTGTGTAGTTCAATTCGATCTCCCATCAGTCTCCTCTGCCCTGATCAAATCCAGGGGAACAGGAAACGTTGGGGCTATGGCGCGGACAGGACAAGCCCAATACTCACCTTTCCTGTTAGAAGTATTCCATGAGAAAGTTTAGAGCACAACTTTGGGCGTTTAGTTGTGGCCGAACACTTAAGGTGTTGGCGTAGAGATTATTTGGGGCTCCCCCGCCCAGGGTGGTAACCTGCTGGCTATGCTTTCTTCGCTGGCGATTTTAAATGACTTCCTGTTGGTTGCATTATCGCTCAAACTTCACAAAACCCGTCTCAATAAAGACCCGTTTTCTCATGTCTGGGAATTGATTGCCATGCAGGAAACTCGGGTTCTGAACAAACAACGGACCAGACTCACAACGTCAGCTCTGTTTCCCTTTCCACAGATGCTACTCGACCTGTTGGCTTTCTGCAGTATTCTCTGTGTTTATTAGGCACAAGTGCTGCTTTTCATTCAAGAACTTCAATCCCTGTCCTCAGGTAACTGACTCTGGTCAGTGGCAATTGGTTCTTCTGATCATTAATCTGCCCATTCCCACCGCTTCTTCTCCCATCATGGCCAACAGCCCCAGGAAATCTCCAGTTATCCTTCTTTGCTCCAAAGCGAACATTCTCAACCTTGGGAATGTCTCCCCAGAATGGAAATTCCTCATCCCTGGACATGAGGCAAGGGAAGAGAATTTGGCAAATATTGTCAGTTAGGAAATGGAAAAAATGTGCAAATGTTCATGAAGCAAAACAGAAATCCCAGTCTCCAGCTTTGTGAACCTTTAGAAACACTTTGCGAAGCGGACTGCGAGGAGAATGAAAGATGACCGGTCCGATTGAGCAGAGACAGTCCAGACACCGTCCCCTTATTGAAGAGGCCGGGAGGTTGACTCTGATGTTCTCGGCACATGAACTGATCTGAGACATTGAAAGAATTGTCGTTCCTGCACATCAGGAATTCAAACCCCTTCTCCCCTGCGAGCCAATGAGAGAACTCGGGAACAGGCAAAACACTGAAAGGCTGGAAGGGCGCCGGCCCCGGAGTAAGAAAGCTAGTTCCTCGTGACATGGATGTGTCTGCAGACTGTCCCCGGTATCTCCACAAGAATCTCCCAGGCTTGATGATGGAAAAGTAAAACTGATAGACGACAATTGTAATTCTTGGCGGGGGGCTGAATTATAAAATCACTACGCGATGGCGCAGCACCCGCCGGCGCCTGTCTCTGTGCGCAATTGTTCAGCGCGTTCGGCTGTTAACCGGAAGGTTGATGGTTCGAGCCCACCCAGGGGCGGTGTGTTCGCTGCCCTTCTTTGGCTTCGAAGCTGTGCGCTTTTAATGGGGTCAGGAAAATGTTCCCCAAACTGAAATCTTCTCCGCAAACGGCTTTCTGAATTGAATTAATGTCTAACGGAAGGAACTGCGTCTGCTGAGAAGACGAGACCAAGAGAGAAACTCGGCAGGTTTGACAGTACCTGTCGGAGAAAACACAATCTTGAAATGTTGCCTCTGATTCTCTTTCCACAGATGTTGCCTGACCTGCTGAGTTCCTCCTGCAATTTCTAACTGAAAGTTCATTTCATCTTTTGGGGTGAAACACCGAAATATCTGCAAACACCATGTGCAGATATTTAACCCTTTCGAATCACTGTGAAGTGATTGGATTCAAACAAACTCTGCGATGATTCACTCTTTCTCAGCTCCATAGGCAGACAGACCTGGGAAGTCAAGCTGTCAGTGTGGTTCTGTATTCGTGGGCCGAGTGGTTAATGCGATGTACATGAAATCCATTGCGGTTTCCCCACGCAGGTGTGAACCCTGCCGAGTACAAAATGAGAAATGTCGTCGAAAAGAAAGGGAGTTTGCTCTCCGGCTTCTTCTTTAAGATTCAAATCAGTGGAGGGGGAAAACTATTTCACTCAAATTGGGACTGGTGGGAATCTGCAACCCACTGCCTGTTCGGGTGGAGCAAGCAGATACCCGCAGAGCTTCTTTTGAGGCTCTGAGCAAAGTGTTTGGAAATGAGACTAGAAGAGTGAGGGGCATGAAATCGTGATCGAAATGAAGCAGGCACCTGAGGACAAGGGTGTTTCCTTTGCCAGTGAAAGATACTGCTTCACAAAGTTGGGCCTGTGGAAGGGAATCAGTGACGGTGATTATCTTTGGTTGTTCACCTTGTGAATGAACCCATTGCTGCGCATGTTCGTGTTAACGTCAGAACTCTGCAGCATGGTGGCGTTAGATACGCACAGGGCCGGGGCCAATGGATGATGCATCTGACTCCACCTACCTGTTTGAAATGCAGCTCACAGCTTCTTCACACACCCCAATTAATCTTCTCATTGTCCTGAAGCCGGCATACGGTTTGAATTCCCGATCTGCGGGAATGAGAATCCTTTCACTGTCTCGCGTCAGTAAATGTCCCTGAGAACATCTGAGTCAACTCACAGCGCAGTCATATGAGGGGAAGCTGAAATAGCCCCACATGCTGCTCACGGGCACATTTTATTCTCCCCAACTCAACGCCTCAAACACTGCGGCTCCTGGCAGTGGAAAAGGAACAATCACCAAAACCCACTCTAAGCTCTGTGAATCTTCATAAAATCAGCAAACGTTCATCCCTTCGGATTTTCTATCCTGGGCTGACAGGGATGGGTTTTGTCACTCTTTCGTAGGACATTGCAAGTGGATGTTTTGCAAAAAAGCACCACAATGCAATCTGATTAATCAGGACCTGGATGTTTTCGGTCTTTGAATGTAAGTGTTGTGCTCCAGAACTTTGCTGTTCACAGTTTATAATACTTATCTTCCCAGTCCCCTGTATCACTTGTCGAAAATGTTTAATTTGTGTCTTGTAATCCTTTCACTGTCTGCTAATGAGGATAGCGTTTCCGTGTTTTACCTAAATTATCTTGACCTTGCATACCTCAAGCCTCAAGCGAATTTCACGAGAAACCTTCTCCAGTTCAAAAGCCAACTGTTCATGATGGCTCTGTTCCTTGTCACGTGTCCAATTTCAGATCGATGTTGTTAATGTCCCCTCTACTCCTTCAGATCCAGGTTTCGCTCACAGAGCTAGAACAGAACTGTCACCAAATACATTTACCAATCGACGTTCATCCTATCGATTGTATTAGCATCATCAACACTTCTCATCAAAATAACTCGAGAGACTTTCATCACAATTTTCTATGAACAGTCATACATTAGCTTTGCTGAATGAACCCCAAATTTCTTGAAGTGGCTCCTTATTTTCGGCCCTGATTATTAATCTCTCTACGCATGGGAATGGATCCTTCCCAACCGCTCTATCTCTCATCAATGTGTGTAGTTCAATTCGATCTCCCATCAGCCTCCTCTGTCCTGATCAAATCCAGGGGAACCGGAAACGTTGGGGCTATTGCGCGGACAGGACAAGCCCAATACTCACCTTTCCTGTTGGAACTATTCCATGAGAAAGTTTAGACCACAACTTTGGGCGTGTAGTTGTGGCCGAACACTTAAGGTGTTGGCGTAGAGATCCTTTGGGGCTCCCCGCCCAGGGTGGTAACCTGCTGGCTATGCTTTCTTCGCTGGCGATTTTAAATGACTTCCTGTTGGTTGCATTATCGCTCATACTTCATAAAACCCGTCTCAATAAAGACCCGTTTTCTCATGTCTGGGAATTGATTGCCATGCAGGAAACTCGGGTTCTGAACAAACAACGTACCAGACTCACAACGTCAGCTCTGTTTCCCTTTCCACAGATGCTGCTCGACCCGTTGGCTTTCTGTAGTATTCTCTGTGTTTATTAGGCACAAGTGCTGCTTTTCATTCAAGAGCTTCAATCCCTGTCCTCTGGTAACTGACTCAGGTCAGTGGCAATTGGTTCTTCTGATCATTAAACTGCCCATTCCCACCGCTTCTTCTCCCATCATGACCAACAGCCCCAGGAAATCTCCAGTTATCCTTCTTTGCTACAAAGCGAACATTCTCAACCTTGGGAATGTGTCCCCAAAATGGACATTCCTCATCCCTGGTCATGAGGCAAGGCGTACAATTGGAAGAGATTTTGGCAAAATATTGTCAGTTAGGAAATGGAAAAATGTTCAAATGTTCATGAAGCAAAACAGAAATCCCAGTCTCCAGCTTTGTGAACCTTTAGAAACACTTTGCGAAGCGGATTTAGAGGAGAATGAAAGATGACCAGTCCGATTGAGCAGAGACAGTCCAGACACCGTCCCCTTGTTGAAGAGGCCGGGAGTTGACTCTGATGTTCTCGGCACATGAACTGATCTGAGACATTGAAAGAATTGTCGTTCCTGCACATCAGGAATTCAAACCCCTTCTCCCCTGCGAGCCAATGAGAGAACTCGGGAACAGGCAAAACACTGAAAGGCTGGAAGGGCGCCGGCCCCGGAGTAAGAAAGCTAGTTCCTCGTGACATGGATTTGTCTGCAGACTGTCCCCGGTATCTCCACAACACATCTCCCAGGTTTGATTATGGAAAAGTAAAACTGATAGACGACAATTGTAATTCTAGGCGGGGAGGCTGAATTATAAAATCAGTAAGCAATGGTGCAGCCAACGTTCGCGCCTGTCTCTGTGGCGCAATTGGTCAGCGCGTTCGGTTGTTAATCGAAAGGTTGGTGGTTCGAGCCCACCCAGGGGCGGTATATTCGTTACCCGTCTTTGGCTTCGAAGCTGTGCGCTTTTAATGGGGTCAGGAAAATGTTCCCCAAGCGGAATTCTTCTCCATAAAGGGGTTTCGGAATTGAATTAACGTCTCACGTCAAGGACTGCATACGCTGAGAAGACCAGACCAAAAGAGAAACTCGGCAGGTTAGACAGTACCTGTCGGTGAAAACAGAATTTTGAAATGTTGCCTCTGATTCTCTTTCCACAGATGTTGCCTGACCTGCTGAGTTCCTCCTGCAATTTCTAACTGAAAGTTCATTTCATCTTTTGGGGTGAAACACCGAAATATCTGTAAACACCATGTGCCGATATTTAACCCTTTCGAATCACTGTGAAGTGATTGGATTCAAACAAACTCTGCGATGATTCACTCTTTCTCAGCTCCACAGGCAGACAGACCTGGGAAGTCAAGCTGTCAGTGTGGTTCTGTATTCGTGGGCCGAGTGGTTAATGCGATGTACATGAAATCCATTGCGGTTTCCCCACGCAGGTGAGAACCCTTCCGAGTACAAAATGAGAACTGTCGTCGAAAAGAAAGGGAGCTTGCTCCCCGGCTTCTTCTTTAAGATTCAAATCAGTGGAGGGGCAAAAATATTTCACTCATATTGGGACTGGTGGGAATCTGCAACCCACTGCCTGTTCGGGTGGAACAAGCAGATACCCGCAGAGCTTCTTTTGAGGCTATGAGCAAAGTGTTTGGAAATGAGACTAGAACAGTGAGGTGCTTGAAATCGTGATCGAAATGAAGCAGGCACCTGAGGACAAGGGTGTTTCCTTTGCCAGTGAAAGATACTGCTTCACAAAGTTGGGCCTGTGGAAGGGAATCAGTGACGGTGATTATCTTTGGTTGTTCACCTTGTGAATGAACCCTTTGCTGCGCATGTTCGTGTTAACGTCAGAACTCTGCAGCATGGTGGCGTGAGATAC
This sequence comes from Chiloscyllium punctatum, assembly GCF_047496795.1. Taxonomy (NCBI): domain Eukaryota; kingdom Metazoa; phylum Chordata; class Chondrichthyes; order Orectolobiformes; family Hemiscylliidae; genus Chiloscyllium; species Chiloscyllium punctatum. The sequence continues at coordinate 62,533,325 of NC_092774.1, read as the reverse complement.
GCACAGGGCCAGGGCGCAATGGATGATGCATCTGAGCCCACCTTCCTGTTTGAACTGCAGCTCACAGCTTCTTCACACACCCCAATTAATCTTTCTCATTGTCCTGAAGCCGTCACACGGTTTGAATTCCCGATCTGCGGGAATGAGAATCCTTTCACTGTCTCGCGTCAGTAAATGTCCCTGAGAACATCTGAGTCAACTCACAGCGCAGTCAGATGAGGGGAAGCTGAAATAGCCCCACATGCTGCTCACGGGCACATTTTATTCTCCCCAACTCAACGCCTCAACCACTGCGGCTCCTGGCAGTGGAAAAGAAACAATCACCAAAACCCAGTCTAAGCTCTGTGAATCTTCAGAAAATCAGCAAACGTTCATCCCTTCGGATTTTCTATCCTGGGCTGACAGGGATGGGTTTTGTCACTCTTTTGTAGGACATTGCAAGTGGATGTTTTGCAAAAAAGCACCACAATGCAATCTGATTAATCAGGACCTGGATGTTTTCGGTCTTTGAATGTAAGTGTTGTGCTCCAGAACTTTGCTGTTCACAGTTTATAATACTTATCTTCCCAGTCCCCTGTATCACTTGTCGAAAATGTTTAATTTGTGTCTTGTAATCCTTTCACTGTCTGCTAATGAGGATAGCGTTTCCGTGTTTTACCGAAATTATCTTGACCTTGCATAGCTCAAGCCTCAAGCTAATTTCACGAGAAACCTTCTCCAGTTCAAAAGCCAACTGTTCATGATGGCTCTGTTCCTTGTCACGTGTCCAATTTCAGATCGATGTTGTTAATGTCCCTTCTACTCCTTCAGATCCAGGTTTCGCTCACAGGGCTAGAACAGAACTGTCACCAAATACATTTACCAATCGACGTTCATCCTATCGATTGTATTAGCATCATCAACACTTCTCATCAAAATAACTCGAGAGACTTTCATCACAATTTTCTGTGAACAGTTCTACATTAGCTTTGCTGAATGAACCCCAAATTTCTTGAAGTGGCTCCTTATTTTCGGCCCTGATTATTAATCTCTCTACGCATGGGAATGGATCCTTCCCAGCCACTCTTTGTCTCATCAATGTGTTTAGTTCAATTCGATCTCCCATCAGCCTCCTCTGTCCTGATCAAATCCAGGGGAACAGGAACCGTTGGGGCTATGGCGCGGACAGGACAAGCCCAATACTCACCTTTCCTGTTAGAACTATTCCATGAGAAAGTTTAGACCACAACTTTGGGCGTGTAGTTGTGGCCGAACACTTAAGGTGTTGGCGTAGAGATCATTTGGGGCTCCACCGCCCAGGGTGGTAACCTGCTGGCTATGCTTTCTTCGCTGGCGATTTTAAATGACTTCCTGTTGGTTGCATTATCGCTCAACCTTCACAAAACCCGTCTCAATAAAGACCCGTTTTCTCATGTCTGGGAATTGACTGCCATGCAGGAAACTCGGGTCTGAACAAACAACGTACCAGACTCACAACGTCAGCTCTGTTTCCCTTTCCACAGATGCTGCTCGACCTGTTGACTTTCTGCAGTATTCTCTGTGTTTATTAGGCACAAGTGCTGCTTTTCATTCAAGAACTTCAATCCCTGTCCTCAGGTAACTGACTCTGGTCAGTGGCAATTGGTTCTTCTGATCATTAATCTGCCCATTCCCACCGCTTCTTCTCCCATCATGACCAACAGCCCCAGGAAATCTCCAGTTATCCTTCTTTGCTCCAAAGCGAACATTCTCAACCTTGGGAATGTCTCCCCAGAATGGAAATTCCTCATCCCTGGACATGAGGCAAGGGAAGAGAATTTGGCAAAATATTGTCAGTTAGGAAATGGAAAAAATGTGCAAATGTTCATGAAGCAAAACAGAAATCCCAGTCTCCAGCTTTGTGAACCTTTATAAACACTTTGGGAAGCGGATTTAGAGGAGAATGAAAGATGACCGGTCCGATTGAGCAGAGACAGTCCAGACACCGTCCCCTTGTTGAAGAGGCCGGGAGGTTGACTCTGATGTTCTCGGCACATGAACTGATCTGAGACATTGAAAGAATCGTCGTTCCTGCACATCAGGAATTCAAACTCCTTCTCGCCTCCGAGCCAATGAGAGAACTCGGGAACAGGCAAAACACTGAAAGGCTGGAAGGGCGACGGCCCCGGAGTAAGAAAGCTAGTTCCTCGTGACATGGATGTGTCTGCAGACTGTCCCCGGTATCTCCACAACACATCTCCCAGGATTGATTATGGAAAAGTAAAACTGATAGACGACAATCGTAATTCCTGGCGGGGAGGCTGAATTATAAAATCATTAAGCGATGGTGCCGCCCATGTCTGCGACTGTCTCTGTGGCGCAATTGGTCAGCGCGTTCGGCTGTTAACCGAAAGGTTGGTGGTTCGAGCCCACCCAGGGGCGGTGTGTTCGCTGCTCTTCTTTGGCTTCGAAGCTGTGCGCTTTTCATGGGGTCAGGAAAATGTTCCCCAAACGGAAATCTTCTCCACAGAGGGTTTTCGGAATTGAATTAATGTCTCACGTAAGGGACATATTTCTTGAAGTGGCTCCTTATTTTCGGTCCTGATTATTAATCTCTCTTCACATGGGAATGGATCCTTCCCACCCGCTGTATCTCTCATCAATGTGTGTAGTTCAATTCGATCTCATCTCTCCACAATGAATGTCCCAGGCTTTATTATGGAAAAGTAAGACTTATAGACGACAAATGTAATTCTCGGCGGTGAGGCTGAATTATGAATTCACTCATAGCCTCCCCTAAGCGATGGTGCAGCCGGCGCAGTCACATTTCTCTATCGCACCGTTGGGCTGTGCGTTCAGCAGTTTACCGGGAGGTTGGTGATTCAACCCCGCACATGAGTGGTCTATTTGCTGCTCTCCCTCCAACTGCGAAGGTGTCTGCTTTTCATGGGGTCAGGCAAACAATTTCCAGAACAGTTGATTCTCATTCTGTTTCGCTGCTGTCGTTTGTCCCGTGTCCAGGAACCGGGCCCTCTCCAATGGCAGAAAATGTAACCTTTTTATTTCGAAACTTTTCTCTGACACCTGAGTGACCAGTGACAAGCATTGCCCTCCTCAACATAGGGTACAGTGAACAGGAGAATACCCCGCAGACCTCCACGAGTGTGTCATCTCAAATGTGCACATTGGGCCAGTGTATCAATGTGAAATATTTATGTTGAGTGTTTTGGGAAGGAAATGAGAAGGCGAGGTGCAGAACAGTGCGCCCTGAGACGGGAAAGCTGCAAAAGATAACATTACGTGAATCGGAGAGAACAGGACATGGCGGATTTCAGGCCCTGAACCCATAGGACAGACGGATGGGAGTGGAAGACAAGAAGAAAGAGAGACACAGAGTGAGCGAGAAAAGGGTGAAGTGTCAGAAAAACAGAAGTTAAGGAAAAACATAGAGAGACTGAGGAAGGGATACAATTCCAGTAGGTCCCAGCTTTCTCTATGGTTTCATACACTCCTTCTCATCCATGAGAGACAAGCCCTGCTCCTAGAATCAACGTCAGTCTGGATGGTTCAGGGTCGGTGTTTAGCACACTTGCTTTCATTTTTCACACCATTGAGTGTAGGAGTTGGGACGTCGTGTTGAGGTTGTACAGGATGTTGATGAGGCCACTTTTAGTTTCTGTTCATTAATATGTAAATCCCAGAACTACTTTTAAGTCACATTCTCCAGATAACTTCAGGTTTTATAAAAAGAGGTGACATCTCAGCTCAGTCAATGCATTAAAGGTGTGAAGTTTGAGTCTGTCTGCATCCCAATCTTGAGTTAGACTGGTTGTATTTTCAAAGTAGGGATTTATAAAATATGACATGGCTTGACTGCCTGCAGATTGCGCACTTTTTGAGGAAAACTGAATGTATCTGCAAATATAATTCTGAAAATCCAAATTCATCCCATAGACTTGTGTGTGCATAAGAGAGTGCGTGTTTGTATGCTTGCTAAAGTGTCATAATTTGGAGATGCCGGTGTTGGACTGGGGTGTACAAGGTTAAAAATCACACAACACCAGGTTATAGTCCAATAGGTTTAATTGAAAGCACTAGCTTTTGGAGCGCTGTTCCATCATCAGGTTGTGGAGGACACAATTGTAAGGTACAGAATTTATAGCAAAAATTTACAGTGTGATGTAACTGAAATTGTACATAGAAAAATACCTTGATTGTTTATTGAGTCTTTCATCTGTTCATAAACCATGATATTTTCTCTTCTTTCATATGTAAATAGAGTCATAGAGATGTACAGCATGGAAACAGACCCTTCGGTCCAACCTGTCCATGCCGACCAGATATCCCAACCCAATCCACTCCCACCTGCTAGCACCCTGCCCATATCCTTCCAAACCCTTCCTGTTCATATACCCATGCAAATGCCTCTTAAATGTTCTCAGGTTAACTGTAACAATTGGTGTTAGCTAACATCAATTGTTACAGTTAACCTGAAAATGTAACTTATGTAAATTTTAATAAGTTTTGCGATTTACATATGAGAAAAGTGAAACTATCATGGTATTCGAACAGATGAAAGAGTCAACAAACAATCAAGGTATTTTTCAATGTATAATTTCAGCTTCATCACACTGTCAACTTTTGTTATAAATTCTGCGTCTTATAATTGTGTCCTCCACAACCACCTGATTAAGGAGTGGTGCTCCGAACGCTAATGCTTCCAATAAAACCTGTTGGACTATAACCTGGTGTTGTGTGATTTTTAACTTGGTAAAGTGTAAGTGTGATGGAGTGTAAGGCTGTGAAAGGCTGTATTTGTGTGTGTACCTGAGAGAGACCGTGAGGGGTTGCATTTTGGTAAAACAAACAACGGCAAGACTTGTACAGTAAATGGTAGGGACCTGGGTCTTGTTGTAGAACAGAGAGACCTTTTATTTGGGGGGGGGGGGAGTGGAGGGGAAGTTTCAGGTACATAGTTCTTTGAAAGTTGCATCACCGGTAGACAGGGTGGTTAAGGTGTTGTTTAGCACACTTGCTTTCATTTTTCACACCATTGAGTGTTGGAGTTGGGACGTCATGTTGAGGTTGTACAGGATGTTGATGAGGCCACTTTTAGTGCACTGAGTACAGTCCTGGTCGCCCTGTTATAGGAAGAATACTATTGGAGAGGGTTTGGAAAAGCTTTCCCAGGATGTTGCCTGGACTGAAGGGTTCAGGTTATAAGGAGAGGCTTGGACCTTTTTCACTGGAGTGTAGGAGGTTGAGGGTGACCTTGTAGAAATTTACAAAATCATGAAGGTTGGAGGTAAAGTGATTAGCAAATGTCTGTTCCTTAGTGAAGGAGAATTAAAAACTAGGGGACTTTTTTTAAGGTGAGAGGAGAGAGATTTTAAAAGGAACCTGAGGGATAACGTTTTTACACAGATGTTAGTTTGTGAGTGAACGAACTTCCAGAAGTGATAGACGCAGGTATAGTTACAACATTTAAAAAAACATTTGGATGGTGTAATGAAGGTGTAGGTGTGTAGTGTACCTTTTGACAGAGAGGAAACGAGCAAGGACTGACTGAAAGCACAAAGCGTGCTGAATAATTTAAAAATGTAACGTTTGGTTGAAACAAATAGCTGGAGTTGTGTTGCCATGGAACAAAAAACAAATTCCAATTTGGCCAATCAGTTTAAAGTATGCTCCTGATACCAAAATCCTATCGAATTTGAATTTTACAGTTTGGAATGACACCAAACCAATGAAATGATCTGATGTTTTGGGGTATAAAACCAGACATTTTGAACAATTAGAGGGGAAACAGCAAAGACAACCAAGCAAGCACCAACAGAAGGCCAGCTGGATATCTCCCTTGAAGAGGCAGGTTCTTCCATTTCTATCATTGGGTGACCCAAATGAGACATTTTCACTGATCGCTGCACAATGATCTTCCTGCTGGATTTTTTTCAGGGGGCACAGTTTCTGGTGAGAGAAATCCTGTATCCTGGGAAGGTGGGTAAATAAGAAAAACTGCTGGTAATAGCATTTTAACTGTGGAACCGCCAGCTCTTGTGGGAGGAGTGCAATCCTCAAAAACATTTTGGAGGAATACTGTTTTACTGTGAGACTGAAAACAGTTTTCCCACTGAACGTTAAACAGATACTGAGAATGTAAAACGTTATAAAGTGTGTTCCTGGGAAATGGAGGAGAATTGAACTTGCCAACATGAACCAAACTTTGCAGAGAAAGGAAATTTCCTGGGACGGAAGAGGTTGATAGCAGTCAATAATTGTCAGATTATTTGATGAAGATAACAGCTCATATGGGGTGATTACTGGGGATCCCAGAAGATTCATATAGAACTTAAAAAATCTTTAATTAGGTTTGAAACATTGTTTTGTGTTTTGATTGATAAGGTTTATCTAAAGGAAGAAATCTGCTAACTTTAAAAAAATCAAGGTTAAGGAGGGACAGATTGATTGTATGATTGTTTGAGGACAGATAAAAAGACATTTATTGACAGTGAGGTGGGAGTAGAGCTCAGAGTGATACAATTCTAAAATTTCCCTCTGTGAATGAATGGAAAACTGCTTAAAGATTGGCTCCTGGTCTTATACTTCACCAATTTAGATTGCTGGTTTGACAACTCTTGTAATCATAGAATCCCTACAGTGTGGGAGCAGGAGATTTGGCTCATCGAGTCCGCACTGACTCTCCGAAAAGCATCCCACCCAGACCCACCCCATACACATCTCTGCACACTGTGGGGCAATTTAGCACGCACTATCCACCCTAATCTGCCCATCTTTGCGACCATCGCCGGAAACTGGAGCACTGAAAGGAGGGCAAAGGAATGTGCAAATCCCACACCAACAGTCGCCAGACGGTGGGATCGAATCCGGGCCCTTGCAGTATGAGGCAGGAGCGCTAACCACTGAGCCAGCGAAATGGCTGATCTGTAAAACATTGAGAATAGCTAAAATGATGTATTTAGAAACATCAATAAAGTCTGACAGCATATTCAATTGCTTTAAAAAAACTGCAGACATCTTTCTGAAACTTGCAGTTAAGCCACAGTTGAGAACAGGCTGTGAGGGAGGAATGACCTATTCCTAGTCTTGTGAAATTGGTTCAGAATATGTAGAAATAGAGTCATAGAATTGCAGAGCACAGAAATAAACCTTTTGGTCCACGCCGACCATATATCCTAAATTCATCTGGTGATCTGTTTGCCAGTATTTGGCTCATATCTCTCTCAACCCTTCCTATTCATATAGAGGCCTTTCCAGAACCCATCCAGAAGGCTTTTACATGTTGTAAATGTACCAGCCTTGACACACGGCCTCTGTCAGCTCATTCCATACATGTACGACGCTCTGCGTGAATATTTATCCCTTTTGTCCCTTTTAAACCTTTCCCCTCTCACCCTAAGCCGATGCCCCTCTTGTTTTGTACTTCCTCTAACCTGGGGAAAAGACAGACAAAATTGAGCAGCCAGACAAAATTCAAAGACAATAAAATGTTGAGTCTCGGGAAAACAATTTTGTGGCACCAGTCTTTTTTTCTCTCCTATTAGCATTTAGACTGAAAATATGTCATTTACACCAACACCTCCACAGGACAGACTACGCATGCTTCTCGGTGTTAGCAAGCACTGCGCATGTACGCCGGTGTCAGCAAAATAGTGCGCATGCTCCTTCCTGACAGCGGAAACAGTACGCGACATTCTTTTGATGGACCAATAGAAAGCGCTGGAAGACCGGAAGGAGTGTGGTCTTTCTGCCATTGGGAACGCCCCTATTCTCTGAATGCGGACATTGGACCATGAGTTTGTGAAGCTGTAGTTGCTGTTCTTCTCTCTCTGAATGAAGATTGAGCTTCACCTCAGACTGCAACTTTCCTCTGTCCAACATCTGTGAGTACAACACACTCTTTTCTCACCCCCCTTTTCCATTTTATTTTTTCATTCTGGAGTTCAGTTCTTGACTTGCAGCAAAGTTGGTTCAGGTCTGTGTCTTAATTGGCAAACACATGGCAAATGCAGTTACACAGTATGAAGTTATAGTCTTTCCTGTGAAATAAAAACAGAAAGGAGATGCATTGTTTAAATGGTGATATATTGGGATGTGGAACAAGTGAGAACTGCAGACGCTAGAGATCAGAGTCGAAATATATGGCGCTGGAAAAGCACAACAGATCAGGCAGCATCCGTGGTGCAGGGCAGTCAATGTTTTGGGCAAAAACCATTCATCAGGAATGATGTGTGGACGTATAAAGGTGCTTCAGCTACCTTCTACTCAGGCTTTCTATCCCAGTCAATGCCAGTTGTCAGACAGGTGCAGCAAGCAATGAGCAAGGCAAGTGGTGTATTAACAAGAGGAACTGAGTTCAGAAGTGGGGATGTCTTCCTGCAGTTAGGGGGTCATTGAATATATTCAAAGCTGAGCTTATCTGACTTTTGAATGTTAAAAGTAGTTATGGGGGAAGGCAAGGAAATTTTTAAAAAATATTTTATTAGAAACTTTTTCAAATCTTTTATAAAACATCTATAGACAAAAAAGAACAATACCAAAATACAGAAAGAGAGAGGCAGTACAACAATGTCATATCATGATACTATTAATAATGAACTAACTACTATTCTACCAGAACAACTGTACCTACTTAGCTTAAACTAAACTACAATCAAATTTTAAAAATATTAAATTAAACTGAATTCAAATTAAATTACATCACATTATTTTATTCTATTTCACTTACTACACCTCCACTGAGGGTCTCGTCCCTGGAAGCTCCAGTTATTGTACCCATATTCTTTTCCCCCAGCCTCCCTTCCAAGGGCCCCACTGGTGCCCAAACTGATTCTCATGGCATACCACGGCCCTAATCAATATTGCTGATAAGTCTGCACCCATATCATTCAGAAAGGATTGCCACGTCTTGTAAAACTGCCCTGTTCTGTGGTGCACCATATTCATGTGGTAGTCTTGGGGGAGATGCTCCATCACTAGCTGACGCCACCCCGTAAGACTTGGGGTTTTTTCCCATGTCTATTTCATTAAAATGTTCTTCCTTGCATTGTGGGTAAGAATGTTACACAGTCTCTTCACATGTTTCCCCAGGAGAGGGCAAATTTGCTAACCCCAGAAGAAGAAATGCCAGATCCACTTTAACTTCAATCCCGAGAATGTCCTTCGGGTCCCTTACTATAGCACTCCAGTAAGTCTGGATCTTAAAACATGACCAATAGCAGTGTGTGAGAGTGCGTATAATAATTTTACATTTGGGACAACCTGGTGATATGCCTCTCTTGAACTTAGCTAGCCTCTCTGGCGCCATATGAGCCCTGTGTAAAATCTTCAATTTCATGGCCTGTGTTTTGTTACGTATTGAAATATTCCTTACATTTTCCTATATTTCTTTTCCATACTTCCAATAAAGTATCATCTCTGAGTTCCTGATTCCACGTCCTACAGGTTCCCTTTACGTCCCCGAAGGCACGTCCCTTTTGTAAATAATACAAAGTACTGACTGAAAGAACACCAGCACACTCGAGTACTCTTTTCTCCACGTCTGACCTGTAAAGCTGAGCTGGACCATCGTCTTTTTCTGTATATAACCCTTATCTGAAAGTACCGGAATAGGCACAATCCATATTTCTGACTTAGCTGGCTAAATGACATCAAGACCTCCCCCTTGAATAAATCTCCCAGATAGGAGATTCCCTTATTCTCCCATGACCTAAAGCCGGAGTCCATTGCCCCAGGTTTAAATCCTTGGGATCCCACCAATGGGGTAAACAGTGAGATCTTAAGCCAATTGCCCTCATCTTGCCTCATTATCCTTCAGGTTTTCACCGTATTTAAAATGATTGGACTCTTACACTGCTCGGTCATGGATTTCATCTTATCCATAAATAATTAGGGAACAACGCAACTGCGAGGCCTCAACATCAAGCCAAATTGACCCTGAATAACCCCAATGCCCCGCCACCCAGATATGGGAACAAAGTGCACATTTGATGTCTCTTCAAGTCCAGAAGGTTCACCCCACTCCCTCAGCCTGCGAGAGCTGCAATTTGGTAAACTTAATTCGGGTGTGCCTGCGACACCAAATAAAAGAACCGAGCCAACCATTGAGACTCCGTAATACTCATCTGGGTAGCAACAACGGGAGCGTTCTCAAGGGGTACAACAGGCGAGGAAGAACATTCATTTTATTCAGGGCTATTCGGCCTAACCATGATAACGGTAATCCCTTCCACTGCTGCAAATCCTGCTTTATCCTCTGCAGTAATTGTACATAGTTAGCTTTATACAGCTGGTAGAAGGCAGGAGTAATAAAAATTCTCAAATACAAAAATCCTTTTGACAACCGTCTAAACAGGAACTGCATTCCATCCTTCAGATCAGGCACCTCCACTAATCCCCCCACCGGCATGGCTCCCGATTTTGTAAAGTTGATCCTGTAGCCCGAAAAACAGCCAAATAAATTAATTGTTTGAATCAATCGAGAAAATGACTCCTGTATCGTCATAGGCCCATTCAACAGGGAAACCTGTTCCGCCTTTATACTGGGGAGGGGCAGATTCTCCAAATTCAAACAATCTTTGTTTGGCAAAGGAGACCCTTTTTTGCCACCTGTGTGTGCAATGAGTCGAGAGCAACCCTGAGAGCTGCAGTGTGACCAGTGAAGTCCTAATATAATATACTTCCTCAGCATCTATTGTTGCTCCTCCCTCTGCTTCCTTCTAGTTGTTTAATATGAAATAACTAGGCCTCATAAATATGCCTCAGTGGCCTCCCACAGTATTGCCGGATTACTGTCCTTACCAGAGTTGATATCCCAGAAGACCCTGAACTTTCTTCTGCTGTACTCAACGAATTTGCCATTCCTTAACAGGAATGGGTCCGTGCACCAGTGCCGTGCATCCATTCCACCACCCTTGATTTTACCATCTAAATACACTGGCACGTGGTCTGAGACCGCTATCTGCCCAATTTTACAAGCCAGTGTTCTATCCAAAATATCTGATGGCATAAAAACATGTCAACTCGCGTGTGGCACTTGTGTTGGTTGGAACAGAAAGTAAAGTCTCTTCCATTCAGGTGGAGATGCCTCCACACATCCACTAACCCCAACTCCTCACACTGGGGCAGCACGGTGGCTCAGTGGTTAGCTCTGCTGCCTCACAGCACCAGGGACCAAGGTCTGATTCCGGCCTTGGATGACTGTGTGTGGAGTTTGCACATTTTCCCCGTGTCTGTGTGAGTTTCCTCCGGGTGCTCTGGTTTCCTCACACAGTCCAATGATGTACAGGTAAGGTGAATTGGCCATGCTAAATTGCCCATGTGTTAGGTGCATGAGTCAGAGGGAAATGGGTCTGGGTGGATTACTCTTCAGAGGGTCAGTGTGGACTTGTTGGGCCGAAGGGCCCGTTTCCACACTGTAGGGAAACTAATCAAACTAATCATGTCCACCTACTGCTTAGATCGTGCAGTCATACATGCCAGGCCCCTTGTCACCCTGTCTACCTCAAGATCTATGAGGCGATTAAAATCCCCTCCTATGATCGTGCTGTGCACCCCAAGACTCATTAATTTAGCAACTCCATCAGTTAGAAATGTAAGAGGGTACACGTTGGGAGGGGTGGGGAGGAGATACACATTCAGGACGCCATACTCTTCTCCATGTAGTTGAGCTTTAAGAATGATGAACTGTCCAAGTTCGTCCTTAATTTTCTCAACTACCTTGAAAGGGAGGTTCCTTCTTATCAGTGTAGCCACTCCTCTACTCTTAGAGCTAAAGGAGAAGAATACCCTGTCATAACTCCCCCACCACCCCACCCCACCTTGCCCACAGCTAACATCCTGGATCCTTCCAACTGAGGCCGTGCCCTAACCGCAAGCAATTCACAGATGAAAAAAAACACATTATTTACATTCTGAGAGTTAAAAATGGATGCCCACTCCCCCCTCTTCCCCCCCCCACACTCACACCCCTTCTCCATACATCTTAACCACAGGTATAGCCACCCCCAAACCAAAACCAAAAGGACAGCAGTTCAAACAAAAGTCCTCACATAATGCACAACTGACCGATATCCTAAATAATTCCGGTTTTACATCAAGGCAGTATGGAGAAGCCGATAACCACAAAAAAAAATGGAGAGAGAGAAAAGAAAAGAAGGGGCAGAAAGAACTGTACCATTGTCCGTATCGATGGCCCCATCCCGACCTGAGTCCTTGAATTCAGTGAATTCACAAAGTCCTTCGCCTTTTCTGCTGAATCAAAATGATATACCGTCCCCCCATGAGCAAACTCCAACACGGCCAGGGACCTCAAGGAACATTGAATATTCAGATCCCTTAATTATCTCTGAACTTCATCAAAAGCCCTTTCTCTTCTTAATTCTGGTTCCAGAGAAGTCCTGAAAAGATATTATTCTTGAGCCTTTAATGCACAAAGCCTGTGGATCTCTTCCCAGTCTTCTTGCTGTTTCAGTCACTAACTGTTTTTCTTTATAATGCAGGAGTCGCACAAGGACCGTGCTGGGGCGTGGGTCCGCTCCTGACCTGCACATTGCAATCCGGTAAGCCCGCTCCAAACTCAACAGGCCCGACTCCAACTCCAGCCCCAAGAACGTCAGGAACCACTTCTCCAGGATTCCAATGAGGTCTTCGCCTTCCTCATGTTCCGGAAGACCCACAAGCTGTAAGCTTTTTCTCCTACTTTTGTTTTCCAGGTCGTCCACTTGCTCCTGAAGGACCCGAACCTGGTTTTCCAGCGTTCAGGTCCTTCCGCCTGAGACCTCCGCCACGGTCCTCTCCTCTGCTGCCTATTCTCTTCGGGCCAACATTTGAATTTACTGCTCGTGCTTTTCCAGCGTGGCAGATAGTGGTTCCACCGCTGCTTCAATCTTTTCTCCGAGTTTGCCAAACTCCGAGAGTAACTGCTGCTGCCCCATTAAATCCAAAGGGGCTGCCCTGGGAGTTTGAGCAATGGCTCCAGGCACCCCCAATGCAGTAGGGGAGTGCCCTGCCTGCTGCACTCCTTTTGGCCCTTTTCCTTCATTTGCTTTCATCCTGGTCTTAAAGCTGTCAAACCACAATTTTAGCAGCTCCAGATGTTCACTAAGTTTATATTAGTTTTTTTTTCTCCTAAGGATGGTTAACGAGGTGGGGTAAAGGTCCACATTGCCATAGGATATGGCACAGAGTCCAACACAGCAGACCACTCAGACCACCGCCATCTTGGATCTCCAAGAAAATGGTTTTCAGACCCCAGTAGAGAACAGCTACAGGATCGTACAGCACAGAAACAGACCCTTCAGTCCAACTAGTCCATGCTATGTTCTCAAATTAAACTGGTCCATTTGCCAGTGATTGGCCCATATCCCTCCGAACCTTTCCTATTCATGTACTTATCAAAATGTCTTTTAAACATTGTTACTGTACCTGCATCCACTACTTCCTCTGGACATTGATTCCACACACAAACCACTTTCTTAAAAAAAAGGTTCTCCTCATATCTTATTAAAATCTTTCTCCTCTCACCTTCAAAATTTGCTCCCTCATCTTGAAACCCCCACCGTAGGGAAAGGACACCTGCTGGTCACCTCATCTATACCCCTCATAATCTTATAATCCTCTATAAAGTCACCTCTCAACCTCCTACACTCCAGTGAAAAACATCTCAACCTATCCACCCAGATGTAAGTATATTCATATCCAGTTATGATCTGTTCAGTGCTGGTGCAGGCTCGAAAAACCAAATGGTCTTCCCCTGCTCCCAATTCTGTCACACTGTGTGAGACCATAAGACATGAGAACAGAAATTACACCATTCAACGCATCGAGTCTGCTCCGCCATTCAATCATGGCTGATAAATTTCTCAAACTCATTCCCCTGCTTTCTCCCCATTACCTTCAATTCCCTTGATACTCAAGAAGATATCTCTCTCAGTCTTAAATATACTCGGTGACCTGACCTCCTGTGGCAATGAATTTTATAGATTCAGCACTCTCTGGCTGAAGACATTTCTTCTTATCTCCATTCTGAAAAGTCTTCCCCTTACTCGAAGGCTGTGCCCTCAAGTTCTAGTCTCTCCTACCAATGGAGACATCTTGTCAATGTCTACTCTGTCCTGGCTGTTCAGTATTCTGTCTGTTTCAATTAGATTCCCCCCACCCGCCCTGAGTGTGGGCCTGTTAATCAGCATGGACCAGACCCTTCAGGATGAGGTACAGAGGAATTAGTTTCAGCAAAGTGAGAGTCTGAGGGATGGAGATTTTCAGCTTTCTGGGAATGAGAGAGGAAAGAAAGTTTGATATAAATTAGAATTGATTAGGTAGGCTGATGGGCCAAGGAGTGGCAGATGGAGTTTAATTTAGATGAGTATGAGATTTATCGCTTTGGTAAGGCAAATCAGGGCAGGACTTATACACCCAATTCTAAGGTCCTGGGGAGTGAAGCAGAACAAAAAGACCTTGGAGAGCAGGTTCATAGTTCCTTGAAAGTGGAGTCGCAAGTGGATCAATAGACAATAGACAATAGATGCAGGAGTAGGCCATTCAGCCCTTCGAGCCTGCACCGCCATTCAATATGATCATGGCTGATCATTCCCAATCAGTATCCTGTTCCAGCCTTATCTCCATAACCCTTGACTCCACTATCTTTAAGAGCTCTATCCAATTCTTTCTTAAATGAATCCAGAGACTGGGCCTCCACTGCCCTCTGGGGCAGAGCATTCCACACAGCCACCACTCTCTGGGTGAAGTAGTTTCTCCTCATCTCTGTCCTAAATGGTCTACCCCGTATTTTTAAGTTGTGTCCTCTGGTTCGGCACTCCCCCATCAGCGGAAATATGTTTCCTCCTGCCAGAGTGTCCAATCCTTTCATAATCCGATATGTTTCAATCAGATCCCCACTCAGTCTTCTAAACTCAAGGGTATACAAGCCCAGTCGCTTCAGTCTTTCCGTGTAAGGCAATCCTGCCATTCCAGGAATTGACCTCGTGAACCTACGCTGCACTCCCTCAATAGCCAGAATGTCTTTCCTCAAATTTGGAGACCAGAACTGTACACAGTACCCCAGGTGTGGTCTCACCAGGGCCTGTACAGCTGCAGAAGCACCTCTTTGCTTCTATACTCAATTCCTCTTGTTATGAAGGCCAGCATGCTATTAGCCTTCTTCATGACCTGCTGTACCTGCATGCTTGCCTTCATTGACTGGTGGACAAGAACACCCAGATCTCTCTGAACAGCCCCTTTACCTAATTTGATACCATTGAGGTAGTAATCTGCCTTCCTGTTCTTGCCACCAAAGTGGATAACCATACATTTATCCACATTAAACTGCATCTGCCATGCATCTGCCCACTCACCCAACTTGTCCAGGTCACCCTGTAATCTCCTAACATCCTCATCACATTTCACCCTACCACCCAGCTTTGTATCATCAGCAAATTTGCTAATGTTATTGCTGATGCCATCTTCTATATCATTTACATATATTGTAAAAAGCTGCGGTCCCAGCACGGATCCCTGCGGTACCCCACTGGTCACTGCCTGCCATTCCGAAATTGAGCCGTTAATCACTACCCTTTGTTTCCTATTAGCCAACCAATTCTCTATCCAATCTAGTACTTTGCCCCCAATACCGTATCAGATAATGAAGGAGCTGTTTGGTATGCTTTCCTCCATTGGTCAGTACATTGAGTTAGACCATGTTTTGGAATACCACACATAATTCTGATCTCCCTGCTGCAGGAAAGATGTTTTGATACTTGAAAGAGTTCAGAAAGAATTTACAAGGCTGTTGCCAGAGTTGGAAGGTTTGAGCTCCAGGGAAAGGCTGAATAGACTGGGTCTATTTTCCCTGGAGTGTTGGAGGCTGAGGGGTGAGGTTATAGAAGTTCATAAGGGGCATGGATAGGCTGCATAGCCAAGATCTTTTCCCAAGGATATGTGAGTCCAAAAGTATAGGGCATAGGTTTGAGATGAGAGGGGGAAGATTTAAAAATAACCTGAGGAGAAACTTCCTCACAAAGATGGTGATGTCTCTGTGGAATGAGCTGCCAAAGGAAGTGATGGAGGCTGGTACAATTACAACATATTAAAAGGCATCTGGATGGGTTCATAAATAGGAAGGGTTTTGAGGGATATGGGCCAAATGCTGGCAAATGGGACTGGATTAATTTAGGATATCTGGTTGGCACCATTGATTTGGCCGAAGGGTCTGTTTCTGTGCTGTATGACTCTAATCGTCTTCAATGAAAGTAGAAGTGTGGTTGTGAAGACTAGATTCCAGAGTAGTTTTCAAAGATGTTTTGCCCTGACTGGGAGCTGAAGTTACAATGAAATATTTCATTTGTGAGACAGCAACTGAATGAGGGAGCACATCTGGAATTCTGGTGGAAAGC